>NC_047119.1:21401200-22601200 GCF_902500255.1 Thalassophryne amazonica
GGATCGAGTGGCCCATGGTGGCAGTGGGGTTATGGTATGGGCAGGTGTCTGTTATGGACGAAGAACACAGGTGCATTTTATTGATGGCATTTTGAATGCACAGAGATACCGTGACGAGATCTTGAGGCCCATTGTTGTGCCATACATCCAAGAACATCACCTCATGTTGCAGCAGGATAATGCACGGCCCCATGTTGCAAGGATCTGTACACAATTCTTGGAAGCTGAAAATGTCCCAGTTCTTGCATGGCCGGCATACTCACCGGACATGTCACCCATTGAGCATGTTTGGGATGCTCTGGACTGGCATATGACAGCGTGTAGCAGTTCCTGCCAATATCCAGCAACTTCGCACAGCCATTGAAGAGGAGTGGACCAACATTCCACAGGCCACAATTGACAACCTGATCAACTCTATGCGAAGGAGATGTGTTGCACTGCATGAGGCAAATGGTGGTCACACCAGATACTGACTGGTATCCCCCCCAATAAAACAAAACTGCACCTTTCAGAGTGGCCTTTTATTGTGGACAGTCTAAGGCACACCTGTGCACTAATCATGGTGTCGTCTAATCAGCATCTTGATATGGCGCACCTGTGAGGTGGGATGGATTATCTCAGCAAAGGAGAAGTGCTCACTATCACAGATTTAGACTGGTTTGTGAACAATATTTGAGGGAAATGGTGATATTGTGTATGTGGAAAAAGTTTAGATCTTTGAGTTCATCTCATACAAAATGGGAGCAAAACCAAAAGTGTTGCGTTTATATTTTTGTTGAGTATATGTGTGTGTGTGTATATGTATGTGTGTGTGTATACGTGTATGTGTTTTATTTTTTCTTAGATTATTTAAACTTAGGCATAATTGAGTCTGTTTGGGGTTCTCGCTTTAAAATCAGGTCAGTTGGTGTTTGGGAAGCCATCAATATGAAAATGATTAAGACACTTGGTGTTAATAATCTTATCAAACAGGCATGTAGGTTATGAAGTCAAATTGGGATAGGGTGACGGCAAAGAAGAAACGAAAATGTGCAAACAAAAATACAAATAGAATGCACATTAAGGACTATAATTAATTGAAGTACTAAATAGCTACACACCAACACCCCACACTGCAATTCATGCACACATTTAAATACAATTTCTATAATCAGTATTAAGCACATGCATGTATTGATATTGTGATGCATATCACGTCAGGCTTTGAGAAACAATATAGGTCCGTAGTTAGGACATATTGTACAGCGATGCTATGGGCTCCACAGAAACATAAGGGATTATCAAATTTTGCCAGTGTGTGCTGGGAAAAAGGAATTTTTGAACATCTTGTAAGTGTAACCACTGTTAAAACAAGACTACAGCACAGTAATGGAATATCCCTGTTCACAGCAGACATCCTCCTCGACTTACTAAGGAATGGACAAGGTTTCAGACTGGATCTTCCGGGATGCATGTCGGTAAAAGTGAGAACAGGCTTCCATGGTGGTGTCTCTTCCAAGAGAGCCCTTGTAGTTGCTTCTGTCTGTTTAGAGGTCTGCACCCTCTGCTGATCCTGCACTGTGGGAATTCTAATTTTAGTGGGTGAAGATGAGAAGTGAACAGTGCTGTGGTCAGTATACACAGGGTATCTTGTGGATTCCAAAAGCTTTTCCTTTAAGCACTAAAATATACATTGTCCTTTCAGCAAGCAGTGTATTTTGTAAAGCCATTTAATCTGTTGCCACTCACATCCAAAGCATCAAGAGTGCTCTGAGAGCACAGTATCCCCCGCTGGCAAGTGCTGCTTTGGTACAAGTGTTTGCTACATTCTGATCACATTTCAAGGTGTGTTTTAGTTTTCAGAATACAGACACCAACACACGAAACTGGCAGTGTCTGTGTTTGGTAATCAAGGGTCATAATGCTGCCAAAATGTATCAGTCTTGCACAATATTACAATATGCGCATTACCAACCTATAACAAGGAATTGTACCGTTTCACAAAATTCCTCCTAAAAATGTGAGAGGAGTTGATTTTAGAATGCTTATACCCTTTTTTATGTTCATACGGAAGGAAGGATATCGCAGTGACAAAATCCCTTTTCGGGCCTTTGGCCAGCAGAGGATAAAAACTGCAGAAAAACATGGCTGTGTTTGAGAAAAGTCACAGGCTTTGGCAACATCCTGCTCAGGGGTGTAGTTTTACACTAATCTGTCTTATAAAAAGTCTGACATCTGCAACCCATTAGCACCAAAGACACTGGCACAACTCCGTTGACTAACTCCATACAGTCAGAATTTTTTTTTTCTTCATTGGAACATTAAAAAACACTGCCTCAGTCCCCCCCATTCATTATACCCCTGTCACACATAGCCAGAATGAGGCTGAATGGCGTCAGTATGTTGATTCGGCCCACATCCGAAAAGTGTCCAGTTGCCGTTCGAAAACGTTCTGACTGCCATCTGCAAGAGTCCACACAGTTGGTCCCAATCGGCCAGCAGCCCTGAGTGTGTTACACATGTTCAGAACCCACCTGACACCATCGAGATGGGACACCTATTTGACAGCGGTCTATGTACAATCTAAGGACCATCTGACTGCAATTTACATATTCTGATGGCGGCAAAACAGGACCTGAAACGATTTGAGCATGTACGAGGGAACCTCAAGATGGATCTGGCACTACAAAGCCAGTAGACCTTACAGTACAGATATTTGTCCATTCCTTCCTTACAGTACAGATATTTGTCCATTCCTTCCCACGGGCAACATAAATAATGTGAACTATTGTCTCCATCATATCTCTATATTCCACAGGCAGCTGCGCCTCTCTGTGGTCTCATGCGCAGTAACACGTCTTTGCATGCGTCAGCCTCAGAGCAGAATGGATCTCACCACTGTAATATATGATCACTTTCTAACTCTGTAGGAGACACCATTAATAAACAGGCCGCAACACCATTAATAAACATGAATCTCACCTCCAACAGCAGTCCGGGAGTATTTCACAGTGCAGGGTGTAAGTGGAGCCGGGGCCACAGCCTGGGGTTAATCCTCTCACCCGGCTGCTTTGTGCTGTAATTAACCACGCAAAAATAAATCCCATGTGATGATCCAACCATCGTGGTGTCCAGAGTTGTGTTGTGCTGCTGAAGTAAGCCAAAACGCACAAAAAAAGAAATTAAAGCTCCCTGGAAAGGCTGTGTCTGATGCATGGCCCACTGCCAGCAGTATCCAGCAGCTGGCAACGGTGTGCACATATGCCACACTCACATAGCTGCTCATTTAGCCGTTATGAACACAAACACACCCAGCGATCATGTCATCAGTCCAGCACCTCTGCTTTATGCACACGCGCACCTTAGGTCAGTAGCACTGGAAAGTGGAGGATGAGCGCAGATGGAATTGTATGACTGAGTGACTGCACCATGGCGGCTTTGACATATACGGCGTGGATCCGGTCCATACGTTGGTTATACTGCGGTGTCCAGTACCGGCAGGGACCGTGCAAAGTGCAAGTGTGCAAGTCTTTGCCATCCAGACATTTGGACATCAGTCAGTCTTCAATGCCTTTTATGGCCATCTGACAGCTTTCTGTGTCATCTACCTGTTGTCTCCATACACTTTGGATGCCATTGTGCAGGTGTGGACGAATTAATTTGGATGCGTTCTGACACTGCTGACCACACCTCTTTTCCTCCCGACTGTGTCGGATTATGGCAATATTTACTGTCGGGCTGGTTCCTGCACATTCTTGCTATGTTTGACGGGGGCTTTAGAATTGAAGTGTGCTCATTATACAACCATATTTTTCAAGAAACTATCCATAAATCATGCATGTCTGTAACTTCACATGCAGGAGTTCAGCACTTCCATGTTGCTTGAACTATTTAATGAATGATCATACGTTACAGAAAAATGACTGAAGCGGTGTTTTGCGATACAATAAAACTGACCAGATGTGACGACAAAGGCGGGTAATTCTTCAGCTCGGTGTCCTCCTTAATGAGACATTGTGATGCCATCTGTTGTTACATTCCTTCATGCGAGGTGTTTCATCATTTTTTCTTCATCCAAGACTTTCAGATTAGGCTGAAGGTGATGCAGATAGATTTCTGAGTTGTTCTTTTCTCATTTTTGTCCTTTTCCTAGGAAAAATTCTCAGTGATGAAACACCCCTCAAAGAATATAAAATTGATGAGAAGAACTTTGTGGTCGTCATGGTGACTAAGGTTTGAAATTTTCATTTTTAAACTCATTAATTTATTTTGGTGGGAGGTTTAGTAATATGAATGGTTAGATTGTGTTTTGGAAGCAAGCACACTAACACTTGTATCATCACACTAATCGATAATATACTAAATGATGAAGCCAGTGGCACTCAGTGTTGGTGTATACTTCAGTGTCATTGTCGTCACTAAATGATGGCGGGTTTTGGTGGTTAGTCATTCATTAGGCATTAGGGCAACTTTGTTGTGTTTTGGAACTATATAAATATATTCCATTGAATTCATGCATTCATTTTCTGCCGCTTATCCGGGTGCGGTTCACAGTGGTAGCAGACCAAGCAGCTCATCCTACACCTCCCTATCCTCTACCAAGTCCTGTAACTCTTTCCGGAGGATCCTGAGGTATTCCCAAACCAGCTGGGAAATATACTACCTCTATCTTGTCCTGGGCTTTCCCCGAGGCCTCCTCCCAGTTGAACAAGCCTGGAAGACCTCCAGAGAGAGACGACCAGGAGGCATCTGGAGAGGATGCCTCCAGATGCACGAAGCACCTCATCCAACTCTTTTTGATGCAAAGAAACAACGGCTCTGCTCAGAATCCTTCCTGGATAGTTGAGCTTCTCACCCTCTCCAGGAGTGTAATCCCAGATACCCAACATGCTGCTGGTGCCAGGCCTGGGGGTGGGGGAGCTTGCAGGAGAGTGCCTGGTGGGCAGGTCTACAACCGTGGGACTTGGTTGGGGTCAGCCCAAATAATAACACGGCGTCATCTCTATCTGGGTTCACCGCCTGCAGGGAGTTTTAAAGGGTCTGGTCCACTGTGTTACGGGCAGTGGACAGGGGCAAATGTCCACATGGACTGACACTCGGTTGTTTTTCTTATTTGCAGTTTATCTTTAGTTAGAATTTGCAGTCATCAGTGTTTTTGTATAACATGACTGCAAATGTGACAGAACTGTAACCAGGTTCAGGCTTGTTTAAGGAATAAAATCTCTGGTCCAAATTATATGTTTTATTGTTGCTATTTGAATGACATACGAGGTCTGTTAGAAAAGTATCGGACCTTTTTATTTTTTTCAAAAACCTGATGGATTTGAATCACGTGTGCTTGCATGAGCAAACCTTGAACCTTTGTGCGCATGCGTGAACGTTTTCATGCCTGTTGATGGCATTTCCTGGTGAGCAGCCTTTGTGTTCGGTGTGTGTCGATCGCTGTGCGTTTTTTCATTCCAAGGAAAAAGATGGAACGACTGGAGCAGCGCCGCATCAAATTTTGCCAGAAACTGGGCGACAGCCAGCCGGAAACCATTCGGATGATTCAGACTGCTTTCGGTGACGATCCTGTGGGCATCACACAGATTAAGGAGCAGCACAACCGGTTTAAAGGCGTCTGCACAAAGGTGGAGAGCGAGCGACGCTCTGGTCGGCCATCAACATGCTGAAACAACCAGATCATTTCCAAAGTGAACGCTGTGGTGATGCAGGACCGTCGTGTGACTGTCCGAGAAATTGCGGAAGAGGTGGACATCAGCACTTTTTCAGCACATTCCACTGTGACAGAAGATTTGGCCATGAAAAGAGTGGCGGGGAAATTCATGCTGCTGCTGACGGCGGAGCAAAAGCGCCTCCGTGTTGGAAGTCTCACAGGACATGTTGTGACATGCCCACCTCTTCCACAATTTCTCGGATAGTCACACAACTGAAAAGTCACCAAAAGCCGTCTGAATCTTCCGAATGGTTTTCACCTGGCTGTCACCCAGTTTCTGGCAAAATTTGATGCAGCGCTGCTCCAGTCATTCCGTCTTTTTCCTTGGAATGAAAAAATGCAGAGCGCACGACACACACCTCACACAAAGGCTGCTTACCAGAAAATGAAGCAATCGACAGGCGTGAAAAAGTTCACGCATGCGTACAAAGGTTCAAGGTTTGCTCATGCAAGCACACGTGATTCAAATCCATCAGGTTTTTGCAAAAAATAAAAAGGTCCGATACTTTTCTAACAGACCTTGTATAGTGAAGTCTGCTTGTAAAAAAAAAAAAAGCGAAACTAAACATGGTCAGTTTTTAAGCAAGTGCCCCATTGTCACTCAGCCAATAATCATATCACATACAGGTGTCACATTTTTTATAAATGTTGTTCTGTTTAAAATTGTTTTATAGCCTAAAGTAGCTCCACAACCTCCTCCTGCTGCATCTGCTCCCAGCACGACAGTTCCTGCTCTGAGTCCTACAGCTCCCACTCTGAGTACCACAGCTCCTGAAGCACCACCTGCCTCGGTGTCCACCTCAGAAAACCAAACAGTTCCTGTCTCCACTGATGACAAACCAGAGGAGAAACCTTCAGTGACTGCTGAACCAGCTTCCACTCCAGTCAGGTGAAGATGGGTCAATTTATTTATATATTTTTAATTACTGACCAGAGTTCAGTGTATCTGACGTAGAAATGTGATGTGGAGACTTTGCCTCACCCTAAATCTGCTGTTTTCTTGCAGTAGCTCTGAGACTTCAATGAGCACAAACTTAATTGATGAGGCAGTTTCAACTTTAGGTAAGTTTGTGTTCATGCCCCTTTTTTCCCCCTCTTTTTAAAAGCTGAAGCAGTAGGTTTTTTTGTTGTATCTGTGTATTTATGCTACACGTTTGTTGGCTCATATAGGAATTTAGGTTGTTGGTTTATTTTGAGTGCTTTGAACTCGTCTATGTGTAATGGTACAGGGAATCCTGTTGTGCAGTTCTGCTAAAGAAATGGCTTTTAATGTGCACTTGGCAAAATGTTTCGGTCAACAGACTGACATCCCACTAATAAACTCTACAGTGCACTTAACTACTCTGTCTGGTTTGTCTCTGTCTGTGGGCACGGCCTGACTGATCCCTCTTTAGTGACGGGCATATCATATGACGCCATGGTGACCGAGATGATGCTTATGGGCTACGAGAGAGAGCAGGTAGTAGCTGCTCTCAGAGCGAGCTTCAACAATCCAGACAGAGCTGTGGAGTACCTGCTGACCGTAAGAATGACATTCTGTTTGTGGCTCATGCAAATGTCATCTTCAAAGTTTTCACAGAGCATCACTTCATAATGAGTGTCCTTTGAGGGCTTGTGATAAGTTATCCCATATTTTAACTTTTCAAAAAGGAATCTGGTTGGAATATTTGGTGGTCAAAATGCCTGAATTCCACATCCTTGTATATTATCAACATCTGTCAATACTCCAGTATATTAGAGTTTTTCAAATTAAGATGATTTTTTTTCTCCTTGATATTCAGAATCTTACAATTACAACAGTCAAATTTTATAGAGACTTTCAAGTCCAGACTTAAGACACACTTATTTTCTCTTTTGTATGGCTAGCATACTGGCATAGTATGTTACTATACTTTTTACTCTTTTAAATTAATTTTATTATTAAAGAGAGCGTGCCGCGGCCTCAGCTTTATCTAAAGTCTGGGTATTTTAGTGAAGCTTAGGACTGGTGGCCGGCGATCACCTTAGTATTTCTTCTGTTTTTCTTGTTGCTTAATGCTGACAAATTATACTGTATTTGTTGTTTTTCTGATGCCTGATTGTTTTTTTTTTTCTCTCGCTCTCGCTCGCTCTCTCTCTCTCTCTCTCTCGCTCTCTCTCTGTTTGAGGTGTGGCTCCATCCAGAGATGGGGTTGGTGTCTTCTTCTGCAAGCTTCCCATCTTGTGCACCAGCATGGACGCCCACAATTTCCTGTTTATTCATTTTGTAAATTGTGTCTGTAGCATGGCCCAAACAGAGTGTCACCCCTTTGAGTCTGGTCTGCTTGAGGTTTCTTCCTCAAATAATCAGAGGGAGTGTTTCCCTTACCACTGTCACCTGTGTGCTTGTTCTGGGGATTGATAAGGTTAGACCTTACTTGTGTGAAGCGCCTTGAGGCAGCTTCGTTGTGAATTGGTGCTGTATAAATGAAAATAAATTGAAATTTTTGACCGAAGAAGTTTCAGCATTAAAACAAAAAGGAACTTTTGCTGAGCAAGCTGAAAATTTCAGGATAGATCCAGAAAAATGTGTAGACTTTGTTTCTAAAAGTCATTGAAAAAAAACACCTTGTGGGTTTTTCAAAATCCAAGTGGCTGCCACACTTAAATCAGATCCTTAACCTTTCCAGAAGCAGATGCATTAAAAAAAATAAAAGAAGAAAAGATGTCAATTTTGAATGCCATTTTGAATTTAAAAAGGCTACATGGGGGACTATCTGGGATTTTAAGTGTGTGGTTTTACATGCTGTTTTGGACCTATCAAAACTTCAACATGTTCTGTCAAATTTTCATTATTTGGATGTTTTTGAGTGAATGCTCTTGGGCTATTACTCAAACCTGAAACCTCAAAACACTTGACTCAGAATCCATTAAGTGTCTGCATGAAGTTACTATGAACTTCTCCACAACTTATCCAGTAGTTCAAACTTAAAATGTAATTGTTTATTTTAAATTTGCATGTCCAGGGCATCCCAGGTAGAGATCGAGGTCATTCAACAAGGCGTGAAGATGCTCCTCCAGCGAGCGGAGTTCCGGCTGTACCCGCAGGAGGTGGTAGTGTCCCCGCCAGCACGACCTCTTCTACAGCAGGAGGTTAGTGTCTCCTACGGCAGCGTCTTTAATGAAGTGATTAGTTTGTTTTCACTTTCTTGCTGATGGCATTTTTCCACCTTTTGTAATTTATCTCCTCAGGGAATCCTCTGAACTTCTTAAGAAATCAGCCTCAGTTCCACGTGATGCGTCAGCTGATCCAGCAGAATGCAGCGCTGCTTCCCGCCCTGCTGCAGGAGATCGGCAGGGAGAATCCTGAGCTCCTGCAGGTAAAACACTCAGATGTTACGTTTTGATTTAATGATATAAATTCATCTAAGGAGTTCACAGTTCAGACTTTGAACTGTATTTCACACAGCAAACCTGCATGCGGTGTGCGTACATTTTTTTTTTTTTGCACAGCTTTGCAGTATGAGTGCTTTTCTCTTTTCATGTGTTTCTGATTTACCAATTTTATTTAGCCATTTTAGATTTTTTTTTTTTTTTTTTTTTTTTTTTTTTTTTTTAAAGGTATAGGAGCTGTTTGCAGTGTAGAGTATGTTTTACCACTCGCCATGTCACACCCTATTTGTTGACCGCTGCAGGAGATTAGCAACCACCAAGAACAGTTCATCCAAATGCTGAACGAACCCAATCCGGAAACAGCGCCGGCGGTCAGTGGAGGAGGAGCGGGGGGAGTAGTAGATTTACCAGCTGGCGCACCCAGTGGGGGTCACACGGGCTACATCCAGGTTACACCGCAGGAGAAGGAGGCCATTGAGAGGGTGAGATGGAACTTTTCACCACCATTCTTTATTATTCTCACTGCAACACCATGCATATTCTTAATGTTGACCATCACTACAAAGGAGACAATCTGTCTCATCTTTGGTCGCTTCCTTATTAAGTAATTGTTCCATCTTGTCTGTCCACCTGCAGCTAAAGGCCTTAGGATTTCCAGAGGGACTTGTTATTCAAGCCTACTTTGCTTGTGAGAAGAATGAGAACTTGGCTGCAAACTTCCTTTTACAGCAGAATTTTGATGATGATTAAAAAAAAAGAAAAAAAAGAAGCCATTTTCACTTCTACTTAATTTCTGCCTTTCCCCTTTGATTGCTGATCAAATACAGTGTGTGTTCGCCAAGCCTTCCTCACATTTATCCCGCAAAATGATTCGACTCCCCCTTCACAACACTGGAAAGTTAGGAGCTGACATTGCATCAGCGCTCGCCTGTGTGCTGTTGATTTTGTTTTATTTAACAAGTCCAGTATGATTTTTCTTTTTTCTTTTCAAATCTTAAGAAAAATGGAAATATGTTGGATTGGCTGCACGATTCAAGGTAATAAGATTTTTAAATTGACATTTAATACTTTTACAAAGTGTGTTATAATGAACAAGCAGTATGTATGACACTGGTTTGCTTATTTGTGTTTGTTGTAAACAAACAGGATTGTGTGCAGGACGTGTTCAGAGACGAGATGAAATCAAACTGGAATTCACACTATCTAGGCATGTTAAAGTAATGTAACACGTCATGTATATAGTTTAATTTCCATGTAGTTTAATTCAGTTGTGACTGTTTTTACAGAAAATAAAGTTTTCAAGATAAATCAGTCACACCTGTTCTGCTGTTTGCTTTTGTGAAGAAAGTTGAACAGAGGCCTTTTTCTAGAACACAAACTTTTTAAGATATTATTTTTGTCTTACAAATGATTAAGGATGTGAGAATTTAAGAATCTTCCAAATAATGAGAAACAGCTGATTCCTGAAAAATCAAAGCAGTAGATTATCATTAATACACACAAATTGTAAGGAAGTATTGAGTACTGTAAGTAAGTCCCTTCGGCTGCTCCCTTATTTGCACTTGGGGTTGCCACAGCAAATCCAAGGTGGATCTGCATGTTGAATTGGCATGAGTTTTACGCCGGATGCCCTTCCAGACGCAACTCCACATTACATGGAGAAATGTGGCAGGGGTGGGATTTGAACGCGGAACCTTCTGAACTGAAACCAAGCGCATTAACCACTATTGAGTACTGTATACAAGAATTATAAAAATGAGCCTACAGGGGGCGACATTGACCACGTTTATAAAACAGCTGTTTACCGTCTGAAAGTAAAGTGTTTTAAGTTTGATGCAAGCTATAAGCTAGAATAGTTGAAAGGTAACATTATAAAATGTTTAAATTCCCAGTCATCTTTATAAAACATGCCACTTTATGAAAACAAGGGTTTGTGTTGTCACCATTCATGCTACATTGATCTTTTCTTGCTTGTTTTCACTACTTATACATTTGACATTTGTTATATGGCTATAATTACTTCCTTGGTTTTTGACTCTTTTTTTTTTTTTTATTGAATTAAAATGTCAGAGACATTTAAATAAAAACTGTTTAACCACATCGTCAATTGTAGTTAATGTTGAATGTGCCATAATGACTCAAGGCCTTTTACTCTTGTGTACAAGGTGAGTTTATGCTTAATAGAATTATACTGTAATTATCCTGTTATATTGACTATTTATAATAGTGGGAAAAAAAATTATGCACAAGCTTTGCGGGTGGGAAAAAAAATTATGCACAAGCTTTGCGGGTGTAGCGTAGGTGCACCAAGCCTCTTATCTGAATACGTTCACATTGTACACCTGAGGCTCGGCTCCAGCGCAGTGTTGGTCAGATTTGGTGTCACCATTGAGTCGGGCTGTCCTCACCATTCTTCCCACTGACAACGTGAAACAGAACTCCATGGAAATGGGACATTGTAGCAGAGTATTTTATGAAAATATGTTTTAACAACTACATTGTGTTACTTTGCCTACAGCATTCTCACCATTATAGGTGTGTGTTTGGGGGGGGGGGGGGAGATTATGTGCGAGCTCACTGTTGCCATTTAAACCCTGCTTCTCTTACACCACCAAAACCTGTTGAAAAACTATTTAAAACATATCAGAATTTACTTTATAGATGTCAGAATACTGCATTATAACTCAGATCTGCATCTTGATTCGTTGAAATCCAGCCACCTGGTGCACAAAGTGTTTTACGCTTAATCAGACAACTGATTTGTTATTGCAAATACATTTTATTATACTGTAAAATACAAAAACATTAACAAAACTTTTATTTACATATGTACAAAATTCAAGATTATATTACATATTTTTGGCTATAAACAAAAACTTTGTTCAGAGTTACTCATTTAATACAAAAATATGAATGTCTTGTATAAATTATTGCACTTTGTAACTGCAGTGCACTGAAGATTGCCATCACCATTCAAAAGTGAAGTGTTCACCTGATTGTGGAAGAGCGGTTTCTAAGAAACAATAACCGTATGGCACTTTTTAAACTCTTTTTTTTGGATCTTTCCCCTTAATCTTTGGTACCTTGTCTAAAGACCTTACTTTGCAACAACAAAAAGCACCATCTTGTATAAATTAACATTGTACCTGAAATTAATGGTATTGCAGGTGAAATGTGTATATATAAATATAGATGTTTTATTTTTAATACAGTGTGTAGTTGCTGAAGACTGTCATGTTGCTAGTAGAAGGCCTCCGGAGATGTTTTGTTTGTTGCTCCTGTTTTCCCTGACAAAAATACATTTCCAGTTTAAAGCTGTTGGCACCTGGTCCTCCAAGTTTTGTCGGTTAAATAAGACAAATTCCAGTTTGGTCCCGTTAACAATTTTTTTTTAAACACCCTGACTGAGAGGTCTCGTCGAGTCACCTGCACAATGAAGACGGGATTGGTCTCTAAAGATTTTTTTTTTCCTTTCGTTTTTTTGCCGTGAACACCACAGCGTGTCGTGATGACTAACGAGGCCCTCAAGGCTCATAATTTGAAGGTTTTTGCCAACATTTGTTTTGTTATGCCTTCAACTGTCGCCATCCAGTTCAGTTCCGGAAAACAAATGTCTTATAAGTGTCTCTTCATATGGAGAGCTAGGTGGTCCGACCTGGAGAAGGCCCGGTCGCACTTCTGACACTGGAAGGGCCGATGCCCCGTGTGTTTTCTGTAGTGGCGCGTGAGCTCGTCCGAACGTGCAAACTTCCATCCGCAGCCCTCCCAGTCACAGTGGTAAGGCTTCTCCCCTTTAACAGAAACACAAATGAAGCGTTAGTGCTGGGCCTGAGGTTAAAAAAATGGCCAAACCTTCCCCACCCCGAGGAGAAAAAGAGGTCCATCCTGTCCTGCAACTAGGATATAAAGAGCGAGCTCTGGTTCCTATTTGTTCAGGGACTAGTATCAACCTGTTCTACCACACCTGCCCCATCCCCCACCTTTGTACTGTAACCCCCATTGTAGACAATTGGTTCAAAGTGTTTTGGACATCAGTTTGCCGCAGTTAAGAAAGCGGCTTAAACGGATGGCTCCCTCTCCCCTTTAGCTAAAGCTAAAATTTGCATGCAAGACCATATCATTTAGTCACTAACCTGTGTGCGTGCGATGATGTGCTTTGAGGTGGGAACTCTTTGTGTATGTTTTCCCACAGCCCACATAGTCACAAGTGTGCGTGGCGATCCTCTTCCTCGGCCAGGATCTCCGGCCGCGTTTAGGCTTTGGTTCCTCCGGCAGGCAGTCTCCACTGGAGATCATGAGAGGGTCTGCGGGGTCAAAAATACAAATGACGGTCAGCAGAGCTGTTCCTGATAAGATTGCTGCATGTAGGATAGAAAGGTCTGCGAACACATCAGCCATCCCACAGAGTGAAGAGGTCACTGAACACATTTTGGAAATGTGTTCAACAGGCTGATACGAGTTACTTTTTTTTTTTTTTTTTATTTGTGTCCCACCCACCAGCAGTCAATAATACTTTTATTTTCCCATAACACAGCACGGTCAAGCGCTGTTCTGTGAAAACTTAATCTGGAATAGCAATGTCTGATTTATGTTTTAAGAACGGGGATACTATGAAAACAAAAAACATCTCCATGTTTTGACATTTGGTCATGTGCTTTTATCAGTTTCATCTGGATTCATAAATAATATGTGATGATGAAATTAAGGACCACAGGGTGAAATCTAAAAACTTTCTGACCTGCTGCTTTGAAAATAAAAGCACAAAAATGACTTTAAGCTGTGTACTTTTCCTTCACAATCCAAGTTATCCCATTCAGCATGCCTGCACATTTTTCCTTTACCTGGTGAATGGAATTTAAAGGGGTCACATTATTCACATTTTCAACAAGCTAATACTGGTCACCATGTCTTATAAACATACTATAGTTTGTAGCCAAATATACCACTTGCAGAATGAGCTGATGCATTAAAAAAAAAATTTTTTTTTCAAATCTTTAAGAAAGAACCTATTTGTGTGCTTGTGGCTTTAAACGGAAATTACCTGCTGTTGGCACGCCCCATATCCCTTTATAGAGGGATATTTCTCCATCTTTTACCCACAAACCATATGATCTTTTCATATATGGAGTTTTGTGATTTATGTCATGGATGGATGATCAACAATTTGGTGCCCCAATTTTAAAGCAGGGGAGTTTCTACATTCATTGATACAATTGTGGGACTTGGGGGATGTTTTATACAACACCAAGGCCATAGTCAACTGTTAAAAGGTAGATTAGAATAACTGCAAGTTGTGACCCCTTTAAAGTTACTGAGTTGTCACAGTCCTCTATGTGAACATTTTAGAAGTACCTCAGAATGATGCTGGTACTGACCTTGGTACTGCATGGGTGACTGTTGTGGGTAGGAACTGAAGCCCTGCGAGGAGCTATGATGGTATCCTTGGGGAGGTAGCGGGATCGGAGCGTGGGGATGTCCCAGCAATGGGTGCTCCCGGCCCAGTGGATGATCTGGGGAGAGGGAGGAGGATGAGGACAACCTGCTGCCTGTCATGTTCCGGCCTCCACCAGGGAACCCGTGTGGCTCCAGGTGGCCGGGTCGCTGCTGGCTGCCTCTCCTCTGGGGGTTTATCCCAACCAGGTGTAGTTCCATGGATTGTGAGATGGTGCAATTACTGGGATTTTCTTGCTTTATCCTGTGGCAAGCGAAGGGTGGCGAGGCATGGGAAGTAGCTGGTTCTGACACGGCGCTAACACAGGCCTTGGTAACATTCACACTTTGGCTGTATTCGCTCATGTCCACTGTTGTCTTGACTACAAACTTGCCGTGGAGGCTGGTGGGTTGCAGGTACGCCGGATCCAGCTCAGGTCTCATGAGCTCTGCCACAAAGCCTCCAGAGGGCGAGACGTCGCTGATGTCTGGAATGGTATAGAGGAGCTCGCTGGCGGTGCTCTGAGGCGATGGGAGAGGGTAAGATGAGGAGAAGGAGCCGGGGGAAGGAGATAGGGTCTGCGTGGAGCCGCATGCCATCGTCTCCTCCTCCTGCTGCTGCTGCTGCTGCTGCTGCAACATGGTGTTGGACAGGATGAAGTCGTAGTCCAGCAAGTCCAGGTCTGGCTCTGTGTCTTTCTTGGACATGCTTGAGCTCGTCATGCTGGTGGCAATGGAGTGATCTGGCACACCGGGTCTCTTAAGATGGGACAGCTCCTCCTTCCATCTCTAGAGGACAGTCACAGAGACAGAAATGACTTGACTGCTAATGCCCTGCAAACTACATATAGATATGTTTGACTCGGTGTGAGTCAGTCACATAAATCTGCTTTAAAACGTCTGATTCCAGCATAAAACGAGGCAAAGAGTCTGGATGTGAAAGCTAAAGTGATTATGACAGTTCAGACTGAGAGATGTGCAGAGTCTGGTGTCCTTGGGACTGAGCGCTTCCTAGAATACAGATTCTCCTTCAAGGAGTGGCACAGGTACACACACACACACACACACAGCCAGTCAGCTATAAAAAAAAAAACTCCAGAACGGCAGCAAAAAAAAAAAAAATGTAAATATGATCACTCACATGCGCACTTTATGTTTACCGACAAGCTGGATCAAGCACCTGGATCTTTCCTCGAGCCATCAGCTCAGGTCTGTCATAAATGTATACTTACTAAATTGGCGCTTCCGACTGGTTTACTCTTGACAGTGGGGCCGCTGGTGAAGGTGGATATGGATGGCAGAAGAGTCCCACCTAAAGCCATCTCGACGTCATTTGGAGTTTTCCTGAAATCAAATAAAAAAAATATTGTTCAACCCTGCGCGCGTGCAGACCGGAACGAGCCGACGCAGCCTCTGCCTGTCCGTAAGTTTGAGCTTCACTTAAAAGTTTCTCAAAGTCCACGCCTCAAAACATGAAAATATGTAAGAGGGAGTTTTTTTTTTTAATTCTCCCCCCTCTTCTTCTTCTTTCTGGTTGTATCCCCGCGTTTGTCGGTGTCACCCGCGGCGCGCGCGCGCACTTACTGTAATCCTCGACATTTTTTTTTTTTTTTTTAACGCAAAATTGGGTTTTACAGAGAGGCGACACGCGGGGGGAATCCCTCGCGCCGGCAGGCTGAACTGAGAAACCCGCGTGCGACGGGTATCCTTAAATCACTGGTCTCTGGACACGCCTTCGTTGCCTGGCAACAAGCGCGGAAAAACATGAGCGCGAGGGAGGGAGAGAGGTAGGCAGCACGTGGGGGTGGGGGTGGAGAGAGGGAGAGAGAGAGAGAGAGAGAGAGAGAGAGGAGAGAGAGAGAGAGAGAGAGAGAGAGAGAGAGAGAGAGAGAGAGAGAGAGAGAGAGTTTGTTTGTATTCATAGCAACAGTATGTATTCTTACTTCTATTATTCACGTGAAATGTGGCTGAAGAGGTTCCTTTCAACACTGAATTTTATTTAGTGACGTAGAAGGGTTAGCTGCACCCAGGAATCCGCATAGTCTGAAGTTTAAAAGTCACTGTGTGCCCAGAAGTCTGCCCTGCTTGCAAAAAAGCCCAGTAGAGTATGGGGTTAGCGTTCAGTCTTCTTACGCTTACTCCTTCAAAGATTAAAGAGATGATGCATGCTCAGGCTGTGCAGGTTAGAGGTCAGGGGTTAGGGTTTGTTCTGCTTCTGTTTCTTCTTCTTCTTCTTTCGGCTGCTCCCGTTAGGGGGCGCCACAGCAGATCAGTCCTTTCCATCTCACCCTGTCCTCTGTATCTTCCTCTGTCATACCAACCACCTGCATGTCCTCCATCAGCACATCCATAAACCTCCTCTTTGACACCATCCTCAGCATCCTTCTTCCTATATACCCTGGGTTCCTCCTCTGCACATCTCCAAACCATCTCATTCTCACCTTTCTGACTTTGTTTCCAAAGCGTCCCACCTGAGCTGACCCTCTGATATGTTCATTCCTAACCCTGTTCATTCTCGTCACTCCCAAACAGTGGCAGCACCAGGAAATTTTTGTTGGGGGAGCTGGGGGGGGCTGAGGTAAAAGTTGGAGGAGCTCCACAAAATGTCATCAAAATGAACAATATATAGTAAACTGCTTTATAAATATGAAGATATATGTTTTAGTCACCCATGCTCCTCTAAAATGTGGTATCAGTGCACCCACACATTACTTAGAATGATTGCAAGTTCAATAAACTTGCACAAAGGTATAAATAAAGATAAGTGAAGTTTTAAGAGTGGCCGTAATAAATATTTAGGAAACCTAAATTTTTGGAGTATGGAGTTACATTTGTCTCATTAATGCTTGCAAATGCACAGAGGGTGATTTACAAATATCATTTGTACACGTGCTCTGTGATCCACAAACACAAATTTCTGATTTGTAACTTGTGTGTGGGTTTTTACAAATAAATGTTTATTTGCAAAACTGAAAATTCTGTTTGTGAAGGGTGATTCAACATTGGTGGATCACCGAACACACACATTCATCACTTTGCTCAGTTACGCAATATTGAGACATTCTCAGCGCAAAACTGCACTTGAGATCCACAAATATGTCAGTCGCTATTCACATTATTGGCAGAATTATTGGGGGGGCTGAGGGGGGGCTTGGCTTATTATTGGGTGGGCTTAAGCCCCCCCAAGCTCCCCCTTGGCGCCACCACTGCTCCCAAAGAGAATTGCAACATCTTCAGCTCTGCCTCCTGTCTTTTTGTTTGTGTCACCGTCTCTAATCTGTACAACATAGCTAGTATCACTACTGTCTTGGAGACTTTTTCCTTCACACTTGAAGATATTCTTAATTCACAAATCACTCATGCCACCTTTCTCCACCCACTCCACCCTGCCTACACCCTCTTCTTCACCTCTCTACCACACTCTCCATTACTTTGGACAGTTAAACTCATCTACTTTCACTAGTTCTACTCCTTGTAACCGCACTATTCCACTGGGCTCCACACACATGTACTCAGTCTTGCAGCTACTGACTTTCATTCCCCTTCTCTCCAGAGCATATTACCACCTTTCCAGGCTAGACTCAACCTGTTGTCTACTCTCACTACTCTCTGCTTCTGTTTACTCACCTCCAAAAATGCAGATTTTTTTTTTCCATTGTATGAGGGTGTGTGCTGAGGTTGTGCAGGTTTGGGGTGAGGGGATCTTCTTGCATTTACTCATCTCCTTCAAAAATGGAAGATTTTCTCTCTTTTTTTTTTACAAGGTGGGAGAGTGCATGCTTAGGTTGTACATATTTGGGGTTAAATGTTAGGATTGTCCTTCCACTCACTCCTTCAAAAATGGAATTTACGATGTACCAGGGTGCATGCTCAGGTTATGCGGGTTTGGGGTTAGCTATTACTTTGGAAGTTAGGATTATGGTTTTTGGATTATGATTTTTCTACTGAAACCCACCTGAACTCTAACTCATGGACCTTCTGACTAAGGGGCCTTCTGAAAATCAGGGTGTCACTGTGTGTGCATGTGGGTCTGTGCACCTCATAGTATATAGCACATTCATCAAATTTGTCATTACAACATTTGTTTCCAAATGATGAGCGGATTTAGTGTGAAGCAAGAATGCAAAGCCTCATGGGTATTTTCCAAAACATGGGTATGATCCAAATGCACGCTGCTACACTGGAAACAGTTATTTGATTACTCGATTACTTTGGCGATTATGCAATAACAGTTTTACTTTTTAATCCACCATGCCAAACAATGTAATATATAAATACAAGTATTTGATGCCCCCCCCATTATTCTTATAAATAATATAGTGCCACACAAATAGTTTACAAAGACATAAGCAGACATTAATATGTATTTAAAGGCACAAAAGATAATGCAAAGAATTTCAGCAAAATAAAACAACAGAACATGTAAAGGTAAATCATACAGTAATGTATAAAATAGCTTAATAACCAGTAAAGCAGTGATGTTGGAAAAATAATGGGAAGATAATGATATAAAATAATTTGCTAGAAAGATTGCCAAGTTTAAAAGACTAAACCAAGTATTGCCTTTATAACTGAATGATTTGGATGAATTACAGTGTGTGATATTTTGTACAGTAACATTGAACATTTCATTCAACATTGATTATTAAACCTCTCTTTTGCGCTTGTAGAATATACAAAATAATCTTTTTTTACACATCTGAAAAGGGTCTGTTATATTTCATTGATAAAGTACACAAAAATTTAAATAACATTTGGAAATTCTAAATTCCGAATTTTAAATAATGAAAGAATACAATAGATAACTTTTGAAATGAAAAGTAAAGTTTTTAAAATGTCATCCATTTTATATTGTGAATTAATAATAATAATAATATTATTATTATTATTATTATTATTACATCCGCCAAGGACGTAATAAAATAATCAGTGTTTATTTATTTGTCTGTCTCTGTCTGTTAACAGGATTACATCAAAACTACTGCACGGATTTGAACAAAATTTGCACTACAGATAGATATTAGGCCAAGGAAGACTCGATTAAATGTTGGAGGTGATCTAGCTTCGGATTCTGGATCAAGATTTCACTTTATATATGCTTTGAAGGATTACATAAAAAAAATCTACTTTAGGGAGTTTCAGTAAATTTGTACCACAGATAGAAATTAGGGCATGGAAGACTCCACTGAATTTTGGAGGTGATCCAAATCCAGATCCAGATTCTGGATCAAGATTTCACTTTATATAGGCTTTGAAGGATTGCATAAAACAAAAACAAAAACAAAACTACTTAAGGGAGTCTCACCGAATTTGCACCACAAATAGATATTAGGGCATGGAAGACTCCACTGAATTTTGGAGGTGATCCGGATCCGGATTGGCAGACGTCAGAAATCTCAGATTGCTCTTGTTGTTGTTGTTATTATTATTATTATTATTATTATTATTATTATGTGTGTGTGTTGGTCTGTTTAACCCCCCCACAATTTTAAACATACCACCTCTGGGAGGTTGTGATGACGATTTTAGTAAAATAATTTCTAAGTCTACAGACTAAACACTTCATCGAAAAATTGTCTAATTAATCAGAAAAGGGATAAATGTGAGTTGTGCACCCCCCCATGCAATGTGCATTGCAGGATTTTTTTTAATTTTCCAGTGCACATCAATTTAATTTTGCAAAGAAGTGTTGCCTATTCACATATTTTGTAGAATTTTATACACTGCAAGAATGAGTGCTCTCTGTTCAAGACCACCCATGCCCATTCTCCATGTAACGTGAAGTTATTTCTGGAAAGGCATCTGGTGTAAAACAAGTGCCAAATCAACATTCTGATCCATAACTGATCTGCTGTGGTGACCCCAAGCAAAAAGGGGGAAGCCCAAAGAATGGCAAACATTCTTATTAGCGTTAAGACACTTAACAGATGTTGCAAGTTGAAATAATCTGAATCCAATCTCATAATTTAACATTATGCATACTTAGATTTTAGTAGCCTATTTCCAAAAGTTGCTACTGACAGCTCTAATAATCAAACACAACAGTAAGAAAATGCCTTGTGAGAAAAGTGAACCTCACCTGGGAATTTAAATGCAGAGTCCTCAGTGTTGAGTTTGAATGTGGTCCACACTGTGTTTACTCACAGTTAGGGAACTGACACGAACATAACCATCCAATATAATTAGACGCATTGACTTAAGTGTTATGTGGAAGAGCAAACAAAGTGCTTGCCACTGATCCTGCTGCATCAGGATCTTGTCCGTTGGGCATGTCAACAAACATCCCGTCACTCCAGCAGGACACGTTTCAGTGTCTGTTAATATCTTAATGCAAAGTTTGAAATGGTTTGAGTGCACACTGGGTTCACAGACAAATAAAATTTTAGAGAAAATATGTGATATGGTATCAGGACTTGGTAAAAACAAAGTGTATGCTGCAGGCAATTCATGATAAATAGTAAGCACAGAGTTTATTCTATTTTATTCATTTTCTTTAATTGTATGTTGTTTCTGTAAGGAATAATAACCTCAAACTTCCAATGTTTGCAATTCATCTCTTGCTTTTGAAGAGCTGCTTCCTACATGAGGTAGGAACACAATAGATCCTACGTCATTACGGCCATATTCTTTATGGTGAGGAATAATGGTTTTGAAAATGAGTCTGCAAACAAAGCACTGCCTTAGACCACTGAGGTACTTTGCACAGTAATGACGCCGAGATAAAGGATGAGAAGATGACACCATTGTGTTCTGTCCCGGACACAATGAAATTATGGTGCAATTGTGAGGTGAACCTACTGCTTCTGTGCAACATGTTTTTAATGCAACACTTAACTTTGTATAATGAAATTCAAGCTTGGATAGCAAAGCACAAGTTGTGATATCCTGCAATGAAACATTTCGTTTGATTCATGTAATAATTTACAGTGCATCAGGAAAGTATTCACAGCGTTTCACTTTTTCCACATTTTGTTATGTTACAACCTTATTCCAAAATGGATTCATTTTTTTTTCTACTAAATTCTATACACAATACCCCATAATGACAATGTGAAAAAAGATTTGCTAATTTATTAAAAATAAAATAAATATTCACAGCCTTTGCAATGAAGCTCAAAATTGAGCTCAGGTGCATCCTGTTTCCACTGGTCATCCTTGAGATGTTTCTACAGTTTAATTGGAGTCCACCTGGGGTAAAGTCAGTTGATTGGACATTATGTGAAAAGGCACACACCTGTCTACATATAAGGTCCCACAGTTGACAGTGGATGTCAGAGCACAAACCAAGCATGAAGTCTGTAGACCTCCGAGACAGGATTGTCTCGAGGCACAAATCTGGGGAAGGGTACACAAATATTTCTGCTGCTTTGAAGGTCCCAGTGAGCACAGTGGTCTCCATCATCCATAAATGGGAGAAGTTTGGATCCACCAGGACTCTTTCTAGAGCTGGTCACCCACCTAAACTGAGCGATCTGGGGAGAAGTGCCATAGTCAGGGGAAAGTCAGAGGGAAAGATAAATGCATCAATGTACAGAGACATCCTGGATGAAAACCTGCTCCAGAGCACTCTTGACCTCAGACTGGGACGAAGGTTCATCTTTCAGCAGGACAATGACCCTAAGCACACAGCCAAGATATCAAAGGAGTGGCTTCAGGACAACTCTGTGTATGTCATTGAGTGGCTCAGCCAGAGTCCAGACCTGAATCTGATTGAACACCCCTGGTGAGATCTGAAAACGGCTGTGCATTGACGCTCCCCATACTTCCTGATGGAGCTTGAGAGGTGCTGTAAAAAGCAATAGACAAAACTGCCCAAAGATAGGTGTGCCAAGCTTGTGGCATCATATTCAAGAAGACTTGAGGCTATAATTGCTGCCAAAGGTGCATCAACAAAATATTTAGCAAAGGGTGTGAATACTTAGGTACAATTGATTTCTTAGCATTTTACTTTTAATAAATTTGCAACAATGTCAAAAAAACTTTTTTCATGTTGTCATTATGGGGTTCTGTGAGTAGAATTCTCAAGGAAAAAATTAATTTCATCCGTTTTGGCATAAGGCTGTAACATAACGTGGAAAAAGTGAAGCACTCTGAATACTTTCCGGATGCACAATACCTGACGCATCTGTAATTTATTCAGATACAAAGTTGATGATCCAGTCAGAAAACTGTACCAAATATAATGTTAAGTCAGCTGTGTGAGCCATTTGGCTTTTCTCTGGTGTGCCTGCAGCTGACATGATTTCCACCATTGTCCCTCATTCAAGTCTCCTCTCCCCCCCCCCCCCCCCCCCCCCCCCCCCATGGAAAAGGTCCAAGAGAATATGAGCACCAGAGGATCATAGCTCCAGATATTGAGGTTTTCAATGCTCTCTTCCAGATGCTGTTCAGTAATTAAAAAATACTTTTCATTCTTTCCTTAATTCTTGAAAGCTGAATCAAGCTAAATGTACTTCCCTCTAAAGAACAAGAACTCGTACAAATATATTTGCAATGCCCGATGCAAATTTAATACAAAAAAAATGCCCCGTTTCCCTCAGAGCATGCGGGCACAGACTCTGGATATAATTATAGTAGAATTTTGTTTTCTGATACAACAGTATTGTAAAGGCAGAAGTTTTGATGTTTCATTTGTAATTCTTCAGCTCAAGGACAATGCTGCACATAAGAGCTCCACTGGGCAAAATAAAACGCAAACTGAAGCATTTGCAGCTGGTATTCATTATTAAAGAGGAACACTTTCACAATCAGTGAAGTGCAAAACGGTGCACCCAAATTCTAATTTTCAGACCATGTAATCTGTTTATGTTTGGATATATTATTAAAAAAATCTATGATGTTGGTCCCCCTTTAACATCAACAATGTCTGATATTAAAATACAGCTGTAAAAGGCGTTATAATCTTTAAATAATTTGGCACTCTCTTTAATTGTAACTAATGAATACAAAAAGAATCACAGAACACAACTATTTGCTTATCAAAACTTTGTTGTTTTAACTCCAAATTAAAGATTTTGGTGGCATAAACATTTGCCATCTAGAGCACTGCACTCGTAGAGTGCAAACCTTCACCAACACATTTCCAATTCCACAAAATTTTACCTTGGAAAAAAAATTTCAAAGTCATATTGCTATTAGAAGTGACTTTTCATCAGCTAAATTAGATATGATCAAATGTCAGCAGTATGTATTCATGCACTTGAAACAAAAATTTATTTCTGGTGTTGTCAGGTTTTTGTTTTTTTACTTTTTTAGTTTCTGAATTCTTTTTCAGATAATTTTCACAGAACATTGGTTATCTCAGCTACTCACAATTTGTCGTTGCTTTTTGGCACTTGGTTTCTGACTGATAACTGGAAGACAAACAGGCATATAATTGCAACCTCCATCCAATTTTGGTGGTGTAGGTAAATCCATACCAGAAAAATGAGAGTGACTGATGCACTTTTGAGATATAATGCAAAATATACACCAAATGAGCTTTTCAATATTAAATTCAAATGTGCAAAAAATCTACAATCCAGATCAGATCCGGATCAAACTTTGTCAGGCGATAGTGCGTGCCAGTCTGCACCTCACTTTCAAATATGAGTGATTGGGGCACATTTGGTTGAAATATAATGTAAAATATACAATAATGAGGTTTTCAATATTAAATTTAAATGGCCACAAAATCTGTAATCTGGATCAGATCCAGATCAAACGTTGTCAGTTAGTAAAGGATACATCCTACATAACTCTCTCAAATATGAAAAAATGTGATCTTAATTCATTCATTGTTAAAGATAGAGTTTTCCAATTTTCCAAGATTTTTCCTGACTTTGACCTTTGACCTATGACTTTGAAAATTTAATCAGTTCTTCCCTATCAGGATATAAATCTTCAGTAAAAGTCTTATAATGATATATGAAAAATTGTGGGCTCCAGGCTGTTCACAATCAGACAAAGCTGTTCTTGATATACACACACACACACACACACACACACACACACACACACACACACACACACACACCACACACACACACACACACACACACACACACACACACACACACACACACACACACACACACACCAGCCACTTTATTAGGTACACCTGTTCACTTGCTTGTCAACACGGATAGCTAATCAGCCAATCACATGGCAGCAACTCAATGCATTTAGCCGTCTAGACGTGGTGAAGATGACTTGCTGGAGTTCAAACTGAGCATCAGAATAGGGGAGAAAGGGGATTTAAGTGACTTTGAATTCCCAGTTTTGCATTGGACAAGACACTTCACGTGCCTTGTCACAGTCCACCCAGCTGCAATTGGGTACCACAGCCTTGGTGGGGGAAGAAACCTGTGTTGGACTGGCATCCCGTCCAATGGAGGTTGTAAACTCATTCACAATATGGGATTTAGGGATTAAGCACTGGCGCCAGTGGTCCTTCAAGCCTATAGGATTTTCTTCTTCTTTAAAGTAAAACCAAGGGTTCTGTTGTGTTTAGTGAAAACATACTGAACAAACAAACCAACATCGCCTTTTTGGCAAAGTTGATGATTCCTACATGTGTCGTCCACAGGGTGACTGTAGTGAAAATGAAATAAGAGGCTGGTGTGATGGCACACATATGGTTTTGTGGGAGCTGTTTGTTTGGAGAACCTCAGCCAAGCATCTATAGCTGGACAGGGATGCAGCCAGCCAGCTGTGCTTTCATCACATCATGGTTTCCAGTGGCGTAAGAGAACGTGGGGCGGGGTAGGTATGGGGTGGTGGCCATGTTGCACATCTTGTGTTAAGTGAAACAGAATTGGGAGCAGAGAGCGAGAAAGAGAGAGAAGGTTTGAGAGGGAGGAGAGAGCTCCTGCCGGGCGACAGGCTGTCCAGCCTCTGCCTGCACTGGGATTCCTCAGCCGCCTTAAATATGCCAGTTATTTTTAACCGGCGACGTAACAGAGCCCAACGCCTGCCCCTCTCTTACAATGTTTCCTTTCTGTCAGGAGGGGAAATGGAAAGGAGCCACGCTTCCTGGTCACATGATACAAAACAGGCAGCAGAATATGAGAAATACAACAAGGGAAATTGGAGAAGAGGGGAGGAGAGGGAGTTTGGTTGGCTGCCTCACACCCACGCAAGCCCACATATTCACTCAGCGCTCCTTTTCTCCGAAAGTTTAACCCCTCAGCTACAGAGCACAGAGATGGACGGGGTGTCAGATGAGGTGATCTGGTTTAATCAGTCATCAGAAGTGAAAGCATAAGAGAAGAGAGTGGTGTCCCAGAGGAAACCAGAAGTCGGCAGCGATGTAGGGGGGGCGGTGGGTGTTGGAGGAGGGCGCTGTGACGTCCCGCCAGGATTAGAAGCCTCTAAAAGAAAAGGCCTGAGACTGGCGTGCCAGAGCTGGAGAGAGTGTGTCTCTGTCTGCCTGCCATGGGAGAATCAGGGACTTCCCATGAGCTCACCTTGTTGACATACAGAGAACTTGGACTGGTTCACGTCTCAATCTGCGAGAAATTCACTTCAAAATTAGTACCAGGCTTGCGTCACATACTGTAATGTACTCCGTGTGACTGTTTGCTTCCACACTGGTTGCATGTCATGTCTGCCTAAATATATATTTGTTGAACGGACATATTTTTTATTTAGAAAATGTAGCGCTTTCTCACGCAGACACAACAGCTTGAGGTTTACTACTTTACTAGCAAAACAGATGAATCTCTGAGATTTCTGCTGCCATTTTAACAGTTGTAATTCCTTAAATGAAGTGTTGAATCCATTTGTATTTACCTTGTAAAGATAAGTGTTACACCGAAGATGAAAACACTTCAGGGTTTTTCAAACAAATTGGCAATTTAATCAGTCAGTGTTGGTTCAGTGATGGAATTCAAATGCTGGATGGTCTTGTTGGTCAGGATGAACCCCATTCACATTTTGCAATCTACCCTACCGACTTGAAAAATGGTGACTGTAGGTGACCTAAGATGATGACTGGATGTCTTTGGCATGAGGTTTCTTCAAAGGAACCTTGATGATATTGAAATTTTAAGCCCATTTCTCCAGCAGGAACTTACGGAGCATTTTAGGGGGTTTGCACCTTTACTTGTGTCTCCAGTGTAGGGACCACACCTGAAATGTGATTTTCTGGGGTTGGTACTTCTGAGCAGCCCTGAAAAACCATTGGGCAGGGCTCAATATTAATCAGGCATTGACTCACTTGAGAACATGACAACTATACTAGGGAAATGAGGTACAGGCATTGCTGGCTTTCTTCTCAATGGACAAGGTCCAGTGAGGATTTGAGTCCTTGAGGAGTAGTGAGAAAATCGACTCTACAGCTGAAACCTAATAAGAATTATTACATCACTGCATATGTAGCTGCATGAGCTTGGAGGGTCTTCACCACAATGCAGACACAACAGCTGAGAAGCCAAATTATGAGGCAGTTCCTCTTAACATTTGCAGCATCTGGGAAGTAGGTTGAGTTGTGGCGGCAGTAACAGGCCTATTGTTTCAAGCAAATGGTTACTTGAGGAGACTTATATGATGAGTATTCCTAGCATTGCGAGGGAGAGTCAGTTTCGACATTTTGGCCATGTTGGCACATTTCGTTGGTAATGATCTAACGTAGGTTCCTCAGTGCTCAGGAAACCCAGCAGCTGAGAAGGTTAAGGGGCTGCCCACATTTCACCTGGCTTCAGCAGATATATGGTTACTTTCAAGAGGTGGGGATGGACCAGTTGCCTGGCACGTGACAACGTTTACCATCAACAGTCCAAAGTGGTTCTATGATGTGTTGGATGCAGCAGTGTACAGTAGCAGTGCATGAACCAAAACCTGAGCTGACTTGTAGAGGATGAAACCTCTTGGTCAGTTTGTATTTGTAAATGTGCCTGAAAATACTTTACAGTTCCACTAATTAACCAATGTATTCTCATGAAACATTTTGTATGATAGTATATGAAAAATGAAGCATGATTTTTCCATGCGTAATCCTATGAATAACTATATGTATGCATAACAAGCATTTTGTATTTAGCATTCAGAAATAAATGTTATGGTTGGGGTTAGGGTTAGAATAGAAATAATAAGCAACTATAAGTGGAATATTTTCCATTTTTCTATTCATACCTGATGATTAGGTAGCGTATGTACAATTTTTTTTGCATTAGTTTTTGCATCTTTTACTACAAATGCTTTGGAATGTGCCGATAAAGTGCTGATCCCGACCTCTTCTGAAACTTCTCTGCTAGTCACACGACGTTCTGCATCAACAGAGCCTTAAATTTGGAAGTGATCTGCTCATTCCAGCCTGTCGATGGCCGCTCGGGGCGCGGTGCACCCTCCGCCGCGATGGGCCATTTTTAATCCAGTTTTAATGGTCCTTAATCCATGTGATACCGATAGAATCTTCACCGAAAGCCATCTGAATCTTCCAAATGGTTTCCATCTGGCTGTCTGGCAGAGTTTCTGAAAAAATTTTCATGGAACAAAGTGGCAGTCGCTTCGCCATTCCTAAACAATAAAAATCTGACGAGGGGGGTGGACCAGTGCTCACTCAAAGCCTGCCCACAGGCGAATGATGCAACTGACAGGCGCGCACGAAGGTTCAAGCTTGTCTGATGCAAGCGCACATGATTCAAATCCATATAGTTTTTGAAAAAAATAAAAAGGTTGGATAGTTTTCTCACAGACCTCATATATGCAATTTATTCTTGCAAGACAGTAGGTATGTAGTGCGTGAGTGAACGTGGTGTGCGTGTGTGACCTCATCCACCCTTCCCGATCAACTCAAAGCCAACTGACAACTTCTATCAGGAAGGGCCGACCACCAAAACAACATGAAGACAGACGAGAAGGAAAGGCAATAACTGTGAAGTGATGAGAAGTGAGACACCGGGCAGACGGGGCCCCAACCATACAACTTACCAGGACAAACAACCACACATGAACAAGTAGTGACAGCAACAGTCTGTTGTCTAATTAGTGAGCATCCATACCCTAATCTAAGACACTAGAGTCTTGATCCCCTTGAGAGCACCCAAAACCGAATTGTGGTGACGGCCACAAGCACACAACCATCCACACACAGAGATCCAGATCACAGCTAAATATCCCATCACTACTGTGGCTGGTGTGTTGGGCCAAGACAAAAGTACAGAACCTTACCATATGACATGGACCACTCTGGTGGCTCAGCCCGCAGAGCCACCAGGCCACCAAGTTTGCTTTCCGGGAACACCAGAACCCAACCCCAAATCCCCAAGCAAGCCCAGGACTCCACACCCGGACAGCCAAACCATCCCCACACTCACGGGCTGCACAGCCCCACCATACCCGAGGGGCCACCCACTCTAGAATACACAAGCTCTCCTCCACCAATTCAATAATTTAGTATCAATCTCTGACAGCAAGTGTACCCCAGAGAGTTGCAGCCCGGATCTGCAGCACAAGAATGAAAAGTCAGTAGGTCAACAATAATAGGAACAAGTCATAATCTAATATTAATACAGTACAGGTGCAAGAGTGGCATTCCCTAACAGGCAAATAAATAAATAAATAGACCTTCAAATTCCAATTCAAATTTAATGGGTTGATAAATAAGGACCATGTTTCATTAAACTGTGGAATTGGTTTCTTAATGAAGCGGATATTTTTTCCATTGAGATATATTCGAAAAGGAGGTTTGACCAGTGGTTAATATTGATTGATTGTTTATTTTCCAGTTGAGCAAAGTAGTTTTTGTTTTTGTTTTTTTGGCAATAGTCAGTGCTACAAGTATAGTTTTAGATTGTTTACTTGGCAGTTCAATAACTGTAGTGTCTCCAAGTAAACATAAATTAGGAGATAAGGGAATTCTATATCCTGAGATGGAGGACAATTTTTCAGTGACTTTTGACCAAAAACACTGGACAGGTGAACCCGAAGAAGTTGGTAACCAATGTGTCCATGGATTTGGTGGTTGACATCAGTGTGCAAGAAGAAACACTGAATGTTCAAATTAAATATTCAAGTTAGAGTATACATATATATATGTATGTTTGCAGAGGGTCACCCCTTTGAGTCTGGTCTGCTTGTGGTTTCTCATCGGAGGGAGTTTCTCCTTACCAGTGTCGCCTGTGTGTTTGCTCTTGGGGTTAGTAAGGTTAGACCTTACTTGTGTTAAGCACCTTGAGGCAGCTTTGTTGTGATTTGGCACTATATAAATGAAATAAATTGAAATTGAATGGAAAAAGTGTATAAAAACAAACAACTCCACCATCGTCTCCCGCAGACAGACGGATGCCAGGAGGAGGATACATATATATACTGATGGAGGGAGGGGAAAAAACACTACATTTCCAAAAAATGTCTGGGGTGTCTCAAGCTTTTTTTTTTTAACCATACTTTATCTTGCCATAATACACTGATAGAAGAACTACGCAGTTTTGAAAATAAAGAATTAGCTTTGTGACCTCCACATTCAAACAGCAACTGAACCGCTTCAAAAAAATTTTTTATGCTTTGCACTTATTGTTTTATTTATCATTGAGTCACTGTCTCGGTGGTGGAGTGAGTGGGCTACATACACAAAGTTGTTAATAAAACAGATTTTGTGTCCACTATCTGTCCAGAGGGTGTAGACGGCATAATGTAAACATGGAGAAGAGCAATTCCTGCGGTACTTTAATCCCGTGTACAAACATGGCTCCAAAAATGGGTCATCTAAGGTTGAGTACTGCTTTGCAGCATCTGTCAGCTATAAAAGAGGTCTGGCAATTGGCCCTTTGATTAGAGTTCCAAAGCAATAGACAATTAACATCTGTGGGTAAACTGCACGTGCAGAAAAACTGTAATATGAACAACTCCAGAAATCACAGTGAATGCAGATGTATAACTAGCAATGATATGGTACAAGTTGCTTATGCTATACTTTCTGTCTAAAGTACAACTCCAGTCTTACAAAAAGCAAATATAAAGTGTTTCAGCCACAGTTATACCATAAAAGCTAAGTGTGTAGGCTGTCAGTAACCCAAGACCACAGCTTAACAATGTTAGAGGTTCCTATAGAAACGTATGAGTACTAAAGTTTTTTTTTATATCTCTGTTAGAGTCCCAGAAATCAGGGCTGTGCTGCACAGCAATTACTGCAATCGCCCTCCTTCTTAAACCTTCACCAGCACACGGGCTTAGATGTCTATCCTCTAGATACACTGGTGTACCGTAGCTGTCACATTTTCACAACACTCGATTAAATCTGTAGGTTCTCAAACCGGGGTGGAATTTGAGATGCAATGAGACTGAGGCTCCTTGGCATAGACCTGGAGTATGTGATTTACCCAAGTTCATGTATCAAGACATTTGGAATTTTAAGCATCTGTAATGTGAATTTGGAGATCTCCGGCAGATTTGGTTTGAGCTTCAGTATGCTCAAGCATTTGCTTTCATACCTACACATCATCATTCCATCACAGCTGATGATCTCCAGGCTGAATGAATACCATTATACAATATGTAGTACAGATTCACAGATAGAGTGTTTGGCATTGCATTATGCTGAAATTTGTGTGGTAATTGTTGTCAGATTTCCTAGTACTGGGCCTCTGCGTTCCTGAGACTATGTGGACTCCTGTTTTTCCAATGGGAGTACTTGGGAATGTGTGCCCTTATCCATGAATTGCCCTTTTTCACGTCTGGATTGACTGTCTGGAAACATGCCTGTAATTGCTACAGCCATTCAAAGGTGTAACATGACAAAGATAATCCAGACTATCAGTGATCTTTGGGTTCCAGCAGATGTCAGTCTTGTTGGAAAATTCCGATCGCTGAAATCAGAGTGTCTAGTAGTTCAACTAGCTGGACTTCTTGTATTGTCTTGAAGACATTTCACCACTAATCTAAGTGGCTTCTGTGGTCTAAAGTACACCAGTGTAGGTAGTTATAACATCTGAACAAGATGGTCTTAATTTATAAACAATCTAGGTCAACAATGGAACCGATGATGATGTTGCTGTTGAAGGTGACTTGTCCACAACAACTGCATTCCCCTTGATGGATGTTTGAAATGTCCAACCGCCTCATGTCAAACCATCTCCCTTGTTGAAAGGGGTGTAAAAGAAGCTGTTGATGAAAATTTTGGTGAAATCAAGCCTCTTAAGGTATAATTCGTCAGCATTAAGCAACAGGAAAGCAGCAGAAATACTAAGGTGATCGCTAGCCCTAAGCTTCACTAACAGACACAGACTTTAGATAAAGTTGAGGACAAGACCTGCTCTGTTTACAGGTTAATTTCCCAGTCTTGACTGGGGAAGTGCATGACTAGACTAGACTAGACATGACTAGAGTCTTGTTCAGGTGTAGACATTTATCCGCATCACAGTATGGACTCTGGGGATAACCACCAGCACCAATGCGTCTACACAGGACATCTACCTCCCTTACTTCTTGCTCACACTCATATTTTCTTAACTCATTATGTATATGTGCCCTCAGGATTTGGAGAATTACTTGTATGGCAAACGTTTCAAGGCAATCACCCAAATTAAATCAGAAATGGCACGTTGTGGTAACCTTAATCAAACTACAAATCATTTCAGACTGATCAGCCCTGCTGGAATGTTGAAGAAAGAACAATACTTGACAGGCCTAATTTAAGTGATAGCTTCTCCAGTCTGACGTTTTATTGACATCATGCTGAGTCTAATTGAGGAGGTGGATTCGGTAACTGGAACCAGATGGGCCACCAGCTCATGAACTAACAGCCCCCTCCACCCTGTTCTCACTCACTGTCTCTATTCCACTTACAGAAATGTTTTGGCTCAATGAAATCCTTAACTACGAAATAAAATCTCATAAAACCAACGTGTTTAGTCAAACTTATATTGATGGTAGGAATCATAAAAACACTTATAGCTGGCAGAGAACAGTAAGGGGTGAAAAAAAAATTGCATGTTGAACTCCAGAGATTTTTTTTTGTCTAATTTTATTTTTTTGAAACAGCAGAGGTAGAGAAAATGAGTTCCCTTAACCTCAAAGAAAAGCGCATTAGCATAGCACACACACTCGCGAACCTATTACACGCTGTGTATTAGACACATGGATTTAATGAGTCTGAAATGCAAACTGGCTGTTAGATGTAAAATAAATTAGTGGGTTCACATTGATTTTTTTTTTTTCCACAACTAAAAATGGGAAATTTGCCACTTTTATCCAAACACTCTTCATTTGTGGAAGTTTTTGAATCACCATCAAAGACTTGTGATTTCATAGCAACTCTGATCAATAGTGCCCTTTGAAAGCGGTAAATTTATTTCACCAATTATTCACAACATTCATGACACAGACTGGTAGGTATGGTACTGTAATCAAATAAGATTCAAAATACTGAGAGGTATTCAAGAATTAAATTAGGATTTCCTTGGCAAAACAATCTGCACAAATGCCTATAAACATGACAAAAGTTTGGCAACCATTATACCATAATTTATTCCCAGCTGCAATTACATATATGGGTATGTTTATTTTGAATACATTTATACACAATTCGGTATCCAAAAACACACTGAGTAATGCTTTTCCTTCACAGACTGTATTGATTTTACACTAAAAAAATTACTCATTGGATGAACTCAATTTAATTATGAGCAGGATTTCCATGTAATAAATATGTGTAGCCCCAACTCAAATAAAGCACATCCATGCAAGATAATTTAATTTATTTCAGTTGGGACTACATATATTTATTAGATGAAAATCCAGTACAATGAGTCTGTTTTTGAACTGGATTAAATGTGTGAATACAGTATACGCTTAAAAAATGACTCACTGGATGAACTCAATTCAGTTATGTCCAGGATTTCCATCTAATAAATACATGTAGCCCCAACTCAAATACAACACATCCCTGCAAGGTAATTTAATTCAATTTAGTTGGGACCACATATATTTATTAGATGGAAATCCAATCCAATTAGTCAGGTTTTTGAACTGGATTAGATGTGTGAATACAGTATACACTTAAAAAAATGACTCATTGGATGAACTCAATTTAATTATGTCCAGGATTTCCATCTAATAAATACATGTAGCCGCATCTCAAATAAAAAACATCCCTGCAACATAATTTAATTCAATTTAGTTGGTACTACATATATTTATTAGATGGAAATCCAATCCAGTGAGCTAGTTTTTTGAGTGTCAAGCTCTATCTCCTGCCTGTCTGTGAGCACCACAGCCTCCGAACATACCTTACAACATACAAAACATATGTTATTGTATTTTAATGATTTCAGTCAAACAGACTTGGACTCAGATCATGAGAAGAGACTCAGGACCCGGACTTAACCTCACACCCGGACATCGAGCACTGTGCATTTCATGCAACAGTTGTGTTTTTAACTGTGTGACCTCGCCGCTTTGCCTCAGTTTCTGGACTTTACAGGCACAGTGGAAGCCGTCCAGCTTGTTGCCCGCATGTAGACACGTTCCTCTGCCCTCTGTGGTGAGCTGCAGCATGTATGCATGCTCACATACGTAGCAGACGTGATCAACATTTGCAGCAGGGAAAATGTGACAGTGTGTGGTGGTGGCCGGGTGGTTGAATGTCGACATGTTGTGGAACTTGACAAAGAGCCAGTGAGACGTGGGCATGAAAACACAATGCAAGCATATGCACACAAACAAAAGCTGCTGTGAGTCTTTCTTTTTTGGCATCAAATTTAATCTTTTTGTCACTAGCAGTGACTTTAGTCCGTTCACACGTCTCTGCCCCCACAGGCTGTCACGAGAAACAGTCACTTCGGCTGCTTCCTTGTTTTCACCACAGTATGTCCAAATTGTATATCCAAGCATGTTGATTTGGCACAATTTTTACACCGGATGACCTTCCTGACGCAATTCCATGTTACATGGACAAATGTGGCAGGGGTGGAAGAACATCTAAAATGTCATTAGTGTAACAGTCAAATAAGGAAAAAGATTTCCAAGACATACAATCATGGATTTTTTTTTTTTTTTTTTGAGGAGGAGGTTGAATAAAGATTAAGCTCGTTGTTTTTAAGAATAAGTGTAAGAACATGGCTAACACAGCATCAGAACAGGAATGGTGGACTTTGGCCTAGTCCCTCCCTCCCCCGACACGAATAACTAGAGCACCGCACTCGCAGAGCGCAAACATCCGCCAACACTAGTTTCCAGTTTCCCAAATTTTTACCTTAAAAACATTTTCAAGGTCAAAGTCCTGTTAGAAGTGTCTTTTCATAAGATAAACTAGAAGCACTGAGAGAGCGCAAATCTCCGCCAAGGCCATAAGGTTACTGACGTCACATGGAATACCCTTTGGCAAAGAGACTTATTCCACGTCGTTTCACTCATCTACCATCATGTTTCAGATTCAGTGGTTAACCCTCTGGGGTCCGAGGGGATTTTTTGGACAGTTCACTCCCCTGGCATAAATGTTTTATTATTGCTGTTAACAGCTCTCCCTGCATCCCACAATCAAGTTTTATGTCTCCTTTTTTTCAGGACAACCCGTACTTTCAAAATATATATGCTATAGTTGTGTTTTATAAGTGTAATAAAGGTTTACAATCAGAAATAAGAAAGGAAAAAGTAAAGCGAAAAATAATTTTCCACACACATTTATTCAAAACACACAGCAAACTATAATAAACTAGTAACACATCACTCCTAAAAACAATCGTTGGTGTGTCACGTGAGGTGAATCTGCCCTACGATTGGATTTTGGAAAAACGTGATGGTGAACCAATTCTGATTGGACACTCACATTGTTCATGACATCACACAGCTTCTATGAGGAGTACAAAGATGGTAAATGGTGGCTCGAAGGTCTGCGGAGTTAACTTTTCAGCAAAAAAAAAAAAGGAAGTTTCTATCTCATATCATTAAAAAGTTATTTATAACTTAGAAATACTTGGTCTCAGCCGTCGTATACGACGGCGTCGGCCCCAGAGGTTTAAACCCTTAGATCTTCAAATGTATAAAGAGAAACTGCATGAACTACACAAGTTTTTTTTTTCTAATAAGTTTATTCAATGAGGAGAAACAAATGCGAAATTACTGTTGTGTCGTAACTTAGTTTTTGTTCAGCTTTTGTGACCCGTCTTCATGAAGTTAGATGCAAAAATGTTGAAACTGGCCCTATCCTGCAATGATAACGAATTCTTAAAAAAATTACTGGATCCGGATCGTGTTCCGGATCATTTCCAAAATTTAATGATTTCTAAGTTAGGCCAAGATACACCCCTGGTAAAAATTTCATTGAAATCCATTGAGGATTTTTTGAGTAATCCTGCTAACAATCCAACCAACCAACCAACCAACCAACAAACGGACGTGACCAAAAACATAACCTCCTTGGTGGAGGTAATAATTAGATGTGATCAAATGTCAGGAGTATGTATTTACTTCATGCACTTGAATTGAAGTTTTTTGTGGTGTTGTCAGGTTTTCTTTTCAACTTTTTCAGTTTCTGAAATTTCAGTTTCAGTTTCTTTTTCAGTTTCTATGTACAATTTGCTTTTTGGCACTTGGTTTCTGACTGATAACTGGAAGATTAACAGGCATAAAATTGGGACCTCCAGCCAATTTTGGTGGTGTAGGTAAATCCATAACCGAAAAATGAGAGTGACTGAGGCACTTTTGATTGAGATATAATGCAAAATGTACACCAAATGGACTTTTCAATATTAAATTCAAATGTCCACAAAATCCATAATCCGGATCATGTGCTACACAAGGCCATAGGGTCACTGACCCTAAAGAGATTCCCTCCTTGGCACAATTCAGTGTTACAACCAAAACTATGATACATACACTTTTCTTTCCTTTATATTTGACATCCTTGACCATGAAAACATACTGCTAGAACTTGGAATCACTTTTATGTCTTTATTAGTTCAAACGTTATTGTATAAAAACGATTTTTCGGTAATGGCGGTTTTCTTCTGGATCTAGCTCCATAAGTCTTTCAGAAGTCTTTCAGAAAGCGCTGTAACTAGGTTTAAGGATATGATTCCTTCTTTATGTTCTCCAATGCCATATACCAACACAGGGCAGAGTAGCTACCTAAACTCTGTGAGTGAGATAGATTATCTTGTCAATAGTTTTATATCCTCATTGAGGACAACTTTGGATGCTGTAGCTCCTCTGAAAAAGAGAGCCTTAAATCAGAAGTGCCTGACTCCGTGCTATAACTCACAAACTCGCAGCTTAAAGCAGATAACCCGTAAGTTGGAGAGGAAATGGCGTCTCACTAATTTAGAAGATCTTCACTTAGCCTGGAAAAAGAGTCTGTTGCTCTATAAAAAAGTCCTCCGTAAAGCTAGGACATCTTACTACTCATCACTAATTGAAGAAAATAAGAACAACCCCAGGTTTCTTTTCAGCACTGTAGCCAGGCTGACAAAGAGTCAGAGCTCTATTGAGCCGAGTATTCCTTTAACTTTAACTAGTAATGACTTCATGACTTTCTTTGCTAATAAAATTTTAACTATTAGAGAAAAAATTACTCATAACCATCCCAAAACATATCGTTATCTTTGGCTGCTTTCAGTGATGCCGGTATTTGGTTAGACTCTTTCTCTCCGATTGTTCTGTCTGAGTTATTTTCATTAGTTACTTCCTCCAAACCATCAACATGTCTATTAGACCCCATTCCTACCAGGCTGCTCAAGGAAGCCCCACCATTAATTAATGCTTCGATCTTAAATATGATCAATCTATCTTTATTAGTTGGCTATGTACCACAGGCTTTTAAGGTGGCAGTAATTAAACCATTACTTAAAAAGCCATCACTTGACCCAGCTATCTTAGCTAATTATAGGCCAATCTCCAACCTTCCTTTTCTCTCAAAATTCTTGAAAGGGTAGTTGTAAACAGCTAACTGATCATCTGCAGAGGAATGGTCTATTTGAAGAGTTTTAGTCAGGTTTTAGAATTCATCATAGTACAGAAACAGCATTAGTGAAGGTTACAAATGATCTTCTTATGGCCTCAGACAGTGGACTCATCTCTGTGCTTGTTCTGTTAGACCTCAGTGCTGCTTTTGATACTGTTGACCATAAAATTTTATTACAGAGATTAGAGCATGCCATAGGTATTAAAGGCACTGCGCTGCGGTGGTTTGAATCATATTTATCTAATAGATTACAATTTGTTCATGTAAATGGGGAATCTTCTTCACAGACTAAGGTTAATTATGGAGTTCCACAAGGTTCTGTGCTAGGACCAATTTTATTCACTTTATACATGCTTCCCTTAGGCAGTATTATTAGACAGCATTGCTTAAATTTTCATTGTTACGCAGATGATACCCAGCTTTATCTATCCATGAAACCAGAGGACACACACCAATTAGCTAAACTGCAGGATTGTCTTACAGACATAAAGACATGGATGACCTCTAATTTCCTGCTTTTAAACTCAGATAAAACTGAAGTTATTGTACTTGGCCCCACAAATCTTAGAAACATGGTGTCTAACCAGATCCTTACTCTGGATGGCATTACCCTGACCTCTAGTAATACTGTGAGAAATCTTGGAGTCATTTTTGATCAGGATATGTCATTCAATGCGCATATTAAACAAATATGTAGGACTGCTTTTTTTGCATTTGCGCAATATCTCTAAAATTAGAAAGGTCTTGTCTCAGAGTGATGCTGAAAAACTAATTCATGCATTTATTTCCTCTAGGCTGGACTATTGTAATTCATTATTATCAGGTTGTCCTAAAAGTTCCCTGAAAAGCCTTCAGTTAATTCAAAATGCTGCAGCTAGAGTACTGACAGGGACTAGAAGGAGAGAGCATATCTCACCCATATTGGCCTCTCTTCATTGGCTTCCTGTTAATTCTAGAATCGAATTTAAAATTCTTCTTCTTACTTATAAGGTTTTGAATAATCAGGTCCCATCTTATCTTAGGGACCTCATAGTACCATATCACCCCAATAGAGCGCTTCGCTCTCAGACTGCAGGCTACTTGTAGTTCCTAGGGTTTGTAAGAGTAGAATGGGAGGCAGAGCCTTCAGCTTTCAGGCTCCTCTCCTCTGGAACCAGCTCCCAATTTGGATCAGGGAGACAGGGGCACACTCACACATGAATGTCAGGGTGCTGCCATGCAAGGTGCTCACTACACAACGGGAGCAACTTGGGGATTAAGAACCTTGCCCAAGGGTCCTTAGTGATTTTCCGGTCAGGCTGGGGCTTGAACCGAGGATCCTCTGGTCTGAAGCCCAACGCTTAACCACTAGACTATCACCTCCCCAAAATATGACTCTGGTGGGACTTGAACCCACAACCTCTGAATCACTCTTCTGTGCTTCACAAGAATTCCAATGCGCTATCCATTGTGCCACACACAGGGACCATCAGCTACAACAGCTACAACATTTTGTCCATGTGGTGCATTTCTCTGGCATGTAGTTATTGAGGACTCCAGTGGTTCAAGAAGGCCAAGAGGACACGTCATGCTTTCAATAGGTGGAGATGAACAGGTTGTCTGCCTGGGTGGTTGCCATTCAGAACCCAGGAAGGTTCTATAGTGGAGTACATGTGTTCAGTAGCCCAACTCCAACAATTCTGTTCATTTTAGGATCTGAAGGCCAAAGTTAAAGATCAATGGAAGAATTTTGAATCTAAAATATCTGACAATGAGAACAACATCATCTACTATACATACTTGATTGTAGCCAAACTGTGTACATTAGGAGGTGCCAGATCCTCACTACAATACTGATTTAGGAGTGAAAGGGTCAAAGGTTATGCACACTGGAAACATTAATAAAAGCTACAATTTTTTGCGAGCGCAACAACATTTACTGTACTTGTTTGGTTGTTAGCATATGGTACAGCTGGGTAGCCTGACTCTAAGAATTAAACTGCTTTTGGGCTCAGAAGGTCAAAGGTCAAAATGCTTGTTCTACAGTGCGTATTTTTAAAACTTTTATTCTGCGTTTCTCATTTTCATCCTAACAGTATGTTCACATGCCTCATACGGGCACACCAGCACATTCCCTGCCTTCTGCGGCAGAGAATTCAGATTGTGTAACTGTCTGTCAAACCAGTTCACTATTTTAATGCCTCACCACAAAGTTCCAGAGAGAAGGAGAGCGCCCTCCCCTCCCTGTGAGTCATTCCGATACATGCGTAAGCAGCTGAAGATCTCAGAGTAATATTCCATTAGTCTTCTTATTGTCTTCATCTTCATCACCATCGCCGTTCTCACTGTAGTTTGTCAGCACATGACAGGCCGCACCATTGGAAATGATGCTTACGTTAAAAACAGCACAACCCGCGACTGCAGCCAGGATTACATCATGATGTACATTATGCATATCCTTGGAAATATTCAAACGCTTCTCTTCCCATCACAGCTCAGCGTGGGTTTGATTGATCGCTGCTAGCAAAAACGAGAGAGATGGTGCTCCTGCAGGGGCCAGAGCAGCAGGGAAGGCAGAAGGAATGGGTGGGAAAAAAAAGGCGGCAGAATGGTAAGCAGCAGGTGTGCAGGACGGAGTAACACAACTCTGGGTCAAAGAAAGATCGCCGTCGAGAGGTTTTCCACTGAGTTAAGGGTCTCTGTGGTATTATGTCACTCGTATAGCTCCATGAAACTATTATGAGGGTGGTAGTGAAATTATAATGTCACACTGGACGCAGCCAGTAACACTATTACACTTGTTTCACGACGTATTAATGCGGTCAGTGAATTGGATTGAACCAACAGGGAACGTGAAACTGGAATGTTGGACTGGATCAAAGTGTACAGTCCAGTCACACTGAGATTCCACGTCAGATGCCATCGTGAGACGGAAGCTGGGGCACCGGGCCAGAGAGTAAATATTCACTTGTTGATAATGTGCATGCTGATCTGGTGTAGACGCCCTCTGCCCACAGATGAATGCAGCCTTTTATCTTCAACCAGACACACACACACACACTGGCTGTGGAACACTGACAGCAAACACGGACATGTGGATAAGTGCAGATTAAGCATCTCAGGAAGTGATGAGTCAGTGTGCAGCTACCTTAATGCACAAATTTAACCAAGCCAATTTTTCCTTACGATGCATGTCCCCCAAGCAGATTTTTGGAGAGATTGGATAGTCTTGATTTTCGTGTCAAATTAATCAAAAATAAAAAAAATGGATATAATCTGCTGTACATGTGAGAATAAATATCCACCATCCAAGCATCTGCCATGTGGGGTAACGCCGTGAGTCCTGAATGGAAAACACCCATTCAGACCATCTCCACCTCCTGAAAGTAGTCATCTACTGTGTCTGGCACATCCACATGATACATTGGCATCCCTCTTGGTTTTTTCCAGTTTCCGACATCCTCAATACTGAGGCACCTGTATGAGGGAAGCACGCCGCATGGCCAGAGCATCATAGTTACACATCGACTAATGTGAGATTTTGATGGTGTGGTTAGCAGATGAAAATACAGTGGCCTAAGGTACTAACGGTATTACACAGCTTGCTAATTGGCTGTGTTATCTGCCTTGTTAGTAAAGATAGAGTATTTATTTCGCTAATATAGCAAGATGTAGACATTCTCAGAATAAGATTATGTTGAATTAAACAAAAACCTGTGGATCATGCAGTGCTTGTTTTTCCTCTTTTTTCCTGCTACTCTTCAAAAGTACAATTTGCACATTAGGTGGCTTTCCCCCTCTTAAGTTGAAGTCTTTTTTTTTGTGGGGGGGTGATAACCAAAATATTTTCATGATGCATTGGTTTTAGCTATGTACAGTTCACTGACTGATCCATGTGAAATGACTTGCTTGTTGTGGGGAGCTCATACCACGGAACATGTAATCTTTGCAGTTTTGATAGATACAGATGAGGACCAGTGAACCTCCGGGCATGTTGCCATCTTTTTACATGCACATGAAGTCTTGTTGCTAATTGCAGGTTCCTGGTGCAAATTGAGACCAGTGTTGCTTGTACAGTCTATTAAACAACATAACATAGCCTACAGTATGAAATGGTTTGACGTCTACTTTAATAATGCTGTTTTTTCCATGTTGCCCGCGCTATAATATATGTTATTCACCTTAAATTTCAAAAGGCGCCTCTTATCTGGGAGCCATGTTCCGAGCCACAACATGTGGGGAAACAGACAGTTTTTGTTGCTGAGAGGAGCAATTTGATTTTATCATCATCTGTGTCGCCATCTCTCGTGGATTGCACTCCACATCCAGCAATACGGGACAAAATATCCCAGTTTTTCCCAATAGGAAATGCTGACCTCAAAGCGCTAACTCTGTCTTACAGCTTATCAGATCTAGGTAGAGACCGCAATGACAAAATACACCTGAAGAGGGTCTCAAAGAAACTTTTTGTGACTTTGCACCCTCACTGTCCTGAGTAAACTAACAATCTGGTCAGTGTTAGGGTCCATTTCTAAAATACACACAACCGTGTAATTATTGGCAGCTAATTGTTGAGTACAGCGTTACGGTACAGCGGTAGTCTGGTCATTAAAACACCATTTCCTGTTGACGATTCACTGATGCCTCGACTGATAAGCACAAAGACACAGTTTTATAAGTTGACAGGCACCAAACTCAGAGAGGCTACATGATTATGGTCACGTTGTAGGAAGGTGTCGTGATGTATCGCGTGTCCTTGCGCCTTTTCAAATAAGGTATTATGGTAACCACTATTACACCAAAACAGAGTGCAAATTATCCAATGACAATCAGGGGTCCTTACCCATTATTGCTTAGCTAATGTTAGGTAAGGTAAACGTTAACTTTAGCAAGTTAGCATAACTGTAACATCAAGCAAAAATTTTGAAACTAGCTAACAAATTAAAGCATAATAAGCTATGTAGCTACTTCCATTAAGATACTACAGCATCTTTGGTTTGCAACTATGCACTGGAGCATAGAGTTAAATGATTCATTGCAGTGACGGGAATGAAGCAGGCAGACAAGAGGTTCCACTCAGGTCAAAGAATTGTGTGCTTGTGTGTCTGAAATAGTCTTCTTCCAGGCATGAACGTGGGAAATATATTGTGACATTCACATTTAAAATTAAGAAGGATGTAAACATATTTGAACCCCCAAAACTACTGGTTTTGCTTTTTTTTTATTTACCCCTGTAATTCGAACCATGTACCCAACCCGAAAAAAAAAATAGTTCAATGGAGGTTTCCGATTTACCAGGCACAAAGCTAAGTCACGCACCACATAAATTCTACAAGAAATGTTTCAGTAAAAAACTTGATGAGGATCTCTGCCTTGCAGGACAAGTCTATCATCAGTAATCGACTTGTATTGCGTCAGGGGAAAGCAGCACCACCAAATGGACTGGAGGCTAAAGTAAGTAGCTAACTGTATAAACAGGTTGCTTTTTTAAGTTTTAAGTTTGTTTTTTTACTCCCTTCTGTCTGATCATTTCTTAATAACATTTACTCTGATGGACTACCCAGCAATGGGGAATAAGGTTCATTACACTAGAAGTCTTTCAGAAAGCGCTGTAACTAGGTTTAAGGATATGATTCCTTCTTTATGTTCTCTAATGCCATATACCAACACAGTGCAGAGTAGCTACCTAAACTCTGTAAGTGAGATAGAGTATCTCGTCAATAGTTTTACATCCTCATTGAAGACAACTTTGGATGCTGTAGCTCCTCTGAAAAAGAGAGCTTTAAATCAGAAGTGCCTGACTCCGTGGTATAACTCACAAACTCGCAGCTTAAAGCAGATAACCTGTAAGTTGGAGAGGAAATGGCATCTCACTAATTTAGAAGATCTTCACTTAGCCTGGAAAAAGAGTCTGTTGCTCTATAAAAAAGCCCTCCGTAAAGCTAGGACATCTTACTACTCATCACTAATTGAAGAAAATAAGAACAACCCCAGGTTTCTTTTCAGCACTGTAGCCAGGCTGACAAAGAGTCAGAGCTCTATTGAGCCAAGTATTCCTTTAACTTTAACTAGTAATGACTTCATGACTTTCTTTGCTAATAAAATTTTAACTATTAGAGAAACAATTACTCAATTACAATTACTTTGGCTGCTTTCAGTGATGCCGGTATTTGGTTAGACTCTTTCTCTCCGATTGTTCTGTCTGAGTTATTTTCATTAGTTACTTCCTCCAAACCATCAACATGTCTATTAGACCCCATTCCTACCAGGCTGCTCAAGGAAGGCCTACCATTAATTAATGCTTTGATCTTAAATATGATCAATCTATCTTTATTAGTTGGCTATGTACCACAGGCTTTTAAGGTGGCAGTAATTAAACCATTACTTAAACAGCCATCACTTGACCCAGCTATCTTAGCTAATTATAGGCCAATCTCCAACCTTCCTTTTCTCTCAAAAATTCTTGAAAGGGTAGTTGTAAAACAGCTAACTGATCATCTGCAGAGGAATGGTCTATTTGAAGAGTTTCAGTCAGGTTTTAGAATTCATCATAGTACAGAAACAGCATTAGTGAAGGTTACAAATGATCTTCTTATGGCCTCAGACAGTGGACTCATCTCTGTGCTTGTTCTGTTAGACCTCAGTGCTGCTTTTGATACTATTGACCATAAAATTTTATTACAGAGATTAGAGCATGCCATAGGTATTAAAGGCACTGTGCTGCGGTGGTTTGAATCATATTTATCTAATAGATTACAATTTGTTCATGTAAATGGGGAATCTTCTTCACAGACTAAGGTTAATTATGGAGTTCCACAAGGTTCTGTGCTAGGACCAGTTTTATTCACTTTATACATGTTTCCCTTAGGCAGTATTATTAGACGGCATTGCTTAAATTTTCATTGTTACACAGATGATACCCAGCTTTATCTATCCATGAAGCCAGAGGACACACACCAGTTAGCTAAACTGCAGGATTGTCTTACAGACATAAAGACATGGATGACCTCTAATTTCCTGCTTTTAAACTCAGATAAAACTGAAGTTATTGTACTTGGCCCCACAAATCTTAGAAACATGGTGTCTAACCAGATCCTTACTCTGGATGGCATTACCCTGACCTCTAGTAATACTGTGAGAAATCTTGGAGTCATTTTTGATCAGGATATGTCATTCAATGCGCATATTAAACAAATATGTAGGACTGCTTTTTTGCATTTGCGCAATATCTCTAAAATTAGAAAGGTCTTGTCTCAGAGTGATGCTGAAAAACTAATTCATGCATTTATTTCCTCTAGGCTGGACTATTGTAATTCATTATTATCAGGTTGTCCTAAAAGTTCCCTGAAAAGCCTTCAGTTAATTCAAAATGCTGCAGCTAGAGTACTGACAGGGACTAGAAGGAGAGAGCATATCTCACCCATATTGGCCTCTCTTCATTGGCTTCCTGTTAATTCTAGAATAGAATTTAAAATTCTTCTTCTTACTTACAAGGTTTTGAATAATCAGGTCCCATCTTATCTTAGGGACCTCATAGTACCATATCACCCCAATAGAGCGCTTCGCTCTCAGACTGCAGGCTTTCTTGTAGTTCCTAGGGTTTGTAAGAGTAGAATGGGAGGCAGAGCCTTCAGCTTTCAGGCTCCTCTCCTGTGGAACCAGCTCCCAATTCAGATCAGGGAGACAGAGACCCTCTCTACTTTTAAGATTAGGCTTAAAACTTTCCTTTTTGCTAAAGCTTATAGTTAGGGCTGGATCAGGTGACCCTGAGCCATCCCTTAGTTATGCTGCTATAGACTTAGACTGCTGGGGGGTTCCCATGATGCACTGTTTCTTTCTCTTTTTGCTCTGTATGCACCACTCTGCATTTAATCATTAGTGATTGATCTCTGCTCCCCTCCACAGCATGTCTTTTTCCTGGTTCTCTCCCTGAGCCCCAACCAGTCCCAGCAGAAGACTGCTCCTCCCTGAGCCTGGTTCTGCTGGAGGTTTCTTCCTGTTAAAAGGGAGTTTTTCCTTCCCACTGTTGCCAAGTGCTTGCTCACAGGGGGTTGTTTTGACCGTTGGGGTTTTTCCGTAATTATTGTATGGCCTTGCCTTACAATATAAGGCGCCTTGGGGCAACTGTGTGTTGTGATTTGGCGCTATATAAATAAAATTGATTTGATTTGATTTTAAGTTTCTTTATATTTAGTGAGGTTAAGGTGCACATTTATTTCCACAAGGATTATCTACATGCTACTAGACATGTCTAACAGCATTTTTTGCTTGTTCAGTGAGTGTTTTTATCTTGTAGTACCCTAATAAAGCCATTTAGCCCTTGATGGTGTTTCCACTCGAAATCAATTTATCACTGATTAATTTATTTTTTTGTTGTCCTGAGTGAAAAGATTAACCACAAAACATCTTAATAAATTAATAAATAAAAATAACAAAACATGTTTTGTTTTTATACCTCAGAAAATTACTGTATTTTTTTTGAAAATGATATGTTAAACAACATTATTCATTTTTAAAACATTTTATTTTGTGAGCAGATGATGAATCCATATTATGTGCAGACTGGAAATGACCGTTGACACCATCACATGACCAGAAAATAGTGCATATGGCCAACAAAGATGGCTGAAGGAAAATACACTCAACAAAAATATAAACGCAACACTTTTGGTTTTGCTCCCATTTTGTATGAGATGAACTCAAAGATCTAAAACTTTTTCCACATACACAATATCACCATTTCCCTCAAATATTGTTCACAAACCAGTCTAAATCTGTGATAGTGAGCACTTCTCCTTTGCTGAGATAATCCATCCCACCTCACAGGTGTGCCATATCAAGATGCTGATTAGACACCATGATTAGTGCACAGGTGTGCCTTAGACTGCCCACAATAAAAGGCCACTCTGAAAGGTGCAGTTTTGTTTTATTGGGGGGGGGGGGGGGGGGGGGGATACCAGTCAGTATCTGGTGTGACCACCATTTGTCTCATGCAGTGCAACACATCTCCTTCACATAGAGTTGATCAGGTTGTCAATTGTGGCCTGTGGAATGTTGGTCCACTCCTCTTCAATGGCTGTGTGAAGTTGCTGGATATTGGCAGGAACTGGTACACGCTGTCGTATACGCCGGTGCAGAGCATCCCAAACATGCTCAATGGGTGACATGTCTGGTGAGTATGCCGGCCATGCAAGAAGTGGGACATTTTCAGCTTCCAAGAATTGTGTACAGATCCTTGCAACATGGGGCCGTGCATTATCCTGCTGCAACATGAGGTGATGTTCTTGGATGTATGGCACAACAATGGGCCTCAGGATCTCGTCACAGTATCTCTGTGCATTCAAAATGCCATCAATAAAATGCACCTGTGTTCTTCGTCCATAACAGATGCCTGCTCATACCATAACCCCACTGCCACCATGGGCCACTCGATCCACAACATTGACATCAGAAAACCGCTCACCCACACTACGCCACACACGCTGTCTGCCATCTGCCCTGAACAGTGTGAACCGGGATTCATCCATGAAGAGAACACCTCTCCAACGTGCCAAACGCCAGTGAATGTGAGCATTTGTCCACTCAAGTCGGTTACGACGACGAACTGGAGTCAGGTCGAGACCCCGATGAGGACGACGAGCATGCAGATGAGCTTCCCTGAGACGGTTTCTGACAGTTTGTGCAGAAATTCTTTGGTTATGCAAACCGATTGTTTCAGCAGCTGTCCGAGTGGCTGGTCTCAGACGATCTTGGAGGTGAACATGCTGGATGTGGAGGTCCTGGGCTGGTGTGGTTACACGTGGTCTGCGGTTGTGAGGCTGGTTGGATGTACTGCCAAATTCTCTGAAACGCCTTTGGAGACGGCTTATGGTAGAGAAATGAACATTCAATACACGAGCAACAGCTCTGGTTGACATTCCTGCTGTCAGCATGCCAATTGCACGCTTCCTCAAATCTTGCGACATCTGTGGCATTGTGCTGTGTGATAAAACTGCACCTTTCAGAGTGGCTTTTTATTGTGGGCAGTCTAAGGCACACCTGTGCACTAATCATGGTGTCTAATCAGCATCTTGATATGGCACACCTGTGTGGTGGGATGGATTATCTCAGCAAAGGAGAAGTGCTCACTATCACAGATTTAGACTGGTTTGTGAACAATATTTGAGGGAAATGGTGATATTGTGTATGTGGAAAAAGTTTTAGATCTTTGAGTTCATCTCATACAAAATGGGAGCAAAACCAAAAGTGTTGCGTTTATATTTTTGTTGAGTGTAGTTCCATACAACATGGATCCGCTACAACGTAAGCAGGGGTACTGGATCCTTTAGAAATATAGTCGATCCACACAACACTGAGGTATAAATAACAGAACCCAGGATAGCCCTAAACAGAAGCCCCGTGTACACCGTCAACCCGTTCACATCTCTAACCGTTTTTCCCCACTCGACGATACACTCGCCGAGGATCAAACTCTGGTTATTGGCGACTCTGTTTTGAGAAATGTGAAGTTAGCGACACCAGCAACCATTGTCAATTGTCTTCCGGGGGCCAGAGCAGGCGACATCGAAGGACACTTGAAATTGCTGGCTAAGGCTAAGCGTAAATTTGGTAAGATTGTAATTCACGTCGGCAGTAATGACACTCGGTTACGCCAATCGGAGGTCACTAAAATTAACATTGAATCGGTGTGTAACTTTGCAAAAACAATGTCGGACTCTGTTGTTTTCTCTGGGCCCCTCCCCAATCAGACCGGGAGTGACATGTTTAGCCGCATGTTCTCCTTGAATTGCTGGCTGTCTGAGTGGTGTCCAAAAAATGAGGTGGGCTTCATTGATAATTGGCAAAGCTTCTGGGGAAAACCTGGTCTTGTTAGGAGAGACGGCATCCATCCCACTTTAGAGGGAGCAGCTCTCATTTCTAGAAATCTGGCCAATTTTTTGGGATCCTCCAAACTGTGACTGTCTAGCGTTGGGACCAGGAGGCAGAGCTGTGGTCTTATACACCTCTCTGCAGCTTCTCTCCCCCTGCCATCCCCCTATTACCCCATCCCCGTAGAGACGGTGCCTGCTCCCAGACCACCAATAACTAGCAAAAATCTATTTAAGCATAAAAATTCAAAAAGAAAAAATAATATAGCACCTTCAATTGTACCACAGACTAAAACAGTTAAATGTGGTCTATTAAACATTAGGTCTCTTTCTTCTAAGTCCCTGTTGGTAAATGATATAATAATTGATCAACGTATTGATTTATTCTGCCTAACAGAAACTTGGTTACAGCAGGATGAATATGTTAGTTTAAATGAGTCAACACCCCCGAGTCACACTAACTGTCAGAATGCTCGTAGCACGGGCCGGGGCGGAGGATTAGCAGCAATCTTCCATTCCAGCTTATTAATTAATCAAAAACCTAGACAGAGCTTTAATTCATTTGAAAGCTTGTCTCTTAGTCTTGTCCATCCAAATTGGAAGTCCCAAAAAACAGTTTTATTTGTTATTATCTATCGTCCACCTGGTCGTTACTGTGAGTTTCTCTGTGAATTTTCAGACCTTTTGTCTGACTTAGTGCTTAGCTCAGATAAGATAATTATAGTGGGCGATTTTAACATCCACACAGATGCTGAAAATGACAGCCTCAACACTGCATTTAATCTATTATTAGACTCTATTGGCTTTGCTCAAAAAGTAAATGAGTCCACCCACCACTTTAATCATATTTTAGATCTTGTTCTGACTTATGGTATGGAAATAGAAGACTTAACAGTATTCCCTGAAAACTCCCTTTTGTCTGATCATTTTTTAATAACATTTACATTTACCCTGATGGACTACCCTGCAGTGGGGAATAAGTTTCATTACACTAGAAGTCTTTCAGAAAGCGCTGTAACTAGGTTTAAGGATATGATTCCTTCTTTATGTTCTCTAATGTCATATACCAACACAGAGCAGAGTAGCTACCTAAACTCTGTAAGGGAGTTAGAGTATCTTGTCAATAGTTTTACATCCTCATTGAAGACAACTTTGGATGCTGTAGCTCCTCTGAAAAAGAGAGCTTTAAATCAGAAGTGTCTGACTCCGTGGTATAACTCACAAACTCGTAGCTTAAAGCAGATAACCCGTAAGTTGGAGAGGAAATGGCGTCTCACTAATTTAGAAGATCTTCACTTAGCCTGGAAAAAGAGTTTGTTGCTCTATAAGAAAGCCCTTCGTGAAGCTAGGACATCTTTCTACTCATCACTAATTGAAGAAAATAAGAACAACCCCAGGTTTCTTTTCAGCACTGTAGCCAGGCTGACAAAGAGTCAGAGCTCTATTGAGCTGAGTATTCCATTAACTTTAACTAGTAATGACTTCATGACTTTCTTTGCTAACAAAATTTTGACTATTAGAGAAAAAATTACTCATAACCATCCCAAAGATGTATCGTTATCTTTGGCTGCTTTCAGTGATGCCGGTATTTGGTTAGACTCTTTCTCTCCGATTGTTCTGTCTGAGTTATTTTCATTAGTTACTTCATCCAAACCATCAACATGCTTATTAGACCCCATTCCTGCCAGGCTGCTCAAGGAAGTCCTACCATTATTTAATGCTTCAATCTTAAATATGATCAATCTATCTTTGTTAGTTGGTTATGTACCACAGGCCTTTAAGGTGGCAGTAATTAAACCATTACTTAAAAAGCCATCACTTGACCCAGCTATCTTAGCTAATTATAGGCCAATCTCCAACCTTCCTTTTCTCTCAAAGATTCTTGAGAGGGTAGTTGTAAAACAGCTAACTGATCACCTGCAGAGGAATGGTCTATTTGAAGAGTTTCAGTCAGGTTTTAGAATTCATCATAGTACAGAAACAGCATTAGTGAAGGTTACAAATTATCTTCTTATGGCTTTGGACAGTGGACTTATCTCTGTGCTTGTTCTGTTGGACCTCAGTGCTGCTTTTGATACTGTTGACCATAAAATTTTATTACAGAGATTAGAGCATGTCATAGGTATTAAAGGCATTGCGCTGCGGTGGTTTGAATCATATTTGTCTAATAGATTACAGTTTGTTCATGTAAATGTGGAATCTTCTTCACAGACTAAAGTTAATTATGGAGTTCCACAAGGTTCTGTGCTAGGACCAATTTTATTCACTTTATACATGCTTCCCTTGGGCAGTATTATTAGACGGTATTGCTTAAATTTTCATTGTTACGCAGATGATACCCAGCTTTATCTATCCATGAAGCCAGAGGATACGCACCAATTAGCTAAACTGCAGGATTGTCTTACAGACATAAAGACATGGATGACCTCTAATTTCCTGCTTTTAAACTCAGATAAAACTGAAGTTATTGTACTTGGCCCCACAAATCTTAGAAGCATGGTGTCTAACCAGATCGTTACTCTGGATGGCATTTCCCTGATCTCTAGTAATACTGTGAGAAATCTTGGAGTTATTTTTGATCAGGATATGTCATTCAAAGCGCATATTAAACAAATATGTAGGACTGCCTTTTTGCATTTACGCAATATCTCTAAAATCAGAAAGGTCTTGTCTCAGAGTGATGCTGAAAAACTAATTCATGCATTTGTTTCCTCTAGGCTGGACTATTGTAATTCATTATTATCAGGTTGTCCTAAAAGTTCCCTAAAAAGCCTTCAGTTGGTTCAGAATGCTGCAGCTAGAGTACTGACGGGGACTAGCAGGAGAGAGCATATCTCACCCGTGTTGGCCTCCCTTCATTGGCTTCCTGTTAATGCTAGAATAGAATTTAAAATTCTTCTTCTTACTTATAAGGTTTTGAATAATCAGGTCCCATCTTATCTTAGGGACCTCATAGTACCATATTACCCCATTAGAGCGCTTCGCTCTCAGACTGCGGGCTTACTTGTAGTTCCTAGGGTTTGTAAGAGTAGAATGGGAGGCAGAGCCTTCAGCTTTCAGGCTCCTCTCCTGTGGAACCAGCTCCCAATTCAGATCAGGGAGACAGATACCCTCTCTACTTTTAAGATTAGGCTTAAAACTTTCCTTTTCGCTAAGGCTTATAGTTAGGGCTGGATCGGGTGACCCTGGACCATCCCTTGGTTATGTTGCTTTAGACGTAGACTGTTTCATAATTATTGTATGGCCTTGCCTTGCAATGTGGAGCGCCTTGGGGCAACTGTTTGTTGTGATTTGGCGCTAAAAAAAAAAAAAAAAAAAAAAAGAAAAGAAAAAAGAAAGGATTAAAAATGTCAGAGGTCCCTTTAAGGTGTTCTGCTGGAGGAAGTTCATGGACCTTGATTACCAGACTGTCTGTCTTATGTCATTAAAAACTAGTTTATACTGACGCACTGTTTTAACCCAACACATGAGCTCTGCAATAAGTGTTAATTCAACTTTCTGTTTTCTGTTGTGCTGGATTGCGTTACACTGTCTGGCTACAAATAGTGATTATGCCTCCCACCGCCTCCCAAACTGCCTGAAGTAATAACAGTTCTCGATCGTAGTTATTGTTTTTACCCACCTAAATGGTTGCTTCAAGGTACCGTAACTACTGAGCCCTACTTTCACTACATTCCAGAAAGTACAGTCAGTCACAGGATGATGACCTCAGAACAAAGTGCCTTCAACCTGTAGTTACACAACAGCTCCCAGCGCCACCCATGCTGGCGAGGCGAGGAGGAAGCACAAAGTACAGACAGATTCCCGCTGTCCCTCTCAGGGGGCCGGGTGGAGAGACGGGTCACGGCTCAGATCTGATTTCGCAGGAAGGAAAGGAGCAGGGAGGGGAGCGTCGGATAAGAGTGCTGCCGTTGCTTTATTTTACGTGTCATGGATGCCACAGATGCAGAGCTACAGGGGATAATCTTGTTACCGTTCTGTTCAGTGACAATACCTTTGACATTCGGGCAAGTGCGGTTCAACGCGGTTAAAAGTGACATAATGTCTTCGGCAGCCGATGGAAGCCTAGGGCTAGTTGTTAAACACGTCTAAAACCCCTGACATAAGCACGTCTCCATGTCGATTGTGTTTCACTTCCTTCCATTTCCACATGCTGAGCTGGAATAGCAGGTGATTTTGAAGTTGCGTGTCTGTACCGAGGGCGCCGCGGCCTCGCTATAAAAAGACAGTTACTACAACAGGAAGCTCCTGGAGTCCTGGAGGGACACGCAGCAGATCAGCCCAGTCGTGATTAGGGGCTGTGCACACAAACACGCCTTCATGCACAGCGTCTGTGCCCGCTCCGGGCCCTCCCCTCCCTCATTCCTCTGTCATGACAAGTCACTTCAATGCAAAACAGTGCACAATCTTTCCACCCACGCGAGGACGCCGGGCCCCGTGCCAGAGAGTCGACACGGCTCTGGCATGGGAAGTGAACCCACACCCTTCTGGCCAGGGTTCAACCACTGCTTCCCTCAGTACCTGCGTGTCAGTCTGTCAGTCAGCCCGCTGACTTGTACCATGTGTGCTTAAGTGATGTGTGGAAAAAGAAAAAAAAAAGAAAAAACTTTGTGCAGCGTCTGTCTGAGATGCAGACGGAGAACATGGTTTGATGTGAAAATGTTGTATTTGTAATTATTGTTACGGTGAGCGGGCACTTCATCACCACAGCAACAGCCTTTAAATATTACGGTACATAAAGACGAAACAGTCGTACCCATAAAATATTTATGTATATATTTTTAAACATTGCAGTAACGTAAGTTAAATTCCTTGAAGAGAGAAGTAAAGCAGACAACAGAAAAACATATATCTCACAGATTATTTGTGTTAGCTTTGCTTTTCATCTAAAAACTAGGTAATAGTACCGAAGGGCATGAAGACAGGAACACCTATAGCAATGTGATATTTGATCCGAATGACCTTGACCCCTAATTTGCCTGGGCAATTATAGACCCACAAACCTGGCACTTACAGTATGTGTGCTAGATTTGGTGCAAATTGGAGTAAAAATTAAAAATTTTAGCCTTTGACTCCCCACTCCCCAATGACCAAGACCCTAATGATCGTCGACATTTGCCATATTTGAAGTCACTGTGGCAATTCCATAACCCACCTCTATACAAGGATAGGTAGGATTACTTTGAAATGTAATCCAAAAGTAATCAGATTACAAGTAATCCAAATGTATGTACATACATACATGTAATCCACATGTATTCTTTCAAAGTAAGTAAATATGTGTAGTGGACCAGATAACTGTAACAATTGTTCATTTCTGGAAACAAGCACCAAAATTGGAACACATACTCCTCAAACATTACTCTTTTGAAAAAACTGAGTATCCACTTGAATTTTCAGTAGGCGGCCAGGTAGGGGTCAATTAAAGAATTAACCAGGGGTCAAAATTTAAAAATGCTCCAATCATATTGAAAGATATACCACATTATTTGTCTGATCACAGTGATACCAAAAAAGTATAGTTGGGACTTTCTATGACTGAATGTTATGAAGTTATGGGGTAAAAACAACAAGGATGGAGACTAAGGTCAACTTCAGTTTGTACACGGGTTAGAAGTTAAAGTTGCTCCAATTTTGATAAAAAGTGGTGCAAATTATTGGTTGAACTAATATGATTAATAAATGAAATAGTTTTGACTGTGTTGAATACTTGGTCTGCAAGGTAAAGGTAATGTCGGCATCATTGGATTCTGTGACATGTGACATTTGTTACCCTGTAACATGATAACTAAGCATGCCACATAGTGCAAACTATTCCTTTTTAAAACCCTATTAACTCAACCAATAATTTGCATCACATTTTAAAATATTTAGTTCAACTTTAACATCTAACCCCTGTACAAACTAATGCTGACCTTTGTTACCATTCTTGCTGTTTTTAGCCCATAACTCCATAACATTCAGTCATAGATAGTCCAAATTATATCTTTTCGGTATCATTGTGATCAGACAAATAATGTCGTATAGATTTCAATATGATTGAAACATTTTAAAATTTTGAGCCCTGTGTAATTCTTCAATTGACCCCTACCTGGCCGCCTACTGAAAATTCAAGTGGATACTCAGTTTTTTCAAAAGAGTAATGTCTAAGGAGTATTTGTGCCAACTTTGGTGCTTGTTTCCAGATTTGAAGGATTGCTCTGTAAATATTCTGTTATCTGCTGCATGAGTGAAAAAAAAAATCACAATTTAGCCATTTCACCACAGTGACCTTGACCTTTGCCAAAACAAACCCTTTAAGAGTAATTCTGGTGTTGACTGTCATAAGCATGGGGAATTTGGTGGAAAATAGCCATATGACCTGGGAGAAGTTGGAGGACCCTTATGATCTAGACCTTAGCCAAAACCAACCTGAAGTGCAATTCTGGGGCCAACCTACATGGATACAGTAGGTTTGATGGAAATTGGCGCATGCACCTCAGAGAAGAATGAAAACACACACAAACACACACAGAAACAAACATTTCTCAAATTAAAGTGTAACAAACAAATTCAACAATATATCCACATCATGTGCTTTTCAACATATTTTATTTTGTAGTATAATACTCTTTAATGGGTGGCAACACTGGACAACAGAAATTCATTTTGAGAATTGAATATACTTGACATATAAATAGCAGCTGAAATCGTAAAGTCATACATAACGAGAGGACACTTAGTAGAGTGCATTTCTTTGCTAAAGTGCCACTGGTTAACAAACTAGTAATTTAATAATTTAGTTTTTTTGTGATGTATCACTAACTACGATATTAGATCACTTTTTGTAACATCATCACATTTTTTGCCATGTGATCAGGTTAGAATAAATGCCACAGGAACTATTTTCATCTTGACATTTGTTTCAGAGTTTATGAATCTTAATCACAAACACAATATATATATATTTTTTTTCAAATTAATGTATGTTTCTTTGTAGTCTACATTAGTTCTTAGTATTTAGGCTTTTACATTTGTAAATACATACACTACCACAAAACGTTTGGACACACCTCTAATTACAGTATGTAATTAGAAATTGTTTTAACTTTAGCACTTTTTCTAACTCATATAGGCCTAAGTAGTGTATATTATACATATTGCACCCCTCCTCCACCCAAAAAGAAATATATATTCATACATTGTCCAACCTTCAGCCTCTTGATGAAAGCTGAAAACCAGAATTCACAGTTTTATTTCTGAGTCAAAACATGGCATATAACATTACTACACAAATACTCAAAAATATTGCATTATTGTTTCAGTAATTGTGTGTTATTTATATTTTATTAATAGATTCAAATCTTTGAATTTAATTCCTAAAAGTCGTTAACATTTTATGCATTTTAATGTGCAAACACCACCAACAAAAAGCTGTGTCTGTTTTTTTTCCTTCTTCATCTTTAAGACTCAAGCATTCGAGCCAGTTTTGTAAAAGTAAATTACACGTATATAAACTGAGATCTTGGGTTTGCAGGGCCACATTTGAAAGTGCATCACACACCAGGGTTGTTATTTAAGCGTGTAGCTGTCATCCCCTCAGGTCACCAGCTGTTGATATTAAAATATAAAATAGATTTAAACATTTCAAATCAAAGAACCTCATTGCCTCATGTGCCATAGCAGTTTAAAAAAAAATATTTGGCAACAAATTCTTGTGCAGAAACCAACATTTAAAAAATTTAAAGCATTCGTGCCTCCCAAAAGAATAGATAGGAATAAAAAAATAGATGCATGTGCAAAAACATGTATTTCGTCCAATAAATACCCACATTTTAGACATTTCATGACTCTGGCATGTGCTGTTCAGTCACAGATTGTCACGTGATTATCTGAATTCCGATGTTTCTTGTTCTAGCATGGGTCTATTTCTGTGCATTATGAGTCATCATCAGTTACTATGTACTAAAGAATTATTGTCCTTTCTTTCATTTTGAAGAAACACTTTTGTGTTTTCCATTCCTCTGCTCTTTAAACAGCCTCTACTTTATACTCATAACTGTGCGTTTGTCTCTTTTATTGTTGTTACAGCATCATTTTATGTGCGACCGCAAACTGCTGATACGTGCTTATCGCTGGTGGACTGCGTAGGAGGTTTGTGATGCTGTTTACAGCCATAAGGAGGGCAACCAAAGTCCAAAATATAATGCTGGGTTCACTTGTGGAGAGGGCGAAACAAAAATAAATCAGTAAGATTTAAAGCAAATTTTCTCCAAATACAATGTTATTTGGCATTTGTACTCACATGCAAGATTTGGATGCACTGGAATTGTTGTGCAGAATTTTCAAGTGGATAAAGGAATAAAAGTATGAGGTATAACAGTACAAAAACATATAACGTATAAAAAGTATACCCGGTGCCCTGAAAAAAATGGGGATTTTGGAAGAGCTGTTATAACAATTATTATTATATTATATATAGTTATATTATTAATTATTTGAACATACACATATACAGGTTACATCACTTGTATTTAAGTCAGTTTGTGTTAAATTCGGCAATTTATTGAATGTTAATAAAAAAAACTAGCCTTGGTTTATTGTGTTTACATTCCTCAGTTTTGACTTGCCATTGTTTTGTTTTTTTTTGTTTGTTTGTTTGTTTTGTTTTTTTGTTTTCTTTTTGGCACAGATTTTTACAAGCAGTTGGTGTCTGTCACCTTTGCAGCATGGACAATGAAATTGAAATTTGTTCTTCAGCAGACGCGAATATTCTAATTCAGTGACGCTAGTACCTCACAGAGCAGCTACTGCTGACCAATGCTGAGAATTCTGGGTTTTGTCATGGTTCACAAAAGGTTGGAAAACAGTTCGCAAACAGTTTTTCTTGCCCCAAATAAATTATTTTTCCACAAATGTTTGCCGAACAGTTGTAAGCATTTGCAAAAAGTTGTAACACATGTTGTTGAAGTTCTTTTTGGTTTGCCAAGTAGTGAACACTAGCAACTTAAGAACCTTCTTTTTCTTCCTCTTCTTTCCTTCTCTTCTGCCAGAGGAAAGCTGCAGCAGCAACCAGACAAAGCAATTCTTCCTCAAGGCAGAAGCCTTGACAGAAATTCATTTCCATATTCTGCAAATCCATCTTCTATATCTTCTCTTTACTTTCTACAGGCAAGTCTTCTGAGCTCTGTCTTCCACAGTGGTCAGGAAATCTGAATACTGGGGAGTGTTTGCTCACCCTTTTTATAGGATTGGGTTCGTCAATATGGGCAGCACAGTGGATTAGTGGTTAGCACTTTGAGCAGATTGATTCCCACCTGTGGCCTTTCTGCGTGGAGTTTGCATGTTCTCCCCTTGTTTGTGTGGGTTTCTTCCAAGTGTTCTGGTTTCCTCTCACATTTAAAGACATGCAGGTTAGGTGGATTGGAAACGTTATAATTGTCCAGGTCTCCCTTGCAGAAGAGGTCTTGATCTCAATGGGACTAACCTTGTTAAATAAAGGTTAAATAAAAATAGGGGTAAGGGTGGCTCATTTCCAAGAATCACCTGAAATTCGCCTGGTATTTTACCAGGAGTTTGATAAAGTTCTCAAACATTCCCGAACAGTGGCAAAAAAGTGGTAAATAATTGGTAATCATTGCAAACACTGTCACTAACATTTGCTAATCTTCGCCAACTGTCTTTCATAAACAATCATGCGAATGTTGTTAACTGTCGCTAATGACAGAGGGGATCTCACCCTGCTCAGAGTGCTGCTCTCATTGGACCGACATCTCTGCTATTATGGAATTGTGGGATAGCTCGCACCCACAGATTGAGCTCGCCGGACTACTTTCGCCACTCTGCTCAGCGTGCTGCTCTCGTTGGAGCGACAACACACAGAATGTGTCTCTTTGTCCCAGATAGATCTCTTTCAGTGCAGCTTCTTGTTCTGACTTTAACACAAAGTTAACACCCAAGTCTTTCATCGCCAACTGTAAATGGTAATAAAAACATTCCAATCGTATCTTTCTGAACTTTTCCGCATCAAACTCCATTGTGTCAGTGTTTACAATGTGCTTGAGCAATAACAGGTGAAGTTGCTCATAAATTTTAAGTTTCTTAAATATTTATTACAGCCAATCTTAAAACTTCGGTTATCTTTATAATTTATTACTAGTAAGTTTTAGAATTGATTTAGATGAGATATACTCATTATTTCACAGGTATATATCACAATTATCTGGGAACTACTTTTTGAGCAGGAATTCATCAAGCATGTCGGCCGCGGGCGCGTAATAACACAGAATCCCCAGAAACTGTGGAAAGTTGTTCGGCCAAAACGAGAGCGTCCACTTTTCGTTTGCCATAAGCTAAGCTAGTGGCTCTCGTGAGAGTGTGAGGGGAACCCTGATTTTCTCCAACATTTGTTAGAAAAGTTGATGAATCCAAAAATCACAACATTCGTCAGCATTCGTTGCATCGTGAGATACTATTTTATGGAGAAAAAAATGTATTTACTGACTGCAATATAAGAGATTAGTCTGAAAGGACTAATAAAAACACTTTAGTTTTCAGGTCTATGTATATATGTGATACTATCTATATTTGGGACTCAAGCGTTTAAAATGTGTCACTACATTATGCGCAAAAGTTTCCAATTCTGTGCAAAAATTACAGCATCATTACTGCATCGTACTATTCCCAAGGTATTTTACTTCTGTTTTTATCAAGCGTACCATGCCTGATATCTACACCCTTTCCTTCCTGCTGGTCATCTTCACTCTCCTTTTCCTCCTGCTCTGCTCTTCCTCTTTTGCTCCTCCAGCGCACACGTAATAGAAAGTGTTGATCCAGAACTGCAGATTACCCCAGAGAGCCCTGCATACTTTCACCCTGCCCAGTGCACGTGCACGCACACATGCAACCCTGCTCGGGGGCCTGTCCAATCACCACGCCCGTCTGCATGACATCAGCCCGTGATGTCATCAAGGGACCAGCGCTGGCCTGCTGTCCAGTGCAACTTCATCATCAGCATCATCATCCTTTGGCAGCGTTGGACGCGCCTCGGATGGGAGGCAGCTGGACTGTAACAATTCCTTTGCCCTTTCTTCATGTCATTCTCTCTCTCTCTCTCTCTCTCTCTCTCTCTCTCTCTCTCTGTCTCAGTCATGGATGCAGAGAGAGCAGGGGGGGAGGCTAAAAGACGCAAATGCTCTAATTCAAACAATCTGAGCCAGACAGTGCTTGGCGTTCTCTGGCTACTTAGGCCTGTTTATAATGGGCCCTCTGGACCGATTCTTGTAGTGTTTGTCAATATTTCAGCCACGAGGTAAATATTAATGTGACAGCACATATTAAGGAGAGAGGAATCAGCTGGGGGATGAGGTGAGAAAGGAAAAGAAAGCAGGAGAGGTGATTGGATAAGGCAGACTAGGTCATTCAGGGTTGGTTTTTACTTCAGACTGACAAAGATTTGGCTGACCTTTAGGCGGACAGTCCAGGTGTCCACGATCAACAGTTTGTGCATTCTGCCATTACGACCGCACACAAAGATGACACTTTAATGTCAGAATTAACAGTGGTGCTGTGCTGTAAAGCTGTTCTGAAAATCAACATAAATTTGATACTTTTCAGCTGCTGTACCAGTCACTCATCACGGGGACAGGGCCAAGGGGACACCCACTTTTCCCAGGCTGTGTCAGATAGGTGGTTCTTTTAGACATTTGCGACTGGTTGCCTGCCTGGGTGGTTGCCATCCATGAGGGTCCTGGCAGTGCCTGTCTTGCTGCGTGGTTGTGAGACGTGGACACTAACCAGTGACCCAAAGCACAACTGGATGTCTTTGGTACTAAGTGTTTTCTTAGTTACCCCTGGAATGATTTTGTATCAAAGGACTGATTACAGAGAGAGAATAGGATGAGGAGTATCACTTGCATTGTGTGGCCATGTCGTTTCTCTGTGCATGATCCAACACACTGTGCCTGAGTCTCGAGGACCCCAGTAGCTGGAGAAGTCCCAGGGGACCAGCACGTTTCACCTGGCTGCGGCAGACAGATTATTATTTTAAAGATGTGGGAATGGACCGGTTGTCTGCCTGGGTGGTTGGCATCCAGGTGGTTCCATGTTGTTGTGAATGTGACAAATCGCAACACGAGTGCATTCTGTCAGACTTGACTTGACTTGACAATGTGATAGCAAGTAGAAGGTAGTTAATGTTAATGTACAAGTCACAAAGAACTCAAGAGTAAACTGCTTCTTGGTGCCATTGAACACACCAAAACCTCAAGAGGGCACTACGAGGTCTGTTAGAAAACTATCCGACCTTTTTATTTTTTTTTTTAAACTATATGGATTTGAATCATGTGCACTTGCATCAGCCAAGCTTGAACCTTCGTGCACATGTGTGAGTTTTTTCACGCCTGTTGGTTGCGTCATTCGCCTGTGGGCAGGCTTTGAGTGAGCACTGGTCCACCCCCCTCGTCGGATTTTCATTGTCAGGGAAATGGCTGAGTGATTGGAGGAGCGCTGAATCAAATTTTTCCAGAAACTGTGAGAGACAGCCAGGTGGAAACCATTCGGAAGATTCCGATGGCTTTCGGTGGCTTTTCAGTCGAGTGAGTATCCGAGAAATTGTGTAACAGCTGGGCGTGTCACAACTTGCCCTGTGAGACTTCCAACACAGACGTGCTTTTTGTTGCGCGCCATTGCGGCTCTGTCCCGACGCGCGAATTCCTCCGCACGTCTTTCATTACAAAATCTCCTGTAACAGTGGAATGTGCCGCAAAAGTGCTGATGTACACCTCTTCTGCAATTTCTCTGGTAGACAGACGATGTCCCGGATCAACACAGCCTTCACTTTGGAAATGATCTGGTCGTTTCAGCCTGTCGATGGCCGCTTGGAGCGCGGCGCACCCTGGGCCGCTGTGGGCCGTCTTTAATCCGGTTGTAATGCTCCTTAATCTGTGTGACGCCCAGAGTATCCTCACCGAAAGCCGTCTGAATCTTCCTAATGGTTTCCACCTGGCTGTCTCTCACAGTTTCTGGAAAAATTTGATTCAGCGCTCCTCCAATCGCTCAGCCATTTCCCTGACAATGAAAATCCGACGAGGGGGGTGGACCAGTGCTCACTCAAAGCCTGCCCACAGGCGAATGATGCAACCGACAGGCATGAAAAAACTCACGCATGCGCACGAAGGTTCAAGCTTGGCTGATGCAAGCGCACATGATTCAAATCCATATAGTTTTTTAAAAAAATAAAAAGGTCGGATAGTTTTCTAACAGACCTCATAAATGCATTCATGTTTATCTCACTAAATGTATATAAACAATTTAATTGATCATATATTTTAAAACATTATTGTTAGCCCCCCGACCCTTAACTGGAATAAGCAGATTTCGAAAATGGATGGATGGGTGAACTGTCGGTCCTCGCGACCAGTGTCTTTGCATGTTTGCATGTTAGGTGGGTCAGGTTAGAATTTACTCATGCGCCTTGGGATAACTAGTGTTGTGATTTGGCACTGTATAAATAAGTTGAATTAAAGAGTGTATGAAGATTATTCCCTCTCTTTAGCCAAAAGTGTGGTCTTTCAGTTTTGGAGCATGCTTTCTTAATTTCACTTATTGTCTAAGACCAGTACATCCTCCTCATTCAGATTTTCTACTTGTTTCACAGCAGTTGACATCCAGCTTAATGGTGCATTACCACAACCTTCTGCTCCGGGGTATGGATCAGACAGTGACTGTGTCTCAGGCCATGTACACACGTTGTCGGGTATTTGTAAAACCGAATATCTTATCTTTTCCGTTTGGGGAAAAAACTTCATCCACACTACGTCGTTTAAAAAAAAAAATCCATCCACATCGAACCGTATAAATGTGTTGTAATTAGTCTGCCAAACCTTTGGGTGGCGGTACTGATTAAAATTCTATCCAGTCAGGAGCCTCAATCTCTTGTCGTCACTTCCGCAAAAACTAAAAACATGGCGCCAACCTCATTCGTGTGGACCGATGAGTCGGAATTACTTCTAAGTGTAGTTTTAGAATACAATATATATATCCAATGCATCAATATCATACAATATATACAATACATCCATGTTTCTGAATGTAAACACGGGTCGCCCATTTGACGTCAACATGTTTGGGTCGCATGGCAGTGACGTTTGGGAGTGTAAATCTCCAGAATTCACTTCTACACTCAAACGCATAACCAGAGTTTTCCCAAATCTTCACTTTGGTTGGAGCTTTTACAAATAATCATTTTTACGGTCCTACATCTGTGTTTACGTGTGGATGATAGGGGGAATTGTACAAAAATAACTTCGTTTTGTGAGATACCCTGCTACGTGTGGACAAGGCTTCAGTTCAGGGGTTGCATACTTCAAAGGCTACATTCTTTGAACATCCAACACATTATCACTTCCGTGGTGTCACATTTTTAATCTTGGTCAGTGCCCTTCTAATTCACAATGTGATGGGCTAGGAACTCCCATTGCATCATTTATTAATGGGTGGCAGACATGTTTTTGACAGCTGCATCATTTCTCTCTGACAGCACACGGAACCATCGGCTTCAGGTCTGCGTCATGTGGCAAAATTGATCTATTATTTGGTTATGATTAGGGTTAAGGTATTGGGGTGGGGTTAATCTTTCCCCACGCATCACACAGTGATGTTACAGAGATACTCCACTCATCACAGATTGCCGGTTGATCAAAATGAGCCATTTGCGTCAAAATGTGATGACGTATGTGAGACAGTTCTGGATGCACCTGTTGTAGCTTTGTTTTCATCTGAAGGAAAACTGCATGCCAGCTGCATTCCAAGGAGCCTTTGGTCGATGAATACAGCCCCTGAATTGAGACAAAGCCTCAGTCAGATCAGTATACAAGTACATGAGCAGCTTGTTATGTATGTAGACAGTGCCAGGTGGTGGATGTAGATGATAATGCAGTATTTTTTTTATATATCTATACAGTATATATGTCTTTTCAAAACATAAGTCACAGGACCAGGCCAACAAAACAAAAATACGCAACTTATGGAAATTTTGTTTGTTTGTTTGCTTGTTTGTTTGTTTGTTTAGTTAGTTTCATATTGACTTAGACTGAATTTCACAGATCTGGCAACTTGCTTCTGATGGACTGTTTGTTGCTGTGACGCCACTCTGAACTTCACACGGTTGTATATGCTTCTTTTATTTCTGTTTAGCGCTCTTCTGGTTATTAATTGTATCTACTCTGAACGTTATTTAGCAACAGTCCTGTTGTGAATCGCTAGCAGTTAGCATTCGCTAGCGGGTTAGCATTAGCTAACAGTTAGCTTTCGCTAGCTAGTTCGACACCTCCCCTCTCCTTTGTTACTTTTTATAGCTGTTTCTTTTCTACCCGTTTAATACTTCTGTTCGTTTTTCAGTTGAACTGCTGTGAATTTTAAGTAATTTTTACTCCTGTGTGAAATCTTTGGAGCAGCTAGCATTTTCGCTAGTGGTTAGCTTGCATTAACTATTTCTGACCCATCTCATCATTTTTTCATTTCATTTTTTACACTCCTGTTAGTTAATTAACTGTTTAGTGTATTTATAGCTGCTGCTTTTTTTAACCTGTTTAATACTTCTGTTAGTTTTTCAGTGTAACTGCTGTGAATTTTAATTCATTTATCTGCGTCTGTATGAGCCTTAGGAGTGGTTAGCTTATCCATTATTGGTTAGCTCACAGCTAAGAAGCTAGCAGCTTCTTAGCGCAGTGGAGTTAGATGTTACGGGCACTCCAGATGAGGTTAGTGTTTGGCCAACTAGCGTGCCCATAAGCATCAGCTTAGAAACGCCGGCTGTGGAGGACGGCTTTCGGACTGTGGCTAAGTGGAGGAAGCCCCGTAGGGCTTGGTGCCCAATTGTGGCACCCCGATCACACTCGCCAGTGCAAACTGTGAATCGGTTCTCCCCCTTGGATTTGCCAGATGTGAATTCTCTGAGCCCACTAGTGACTTCCACTCATGTCTCCAGGCCGAAACACTGGACATTAGTGATAGGGGATTCAAAGTCAGGTTACAGACGCTGGCTGACGTTAAATGTATTCCTGGGGCCAGAGCTCCTGACATTGCATCTCATCTTAGGGTGCTGACGCTGCAGAAGGGAAGACAGACGAAGGAACATGACATGAGATATAGTCACATAGTTATTCACGATGGCACCAATGATATCAGGATGAAGCACTCAGAGGTCACAAAAATGGACATAGAAAGGACTTGTGACCTTGCCAGAAAGATGTGTCTGCATCGATTAATAGTCTCTGGTCCCTTCCCCTCCCGGGGTACTGATGAGGCGTTTAGCAGGCTGACATCATTAAATAGGTGGCTGGCACAGTTTTGTAGACAGCAAGGCTTTAGCTTTATTGATAACTGGCCTTCGTTCTGGGGCCACCGTGGCTTGCTGATGCCGGACGGCCTCCACCCTATTGGGGAAGGCGCCGCCATCTTGTCTGCGAACATAGATAGAGCTCTGCAGGGAGGGTAACATTAGGAATCTACAGCAGGCCACGAAGCAGGTGATTAGAGACCCTGCAAGGCTTATGACAAATGTGGATGTGGAATCCATTAGCTTAGCGGGAAATTTAGTGCAGAAAATCCACTATGGTGATAGTGCAGTTTATTTGCCAGGGAGTCGTGTCCATAAAAATCATAGAGGGATATGCTTTCCAAACTTAAAACCCATTACTATATTGGATGATGTTGAAATTGAGGATGGCCCAGTGGTTGTTCCAGCAATAGCAAAGATTTCGTGTCTGCTACCTACAACACGCATGGAATGTCTTAAACCCAAACCTACTTCTCGGCATCTTATATATGCTACTCTGGAACCACCCCTAAACCCAAACAGTTCAACTGTCAACCCCACTGAGGTCCTTAGACTGGGTCTCATTAACATAAGATCACTGTCCTCAAAATCATTGTTGATCAATGATCTAATTATTGATCATCACTTAGATATGATTGGGCTATGTGAAACCTGGCTTAAGGGCCCTGTCCCACTGCCGTGTAGGAGGATTCTTGCATGAAATGAGGAGACAAAAGCTGAGCATCCGCAACAAAGGTGGGCGGAAATGACAGATGTCCCGGGGTGGGTCAGCGACTACATGAGGAAGAAAAGCGGATATAACAGGGAATAGAAGCGAAGGCGACTGTAGAGGCGCCCACATGAGGGGCACAGCGGCCGTGATGCACTCCCGTTCACTCTCGGCTCCCGAGTCCCATTCACGCGCGCGATTGTAAGCAATAATAATAATAAAAAATGAAACTCTGCTGCCTGCTGTGGTACTGCTCCTCGCTCTTCCCCCCAAAACTCTGTCATAATTGTGTTTATAAACCATTCACCATTTGTGTTGTTATACATCTGTGTAGTTAATTACTAAAATATTCTCCACAGACGAACTTGCTCTCGCGCGCACGTAGAAAAAAAAACTCCTCTCCCCCTGCTGTGGTGCTGCCGCTCGCTCCAAAAACTCTCTCATAATTGTGAAATAAAGGACAAAAGAGACATAGGGCCCTGTCCCACTGGCGTGGGCCCTGTCCCACTGGCATTTAGGAGGATTTGTGGATGGAATGCGCACAAAAGTGGCCCACATCTGCCAAACAACCACGATAACCGTGTAAGAGTCCTGTATGAGTCGGCGGCCATCTGAACACGTCCGGGATCATCCGCAGAGGCACGCATCAGTGCCTAAACACATAATGAAGACATACGCAGGATATACACAACCAACGCGCTGCATATCTCCTGTCATCCGCTGATATCCGCAACCGACAGGTTGGCGCGGCTTGGCGGCGGACCGGGACAGTGTGCAAAACAGATATGACGTGTGCCCAGCACGGCCACATCACGGTCGCAAATGGTATGTCGCGCATGCAGACGTATGTCTCTTTTGTCCTTTATTTCACAATTGTGAGCGAGTTTTTGGAGCGAGCAGCAGCACCACAGCAGGGGGAGAGGAGTTTTTTTTCTTCTACGTGCGCGCGCGAGCGAGTTCGTCTGTGGAGAATATTTTATTAATTAACTACACAGATGTATAATAAAACAAATGGTGACTGGTTTATAAACACAATTATGACAGAGTTTTGGGGGGAAGAGCGAGGAGCAGTACCACAGCGGGCAGCTGAGGTTCTTTTTTTTATTATTATTATTGCGTAAATGCACATGCGTGAACGGGACTCGGGAGCCGAGAGTGAACGGGAGTGCATCACGGCCGCTGTGCCCCTCATGGGGGCACCTCCGCGGTCGCCTTCGCTTCTGTTCCCTGTTATATCTGCTTTTCCTCCTCATGTATTCGCTGATCGACCCCGGGACTTCTGTCATTTCCGCCCACCTTTGTTGCGGACGCTCAGCTTTTGTCTCCTCATTTCATGCACGAATCCTCCTAAACGGCAGTGGGACAGGGCCCTGATGCAGATCTCATCCGCAGCAAGATTTTTGAGCTGCTCAAACATCCTGGCTGCGGACATGCATGCCTCTGCGGATGATCCCGGACGTGTTCAGATGGCGGCCGACTCATACAGGAATGTTACATGGTTATCGCGGTTGTTTGGCGGATGTGGGCCACTTTTGTGCGCATTCCATGCGCAAATCCTCCTAAACAGCAGTGGGACAGGGCCCTGAACCTACAGCTGTCCTCCCCTTAAATGAGGCCTGCCCACCAGCATATACATTTAGTCACGTCCCTCGTGATGCGAAGCAAGGCGGGGGTGTTGCTCTTATTTATAAATCTAGGTTTAGCTTATTAGCTGTTGGGGGTTACAAATATCACTCATTTGAGCATCTGATGCTCCGCTCTGCTCAGCATATTACACATTGCCAAGGTCAGAAGAATAAAAATCAGTCGTATTACTTTGTCACTGTATATAGGCCTCCTGGCCCATATTCTGAATTCTTAGATGAATTTGGTGCGTTCATCTCTAACTTGTCAAGTAGTGTAGGTAACATTCTGATCATTGGTGACTTTAACATTCATATAAATAAGCCTTCTGATCCCCTCTGCAAATCATTTTTGGAAATTGTGGATGCATTAGGATTTCGGCAATGCATTTGGGATTCAATGCACATTAGTGGAAATACCCTGGATCTGGTTCTCGCACGTGGTATTGCTGTCACGAATATTGACATCATGCCTCTTACATCAGTGGTGTCTGATCACTCATTTATTAAGTGAGTTATTTGCTGCCGTGTTTAGTGGAACAACAACCTTATATATCTTTACGGCGATGCATCAACTCCTCAACTAAGACTGAACTTGAAGCTAGACTGCCTGATGTCTTAGCTTCACATTTGACAAACACCCAGTCAGTAGACAGACTTGTGGATAGTGTAAACTCAGTGCTCAAAACTACACTCGACATGATTGCACCACCTGTGTTAAAACTGCGCTCCCCCAGATTACAGTCAGCTTGGTTCAATGATTATCTGCGTGACCTCAAGCATAAAGCAAGAGGTCTAGAATGGAAATGGCGTCGTTCAAAATTAGAAGTATTTCACCTTGTGTGGCGTGATGCTATCTTAGACTATAAGCATGCATTATTGGCTACAAAGCGGACTTACTACTCTGATTTGATCAACAAAAACAAGCATAACTCAAAGTTCTTGTTCGACACGGTGGCAACACTTTTGCATGGACAAGCACCTGTAGTTCACTCTCCTTTTACAGCACAAAATTTCATGGATTACTTTGGGAAGAAAATAGAAGACATCAGGTTAAACATATCCTGGCATGCCTTAATCCAGCCACTACACCCTGCTATTGATGTGGGCGCCACTACTGAGGTATTACCTAGATTTACAGAATTTGACAGTATCTCACTAGTCATGCTGACAAAACTCGTAATGTCAACAAAAAGCACAACGTGTTTATTTGATCCTATACCAACAAAACTGTTTAAGGACCTGTGGCCCACTCTTGGGCCGACTGTGCTGGAAATTATTAATCTTTCTTTAACTTCTGGATCTGTTCCTAAATGTTTCAAATCTGCAGTGATTAAACCATTACTTAAGAAACCTAATCTTGACCCTAGTGTATCTACAAACTATCGGCCGATATCAAATCTATCATTTTTCTCTAAAATTCTGGAAAAAGTGGTGTCATGGCAGCTCATAGACTATCTTACTGAAAATAATCTCTTTGAGCCACTGCAGTCTGCTTTTAGAAAATATCTTTCCACAGAGACGGCTCTCACTAAAGTGGTGAATGATCTTCTGCTTACAATGGATTCGGACACCACTACGGTTCTGTTGCTGTTAGATCTCAGTGCTGCATTTGATACAGTGGATCATCATATTCTACTTGATAGGCTGGAAAATCATTTTGGGATTACTGGGAGTGCCCTTGCATGGCTGACATGTCATACTTGACCAGTCGTTCTCACTGTGTTTTGTACAGTAACACTACCTCTAACCTTAGTAACATGAAATTTGGGGTTCCACAGGGGTCTGTCTTAGGCCCCCTGCTTTTCTCCCTTTATATAGCACCCCTTGGGCACATATTGCGGCATTTTGGGATTACCTTTCACTGCTATGTAAATGATACTCAGTTATACATGCCAGTAACTGCTGGTAATATCGTTCACATAAAATCCTTAGAAGATTGCCTTGCAGCAGTGAGAAGTTGGATGTCTAGAAAATTCCTACTTTTAAACTCTGATAAGACTGAAATGATGGTTCTTGGTCCAGTGAGACATCGGCATCAATTTGACCAGTTAACGCTCAGCCTCGGCTCGTGTGTCATACATCACACTGACAAAGTGAGGAACCTTGGGGTAATTTTTGATCCTTCGTTGTCCTTTGGACTCCACATTAGAAATATTACTAGAACTGCTTTCTTCCACCTGTGAAATACAGCGAAGATTCGTCCCATCCTGTCTATGGCTGATGCTGAGACCCTGATCCATGCATTTATCTCTTCTAGATTGGACTACTGCAATGTTCTATTTTCTGGTTTACCGCAGTCTAGCATTAGGGGTCTCCAATTGGTTCAAAATGCTGCTGCCAGACTTTTGACACGAAGCAGAAATTTTGACCACATTACACCCATTTTGGCGTCCCTTCACTGGCTTCCTGTCCCAGTGAGATCAGATTTTAAGGTTCTGCTACTAACCTATAAAATTATTCATGGGGTGGCACCCTCCTACCTAGTTGATCTAATTAAACCTTACGTACCGGCCCGGGCTTTACGTTCTCAGGGTGCAGGACTACTTTGTGTCCCTAAGGTGAATAAGAAGTCTGCGGGTCACAGAGCTTTCTCTTATCGTGCCCCTGTTCTGTGGAATGATCTCCCTGCATCAATAAAACAGTCAGATTCTGTGGAGACTTTCAAGTCCAGACTTAAGACGCACTTATTTTCCCTTTCATATGGCTAGCATACTGGTACAGTTTTATTTTACGCTTTTTACTCTTTTAATTCATTTTATTAGTAATTGGAGCGGGCCGCGGCCTCAACTTTACCTAAATTCTGGGTCTCTTAGTGAAGTTTAGGGCTAGTGGCCGGCGATCACCTTAGTATTTCTCTGTTTTTCTTGTTGTTTAATGCTGACAAATTATACAGTATTTCTTGTCTTTCTGATGCCTGATTCTGTTTTTTCTCTCTGTTTAAGGTGCAGCTCCATCCAGAGATGGGAGTTGTGTTTGTGTTGGCGATCCTCCTGTCCTGTGCGCCAATTGCATTTCTTGTATATTGGTCCGTGAATTGTTCTGTAATTTATGTTTTGTAGCATGGCCCAAGCAGAGGGTCACCCCGTTGAGTCTGGTCTGCTTGAGGTTTCTTCCTCAGAGGGAGTTTTTCCTTACCACTGTTGCTCTGGGGGTTGGTAAGGTTAGACCTTACCTTTGTGAAGCGCTTTGAGGCAATTCTGTTGTGATTTGGCGCTATATAAATGAAAATAAATTGAAATTGAATTGAAATTAGATACATATACTGCAAGTTCTCATTTCAGTTACATTTATATTCACTTATATTTACATTTATATTAATTTCAGTTCTGTTAACATTATATTCTGCGACCTCTTCAGTTAGTTTTTAGTTTTATGTTCAGCTCATGTTAGAATCATTTTCATGATCACTGAGTTTTACTTTCAGTTAGTTTTACATAGGTTATATTAGTTTGGTTTTTGGTTCCTTTTATAGTCAGGTAGTTATGTTTTCTATCTACACTCAACAAAAATTTAAACGCAACACGTTTGGTTTTGCTCCCATTTTGTATGAGATGAACTCAAAGATCTAAAACTTTTTCCACATACACAATATCACCATTTCCCTCAAATATTGTTCACAAACCAGTCTAAATCTGTGATAGTGAGCACTTCTCCTTTGCTGAGATAATCCATCCCACCTCACAGGTGTGCCATACCAAGATGCTGATTAGACACCATGATTAGTGCACAGGTGTGCCTTAGACTGCCCACAATAAAAGGCCACTCTGAAAGGTGCAATCTTATCACACAGCACAATGCCACAGATGTTGCAAGATTTGAGGGAGCGTGCAATTGGCATGCTGACAGCAGGAATGTCAACCAGAGCTGTTGCTCGTGTATTGAATGTTCATTTCTCTACCATAAGCCGTCTCCAAAGGCGTTTCAGAGAATTTGGCAGTACATCCAACCAGCCTCACAACCACAGACCACGTGTAACCACACCAGCCCAGGACCTCCACATCCAGCATGTTCACCTCCAAGATCGTCTGAGACCAGCCACTCGGACAGCTGCTGAAACAATCGGTTTGCATAACCAAAGAATTTCTGCACAAACTGTCAGAAACCGTCTCAGGGAAGCTCATCTGCATGCTCGTCATCCTCATCAGGGTCTCGACCTGACTCCAGTTCGTCGTCGTAACTGACTTGAGTGGGCAAATACTCACATTCGCTGGCGTTTGGCACTTTGGAGAGGTGTTCTCTTCACGGATGAATCCTGGTTCACACTGTTCAGGGCAGATGGCAGACAGCGTGTGTGGCGTCGTGTGGGTGAGCGGTTTTCTGATGTCAATGTTGTGGATCGAGTGGTCCATGGTGGCGGTGGGGTTATGGTATGGGCAGGCGTCTGTTATGGACGAAGAACACAGGTGCATTTTATTGATGGCATTTTGAATGCACAGAGATACCGTGACGAGATCCTGAGGCCCATTGTTGTGCCATACATCCAAGAACATCACCTCATGTTGCAGCAGGATAATGCACGGCCCCATGTTGCAAGGATCTGTACACAATTCTTGGAAGCTGAAAATGTCCCAGTTCTTGCATGGCTGGCATACTCACCGGACATGTCACCCATTGAGCATGTTTTGGATGCTCTGGACCGGCATATACGACAGCGTGTACCAGTTCCTGCCAATATCCAGCAACTTCGCACAGCCATTGAAGAGGAGTGGACCAACATTCCACAGGCCACAATTGACAACCTGATCAACTCTATGCAAATGAGATGTGTTGCACTGCATGAGGCAAATGGTGGTCACACCAGATACTGACTGGTATCCCTCCCCCAACAAAACAAAACTGCACCTCTCAGAGTGGCCTTTTATTGTGGGCAGTCTAAGGCACACCTGTGCACTAATCATGGTGTCTAATCAGCATCTTGATATGGCGCACCTGTGAGGTGGGATGGATTATCTCAGCAAAGGAGAAGTGCTCACTATCACAGATTTAGACTGGTTTGTGAACAATATTTGAGGGAAATGGTGATATTGTGTATGTGGAAAAAGTTTTAGATCTTTGAGTTCATCTCATACAAAATGGGAGCAAAACCAAAAGTGTTGCGTTTATATTTTTGTTGAGTGTATCTATCTATATATGTATATGCATAGAGAGAGAGAGAGAGAGAATTCTCTATCTTGTAAGAGACTTGGTTACATGTCCAAAGGATCTCTGTCCAGTGCGGACACAGTTTTCATGATGATATGATATGAACTGATCTCTTTTATCTTTGGGAAACGTTTTATGGATATTGTGCCAGATAGGGTAAGGCCCGATAGTACAGCATTTACTACAGTGTTTCAAGTATCAGTTGGACGAGAGATAGACCAACTTGTGAGTTTGTTGTGCAAATCAATCATTAATGCTGTTCATTTTTGAAAGGTCTTTGCACAGTCCTTACATTATTTTCAAAATGGCACTTTTGCAATAAAGCATTTCAGAGATAAAATTTGAGTTCTTCTACCGGTAAGTGAATTTTGGCCACCTTTCTTTTTTAAAAGAATGAGATAGAACTTGTTAATTCCGATGGTAACTGAGGTAAAATGAAAACATAAGGGTGCAGCTTGCACACGTGGCCCATTAACATACTGCTTAACAGTGTTTGCAGAGTGAAGTTACTGCAGGTAAAATAAGTATTGAACACCTCACCATTTTTTTCAGTAAATATATTTCTGTTGACATAACATTTTCACCAGATGTCGATAACAACCCAAGTAATCCACACATACAAAGAAATCAAACCATAGATGTTCATAAATTATGTGTAATAATGTGAAATGACACAGGAAAAAAGTATTGAACACTTGAAGAAATTTAGGTTCAAAAAGGCATGGAAAGCCAAAACCCCATCTGAAATGTAGCAGTAATTAGAAAGCAATCCTGCCCCTTGTCAGTGCAAATTATTATCAGCTAGTTCAGGCCCAACTGATGGCCTATAACAAGGTGTCTCATCACTAAGGTCACACAAGAAACATCTCATGATGGGTACAATCAAAGCGCTCTCTCAAGATCTTCACAACCTTATTGTTGCAAAACATACTGATGGCACTGGTTCGGGCCCCTTCACAAATAGTACAAATGTGGTCAAATTGCGCATGAAGTACGCATGAAACAGGAATCGTATGCAATACATGTAAAATCATAGCTGCCTCCAACACCTTGTACACCTGTTGCTACAACTATTTGCACACACCAGCGGCTGAAAGGCAGAGTGTGCGCCATGAGAGCCCATCGAACCCTCTCGTGGCAGGTGTCGGCCACACACGAACATCCAACACCGCTCGCTTAGAAAATGTGTGGCCATTCGCACTATTAGCACAACAGCAGTCAGCAGATGATCACTGTCAAGCTGGATGTGAAATTTGTCTAAGTGCCACCATGAGTGTGGCTTTGCAAACAGACACAGTGACATGTTTGTTGTGTGCACTGAACTGACAGGGGGTGTGTCCACCAACAGGAGCGGCTGTGGAGATTTGTGGTTCTGGATGTCCCCGCTGGAGAACACATACCATGTTTGGATAGACATGAACTAACAACTGTCCACTGTGATGCACGTGTCTGCTTGCTGTCCTCATGTAGACATACATAAAGACATATATCACTGTTGCAATGGGTTCCAGCGAGTGTGCACACGGCACGCACATTGACAGGCTACCCCAGGTAAAATGGACCGTCAGATCATCACACGCAGCGGGCCATCTAAATGTCACGTGAGCTCTGTTCCATATGACATGGTGTCTGTCCTGCGGTGCGCCGTCCACAAGACACGTGTCAGGCAGGAAACACGCGGGGCTGGCTGGACACACCACCAGCAGATGTGGACATGATAAGAACACACAGTTTCATCATTCATGTAATTTCATGACTGTCCATCTGTGACCATGGGTCATCTACAACAGATGGATCATACTTGTATTATTCGCTTGATAAGAGGGATTCAATAAAATACGGTGTTTTTATGTGGTGTGTGGTTTTATTTTTCCTTAAATACGTCCATGTCCTTCTTGATATCAGGTATTTTCCTGCACCTTTTACAGGACAGCAATGGTAGCTCAGTGGTAAACTTTCTGGCTGGCAATCACAGCTTTTGGAAATTGCAGGTTCGAATCCCGTGGGTGGCATGTTTTTTATTTATTTATTTATTTTTATTTTCACAGCCGTCTGCCAGAGAGGAGGTAACCACATGGAGCAGCTGCCCACACTGTGTTCCCGCGTGCACAAAACCGTCACAACGGCATCATTCATGCCTGCCCGCCAGCTCGATGTTTTTGTGGTTCACTCATACGAGCTGTTCCGCCGTGATTTGCCCTGAGTTGTACTTATTCGTACTATGTGTGAAGGGGCCCTTACAGAAGGATTTCTTAACTTCTGAATGTTCCAGTGAGCACTTTCTGAAATCTGAAAGTGGAAAGGGCATCATTTCACCATAAATTAGCCACAACCAGGTGTTCCTCACAAGATTTCTGACAGAGGACTGAAAAGAGTTACCAGAAGAGTTATCCAAGAGCCAAGGACCACTTGTGGAGAGCTTCAGAAAGACCTGGAATTAGCATGTGCAATTGTTTCAAAGAATAATATATACAATATACAATATGGAATTCTTTCAACCACCTTGGCCTGTATGTATGCTGACCACTCAAGACTCCATTGCTGAAGAAAAAGCATGTTGAAGCTCGTTTAAGGTTTGCTGGACAACATTTACACAAACTGTGAAATACTGGGAGAATACAGTCTGGTCAGATGAGACCTAATTTGAACTCTTTGAATGCCATAATACACACCATAAATGGCATTTCACATCAATATTTTACCCACTATATGTATATATAAACTTATTTTGACAGCAATACTGGAATTCTGTTCTCTTGATTCGCAACTTTGAAATACTATAAGTTGCTCTGGGCATTTTGCAAGTTTGTGTCATGCAAACCATGAACCTTCTTGTTTCCCTTTTTCTAAGTATAATCACATTCCTGTTGTGAAAGTGTAGGAACACGGACCCACAACAGGGGGCGTAAAAGAACGGGCAATGGATAAGCCAAACAGTAATAATTTAATGTTGTAAATTGTGCACAACGGAATACAGACAACAATCAGTTTGGGACTATAGTCAATTACACGTTGGGTGATGTGTGGGCAGGCTTGAGGATAGGAGACACCTGTCCAGAACCGAGCCGGATCCCACACGGCCCTCACCGCCAACGGATCTGAAGAACACCGGAGCCGCCAAGTCCTGGGTCCCCAGGTGGTCACCGTCTCCAGCTGTCAGACCTGGTACTGCTGGCAGAGAACAGAAACAGCACAGGTGAGTGTGAGTACGCACACTCGGTAATCCCACAGTCTGTGTTCTGTAAGGAGGGAGCACCTCCACCTCCAGTCACACACTCGTGCAGCTCCTGTCTAACCACTTATCTGGTTGGGGTGTGAAGCGAAGCTGTCGCTGATCACACCAAACGCCAATCCCACAGATAAGGCAACACCCACAGGAAAACGGCTGCAAAGAAGTTCAGACTATTAGTCAGTTTAAATTCAGCAGAGAAATTACCTCCAAGGTTGCTGATTTCTCGGCGGGGAGGTGGAGTTGCAGTCCGGCCTTTATGGTGGTGGTGATGTGGATGAGTGACAGCTGGTGCTGATGACGAGTAACAGCTGTCACTCCCGGTTGCTATGACGCCCTCTCGTGCTTGAAGCCCGCACTTCAAGCAGGGCGCCATCTGGTGGTGGTGGGCCAGCAGTACCTCCTCTTCAGCGGCCCACACAACAGGACCCCCCCCCTCAACGGGCGCCTCCTGGCGCCTGACCAGGCTTGTCCGGGTGCCGCTGGTAGAAGTCGGCCAGGAGGGCCGGGTCCAGGATGAAGCTCCTCTTCACCCAGGAGCATTCTTCGGGTCCATACCCCTCCCAGTCCACCAAATACTGGAACTGCCGGCCTTTCCGACGGACGTCCAGGAGCTGGCGCACGGTCCAAGCCGGCTCCCCGTCAATGATCCGGGCAGGAGGCGGCGCCGGTCCGGGGGTACAGAGGGGTGAAACGTGGTGAGGCTTGATACGTGACACATGGAAAACCGGATGTATCCGCAGTGAAGCTGGCAGCTTCAGCTTCACTGCGGCTGGACTGAGGATTTTGAGTATGGTGAAAGGTCCAATGTATCTGTCCTTTAACTTCGGGGATTCCATTTGGAGAGGAATGTCTTTCGTGGAAAGCCAAACCTCCTGCCCAGGTTGATACGTAGGGGCCGGGGCACGCCGGCGGTCTGCATGGTTCTTGGCCCTGGTCCGGGCTTTGAGCAGGGCAGAGCGGGTGGTACGCCACACCCGACGGCACCTCCTCAGATGGGCCTGGACCGAGGGCACCCCGACCTCTCCCTCCACTAGTGGGAACAACGGGGGCTGGTACCCCATACACACCTCAAACGGGGAGAGGCCGGTAGCAGACGATACTTGGCTATTATGGGCGTACTCGATCCAGGCCAGATGGTCACTCCAAGCCACCGGGAGCGCGGAGGTCACACAGCGGAGGGCCTGCTCCAGTTCCTGATTTGTCCGCTCTGCCTGCCCGTTCGTCTGGGGATGGTACCTGGACGAAAGACTTACGCTGGCCCCCAGTTCCCTGCAGAAGCTCCTCCAGACCTGGGAGGAGAACTGAGGACCACGATCCGAGACAATGTCCGATGGAATCCCATGCAGACGCATGACATGGTGGACCAGGAGGTCTGCAGTCTCCTGGGCCGTCAGGAGCTTCGGGAGGGCCACGAAGTGGGCCGCCTTGGAGAACCGGTCCACTATCGTGAGGATGGTAGTCATGCCCTGGGACGGCGGGAGGCCCGTGACAAAGTCCAGGCCGATGTGAGACCAGGGGCGATGAGGCACGGGCAGAGGCTGGAGGAGGCCTTGGGCCTTGTGGTGGTCGGCTTTGCCCCTGGCACAGGTGGTGCAGGCCTGGACATACTCCCGGACGTCGGCTTCCATAGATGCCCACCAGAAGCGCTGCCGGACCACTGCCACGGTCCTTCGCAACCCTGGATGACAGGAGAGCTTGGAACCCTGACAGAAGTCTAGGACCGCAGCCCTGGCCTCTGGTGGGACGTACAATTTGTCCTTCGGACCTGTCCCCAGGTCCGGGCTCCATGTCAGGGCCTCCCGGACGGTCTTCTCCACGTCCCAGGTGAGGGTGGCCATGACAGTGGACTCGGGGATGATGGTTTCCGTCGGGTCTGACAGCTCGGTCTTGACCTCCTCTTCATGCACCCGGGACAGGGCGTCAGATCGTTGGTTTTTCGTCCCGGGGCGGTAGGTGATCCGAAAGTCAAAACGCCCGAAGAACAGTGACCAGTGGGCTTGCCTGGGGTTCAGACGCTTGGCGGTCCGAATGCACTCCAGGTTCCGATGGTCCGTGAAAACCGTAAATGGTACCAATGCTCCCTCCAACAGGTGTCTCCACTCCTCAAGAGCCTCCTTCACCGCAAGAAGTTCCCTGTTGCCGACGTCATAGTTCCTTTCGGCTGGGGTCAACCTGCGGGAAAAGTAGGCACATGGATGGAGAACCTTGTCGTACTCCCCGCTCTGGGATAGCACGGCTCCTATCCCTGAGTCAGAGGCGTCCACTTCAACTACAAACTGGCAATTGGGATCGGGCTGCACCAGAACTGGTGCAGTCGAGAACCGGCGTTTCAACTCCCTAAACGCGGCTTCGCACTGATCCGACTAGGTGAAGGGGACTTTTGTGGAGGTCAGGGCTGTCAGGGGGCTAACTACCTGACTGTAGCCCTTGATGAACCTCCTATAGAAATTTGCAAAACCGAGGAACTGTTGCAGTTTCCTACGGTTTGTTGGTTGGGGCCAATCTCTCACTGCCGCAACCTTGGCCGGATCAGGGGCGACGGAGTTGGAGGAGATTATGAACCCCAGGAAGGACAAAGAAGTGCGGTGGAACTCGCACTTCTCGCCCTTCACAAACAGCCGGTTCTCCAACAACCGCTGTAGGACCTGACGTACATGCTTGACATGGGTCTCAGGATCTGGAGAAAAGATGAGTATATCGTCTAGATATACGAAGACAAACCGATGCAGGAAGTCCCGCAAGACGTCATTAACCAACGCTTGGAACGTCGCAGGCGCATTGGTGAGGCCGAACGGCATGACCAGGTACTCAAAGTGACCTAACGGGGTGTTAAATGCCGTCTTCCACTCGTCTCCCTCCCGGATCCGAACCAGGTGATAAGCATTCCTAAGATCCAATTTTGTGAAAATTTGGGCTCCATGCAAGGGCGTAAACACTGAATCCAACAGAGGTAATGGGTATCGGTTGCGAACCGTGATCTCGTTCAGCCCTCTGTAATCAATGCATGGACGGAGTCCGCCGTCCTTCTTGCCCACAAAAAAGAAACCAGCACCCATCGGGGAGGTGGAGTTCCAGATCAACCCGGCAGCTAACGAGTCCCGGATGTAGGTCTCCATTGATTCGCGTTCCGGATGTGAGAGGTTGTACAGCCTGCTGGACGGGTACTCAGCGCCCGGTATCAAATCAATGGCACAGTCGTACGGACGGTGTGGGGGCAGCGTGAGTGCCAGATCCTTGCTGAAGACGTCAGCAAGGTCACAACAATTCCTTTATTTTTATTTGCGAATTAGGACATTTTGTTTTCCTTTCCATCTTCCTTATGATTTCTTATCCAGACCATAGATGCAGCTTATCATCCACACAGCAGAGAAAGTGATCGACTGCAATCTGTTATCCCTACAAGACCTGTCAGCCCAGTGTCACGTTTTTGTTTTGTTTTTTTGTCCTCTCATCACGAAATGATTCAAATATTCATGACGGGGTTTTTAAAAAAAATCACCATTACTAACTCTACTGCTACCTCCAACCCTAACCTTAACCATAACCTAACCCTACTCCTAACTCTAACCATGACCACCCCGACCCCCCGCTGCACTTTTAATTACGTGCGGCCATCATGGAATGAATTAGAATGAATTCGTGCTCCCGTGACAAAAATTGTGCACTTTTCGTGACAATATGACAAACCAACAGATTAATGTATATTTCATGCTACTAAATCATGACAATCCGTGAGACTGGATTGGACCTGTACACCTCTAGGGCCCTGAGGCAAGCAAGGAAGATAGTGGCCGATCCCTCTCACCCAGGACACAAACGTTTTATCACCCTCCCTTCTGGCAGACGGCTGAGGTCCATCAGGACTAAAACCGCAAGACAAAAACAGCTTCTTTCCGTCCACAGCTAGACTAACAAATAATGCCAGACACCCCCATTTACCCTCCCACCCCCACAAAGTACAGATTGGTCATGCCTGAGCTGAAAGGTACTGTACATCTGTATGCCTTGCACAGCTCCATTCCACTATATTTATTTGACAGTGAACATAGGTTTGCCCATTTGTCTATTTGACTCCTTCACTTCTTACAGAAGTATTTTTTCCTTTTCTTTTTATTGTTGTTTATGCGCCAATGACACCAGATCAAATTCCTTGTATGTGAGAACTTACTTGGCAATAAATTTGATTCTGATTCTGATTTAGAAGACTAGCTGTTCACAAACGGTGTGCTTAGACTTTATCCCCCCCCCCCAAGGTCAAGGCTTGTAGGTCTTGCTCACAACCACATGAAGATTATTGTTGAAAGTGCATGTGTGGTCTTTTAGTGTAGAATTCACACAGGCCATGAAAGTGAAGTGTCGTGACAAAATTGGCAATTTTTTTTTTTTTTTTTTTTAGAAAATGGCCTGTAATGTGTGAATGTGTTTCATTAGTGGGACCTCTGGGTTATTTTGTGCATTTGTGTCACTGGATGTTGCTCTGGATCATCCAAACTGACTGTTTATCAAACCTTACGGAGAGGAGCTGCAGCTCTCTGGCGCCTGTGCAGAGAGTGTCAGTCCTGGAAACAACCGCAGTGTTACAACACACCTGGAACCCAGCCCAGGGACGGACGGTCAGACAAGACAGACAGACGCACCAACAGACAGAGAGACGCGTGTTTGAGCCCATAACCTCTAAGAATGTGGCTCTTGCTGTACCTCCATTACTCTGTATATTAAATGTACAACTGGATTGCTTCATTTGCTACAGTCCTTTCTGATTTTAAGACCCTTTCTTTGTCCCACTGGCTGTCAGGCATTAGTGAAAAAAAGAAAGTCATGTTGCCATTCTCGATAGATCACCTCCAGATGTGGTCATGTACTGTTCACATTCACTGAAGCGGTACACTCTTAACCAGGCACATAATGCAGGCGATACGTTGCTTTTTGTGCCGTACAGCTGCTTGTTTGTCGGTCCTTTGAGCTTACCTGACCCAGCAGAATCAACGAGAATCCGATATTTTTGGGGATGATTCACATTCAATATAACAAGAGTCAAGAAAGCCTCCTCAGCATTCGGCCCGGAGCCAACAGCCTTTGACCCGATTAGGAGCGTGGATGACTGAGGCATGTAAATCTGATGCAAATCTGATGATCTGAAATCCGTTTGTGTTGAAGTGTCTTATGGCTGCCAAAAAGGAAAATACTTCAACTCGACTTGGACAGCAGGAATCGTCAGTGATGAATGTTTTACATTAGGGTAATAAAGTGGACTGGAACAATTCACGTTGAATCGATAGAGCGGGGCAGTTTGCCAAACCATGTCATTAGCTACATATTAATACTGGCAGGAGCTGCTGAGCCACATTCTGATTGGGGTGGTTTCTAGAGAAGTGTTTACCAAAACAAGACTTCCAGCTCTGCTTTAGTGGTTTTACTGAGCTATCCAGTGACGTAGAGACCCACGGCATATGACGACCTGCGTATACTTACGCAGAAATGTGAGGTCATGTCACTTGGAAGTGTGCTTTCTCACCAGAATGTGCAGTGACTCAAAGAAAATTAAAACCTCACCCTGCCGTGAATTTCAAAAGCATAATCAGCCTAAAATAACTTTGTATGAAAACACGGATAACAAAAAGGTAACTCAAAATGCCAGATCTCCGAAACAGTGGATTTAAAATCAAGAACACTTTGTTGAATAGATGGTTTTGGGAATGAAAAATGCAATATGCAGTCTTTCTGGGTGCAGGCGTATCTCAAAATCCAAGCCTGGGCAGAAAGTCTGATGAAGAGAGATGGGTTAAAATAGGTCTAGCAATCTCAAAAACAAGGAGAAGAATTTAAAGTAAACACGATTTAGGTGGTGAGGGGCATTTTTGCCTGTGCTTGTCAACGGATCTCACAGCACGAAGCAGAAGAGAGTTTACGACTCTCCCTAGACAGGATACCAGTCACTTCAATTTTCAATTAAATTTATTTATACAGCACAAAAATCACGGCAAAAGTTGTCCCAAGGAGCCACACACAAGCAAGACTCCAACCAAGAAGATTGGCGACAGTGGTAAGGACAAACTCCCTCTGGTGTTTTTGGATTATAGGAAGAAACCTCAAGCAGACTACATTCAATGAGGTGACCATCTGCTTTGGTCATATTAATGAAATAAAACAAAACACAGAATTGTTAGAACAGGCAAAAATAAAAATGTTGCAGTTAAGAGTCTGTATATAGTTCAGTTTTTATAATGAGAGATGGTCTGAAAGGACAACCCAGAGTCCTAGTCATGCCAGTTGTCAGCGATCATTACCAGTGCCAGATCAGTCACCATAATTTGGACACCTACCTTTTACAACCCCGAGTCAGATTTTGCTCCAACCCCTCCACAAAGGGTCCCACATCCCACAAGCACGTTCTAGGGTTCCAAAACTCCAGTGTAGACCATACACGTCCATCCCACCCAAGGTCTCATTTGTCATTCCTCTGAGTTGACACTGCCATCTCCTCATCATACAGCTTAATGGACTCCACCCAGGTCTTGAAGACAGGAGCTTGGACAGACCATTGGAGAGTCCATCACAGGTTACTTCCCAAGCCAAGGCTGGTTCCCATTTACAGCTGGGTGGACTGGGACAATGCAGATGAGGTGGGTTATCCAAGGACACAGACAGGAGGCATTGCCAGGAATTAAACCTAGGTCTAGATATTGATAGTCCAACTACTATCCCACTGATATACCTGCTCTATTCAAAGAGGGAGAAGATAGATGAGAAGTAAGTCCTATACTTGTCCTGAGGCCCATTGGTGCCGGTGCTTATCCCTGGATTCCACAGTGTGCAGGAAATGAGAGTCAGTGGCTGCCCCTGGATGGGACCCCAGTCTGACGCAGGTGTCCCCTCACCCTCACCAAGGTCAGTGCTGATTTACAACTGGGAAAACCTGAGACAATGTAGATGAAATGTCTTATCCAAGAACATAGACAGGGAGCATGACCGGGAATCGAGCCTCTGTCTACATATTGGTCATCCAACTCCTGTCCCATGAGATACCTACTCCGTTCAAACGACTAGCCAAAAATCCAAGTTTTACAATATAGGTCTGACAGCTGATTCAAGGCAGGACAAAGCAGATGATGTGATTGATGGCAGGGGACAGAAACAGCAGGTGGTGACAATAGAAGGGAACCTAATGGAGAGAAGATGGTTTAAAATTAGTGTAGCATGTACAAACTGAAAAACTGGGGAACTCTACAATACCAGAAAATCACTAACCACATTAGTGATATATATTCTTTAAAACGACTTCATTAATTGAGCGTTTCAACAGCGGCAGCATCACGGTTAATACCAGCCACGGTGTTGCTGCCTTCCTTGATCCACTGCTAGCTCAATCTTCTCCCTGCTAATATAAGACACGTGTCAAAATGTTCCTCCCCTAATTAACCCCTAATCACATTTGCTGAACAACACACAGATGTCTGGGGGGCCTGTCCAGAATATCTCCTCTGAAGGTGTCAAGTTTGTCAGGTTTTTTTTTTTGTCAAATATTTCCAATGGGTCTATATTTATCACATTGTCACAAAATCATGCAAGAAATAAAACACAGCCACCAAATTATAAATTATCCCCGAGCCGTGTATCATTTTTATCATCAAAGTAAAAATCTAATGGGAGGGGGGTGTTGGGGGTGGGGGACCCACATGCGGAACATATGGGGGATTTGATTGAGTCTTAAGTAAACTAAACAAAGCCGACTCACAAAAAAATAAGAGAAAACCTGGAAAGAACCTTTAATGGAGATTGTGATTGTGGCGTTTCAACCCCTACGACCAGACTAAAGATGACGGAGGTGAGAGTTCATGCTGATACATATTATCGTCTGATTAAAATGTATGATGACCCCTGACCTCCCCTAAATTTAAACCACGTGTGGCCTAAAGAATAGACTAATGAAACTCTGATGAGCTTTCAGTCTGTGAAATAGTGAGAGTTTTATGAAGCACATTTATCTCTGGGTTTCTCAATTTTTTCCCCTCTATCGCTTTCAAATGTTGCTGTGATTATTGTACAATTTATGTCACCAAGCTCAATATTTTTCCTCTATTAGTTTTCTCAGTGTGAAATATTGTTACCCACAAAACATAAATCCATATTAAAGTACACAGATAAGAGGACAGTATGTGCTGTATAAAATGAAACAAATACTTTTTGAAGCAGAAATGCTTTATCTTGCAAAGTGAAAAGCCCAGTAAGTAATTGTTTCACATTTACTGATTTCAGTAGATCTACAAAATGTTTTACCATGTTAAGTAGGATTTTGTAAAGTTCTTCCTAAAAACAGTATATCTAAATGAGACATGCAGTGAAGTCCATACATATCCTTTGAACTTTATTAACTATATATATATATATATATATATATATATATATATATATATATATATATATATATATACACACACACACTGAAAAAAAAGAATAGTTGAACCAACTTAAAAAAGTGTTACAATGGGAAAAACCTGAATGAATTAAGTTGTTTGAACTTACATTTGTAAGTTAGATCAACTCTAGAGCAACGCTAACTTACAAACTTAAGTTCAAACAACTTAGGTTCAGGTTTTTCCCATTGTAACACTTTTTTTAAGTTGGCTCTTTTTTCAGTGTATAGGGCAGCACGGTGGATTAGTGGTTAGCACTGTTGCCTCACAGCAAGAAGGTCCCTCCTAGTACTCCGGCTTCCTCCCACATCCAAAGACATGCAGGTTAGGTGGATTGGAAACTTGAAATTGACCGTAGGTACAAGTGCAAATATGTTTCTCTGTCTCTAGTGACAGACTGGTGCCCTATCCAGGGAGTACCCTGCCTCATGTCCTATGACTCTTGGGATAGGCTCCAGACCCCCCCCCTCCCCCAACCCTTAATTGCACTAAGCAGGTGTAGAAAATGGGATATATATCCATCCATTTTATATCCACATTTAGCCATACTGATGGCAAAACCGTGCATGTATTTAGCTTATCTTTTAATGACATTTACATTGAAAAATATAATCAGCCATATGACATTTTTGGACATTAACCAGTGATCTATGGGGATGACTGGATGTTTTTGATACCAAGACTCTTTGTAGGATCCTTGGGTACCACTGGAATGACTATGTGTCAAACGCGTTTACCCAGGGAGGCTAAGATCTTGGTCTTCTCCAGCCACTCGGATCCTAGTGGACACTCATGCTACACCTGGCTGCAGCAGCTAAGTCGTTACTTTTGAGAGGTGGGGATGGGCTGGCTGTCTGCCTGGGTGGTTGCCATTCAGGACCCAAATCAGTTCTGTAGTGGCTAGGAAGCAGCAAAATGTAAGACCAGCACATGCTGCTCGACTTGACTTGACAATTCACTTCAGTGAATCAAGAGAAAAATAATTGAAATATCACAATATTTTGCATTGATGGACTGTATCAAAGGCCTTTTAGAGATCCAGAAAAATGCCACCCACAACTCCTCCTTTAACCATCAATAGCTTGAGTGTAAAATACAGATAGCAGTCTCATGATGATTCCTAAAGCCAAACTACACAGAGTGCAATGACAATGGGCTGTTTTTAACTGAGAAACTAATGGCTCACGCCACCCATTCCTCGGAAACCTTTGAAACATCAGGTAGAATGTTCACAGGTCCATAACTGCTAATAATCTGTGAGCCACGTGCTTCAAAAGGAAGTGGTACAATTGCTGTTTTCCATATGTTTGGAAAACCCCTTGTGAAACTGAAAAGCTGATGATGTTTGTGAGAGGCAGGCCAAGAGCTGTTTTGGAGGTTTGATCGGCCCTGAATCCATACCAGGTTTTTGGATTTTGATCTACTTACTGAGTGCTCAACACTTATTATTTTGTACTCTGTGATACCGTCAACATTATTCCAGTTAATTTTCAGTTCCTCTTGTGCGAGCTTACTTTCTAGTGTTCTAAATTTGCTCTTTCCCATTTGTAACCAAGACTGTTCTCCTTTATTGGATTCAAAAGAGTGATATTAAATCATGCTAGTAAAAGCTTTTCATCTTTTTGTTTGTGTGTTTTAAGCTATGACATTTTTAGTAACCCTCTAAGCTACAGTCTGTTTTATTTTTATTTGCAAGTATGCTGCTATACTGATCCACATCCATTCCTGGCAATAATTCAGTCTAATGGTTATGTTTAGTTAGGTGTTGAACTAAATATTTAGTTACAGCTCAGGCCTGTGAGCATGTGCGCACTTTAAAATTTAAATCAGCTTTCATTTTTAAGACACTTTCACTACTTGAAGGATGCTCACGCACATCTGGCCAATGCCAAAATGCCACGTCAGGTCTTGGAGCTATGGATGTGGACAAGACGACTTATATCAAGTCCAACTCAAGGCCAACACCTTAAAGCAGAGACCTCAAACTGATTCTAGAAAGGGCCAAGAGGGTGCAGATTTTCTTTGCAGCCACCCACTCCACCAGGTGATTTCACTGATTAATATCACTTTGAGCAACTGCGCGCCACTAAAAACCAGGAACATCCAGGCGAGTTCCGACAATGGAGAAGAAGGAAGAAGTGACAGAATGAGAACCATTATCTTAATAGCCCCATTAATTTATGGATTCTTACAGGCTACTGACAGCACCGTTTCCACCAAGTGGTTCGGGTCAGAGCTGCAAGGTGTTTTCAGTGTCAGAACAGTTCATTCTTGCCGATAGAATCCTTTTGATTGGCAGGTGGAACACTTATATTGATGAGTGTGCACGCACGGTGGCAAACACGGAGGCAAAACTGAGTATTTTCACATTATTTTATTGTTTTGTGGATCATGGGATAATTTCATCACGTGCAGACTGAGACATTATGAGCAGATGAGGGTCTGTGAGTCTTTCAACTTGTGGCGCAAAGCGGCTCACAGTGGAAGAAGAAGAGGAGGCTCTATTCACAGCAGCTGCAAATAATGGATTGGACAAACTAGGAATTAAATTATTTTCAGATGTTGTTTTCCAAATGTGGATAAGTTTTCATCTCTGAAATGGACAGGTAAGACTATATTATTTACTCCGTCGTGTCATTTTTCAGATTTGAAATGTATGTACCTGTTTCTAAGAAAAAAAAAAACATAAATAAAAAAATCCACACTTCCTCATCACTTTTTTCTGATGTCACAGATAGAAAAACAAACTTTTTTTTAATCACTTGATTATGACCAAAGAGCTTGCAAAAAAAAAAAGTTTATCACCTCTACCCACATGCTGAAATCGCCTACATTATTTATATATTTATTTTATTCTCTGTTCTGAACTCTGCCAATATTGTCACTGTTGTCAGAGTGAAGGATTTCCCCCCAAGGTTTAGTCTCCTTCATTGTGGTCTAAATAAGGCTCAAAACTGTAAGGCTGTGTCCTCCACAGCTTCTTCAGACACACGTTCAGACTTAAAAAAAAGCTCCACACAAGAACAAAAAATCGTCCGAAAACAGCTTGACCTCCGCCGTGTTTACAGTTGATTTGGGCTTGAATCAGCAGGTCGCATTCTGGTGATGACGTAGCAACAATATGGCTGCAGCTGAGGGCTGAAATAGAGCGCAGGCTTCAGACAGCTGTTGTTTATCCTTCACCTGTGCACTTATCATCCACTTTTATTGTACAGGATTTTTTAAAATATCCACATTTCATCATTTTTAGTGATTATTTGTGCACATTTTTTTTGGTGTCACCTAGACTTTAACCCTTACCATAGCCCTAACCCAACCCTGACCCAGACTGTGCTGTTAACCCGGGTCCAGTTGTCCGGATGGCCAAGCTCTCTTATTATCTTTGCAAAACTATGATTTAATTAGACTTAATATCACACATGTTAACATTCAAAAGTGAAATTTATTTTGGGGAGATGGGCTCAGCAGGTCTGAGGGGGTCAACCTGAGTATTTTACACAGCATCCAGAAAGTATTCACATTTAAAAAAAAACAACAACAACAAAGAAATCATGTGTACATAAGTATTCACAGCCTTTGTCATGAAGCTCAAAATTGAGCTCAGGTGCATCCTGTTTCCACTGATCATCCATGAGATGTTTCTACAGCTTAACTGGAGCCCACATGGGGTAATTGGACATAATTTGGAAAGACGCACGCCTGTCTACATACAAGGTCCCACAGTTGACAGTACATGTCAGAGCACAAACCAAGCATGAAATCAAAGGAGTTGTCTGGAGACCTCTAAGACAGGATTGCCTCGAGGCATGAATCTGGGGAAGGGTACAGAAACATTTCTGCTGCTTTGAAGGTTCCAATGAGCACAGTGGCCTCCATCATCTGTAAATGGAAGTTCAGATCCACCAGGACGCTTCCTAGAACTGGGCGCCCATCTAAACTGAGCGATTGGGGTAGAAGAGCCTTAATCATGGAGGTGACCAAGAACCAGATGGTCAGTCTGTCAGAGCTCCAGCATTCCTCTGTGGAGAGAAGAGAACCTTCCAGAAGGACAACCAGCAACCTGCAGCAATCCACCAATCAGGCCTGTATGGTAGAGTGACCAGACGGAAGCCACTCCTTAGTAAAATACACTTGGCAGCCCACCTGGAGTTTGCCAAAAGGCACATGAACAAAATTCTCTGGTCTGACGAGACAAAGATTGAACACTTTGTTGTGAATGTTAGGCGTCATGTTTAGAGGAAACCAGGCACCATCCCTACAGTGAAGCATGGTGGTGATAGCATCATGCTGTGGGGATGTTTTTCAGTGACAGGAACTAGGAGACTAGTCAGGATTGAGGGGAAGATGAATGCAGCAATGTACAGAGACATCCTGGATGAAAACCTGCTCCGGTTCATCTTTCAGCGGGACAACGGCCCTAAGCACACAGCCAAGATATCAAAGGGGTGTTTTCAGGACAACTCTGTGAATGTCCTTGAGTGGCCCAGCCAGAGCCCAGACCTGAATCTGATTGAACATCTCTGGAGAGATCTGAAAATGGCTGTGCACCGATGCTCCCCATCCAACCTGATCATATTCAAGAAGACTTGAGGCTGTAAATGCTGCTCAAGGTGCAGCAACAAAGTATTGAGCAAAGGGTGTGAATACTTATGCACATGTGAATTCTTAGTTTTTTATTTAAGTCTCTCAGATCAAATCATCTGTCTTGCCTCTCTAACTTTGTCTCCAAACTGTCCCATCTGACCTGTCCCTCTGATCAGTTAATTCCAATCTTCCCAATCTGCTACCTCCAATTCTTCCTCCGGTCTTTTTGTTTGTGCCACCGTCTCTAAGCTGCACAACATAGCTGGTCTCACTACTGCCTTGTAGACTTTTCCCTTCACTCTTGCTGATATTCTTCAGTCACAAATCACTCCTGCCACTTTTCTCCACCCTGCCTACACTGTCTTCTTCACCTCTCTACCACAATCTCCATTATATTGGACAGCTGACGCAAGTAATTAAATTCATCTACTTTCATCACCTCTAGTCCTTGCAACCACACTATTCCACTGGGCCCCCTCTCATTCACACACATGTACTTAGTCTTGCTCTTACTGACTTTCATTCTCCTTCTCTCCAGAGCATATCGCCACATTTCCAAGCTAGACTCAACTTGCTCTCTACTCTCACTACAGATCACAATGTCATCTGCAAACATCATAGTGGTGACTCCTGTCTGATCTCCTAAGTCAACTTATCCATCACCACTACAAACAAGAAATGACTCAGAGCTGATCTTTGGTGTAATCCCACCTCTACTTTGAGTGACTCTGTCATCCCTACTGCACATCTCACCACTGTCACACTGTCCTTGTACATGTCCTGCACTACCCTCACATGCTTCTCTGCTACTCCAGACTTCCTCATACAATACCACAACTCTTCTCTTGGCACCCTGTCATAAGCTTTTTTTAAATCCACAAACACAAAACTGAACTCCTTCTGGCCTTCTCTATACTTTTCCATCAGTATTCTCAAAGCAAACATTGCATGTGTAGTGCTCTTTCTCAGCATGAAACCATATTGCTGCTCACAGATCTTTACCTGTTTTCTAAGCCTAGCTTCTATTACTCTTTCACATAACTTCATACTGTGGCTGGTCAGCTTAATGCCTCTGTAGTTGCTGCAGCTCTGCATATCACCCTTGATCTTAAAAATAGGAACCAGCACATTTCTTCTCCAATCCTCAGGCATCCTCTCACTTCCCAAGATTTTATTAAACAATCTGGTTAGAAACTCCATTGCCATGCCTCCTAAACATTTCCATGCCTCCACTGGAACATCATCTGGACCAACTGCCTCTTCATAGCTGCCCTTACGTCATCCTTACTAATCTCTTGCTCTTTCTGATTTACTCTCTCCACATCATGCAGCCTTTTCTCTCATTCATTTTCCTCACTCACTCACTCACTCACTCACTCACTCACTCACTCACTCACTCACTCACTCACTCACTCACTCACTCACTCACTCACTCACTCACTCACTCACTCACTAATCTTCAACTGATTATTTGGGATCGGATTATGGGTTCTTCATTCATTAGCTCCTCAAAATATCCCCTCCACCTTCTCAACACACTCTCCTTGCTTGTCAGCACATTTCCATGTGCATCTTTTACCACCCTAACCTGCTGCACATCCTTTCCAGCATGGTCCCTTTGTCTGTCCCTTTGTCCTTTCCTCCTTCCTTACTGTTCAACTTCTTGTACAGCTTATTGTACACCTTTTTCTTACTTTTGCCACTTCTCTTTTTGCCTTATGCCGCACCTCCTTGTACTACCTTGTCTATTTTCTTCATCTCTCCCACTATCACTATTCTTTTTCACCAACTTCTTTCTTGTGGTACTTTCTTGGACATTTTCGTTTCACCACCAAATCTCTTTGTCTTCCTTCCACTGTCCAGATGTCACACCCAGTACCTTCCTAGCTGTCTCCCTCACTACATCTGCAGTACTTTTCCAGTTGTCCAAAATTTCTTCCCCTCCATCCAGTGCCTCTCTCGCCTGCTTATTGAATTTGACACAACAGTCTTCCTCCTTCAGCTTCCACCATCTGATCCTTTGTTGAGATCTGACTCTCTTCCTCTTCTTCACCTCTAAAGTCATCCTACAAACCACCATCCTGTGCTGGCTACACTTGCCCCTGCTATCACCTTACAGTCTCCAATTTCTTTTAGTTTGAGCAGTTTAGTTACACCGGTTGAAGTAATTATCTTAATATTTAGCTATGTGAACTATTTTGCAAAACATTTAGCATTAAACTGAAATATTTAGGGTATAATTAAATATTTAGTCCAAAATATTTAGCTAAATATTTAACCAATATCTGCTTAAAAGTTTAACTAAAAGTTTAACTAAATATTTAGCAAGACAATTTGTGTTTTCAAACCCAAGTAGTGAAAAATAAGTTATATGAAAATCTATAGTTTTCAGCCTAAATGTCATAAAAAGTGAAATAATAATCTAAGGGTTTTTTCTGTCAGCGTGTTAAAAGTGGAAATGCTGAACCATTCATTTCAATTTGTAATTGTTTTCAAATAGCACTCCATGACGTTTCTGCACAGACATTTCAGCCTTTCGTCTTTGAATCTATGTCCCACTCTGTCTCCAAATTCCATGAAAATCATTCTGAATGTTTTTGAGAAATCTTGGTGACAATCAAACAAAGAGACACGTATTATCTCCTTGGTGGAGGGCAACAAATGAACCTCATGAACCTAGAAGCTCACTGCTTAAATTCAGTGTAAGATACATTTTCTCTCAGCAGTGATAAAAAGCACAGCAACCTGTCAGTATAGATGAGAATTATGACTTAAACCTACATTATCCTATTAATTTGTTCATATTCTAAGAGGCAAACTGAATCATTGGTATCAACTTTCACCTCCAACGCATCTCTGACGTCAGCATTCTGCAAACCATTGAGAAGAATTTTGGCAAGTCATATCTGGCTCTGATTAGGAGCTCTGTCAGTTTTGGACATGAACAGAGTGGAAGGCAAGCTTCATCTTGAAACCATAGCCTTCAAACAATTTCAAAAATTTTTCATCATAAACAAACATTTTCACGTCTTTCGGAGCACTGTTTCTTGTGAAGGACCCATTTGGGTTCTTCCAGAATGTTCACGAAAGGGAACGCACAAAATTTCTTCATGCAAATACTTTCTGTTAATGAAAAGCGACACAAGTATTTTCCCACCGTATACAGTACGGGTTATGGGAAGGAAACAGCCAGCGGTTTTCACATTGAAATAACGTGGTGGAAAGTGAGGGTGTTGTGGTTGAGCCGGTGGATGGGTGGGTATGGCCTTAAACTCTGGTGACCTGGCTCTTCTTGCCAGCTCATACCAGAGAGGTTTCTACTGTGAGTAAGTTTTCACTTTTTAGGAAACACATTTTTTATTTAACCATGGCTAAAAACTTACGCTGTATTTAACTACAGTCTGAACCAAAGTGTTTACCTTGTCTCACCATAATCCCATTCTGAAAGTCACACATCTTTTGGTCAAATTCTATGTGTCTATGCTGGAAATGTACTGCTACCGTCAGAACAGATAGAGGAGCGTATATTCTCTTGTCCATGGTCGTGTCAAAAGGTACATGACACTTTAACATGGCACCAATCATCACCCTCCTGTGATTTCGACCTGGGTAAATATTTTCATTGATTTGAATTCTAACTGCCACCAACTTTGGCTGAGCAATGAATCTATCTTGGCTGGATTGCACATGGGAAACCCATGCAGACCCAGGCTACAACTCACACCCCTGTCACACCTTGGCGATTTAGCCAGCGTATGTTGACTGTACTAAAAATGCTGACATATGGGGACGTACATCTAATAAGTTATGGGTAAGTTTTGTATAAGTTAAGAGCACGTTGAAGCACGCTGATATATGAATATATATATGAATATATATGATTGTATTCCAATTCTAAGGTGGAACTATGCTAATATACTAAGGTATATCTAAATATCTAAAAAGGAAGAGTAAAATAGAAGAGTAGAAAAGAGTAGAGTAGAGCCACTTAGGTGCCTGATCTTGAGAACCAGGGATAGTAGGTTGAAAAGCTTTTTTATCCCAATGGGAACTCTCCCTACCCACCCAAGCGGCTCAAGAAAAAAGACATTAGAAAGATAAGACATAACTATATTTAAATATTAAGGGTAATAAACAACATATACAATAAATATGGTACTATATAATATACAGGAGTAGGTATTAAAACCTAAATATTATATGTTGTAATACCTCAAAAAATTTGGCCATGCGCAATATTTTCGACATATACCAGGGTATGACTCATATGTTCCGCATATGCAGGACATACGTTGTAGGTAAGTTATGTAATTGTTGACACACGTTTCTTGTTCTTGTTGTCTAGGTACAGGTTGTGATAGCTAGTAATTTACTTAGCCTAGCTAAGTCAAAACAGTGGCTTCCCAATCCAGTTTGCTTTGCTGGTTAGCATGTAGCACCCTCAAAAATTAGCTTAGTGAATATGACTGTGAGCAAATAGTATTCTTCCTATATACTGTATTTCATTGTGCAACCGTTGGGTTTTGCACTACACAAGCTAGCTGGGACGGACTAAATCACTAACTCACTAACCCATTCATTTAGATATTTGTTGTCCAAGCTCTGGTTACTCACACATGGAATTATTGTTGGGATTAATCTACTCTAGGCACAGATTTGCTTTATACGAAGAACCACTATATATTCTGCGGTTTCCTCCGTGTTTAATTCTTATACGCACATTCAAAACAATGTTATGTGAAAGATGGACTGAGGCTTTCAGGACTGAAAAAGCAGCTCACTGCTTGTATAAACATTTTAATGCACTCACAGTGAGATTGGATCATTATATTACGCTACTACAAATAAACAAGCTACAGATGCACAAATAAATACACGACGGGTAAGACACTCAGTTTGCGTTACATATTTTAACAGATAATACTAAAATGGCATATATTGTAGACTGAGTCAAACTGTTGTCACTAACAGCATGGCAGTTATTTATTTAAAAAAAAAAAGAAACTTTGTTTTTTTTAGAACCACCAAACTTACCGGCAAAGTCTATCTAAGTGAAGTTATGATTACTATAATGATTTAATGAGCAAACCACCTCCAAAATTGCCCAGTCAGACTACTCCAAGGAATACTTTGAAATCATGCAACATGTTGATTTAGCAAAGATTCATTATGACCTCTGGAAAATGAGATTGTGAAAATGATTTATTGCCTGTAAAAGGGAACATTTCGAATTTGAAATAGCCTGCAGTAATTTCAAAGCAATCCGCTCCATCGAGAGATGTTATCGTGTAATTTATTTTACTCATTAAATGTATCTGCAAACAATAATTTTGTCTGACGAATTTAACTTTGGGGAATTAACAGACTTTTGTTATATTAATCCTGGTTAGATGCCAAGGTGCAAACAAATTCAAACAGAATACAGGTGTTACTTGGATTGTTAATACTTTGCATAATTTTTTGATGTGGAGCATAATTTTTTTTTTTTTCAGTTGTTAAAACTTTAATTAAATCAGCCAACAAAGTGATTTTGTTGATTGGTTGAGCAATTTATTACATAATTCCAAAAAATAACTAGTTTATTTTCACTTAACTTACAACTTCCTTTTATTTTGGGCATCTTGAGTAATATGAAAACATTGCAATCAATTTAAGTCTGTGATTGTTGTACTGAGATCACTTAGACATTGTATGATCTTTGTGGAATCAATGAACACCCCACCCAGTCTCACGGCAGTTCCTGGGGGCATTACGATAAGTACATTAATCTATGGGTTTGTGACGGGGGCACGAAAACTGGGCAGTTTTCATGACAGGGGCACAATTTCCTTTCGTGACCGAGACATGAAATGTGGGGTGACGGGGCTATGGCGGGGTTATGGTTAGGTTTATCAACAGTCATGTAACCCTTTTATTCTATTTTAGTGTATTTATCTTTATTTTGTTGTTTTACTACTTCTTTGTTTTGTCATCACTTTTGTTGTTATTTTTATTACTTAGGTAACAGTATTGTTAATTAGTATTATTTATTCTATTAATATTTTTTGCATCATTGTTATTTAGGTTAAATATTATTGTTGTTACTTTATGTTATTCATTACTTTGTTTTTTATTTTGTATAATTTGTCATAATTATTAATTTAGTATTACCTTTGTTATGTTGTCTTATTGTTTTTTTTTTTTTTTTTACGTTTGCTGGACCACAACATAAACAAGTGTTTTTCACTTTCTTGTGCTATTCTTGTATTTTACTAGGCAATTACGTAAGTATTTTGTGCATTATGTTACTAAATATACTCAATCAATCAATCAGCAAAATGAAAAAAAAAAAAAACGTGAGGAAAATGGGGCGCTTTTTCTAGTTTTCTATTTTTCATGTACGCATGAAAAATTATGACCCGCTTATTTAATCAGTAATCCTGAATTAAGTGGACCTAACGTCATCAAGCTGCCGATAGCTGCTAAAGGTGCTAATGTTGTTAACATACAAAATACAATAACATGAAAATTTCACTTCACTGAAATACCAGAGTACAGTCGTCTTACATGACCCATTAGGACTATTTACCACACAAGTCATATTATAACAGGTATTTGTAATAAAATGCTCAGAAAGGACACCACGGTCCTCCACAACAATTAGCAGCCACAGTTAGCGTCCTCATGTGACCGCAACGCCGGGCTCTGTTCAAACAGGCACATAATACGAGACCACACCACTGGATGTGCATATTTTTATGGCTTAAGATGTATTCAAACTAAAGAGTTATTTATTAAAAAAATCACCTCAGTTATTAAAAATCACCTCCTGTACTGTTGTCATGGAGGGAGAAACTAGCTATAGGGACCAAATTTTTTTTTTTTTTGTACCAGGCTATAAACATGTTTACTTCTCTAAAGCTGAACATTTTAACACAGGTTTCCATAACAATCTGCTCTGTTTTAGAACCAGTGTCAACTGCAATCTTTTCTTCTTTCAGGTGTGCCTCATTTTGGATGGTTCGAGGTCACAGCTTGATCAAGACTAAGCTTCACGCCATCAGTGACTTGCTGGACTTGGCCATTTGAAGTGTATCTTGTTGTGGTGCAAGTGTTGAACTTGTAGAGACATTCACTTATCTCAGCAGTGAGCTTCGTGTGTCTGGGTCCTCAGACTTTGACATGGAGAAACCATGGAGTCATGAGTTCTCTTGACAGAGGTGTTTTGGCGATGCCAGTGTCTTTGCAGGAGAATGAAGGTCCAAGTGTTTAGCATCCTGGTACTTCTTGTCTTGCTGTATGGTTGTGACAGTTGGATAGTAACTAGTGACCTGAAGTGATGAATAGATGTCTTTGGTACTTGGTCTCTTCAGAGGATCCTTGGATACTGCTTGAACACCTTTGTGTCACATGCATGGTTACTTATGAGAGTAAGATGAGGAGTATTATTTTCATTGTGAGGGAATGTGGCGCATTTCCTGAGGCAAGAACCAACATACACATGCCTCAGTATTGAGGACCCCAGCAACTGGACAAAATCAAGACAACCCGCATGTCAACTGTCTGTGGCAGATTGATAGTTACTTTCAAGAGGTTGGGATGGACTGGTTTTCTGCCTGGGTGGTTGCCATCCTGGACTCAATGCGGTTCTGTAATGCGACACCAGTGCATCCTTCCAGATCTGACCTGGTATTTTAGCATTTGACAGATGTGCATGAGCACCCTTCAAACTGTGATAGGGTCTTAAAAAATTGAATTTTTAAGTGGTAGTTAATAATAGTTGAGAAGATTATTTCTTAAATATTCACATAAATCAACACATCTCACAGTAACAGTTGGACCATCAACTCCACCACCAACAGTCAGCAAGTAAGACTTTTAAACTGTGTTAAAGATCGCGGCTCCATCCGGTAAACTGATTAAGAACCCAAACTGTGTTGACAATCATCAATCATTCAAGTGCAGCGTGATCCTGCTGATCTGACTCATCAGAAGCCTTTAAATCCCCCTCAGATCTGCTAATTATTTGCTGTCACTTTTGCTGTGGTTGTTTGTCCTTCTTAAAAACGCATCAACTCTATCCTAAGGAGTGAGGAACGTGGTTTCAATAACAAAACTGCAACACTTCGAAGATCATCAAGTTTCCCATTTGCCACATCTGTAATCAGCACATTCCTGAAGCAATGTGTCACCTTGTGGCGACTCAGAGGAGTCGTACCGCTTGTGAAGACAAGGCACGCTGCTCGCCAAGGTCAAAGGTAAAAAAAAAACCTCATATGAGTGATATGAGGTGCAGTGACACAAGGTAATTACATGCAACGCTGCTTTGTTGCAAGTGGAAAATATCCTGATTTGTCATTTTGCCAATGAAGCAAGTTCATCAGAAGCACATCTGCAAAAATCTTGATCTCGAATGGCCAGAATCTGTTTAAGCTTGAGTCCAGATGAGCTTGACAGTCCTTTTAAATCAGTGTGTCAGGGGTCATGTGTCAACGGCATTCACACTGGTGCACAAAAAAAAAAAAAAAACAGCTGGAAAAGGATCCGAATCTGACTGAGGAAGTATGTCAAGGTGCTCGTATCGTGCTGCGGTTCTGTCACCAATGTGCAGACCCGTCCACATACCTAAAATACAGTTTATTCGTTAGTGTGACTTCGAGGCAAACCACAACTTCTGCACGTGTCGGCACTGGTGCCAATACGAGTCATCAGTATACTGTAAAATTTAACAGTGAATAAAAGAACAGCGCGGTGCACGCACGCACGCATGCAGCCTTACACTGGTGTTAAAGAACAGAGAGCAGAGCTGATACAAAGTACTGACACTTCATAACAAGCTGACATGCACACATGCACCATGTGTAAATGTTGAGCATTTCTACAGCACTTTACCATATGATGCAGAATGCTTTACAATGATGAGTGACATTCATACATTCACACGCACACTGATGTCATTGTGCTGTCATGCAAGGTGCTCAACAGCACACTGGGAGCAACTTGGAGATTAAGGATCTTACTTACCTTAGTGGTTTTCTTACTGATTGGTAGTGATTTTCCTATGTGATGGGCATTGAACCAAGAATAGTCTGGTCACAAGCCTACTTGTCTAACCTCCAGACCACTACCTCCCCAACAGAAGAAAATCTATGCAAATGTGGGTGATATAAAGAGATACAAATTAATGCTTTTTATAGGGTAACATGAATGTACAGTATGTGTGCACATCTAGATAGATAGATAGCTCTATATACTATTTTTTTTTTATAATTAGTTAGTTTTTTAACTAATTATAGTTAATTAGTTTTTCATAATTATTGTATGGCCTTGCCTTACAATATAGAGCGCCTTGGGGCAACTGTTTGTTGTGATTTGGCGCTATATAAAAAAAGTTGATTGATTGATTGATATACATTAGTTAAGACCTAGCTAATAGTAAATAATGGGTAAAAAAAAGGCAGTGGCCATCCATATGTAGTCATATTCATATAATGAAATTCTATTTGTATTCATCTGTTTTATCGGTCAATATAGGTCACATGATCGTGAGGCTATGTACTTGTACATGTATTCACTATTGATAGGTAAATTCCTAAACTACATTAACCACAACCATGAATCCAAATCCTAACCATAACCAGTAACTCTAACTATAACAATAACCCCTAACCCTAACCAAAACAAGGCTGCACTACATTTGAATAGAATTTGGAATTATTAATACAAGCTACATACAAATAGTCACTTCCTAAAAAAAGACCTCAGCTAGCTAGTTCAATAGCTAGTCTGAAAGCTAGCTTGATAGCTAGCTAGCTAGCTAGCTAACTAACTAGATAGACAGATAACCAGCTAGCTAGCTCTATATATGTTAGTTAAGACCTAGCTAATAGCAAATAATGTGTAAAAAAAAGGCAGTGGCCATCAGCATGTAGTCGTATTCATATAATAAAATTCTATTTGTATTCATCTGTTTCATTGGTCAATATAGGTCACCTGATCGTGAGGCTTCGTACTTGTACATGCATTTGCTATTGATAGGTAAATTCCTAAACTAAACTACATTAACCACAACTATGAATCCTAATCCTAACCATAACCAGTAACCCTAGCTATAACAATAACCCCTAACCCTAACCAAAACAAGGCTGCGCTACATGTGAATAGAATTTGCAGTTATTAATACAGCTACATACAAATAGCACTTCCTAAAAAAGACCTCAGCTAGCTAGTTCAATAGCTAGCCCGATAGCTAGCTAACTAACTAACTAGATAGATAGCTCTATATACATTAGTTAAGACCTAGCTAATAGCTAATAATGGGTAAAACAAAGGCAGCGGCCATCCATATGTAGTCGTATTCATATAATGAAATTCTATTTGTATTTGTCTGTTTCATTGGTCAATATAGGTCACATGATCATGAGGCTACATATTTGTACATGTATTTGCTACTGATAGGTAAATTCCTAAACTACATTAACCACAACCATGAATCCTAATCCTAACCATAACCAGTAACTCTAACTATAACAATAACCCCTAACCCTAACCAAAACAAGGCTGCACTACATTTGAATAGAATTTGGAATTATTAATACAAGCTACGTTCAAATAGTCACTTCCTAAAAAAAGACCTCAGCTAGCTAGTTCAATAGCTAGCCTGAAAGCTAGCTTGATAGCTAGCTAGCTAGCTAGCTAACTAACTAGATAGATAGATAACCAGCTAGCTAGCTCTATATATGTTAGTTAAGACCTAGCTAATAGCAAATAATGTGTAAAAAAAAGGCAGTGGCCATTCGCATGTAGTCGTATTCATATAATGAAATTCTATTTGTATTCATCTGTTTCATTGGCAATATAGGTCACCTGATCGTGAGGCTTCGTACTTGTACATGCATTTGCTATTGATAGGTAAATTCCTAAACTAAACTACATTAACCACAACTATGAATCCTAATCCTAACCATAACCAGTAACCCGTGCTATAACAATAACCCCTAACCCTAACCAAAACAAGGCTGCGCTACGTGTGAATAGAATTTGAAATTATTAATACAAGCTACGTACTTCCAAAAAACAAACAGAAATCTTAGCTAGTTAGTTCTATAGATAGATAGATAGTATGAAACATTTACTATACTGAAAAGTTAATTCTCAAATAAGTGATAAATCCCTTAAACCAATCTCAGGGAAATAAAGTATGATGCTGAGTGATTTCCTTTTCTGAGATTAAAGTCAGACTTGGTAACAATCTCAGTGACGGATATCCTCGCCGCACCCTGCCCGAGCAGGGGAGCTGCCTGCCGCCTCATGCACAGTGCTGCGCTTGCTATTTTCCAAAGTTTCATTTCATTCCAGCTCTAATTTCAGAAAAGATGAACAAACAGTTTTCATGTAACACATACAACCTTTCTCATACTTCTTTCTCTGACACTCTTTATCGCTGCATTATATGTATATCTCTTTCTCTTTGTTTATCCTCTCCGGCACGTCCCACGTCCCGCGGTCTTTCTGTACTGTCCATATGCTCTTAGAATTAAAAGGGGAATGGAAGGAGAGAGGAGATGAGAGGAGGGCGGTACAAGCCTCCTCCTGAGGGAGCATCTGCTTCTCTCTTTCCTCTTGTTCATAATCATCTCTCTCCATTCTCTGTGGACCAGCAAACAGCTCTGACCTCAGACAGTTGGATACATTACAGAGGAGCAACATGATCTAAAACAAAAAAACATGTTGCCAAATGACACATCAGGTTAGGGATGTGGCCCAAGTCCAGCACATAATTGAAATAACTATTCCACTTCACGATGTAGTTTGATAAAAACATATTTTCTCTGATGCTTTGTTTATTAACACGAGTCTGTCTTCAGGTCAAATTCAAGGTTATGTTCACCACGTGTTTTGCATGATCTTATAGAATTCTTGACTCCGGCTGTTGTTTATGTTCACATCTTCATAGTTGATATCTGAAGGTCATGGTGCCAGCAGCAAAGACTGGAGCACGTTACTTCAATCAATCAAGAGCTTTCTCTTATTGTGTCCCTGTTCTGTGGAATGATCTCCCTGCATCAATAAAACAGTCAGATTCTGTGGAGACTTTCAAGTCCAGACTTAAGACGCACTTATTTTCCCTTTCATATGGATAGCATACTGGTATACGCATACGCTTTTTACTCTTTTAATTCATTTTATTAGTAATTGGAGCGGGCCGCGGCCTCAACTTTACCTAAATTCTGGGTCTTTTAGTGAAGTTTAGGGCTAGTGGCCGGCGATCACCTTTGTATTTCTCTCTTTTTCTTGTTGTTTAATGCTGGCAAATTATACTGTATTTCTTGTCTTTCTGATGCCTGATTTTGTTTTTTTTTCTCTGTTTAAGGTGCAGCGCCATTCAGAGATGGGACTTGTGTTTGTGTTAGCGATCCTCTTGTCCTGTGCGCCAATAGCATTTCTTGTATATTCGTCTGTGAATTGTTCTGTAATTTATGTCTGTAGCATGGCCCAAGCAGAGGGTCACCCCTTTGAGTCTGGTCTGCTTGAGGTTTCTTCCTCAGAGGGAGTTTTTCTTACCACTGATGCTCTGGGGGTTGGTGGGGTTAGACCTTACCTGTGTGAAGCGCTTTGGGGCAACTCTGTTGTGATTTGGCGCTATATAAATGAAAATAAATTGAAACTGAAATCAACTTCAAATCAAAAATGTGAGCATTGTGAACTGAATTGTAAAACTAAGAAGGACTGTAGGGAATGTACAATAGAGGTGGGCCTGTCGATCCTAAAATCGATAATATTGATACCAACGCTGGTATTGATATTGAATGATCCTCGTGTAAAAAGATCGATACTCAAGCTTTTTTTCTCTCCCGCACGCACCGACTGCTGCGCATGCAGATTCATCAAAGTCTACTCTCTGTCTGTAAGAGCAGTGCTGTGCTGTGTCACACAATACGGAGCAGCACACTCTTGTACTGTGGTTTGTCAGCCCTCTACCTCAGGAGATTTTGTTTTAAGTTGTGTTGAGTGATATTTTTTTAAACAAAAATGTTGATTGTGATAATAAAGTATTTTGTTGTCACGTACAGTGTTTGGCGAAATTCTATCCTAGGTCTTTTGGATCCTTTGGCTCTATGATGCTTAAATCTGAAAAAGTATTGGTATCGGTATCGATATCGGTGATACTGGGCCTGTATTTACTTGGTATCAGATGATTACCAAAATTCCCGTTATCGCCCACCTCTAATGTGCAATGCACTACAGCACCTTATAAGTTATTGTTCTTAAAGCTATTGTTTTGAAAATATATAAATGTATGAAATTAGACTTGTAATTTTAATTAACTTATTCCAACTGAATTGTAAATGTAATAGTTCTGTATTTTTTTTAAACTGTGTGGCCTCCTTTGACTGAGTTTGTGTAAGATAACCATTCATGCTCAGATCACATCGGTGTCCTCTTGTCTCCTGTCTTTTGTCCAGTCTGTGCCTTGTTGTTGTTGTAGTTAGTGACCCCTATGTAATGTAGTCTGTTGTTGTATTGTAAGCTCCTGTGACGTTTGTGTGTTTTTACTGTAAATTGTTTGTTAATTTTTATAGTCTGTCAGGGACTACAGATGGAAATTAGCCCACGGCTATAATCTGTCATATTTACATTTCATCAGTACATTTCATCAATATGTGTTGTCCCTTTTAAATGAAATGAAATGACTTAAAGATGTTATATTGTACAAAAATCAGGGTTGTATTTCACATTTACATGTACAGTAGTTCGAACTGCATAATTAAATCTAACTGACCACAAATACACTACAGTAAAATCTGTGGATGTATTTGCACAGAATAAGGTAAAGGGATAGAACTTGAACCCAGGAAGAACTCATAACCTCCTGAGGCAGAACCAGGACTTTTGCCCAGTCTTGTATGAAGTACCTCAAAGTGATACTTGAGTGAAAGTATAAGCATGGTATCTTACCATAAAATTACTTTGGTAAAAGTTAAAGTCTCCTTTAAAAATATTACTTAAGTAAAAGTCTTAAAGTATCTGACATTTACTGTACTTAAGTATCAAAAGTAAATTTCCCATATAAAATGTACTTTAACTAAAAGTATTGAGCAAAAGTATATTGTAGTAACGAGTAACAAAGATGGTTAAAGGGACTTTATCGGAGTAGAAGTATATATTTTATTGAGGAAAGATAGTGGAATAAAAGTGAAAGTCTCCAGAAATGTAAATAACGAAGTAAAGTACAGATACGTCAAAATTTTACTTAAGTACAGTAATGAAGTATTTCTACTTCGTTACATTACAACACTGCTTTTGCCAACTATGTGTGTTTTTAGTATTTTTGTCAAATGCTCATGAAAGAATGCATGTACCACAATGAAAGAAAACTCATAAACAATCATAAATATGGTCAGAGTCAGAATATGAATGAAGTACAATTGATCTGTTGCATCTTAACAGAGGTATGTACTCTAACGAATACTTCTCTGGTTGTTTTTTTTGCTTTGCTTGTTTGCTTTTTGTGTGTTTATAATGTTTGGAATTCAGAAGGTGCTCATCCTTGGCCGGTAGACATTCTACTAACCATCAAATCAAACTGAAACTGAATTCAACTAATTATTATTATGTAGCGGGATGAAGGTCCCAGCTCCTGATTGAAAAGACATTCCCGTTAGCTGGCTAATGGGGATTTCCCCTTTGGCTGACCTGGTAGAGGATTGGTCTTTAGTGCGAGCTGTGTGGGTTCGATTCCACCGCCGTCCCGGCCACGAAAGTCCTACGGTCACAATTATTATTATTATTAATAATAAAGAAGGCTCACGTTGCACAAAAAGACTGCAGTAGCGCATGAAAAATGTCTTTTGTGCTCTGATCCTGTATTTGGAAGTAGAAACAACCAACATTAGGATTGGAGTAAACATTAAATGCAGTGCTAAAAAGATTAGAAGTTATGTAGTCCAAATAATGATCCATTTGTTTAGGATAAGGATATGAAACAAGCAAAAAATGAAAATTAGAAAAAACAAATCTACATCCACCGAGATATAATTCTAATAATGACTCCAGTTATTATTAATTACGAGGTCTGTGATAAAAGTATCCGACCTTATTATTTTTTTCAAAAACCATATGGATTTGAATCACGTGTGATTACATCAGACATGCTTGAACCCTCGTGGGCATGCAAGAGTTTTTTCACGCCTGTCGGTTACGTCATTCGCCTGTGGGCAGTCTTTGAGTGAGGAGTGGCCCACCCTCTCGTCGATTTTTTTTTTTTTTTCATTGTTTAGGAATGGCTCAGAGACTGCTGCTTTGTTTATCAAAATTTTTTCAAAACTATAAGGCACAACTGAGTGGACACCATTCGATAAATTCAGCTGGTTTTCGGTAATAATTTTAACGGCTGATGAGAGATTTTGGTCTGGTAGTGTCGCTTTAAGGACGGCCCACGGCGCCTGACGGCGATCTGTGCTTCGAGGCGGCAGCGTCTCAACATTTCAAGTTGAAAACTTCCACATTTCAGGCTCTGTTGACCCAGGAAGTCGTCAGAGAACAGAGAACTTTCAGAAGAAGTCGGCATGAGGAGTTTATTCGGACATTCCGTTGTTAACGGACATTTTGTAATGAAAGAACGTGCGGGCAGAGTCGCATGTCGGGCCGGACCCGACCGCGGGGGGTCGCGACAGGAAAAACACCTCCGTTGGAAACCTTAACGGACAAGTTGGAACATGCCCAAGCTGTTAAACAATTTCTCAGTTACTCACTTGTTGAAAGCCATCAAAAGCCGCTTGAATTTTACAAATGGTTTTCAACACGGAGGTGTTTTTCCTGTCGCGGCGCACACAGATTCGCCGAGTCGTCACAGAAACGACTCGGCGAATTTGCGTGCACGTCTTTCATTACAAAATGTCCTTAAACAGTGGAATGTCTGCATAAAGTCCTCATGCCGGCCTCTTCTGAATCTTCTCTGTTCTCTCACGACATCCTGGGTGAATTAAGCCTTAAATTAGGATGTTTTCAGGTCGAAACAGGCCAACGACGGTGCCTGGAAGCGCTGCGCGATGCCCCGCTCCATGGGAAGTCCTTACAGCGACAGAAACACCCCATAATCTCTCATCACCGTTAAACTTTTCACCGAAAACCAGCTTAATTTCTCGAATAGTGTCCACTTGGATATCCCTCACCGGTCCAGAAAAAATGTTGATAAAACAATGCGCGCCATCTGCAGCGGCTATTCAGACAAAGAGATTCCGACGGGCGGGGTGGAGCACTCCTCATTCAAGGCCTGCCCACAGGCGAATGACGTCACCGACACGCGTGAAAAAACTCACGCATGCGCACGAGGGTTCAAGCATGTCTGACGTAAAAACATATGAATCAAATCCATTTATTTTTTGAAAAAAAATAAAAAGGACCGCTTTTTTCATCACAGACCTCGTATTAATAATTCCAGTCATGGTGGCTTAGTGGTTAGCAATGTTGCCCAACAATGAGGAGGTCCCAGGTTCCCGTCCCACCTGGTCCATTCTGTAATTAATACTGTGTTCAGTAAAGTGGAGGATCTTTATGAAACCTGATCATGATCACATTTGATCCACTCGTTTAGGTTGTCCAGCTCAAATTTGATGAAAATCAGATCAGGTTGGTTGAAGTTTTAATGTGCACAAGAAAGTAGGACTGAATACAATAATCTGATCATACTTTGGATGTTCAAATTTGGTGAAAAATAAATAAATTCTGTTCAAGTCATCACGTGCAAAAGAAAGTGTGACTGACACACACACACACACACACACACACACACACACACACACACACACACACACACACACACACACACACACACACACACACACACACACACACACACACACACACACACACACACACACACACATAATGTAATTCTATATAGTCCTTCTGGCCTTAAGGCTATTGGGAGATTTTAAAAAATGGATAGATGATAGATGGATGGAAGTTTTTTTCTGAAGGGGCCCCAGAGGCTCAGTTAAACAAAAAAGTTTCCTCCTCCAGTTCTAAAGTCTGTTAGTCAACTGAACTGTGGTCTCTTAGTGTTGAATGTGTCACTGTGTTTATCCGTGTTTACACTGGGACAGATTTGCAGCTTGTCCATTTTCCTACTTTGCTGTCCAGTGCAATCTAAGATCGTCTGCAGCTTTACTTCATCTGCAAACAGTTCACAGCCATTCAGGAAACTTAACTTCCAATTATTCCTAATCATTGGAGTATTGATGCACAACAGCATAGTACAGTCTCTTCCAGTTCTCTGCTCGTTTTTTATTGCAGGAAAACAAAAATTCAAATCCAAACCCCTGAAATACCATCTGCTGCCCATGACATGCTGCACAGCTGTTAAAAGCAAGCAAGTAACAAACTCAGCTCCTAAAATGACGGTGACGTATAACATATGTCTCAATGGGCATCATAAATACCGTAATAAAACTATGATGGTGTCAATGTTTCCAGCATCCATATAGGGAAAGAAGCACAGCAAGGTTTAAGCACAATGTCAGGCATAAAGTCTTTTCTTCGGTGATAGATGTTATTAAGATGTTATTAAGATTCAATTCAGGTCAATTGATTCAATTTATAAAGTGCCAAATCACGACAACATCGCCCCAAGGGGCTTCACACAAAACACAAAACAGTTCAAAAACAATTTTAAATGAATTAAAAACAACAAGTTTTAAAACACAATTAAAAAAGCAAAAATTAAAAGAATAAAATTTAAAAAGAGTAGAATAACACTATATTAACTGTAGCACTGATCTTTAGTCTTGATTTGAAGGTCTCCACAGCATCGGAAATCTTTACTTAAAGGGTCCTTCTTGTGTTTGATAGGTTAGTAGATCAAAAACTAGTTTATTTGTGTATCTTGTAGCTAATGTTGCCATTGTGTGTTTCTAATGTTGGAGTGATACTAACTGTATGACATAAAGGCCCTGCCAGGGTGGTGCTCACTGTGTTTTTCTGTTTCTGGCAGGGTCATGAATTGTGCCAATTAACAGCTAAATGGTGGCAGTGACAAAATGCAGCCAAAAATATAAATACTCCTCATTTCAGTCCTGCCATGTCCTTCCTTATGAGCACCTTGTTGTTATTGCTTTAGTTAATTTTATTATTACCTCCGCCAAGGAGGTTATGTTTTCACCGGCATTTGTCTTTGTGTTTCTCTGTTTGTCTGTTAACAAGATAACTCAGAATGTTTTGAATGCATTTGAACCAAATTTGGTGGAATGATGGTTAATATGTCCAGGATCAATTGATTAAAATTTGATGATGATCTGGATTAAACTCTGGAATATAGCATAATTTATTAGTTTGCCCTTTTGTGAATCCACATCCTTCGATATTGATATGTGGCGTGGCGGAGGAATGTGCTCTACTGAGTGTCCTTTTAGTATAAGTCTGTGCAATTATTCCATAGTATTAGAAGTATGTAACTTTAATTTGGGCTTTCTTTTCTTTTTCTTTTTTATTTGAAAACATATTACCAGTACTTGTTTCACTTAATTTCTTTGCATGGTCTTCCCTTTTGTTATTAATTTAAGCTAGGCCATAAATTTGGGGCTCGTCTGGGTGTTCAACCCAGGACCTTTTACAAATAGCATTTATTCATACTGTTTTCAGAAAGATCTCAGTAGCAGTAGCTGTGTAACAGTTAACTGATATGAATCAAACATTGATTTTAAAGTAAGATATGACTACCACAACACACAGACCACTGGATCAATCTAAATGTACTATGAACTGATTGATGGCTCAGTTGTAATGTTGTGAATTGTTTACATCTGCATCCTCAAATTTCCATAAAAGTTCAAAGGTTAGCGTGATCAAAATAAACATGTCTAATAGTGGCCGGTAGTATAACAGAGAGATATGCCCATTTGAACTTTATGTTTGGTTTAAAATTTGGTCAAACCAGCTCAAAATGGGAATCCTCTGCTGTACTATTTATGCCATGGAAACAGAGACTGGAATGGACGTCACATGACTAGCGGCGTGCCGCATGGCGGCCATTACTAAGGGTGGAGAGAGCGCCTTGTTGTTTAATATGATATGTACATGGTGGTCACAGGCGGCATTTAAATTTTAACAGTGTGGTTGGAGGGGATGGAGGAGGTACTTTTTACCCTGACTGAGGGTCAAAAGTCATAAATTCTGAATGGCTTTATATCGACTTGTAATAAAATGTTAGTAAAAATCATATATATGTTGTTATCATTAAAAGACTAGCAATAATATTACAGTGGAAAAAGCAGCAAGGTAAATGAGCACAATGGCAAGGCATACTTCAGATTTATATTTTAATACATAAGGATTTTTTATCCAGGCATGTATGGGTTTGTTAGAGCTTTTAATCAGCACGAATACAACTTACAAGGCTTCATTTATAAAAATCCATCGAGAATTATGATGACAGGAAAAAAAAAAAATCAAAAAACCATCACAGTAAATGAACAGAATGGCATATTTTCCCCAAATTTCCACACTTTACATAAAACATTTTTTTTCTACCCAGACATGTATGGGTTCATTAGAAAGAGCAATTGAAGAGCTTTAAAACAAGCCTACTTTTATTAAAATCTGTTAACAAATAGCGACAATAGAGAGAGAAAAGCAGCACAGTTTGTCATAATTTCCCCAAATTTCTGCATTTTACATAAAGTTTTTTTTTTCCAACCACACATGCATAGGTTCATTGGAAAGAGCTTTCAAAGGGCTTTAAAACAAGCCTACATTCATTAAAAAATCCGAAATAGCGACACTAGTGCAAAAAAAGCGTCAGTTTATTATTGATGATCTGCACATCTCCACCCTTAGTAATGGCGCCTTCCTGTCCTGAGCAACACTAATAGATTGAGGCGCGCACGTCCATTCCAGTCTACGAGGTGTGTCCATAAAGTATAGGTCCTTTTTATTTTTTTCAAAAACTATATGGATTTCGTTCATATGTTTTTACGTCAGACATGCTTGAACCCTCGTGCGCATGCGTGAGTTTTTCCACGCCTGTCGGTGACGTCATTCGCCTGTGAGCACTCCTTGTGGGAGGAGTTGTCCAGCCCCTCGTCGGAATTCCTTTGTCTGAGAACTTGCTGAGAGACTGGCGCTTTGTTTGATCAAAGTTTTTTCTAAACCTGTGAGACACATCGAAGTGGACATGGTTCGAAAAATTAAGCTGGTTTTCGGTGAAAATTTTAACGGCTGATGAGAGATTTTGAGGTGATACTGTCACTTTTAGGACTTCCCACAGTTCGAGATGTCGCGCAGCGCTCCCAGGCACCGTCGTCAGCCTGTTTCAAGCTGAAAACCTCCACATTTCAGGCTCTATTGATCCAGGACGTCGTGAGAGAACAGAGAAGTTTCAGAAGAAGTCGGTTTCAGCATTTTATCCGAATATTCCACTGTTAAAGGAGATTTTTTTAATGAAAGACGTGCGGACGGGTCCGTGCGGACGGGTCCGCGTGTCGGGACGCAGCCGGCGCGGTGCGGCAGCACAGGAAAAACACCTCCGTGTTGATAACCATTTGTAAAATCCAGGCGGCTTTTGATGGCTTTCAGTGGAGTGAGTATATGAGAAATTGTTTAACAGCTGGACATGTTCCAACTTGTCCTTAAGGCTTCCAACGGAGGTGTTTTTCCTGTGGCGGAGCGTCGCGGCGGCTACGAGCCGACGCTGCAATCCGCCCGCACGTCTTTCATTAAAAAAATCTCCTTTAACAGTGGAATATCCGGATAAAATGCTGAAACTGACTTCTTCTGAAACTTCTCTGTTCTCTCACGACGTCCTGGATCAATAGAGCCTGAAATGTGAAGGTTATCAGCTTGAAACAGGCTGATGACGGCGCCTGAGAGCGCTGTGCGATGTCTCGCACCGTGGGAAGTCCTTAAAGCGACAGTATCACCTCAAAATCTCTCATCAGCCGTTAAAATTTTCACCGAAAACAAGATTAATTTTTCGAACCGTGTCCACTTCGATGTGTCTCATAGGTTTAGAAAAAATTTTGATCAAACAAAGCGCCAGTCTCTCAGCAACTTCTCAGACAAAGGAATTCCGACGAGGGGCTGGACGACTCCTCCCACAAGGAGTGCTCACAGGCGAATGACGTCACCGACAGGCGTGGAAAAACTCACGCATGCGCACGAGGGTTCAAGCATGTCTGACGTAAAAACATATGAATGAAATCCATATAATTTTTGAAAAAAATAAAAAAGGACCTATACTTTATGGACAGACCTCGTATATTTCCATGATTTATGCTATGCTAACAACAACAACTATCTTCTTCTGCTGAGCTTCCTCAGTGTCTTGCCTTGTGCTAGTGTATGTGATGCTGCCTCCAGTGGTGACCAAAAGGTGAGCAGTTTTTACTGCAGCACAACAGCAAAAATATGAAGACGGTCCTTAGTTGTCCATGAAATATGTATGTGAAGGTAAGCAATGCCACTTCTGGCTTTTTCTAATTTATCATGGATAATGAAAGTTTACATTAAACAAAGAATTGTATTGAACTGTATCATATGGCACCAAATTAAATTGTTACATAATAAAATATTGCCCCCGAATTGTCTCATCGGCCATGTATCGAGATAAGCATTGGATTGTTTTATAATGGAGAGATGCACCCTCTCCCCAACAAAACAGATGAAATTTTTTTGGGGGGATGATAGTTTGCCTATCCCCCCCATCCATCTATCCCATGCTTTTCTGTTAAATATGTATGATTGTGTATTAATTACTTTCCCAGTATTATCACTGATACTTCCTAAGATTAATTAGGTCTCCATATATTTGTAACTGCATATTGGTGATCATATCCAGATTGCATGAATGTTGTAGAAATTGTTGAACTTTTTGTATTTACAGAGCCTCGATTGTGAGGCCTTCAAGTATGTTGAGCTATTGGCTGTAGAGCTGTTCATATACTGAGTCATTCCTGTGTTATTTCATTGACAGGTTAGCAGATAACAGGTCTAGAGTTGATTTAGTTAATGTCAAACATGTGGGAGAGCATGGTCAGTCTGTTTCAACCAGACTGTCCTCAAAAACTGAGTAACCATGTATGACACACCAATGACAACCCTGATAGAGTTTTCCGCTTTAGTGGCTGTGATTGGAAAGGTATTTACCCGTTGCCTCACCAGTCACAGCTTCATAGTGATGCAAAGAAAAACACGGTTTAAAACAACACGTGAAATTTAGTGTCTCACATAACTTCTGGAAAATTCAAGCCTCAACTACATGTGTTTTCATCTCTTGAATTTCATATGTTTAAAATTCCATGTCTGTTCTCCCACATCCACACAAACATTGACAATCTGCAGGGCTCTATCCTGCACTCTGCTGACTCAGACCAGATCTCAAGGCGTGGGGAGTCGTCTTTTTTGGCATTGGGGCAGGAGTACGTATCTCAAATTATTGGGCACTATGCCATGAGAGGTTGGCCTCACGCTTGTTTTATGCTGTAAATGCAGTATATCAACAAGATGTCACAAAGGGCTTTCCTCGCCGCGTAGGAAAGGGTGTGGAAAAGCAGCTGTTTTGTTGCCAGGGATGATTAATGTGCACATGTAAAAAGGGACGACTAATTTTTCATGGTTGCCTGTTAGGTGTTCCCACTTGACCTCAGGGTGTTGGGTTTCCGTGAAGGCGCAACTGTGTATGTATAGTAGAGTTGCAAGCTTGATATATTGCATCACTGATAAGCAGATGTATTCAAACTCTCTCCCTCTCTCTTTTCCTTGCTTCACTGGAGTCCTCTAAGTGTTGTGGTAAATGCACCTTCTGGAGCACTGACAAGGGTTTCCCATGGGGTACATTGGCCGTATACTGATGGCGCATATACGCAAGAATACAGGACACATAAACAAAGGAAGGTATCACAGCAACAAGGGCTTCAGTCAGCCATAAACCAAAGAGTTAAAAAAAAAAAGGAGAAAAACATAGGGAAGAAATGAGAACTAAATGATGCAGTTTGTTTGGCAAGAGATGGGGAATTTCTTCAGAAGAGAAAACTGACTAACAATATTCACGTTCGTCTCATGTCTCTGGGGTGTTTAATACGAATAAAGTTATATAACTGGAAGATTTTAGTCCAATCCTGAAGTTATCTTTTGTTTTTATCACTGGATACCTTGATTGCAGCACTTAAGAAGCTGAGCGAGGAATCGGAGTGCCTGGGTTTGCGGTTGTACTGGATCAAGACTAGGATCTAGGCTTTAAATGACTTCCTGGACTTAGTCAGATGTGTATCTGTATGCTATGAAAGTGATAACCCCACTTATCGCGGAAGTGACATTTATGTCTCTGCATCCTCAGACTTTGAGATTAGGGATACTCCTGGGAAGAGCATATGGAGTTATGAGGTTATTGGACAGAGGTGCCAATATTTTTGAGGGAGAACACACCATTAGGGTTCTGGTCATTCCAGTCTTACTGTATAGTTGTGAGACTTTGATGCTGACCAGTGACCTTTGGTGGCAACTGGATGTTTTTGGTACTAGGTCTCTTCAGAGGACCCTTGGGTACCACAGGAATGGTTTTGTGTCAAACAAGTGGGCACTCAGGGAACGTAAGATGAGCAGTATCACTTGCATTGTGAGGGAATGACATTTTGGCCATTTGGCATGTTGAGGACCCCGGCAGCTGGAGAAGGTCAAGGGGCTGCCCATGATTCACCTGGGTGTTGCAGATATAGATGGTTACTTTTGAGAGTTAGGGATGGATTGGTTGTCTGTCTTGGTGGTTGCCATCTAGGACATGGGGCATTTCTGTGGTGTGGTGGATGCAGCGACACATGGCGCCAGCTCAACATGCTTAAGAACACATAAATACTTGTTTGCTTGTATCAAATCCACAGACTACACAACTCAAATTTCATGGTCAACCGATAGCAGGAAGAAAACCTTATTTCTAGGTCTTCGCTAGTGCCAGTAGAAGCCATCTCAGACTATCTTGAATTTTTCTGACAACATCAAACAGTGTAACAGTGATAATTACTATGAAAAAGACCAAAGTCTTGGCAGTGGTGTCGACGGAGATGGTCTGTAAGGCCATTAAGTACTCTTGTCAAAATATTCCGCCATTGTTCACACTCTTATTTCTATCCTTTTGTTTTAAGGTTGTGTCTTGCTTGAATTTTGGGTACATCGCCCCTAGGGTTACCAGTAATATTATTCCATTTCATCCATAACCATAAGCTTTGAAAAAAAATGGATGCAAATACAGTCAAAATGTACGCAGAGTATCTGTATTTAACGTTGAGCATAAATTACCCTTATGGTACAGCCTTTCACGAATACCAGAGTTTGTTGTAATTCTGGACCACAGGCTGGTTAATTTTATTTAAAATACTGTGATCAGCTACATACCAATTTTATTTTTTCAGGGACAATTTTATGGTCCCTGAGCCTTGAATCTTGGTCCCACCTGGTCCAGTAGAACCAACACAGTATAATGTAAAAGGGATTTGGACTATAGGTTGTTACCACCTTTAACAAAATTAGTAAGCACAATGGTCTGTTTGTTGAAATTCTCCAATCAAGCTTACAACGACTATGAAATTTAACTCCTGAACTCAAGCTTCTCCAGATTTGTACACCAATTTAATGCTGATTGAAGGTGAAGATTCACCAGCAGCGTGAGAACAGATTCCTTACTATTTTGTATCGAGAAGTCAACCAGGTCTATTCTAATTACAGACCAGAAAGGGTACAAAGCTCAGTCAAAGAGCTTAAAACACATCAAAGAACTGAATGCTTTTACTCTTCAAAGCCTCATGAACTTGAATCCTCAAACTACACACTGCAGATATACCAGCTGTGAAAGTGAAATTGTACTCTCAGGCTTATAAATGATTCTATACAGGCTGTTCAGTTGCCTGTGGTAACTATCAGAGCATTAATTTGTTGATTTCAGGGTTATTCTGACTATAGTTTCAACAGCATCTACAGTTCTGTGCAAAGCTTTTATGAATCCTTCATGCAAATAGCTGCAAAATATGCATAATAGATGCTTCTGTGCAAAAGTCACATGGTAATTGTTGGGCTGCGCAAGATAGATTTATTCTTGTGGCACTCAATCAAAAATTAAAACTAACCAAAACTGAAAAGTCAAAAATGTTTTTCAGTTCACTTAGCTGTTGTGTGCATTATATTATGTTATAGTTAGGTCAGGTCAGGTCTAGTAGCACGCACTGGGGCCATGTGTTAATGTGTATCCACCACAGCATTGGGATGGCAACCACCAAAACAGACAACTACTTCATCTTCACCCCTAACAGACTACAATCTATCTGAAATAGCCTGGTGAAGCACGGAGGTCCGCAGTGCCCTTCTCCAGCCAGTAGGGTCTTCAAAGCCGAGGCACCTGTGTGCTTTTTCATACAAAGAGAAACATCCCACATGGCCAAAATGACATTACCTCACAATGAAAGTGATACTCAATGCAAAGTAACAGATCATTTGACACAAAGTCATTGCAGTTTCAAAGGATCCTCCCAAGAGATGTAGCATCAAAGACAAGTAGTCATAGCCTTTGGTCACTGGTTAATGTCCAAGCATCACAACTATACAGTAAGGCAGGAAGCACCAGGACCCTAAAGAGGTGGATCTTCATTCTCCTGCAACGGTATAATCGCCAAACAAACAAACAAACAAACAAACACCTCTGTCCAGTGACCCCATGACTCCATAAGTTCTTCCTATGCGACTCCCAATCTCAAAATCTGAGGATCTAGACACATGAAGGTAACCACCAAGATAAGCTAGCTTAACACTTTCATAGCATACAGTGAGACTTATGGTGGCCGAGTCCAGGAAGTCAATTAAAGCCCAGATCTTAGTCTTGATCCAGGACAATTGCAAGCCCAGGTACTCCAGTTCCTCACTCCACTTCTTAAGTGCTGCAATCAGGGTATCCATTGACTCCACAAAGATCACAGCATGCTTGAAGTCAGTAAACCTTCCTTTACCAATGAACACCCAGTCCATGCAAACAATGAACGTATGAGCAGTGAAACATCGCTGACGAATTATAGTGTTCACTGGGGAGATTTGAGAAATTCTTACCCTCCCCCCATTCTACTCTCTCTCTCACACACACACACACACACACACACACACACACACACACACACACACACACACAATGTTGATGCACTTACAGGTCAAGTTGAAGGTTGGAAATCCAAGATATTGATAGTTACCTTGGGAGATGCCACAGTTTTGGCAGAATAGACGGAGCCATTTCTTCCCACACCTGCAGCTTTGTGTCACTTTATCCCAGAACATCGTCTTCGGTCACCTTAGCCTGGTTTTCCTTGAGACAGGTTTAAGAGCGGCTTTTTCTTTAAAGGCCTAAATATTAAAGAGAAAACTGTTCCAGGTCACCATGAATTGTCTTCATACAGGAAGTATTTAATGTAGGTGTTATTGTAGGTTTTTATGAAAAAAAGACATCTCTTGTTCACTCTCCGCTTTGTCCCACTAGGATGCACAGGTAACAAGAGCACCCAGTGGATCTGTTGATATTAGACACCGCTAAGGAGAATTGTCTCCTTTCTCAGAGATAATCTAGGCCTTTTGCAGTCAGCACACTATCTGGCGACACAGGTCCTGAGCTTGAGTTACCACCTTACACTCTTCTCTTTGTGCATCTCTCTATTCACCAGGGGGAACGATAACTAGAGCTGGTTTTGGCCTGAAGGCAAAATTACCTGCTTTTAGTCACCAGTACGTCTTGCTGTGACCTTTAACTTGTCTACGCATACATCCCAAACAGTTTAAAACTATATAAAGCACAGGTGTGTGTTATCTTTCTGTGACTGTACACTTAAAGATTCTTTAAATACAGTTATGAACACACATGCATATTTGGATTTACTAGCAGCAGTATCCATTTTTTGCCTAGAAGAAGAGTAGTTACCAAGTTGTAAGCATTTTTCACAATAAATAAATAAATAAAATTTTGACCACACCGTTGGAATTAGCGCCTCAATGTAATGGTTTTCGGCTATAAACTGCAGCACTCACAGAGTTCTTTTGTTTAGTCTTTAAAACGTGTTGTATGATTGTGCTAAAATTATCAAACTTGTTTATTGTACTTTATAACTTTGATTTTTCATTTTATTGTTTCATGTTCTGTATTGTATTGACTTAAAATTATTAATACATATTAACATGACCAAATGGCTCCTTTATCATAACTTTATTACAAATATACCTGTAATAATGTGGCTTGTTGTGCAATTAATTGGCCTCATGGATCATCTAAGAAGTGTGTGCTGCAGTTTTTCTGCCAACTGAGGTGCCGGCATGTGCACACAGAAAGCCACAACACCAAGAGTGCCGTCTTCATTACGGCCAGATATGGGTGATTCTTAGACTACGGGCACTTATTATGTCCTTTGATCATATTGTATGAAATATAGTTGTATGAAATATAGTTATCTTTACAATGAAAGTGTGTTACGAAATTTGTTCTAGTAGTCTATGATGACTTTTTCACCTTTTTTCAGCATCATTATATGCAAATATTGCCGTTTTGTGCTTGTCCCACACCCAGACTTTTGATCTTCAATGATAAAAATGAATGGTAAAGAAACGTTTTTTCTAATGTTTTAAAATATCTCTGAATAAAATATAAGTAAAATAATCAAAACATAATTGGGGTATTCAATGTCATACAACTGTTGTGATTTTTTTAAACAAAATGTAGTTGTCCCACACTATTGCCGTAATTTCCACCACAACACTGTAATGTCCCTTTAAACAGTTTGTATGAAGGATTGTTTGGGTAGTTTCTATGGAGATAAACAGTGACATCAAAGCACATGTATATAGCGCCAAATCACAACAAACAGTTGCCCCAAGGCGCTTTATACTGTAAGGCAATGGTGTGGTGGAAATTACATTTACAAGGCCAATAGTGCCCATAGTTAAAGAATCACCCATATACGGAGGCACAGAGCCTATATAGGATGCTTCTGCATCATGTGGCACTGAATCAAAAACACAAATAGACCAAAACTAAAAATTTAGAACTGTTTTAGATACTTTTAGTTAGCTTTGAGTTAACCTTTAGTTGTCTTTGTTAGCTTTATGTTCCGTTACCTTTATATTAATTTAGCTTTAGATTTAGGCAATTTTGAGTTAGCTATATATTTTGTAATCTTGATATTCAGGTAGATTTATGCTTTATACTAAATTTGTTTTAAACTTAGTAAGTTTTAGTTGTTTTTATAATTTGTTAGCATAGCTATATGTTAAGGTAGATTTACGTATATTCAGTTACCTTTACCTTAGCTTTAGATGTAGGCAGTTTTGAATTGACCTTAAATTTAGTTAGCTTGATATTTGGGTAGGTTTATGTTCAATATTTATGTTAGCTTTTTTATTCAGTTAGGTTTACCTTCAGTTAACTTTATATTTATCTTGGTATATCTTATATTAGTTATATACTTATGAAGTTACTAGCAAATTTGGATTTCCACACATGCACCGCAGGTCTGTTCAATTTGCGTGTGCCCGTGTGCACGTATGTCTGGGAGAAGTTGTTTGCCGGGAAACCAAGTAGATTTTAATGATCTGCTTTCTCAGAATGTAAATTTCTGATACAATTAAACACTTGACAGAACTTCTCCAAAAAGGCAACGGATGGCAGGATCGTGTTCAATAGAGGGTATCAGCTTTCCGTAAGCCCACTAATTAAAGCAGGAGCCTTTTTGAGTGCTACACTGGTTTAAATCAGCATAAATGAGATAAGGCTACTTCTTGATTGGTTGCGCCGTACAACAGAACCCGCGGAGTTAGAGAAAGCTAATAGGTCTGAAATACTTGGTCTCTAAATTTTAATCAGCTTTCTCTCCAGTAAAAATATTTGCTCGTTCAATCGTTCCCCTTAAAGAGAAACATAAGCAATCATCGCACCATGGGTCATTAGGCGTAATAGGCGCACGCTTCGGTGTTTGTGTGCCTGCCGAGCGGAGCCAACAGTTTTGATCAACATTAACTTTTACAGAGGGATTGCTATGGCAAGGACTGAACTGTGCTGTTTACTGACTTCACACAGTGGAAAGAAGTTCTCATTAACAGAACATAAAACTGTGGGCACCAAAATGCAGTCTGGGAGACAATTGCTTCAGGCCACGTTTATACAAAATGGAGGGTGGTATTTGATTATAATGTGGTAATAGCACCCGCGGGTATGAAACACGAACTGCTACGACAAGCTGACATTTGACCACGATGACCTTGACCTTCACTCAAATGATTGACCTGTGGCTGATCATACCAAAGCAAGTGCGTGACACATTTTGTGCAAAAATGGGTTGAATATCACCTTCCTTAACCTTTGCCAAAATGTCAGCAATATGTAAACTTGGACATACTCAATGATTGACCTTTGGCAAGTTTGATCTTACTGGATAATTCCAGAGGCTACCTCAGTATATGTGGCTCGTTTCGTGCAAATCAGAGTGGCAAACTAACCCAGTGAACCCAATGACCCTTAACCCCAATGAATGAGCACTGGTAAAATTTTACCTCACCTGGTGTAGTTCTAGAAGCCACATAAGATATGTGTCCCAAGTTTAGTGGACATCGTAACGAAAAATTTAAATTCTGCCCTGTGGCCTCAATAACCTTGACCTTTCCTGAAACCAACCAATTAAAGGCATTTCATCCACGTATAAAGTTTGGTGGAAATCAGACAAAGAACCTGGTAGGAGTAGAGGAACAAACAGACAAAGATTCTCAAATTACAACATGATATGGCAAAGTAAAAATGTCAATATGTGCCCAAAACTGAAACTAAAGTACCTCTTTATTGGTGTGCAAAAATAGCAGTGCATCTGTGCTCGGAAAAGGCATCATGCCATGTGGATTTTTTTTTTAATGTTAGTTGCAGCAGAAGACGGCAGAGCAGCAGTGGAATGAAAGCCAGGTAGCACCTGTTTAATATCAGCAACTAACAGCAGGCATCTGCATCAACAAATCTAGTCACAGCTCACCAATCAGATTACTGCTTGGCGAGCCGCAGCACGGGGCGTAACGTGGCTCGGGGGTTAGTGAGAAACACGCAAACAGAAGACAAGGGCGAAAATGTTCAACACAAATCATTTCCAAAACTATTCAGCACACAGAACTGCCTAATAAAAGTTAACAGGATATTAAATAATATTACTAAATGCTAAAATACCCTCGGCGGTAAGAGCATTGTGTTCTTTATAATTTGCAGTTGCTTAATTAATTAGTAAGATCCTATTGTTTTACGTACAGTTTGTACATGTTCAATAAAAACAATATCTACGTGTTAAGAGCGGAAGTTGTGCAAACCAAGGAATATTTGTAGATCACCCTCTGTGCATTTGCAGGTATTAATGGGACAAATTTAACTCCACTGAGGCTTTTCAGGTTTCAAATCCTGCAAAATCTCAGAGAGGTCGCTGCGCTGCGAGATCTCAGTAACAATGAGAACTGCATTGATACGCTCTGATCACGCTTCACTTTAACCCCTGCACACGGACAACACAATTAACATCGCAACATAAAACCATTTTTATTTTGTGCCTGAAACTCTCGTGAATAGATTCTCTGGGTTTATAGACGTTGTTATTGCATTTGTTTTATGTAAACATGCGAGAATCACAGGCTGTCTCTCCGTTATTTTCAGTGGGAGCTGCTGTGAGCTACAATCGCTTCCTGATCATGTTGTTCTGGGGGAAAGTGAAGTTTGCTCTTTAACGTCTTCATTATTGTTCTTTACAACACTGTTTGTCCTCTTTGTTCCAGACTAATATATATAATATGTCTGAAATTCAGTTTGCGCTTATTAAATTCCACACAGATTAAACGTAGCAGACACGGATTATTTGTTATAATTGTTTTAGAACGTTTTCAGGGTATCATGCAGCAGTCTCTCATTAACGTGATGAAAAGCATAAAAAAAATGACATTTTTGTAGTATAATATTCATTTACAATTGTCATTGTGTGGATTCTCTATGTTGTTTTGACTGCAGCGACTCTCTGGCGCTCAAGGGATTATGGGATATGTGAAAACCCGGAATAGGAAGTTAGCTTTGAGTTAGCAGAAGTTAGCATCCACGTTAACATTTGCAAAATGACTCCAGAGGTGTTATCAGGTTACAAAAACAGCATTTTCAGCTTTAGAAGTATTTATTTCTCACTAGCTTTTACATAATATATGACAAAGAGGATACATTTACACACAAATGAAACAGAGTTTTGCAGCTAGCTGCCAGCCTGTGACGTCACCTTGCTAACGTCCGTGAAATGTTTTGTAAATAAGTTCAGAGGTGTTATTAGGTTCCAAAAACAACATTTTCAGTTTTAGAAGTGTTTATTTCTCACTAGCTTTTACATAATATATGACAAAAAGGATATATTAACACACAAATTAAAGAGTTTTGCAGCTAGCTACCAGCCTGTGACGTCACCTTGCTAACGTCCGCAAAATGTTCTGTAAATAAGTTCAGAGGTATTATTAGGTTACAAAAACAACATTTTCAGTTTTAGAAGTGTTTATTTCTCGCTAGCTTTCACATAATATATGAGAAACATCTACATAAACGCACAAAATGAAGTGATTTTGGAGAGACTTGCCACTGACCTTATGGAGCAGCTCTACTCTGATTGGCTGTCATGTCCACCACTCAAAAACAAAACTGCAGAGTTTGAAAGAGAATGTGACTTTGTAAACCTCTTAAAATATGTCAAGGTTAGCCATCTTTGAACTTGTCCAAGGTCTGTGTCCCAAGAATGTTCCCTGTAAATTTGAAGACTCTGGCAGTTATAGGACTGGATTTATGCTGAGCACAGATAGATGGACAGACGCAAAGCCTTTGCAATATCCGATGGCCATATTTGATGGCCTCAGGTAATGAGTAAAACGTTCGACATAACAGTGATGTGATGATCTTCATGAACATGATGTGCTTACATGTTTAGAATAGCTTAATACTATTCATTCCAAACCCAAACCTTTTGAAATTACTTTATTTATTTTTGCACAGTCAGTTTTCCTATTGTCAATCTTAAAGGGCCCTATCTTGATAATCTATAGTGCATGCATGGTGCAAGTGCATTTTGGGGTGTGTAACACTTGGCAGACTTAATAGTTGGTGGAATTGAGAGGATTTCTGTCAAGAAAATAGATAAGCAAGAGATTTTCGAGCACAGGAGCGGAACAGTTACTTTAGCAGAAGCTCCATTAGGTGAAATGTGTTAGCACATCATTCCTACAACATCTTCTCCTTCAACATCTTTCCTTCCCATTGGGTACAGACAAAAGCCCCCCACCCGACCCTCACCTCGCTGCTCCCATATTCAGCCCTATTTTGATACTTCCTACCTGTTAGCCCAGGAAAGAAGACAACTAGTGTGAAAATATGGGTACAAAGCAAAACTGTTCAAATTTTATATTTTGATTTTGTTTTCAATTTAGTTTCTTGAAATTTGGTGAGTGATAAAATGTATGCATGAATTGAATCCTCCCACATATGTCAGGCATATCTGAATATTGCCGTATCCATACTCCACATTTTTGTTGCTCCGCGGCTTTCCGCTACTTTATGATAGCAATGCACAAACACTGCACCAGACTGCACCCCATTTTAAGACCAACATGTTTATGGGCATACAGATGTACACATGCATATTTGACATTTAAAGAATGTGGACAGGGAGCATCAAAATGCTCACTGCCTTGGTTGGAGATAAGCAGTGACACTTGTGCTGTGCTGTGTGCTGCTTTGCTACTGGTGTAAGAGATTGGGCTCAAGAAACCTATTCAGTTTCACAAACAAGTTGATTTTGGCCGTTATGATGTCCCCTGTTCAATGGCAGCAGCAGGACTGATGTAAATGCTGGAAGTGGATGTGGCAGTGTTCTTGAGCTGTGGTTACATGTGGTTTGGGGTGTGTTGGTGGTCATTTGTCTTACTTGTGTTGTTGTTGTATCAGCTTTATATGTTTAAATAGTGGACACACTGACATATGGTGATGCTGCTGTGTCCTTTTACCAACAAGGAGGACAACTGCATGTCAGGTTCATGTCTCTTGGTCCCATGCTTTTGAGCTCAAAAGATGCTTTAGAAAAACCTGTGGTCGTTGGACAGTGGAGTCTGGCAATGCCAATACCTTTGCAGGAGATTGAAGGTACCAGTATTTAGGGTGGTGGTGCTTCCTATCTTACTGTATGGTTATGAGACTTGGATGTTCACCAGTGACCAAAGGTGATGCCTGGATGTCTTTGGCACTTGGTCTCTTTGGAGGATCCTTGGGTACCACTGGAATGGTGTAGCTGCAATTGCTTTGAAAGACAAATGACGCATACCACTTACGTCATGATATTTTGATAATGTGACGTATTTTTCTGGGGTAGAGAAGATTGAATCTTCGAATGGACTGGGTTGCTTGACGCGAGGACGTTTAGCTTCAAATCGCAGAAGCTTCCTCAGCTAAAATTCTTGCTCTGGTAGTCTGACTTCTGTCTTGACTCTTGTAGAGAAGAATAAACAGAAGCCACAAAAGCTGGAGTTTTAAACCTAACCAGACCCCTCCTACCGAGAGGCAGACTGCTATAGGCTAGTGACTAAACAATAGCTCTAATTAGCAACTATTGTGCTCTAGTTAGCACCCTCCTAATGACAGGGAAGCTGTCCCTCCTAATGATGGGATAGACACCTTTCCTGATAGCACCCTTGACGACTCTCCTGATGACGTGAATGGCTCATTACCATGAACAAAAGACTGAAACTCCTTTGACCTGAGTACCCCGTTGTAAACAGGGGACAAAGCGTGTCTCGGACTCCCTCCCCAGTTAAGGCTGGGTTTCAACTGTTTCACATAGAATGCCTCCTTGACGCCCCTCTCAAAAACCATTTCTATCCCATCATTAGGAGGGACAGCTGCCCTGTCATAAGGAGGGTGCTAACTAGAGCACAACATTTGCTAATTAGAGCTATTGTTTAGTCACTAGTCTGTAGCAGTCTGCCTCTCAGTAGGAGGGGTCTGGTTAGGTTTAAAACTCCAGCTTTTGTTGGCTTCTGTTTATTCTTCTCTACAAGAGTCAAGACAGAAGTCAGACTACCAGAGCAAGAATTTTAGCTGAGCAAGCTTCTGTGATTTGAAGCGAAACGTCCTCGCGTCAAGCAACCCAGTCCAGTCGAAGATTCAAGCTTCTCTACTATGGAAACCACCTGGACAACTGAGAGCCTACACAGAAACAGTATTTCTCTGGGCCTGATCCAGCACTCAAGGACTCAAGCAGCTAACACCCCGATGAGATGACACCTTTACACAACATGAAAAGTAACAAAACCATACATAGTGTATGTGGACTTTGTGAATTCCAGTGCAATGCCATGTTTCCTGGACATATGCGGTGATGGTGCCCAGACGGGGGAACTCAAAGAAGTAGTGTGGAACAACAAACCTCCATCAAAATCCACATATCCTTTGTGGAATGCAGACATCTGCATCATGGTATCTTATTACACATTTACAAATGTTTGCTAACTGTTGAAACATTGCCTTTCTGGTAGGAAATTACTTAAAATCTCCCTTGTTTCATGGTGTACACAGATGTTTACTAGCTGTGTGCGCATTATTCAATAACCTCAGCTTTGTAGACATTGCTGAGCCTCTGTCAATGCTAGCCAGTGATAGCAAAACTGGCTAGTTTGCTAATCCTGACATTTCATAGTCTGAATATCTTATATCACATAACATTGTAACAGGACAACAGTGTAACTTCAGTTTCCTCGTGTATATTCATGATGTCACTCAGCGCACTACTCCACAGTGTGTTGTGTCTCCATTTAAGCTTTGTTGTCACCACACAACTGCACGCTTGGAAAGGGAGGGGTGAGGCTCGGTTATTGGTTTGGCTGCAATATGAAGTCATACCGCTAGATTAAGATGACTTTAAGAAGTAGACATGGAGAAAAAAAAAATCCAATTTTTTTCCCAGGGGCCATGGCCTTAAACCTCCTCTAGCAAGCTCAATTTTTGAACCTCAGTATTTCTAAAACCCTGTGTGTGTTCATGTGAACATACAGAATATATAAACACACACTCACAATGTGTCTGCGTGTCCCAGCGGACAGGTTCATGCTCTTCCAAACAATGCTTCAAGTTTCTTGTTGTGTCACCCAATCTACTGTATCTACCATTTTAGCTCTAATCTCGTTTTAGGTGATCACCCTCGACGTCCCATATGTGACACCTGTTGTTTACCTCTCAACCATAGTGACACAAACAGCCTCCATGAAACACTGACACTCGTCGGATGGGAAAGCTCGAGGAAACACATGACAGGTATCGTGTCTTTTTAACCACCTCGGCCCTCCCTTCTTCATCCATCCTTCCCGATGGATGCCACTCCCGACAGCTGTGGAGTGGAGAGAAGGCCGATGACGTCCTCGGGGGGTAATTACACTGTGAATGTTAGGTCTGAGGTCATAAATAAAGAACTGAAACACAGGACCAAAGTAACCAGAGTACTAGAGAGAGGGCGACAGAAAGATGGACAGACAGCTGAGAGAGGGTAACCTGATACCAACCACCTCCTTTATTATAGGGAGCATCACCGGCACCACATCTGTCCTATATATAGCTCTATAGCTTGTGGGCTGCTTTCAGTTTCAGTTTTCATTCTCGTCTTTTGTATCTGTGTCTGAAGATTCCTCCTCTTTTCTCTTCCAATTCTCTTCCAATTGCACCTTCCCGCAACCCTTCATGTGTCAATCATAGAATGACATTATGTACAGAAATAAGCCCACAGTCATGTCGTCTTTGGGTACCTCACAGTCAAAATACAGTTACGAAAAAAAAACAGCCAGTACAAGTGTTATAGTTTCACCAAAGCACGATCAATTGCACAATGCCTCACATTCACACATGTACATTTGTACATACTTTTGCTAGTTACTACTGTTGGGTGAAGTGCTGAATTGTTAATTCATGTTTTGCTGTTCGAAGTTCCCATAACTTGAAAATTAAGTGGTATATTTCACAGCAGGAACATTTTGAACATTGTCTGCTGCCCAGCAGTGATGTGTCAAATTTTTGTGACAGGTTTTTTTTTAACCTAACCTTAACCGTAACCTAACCCTACTCCCCCCACCCTAACCAAAAATATTACAATTCACTTGGAAATCCATGTTTGCACGTTGCTATGGTGACAACCAGAGTGGAGTGATATTACAGTGACTTAACTCGCCGAACTACGTGTGCGTATACACGAAAAATAATGCACGCCAGTTAGACATGGAATTCTCACTGACCATGGTATAATGAGAAATAATTTTGGAAACAATGAGCTAACGCCAGTTAGGCTAAACAATGTGCACAGCATAGCGTAGCTTGTTAACTGTGGCATTAGTGATAGACTATAGAGAAAAAACTCTAGCTTTTATCAACATTCATTTTATAATATACATATTCGGGAGCAATTTGAAGATGTGAACCCCCACCCCATACTCTCACGTGCGCCATTATTTCAGGCAGTGGACGCTCTTGTTTTGGCTGAACAACGACATACACTTTCTGTATATTCTGTGTTAGTACGCACCCATGGCCGACATGCTTGATGCGCAAAAAGTAGTTCCCAGATAAATGTGATATATTGCTGTGAGATAATGAGTATATCTCATCTAGATAAAATCTAAAAAAATTACCAGTAATAAAATGATAAAGATAACTGAAGTTTTAAGAGTGACTGTAATAAATATTTACGAAACTTAAAGTTTTGGAGCAACTTCACCTGTTATCGCTCAGGCACATTGTAAACATTGAGACGATGGAGTTTGATGTGGAAGAGTTCAGAAAGATACGATTGGAATGTTTTGATTACCATTTACATTCGGCGATGAAAGACTTGGGTGTTAACTTTGTGTTAAAGTCAGAACAAGAAGCTGCAGTGAAAGAGATCTGGGAAGAGACACATTCTGCATGTTGCCCACAGGTGGGCATTTGCTTTGATTTAATTTTCACCAGGAAAATCCTAATGATTTCATCACTCATAATCATATGTGTTATACATACACTATTGCAATGATACGGAACCAATTTTCTTGCATTGGGCATTGTGAAAGTTTAGGAGCATATCGCTGGAGTGGTCAGGTGAAAGTAGTCCGGTGAGTTATCCCAAAATGCCAAAATAGCAGACACGTAGGTCCAACGAGAGCGTCATGCTGAGCAGTGTGCCCCCACCAAGAAATGATCTATTGCTAGGAACAAAAATAAAACCAGAACTTTGCTATGTACCTTGAAAATGTAAATAAAGTCCAACACATAATCAGTGTCTTGGGAATGTCCATGTATCCATCCCCTGACTTGTCCGAAGAAAACTGGATGTAAAATGATGGCTTACATGTGCTATACAAGTGCTATGCACTTACTTATTCACACCAACATTTTGGCTTTTAGATTTTTATTTATTTTAATTCATGATGTAGAGATTACATTTCCCTGTGTGTGTAAAGGGCATAATTTGAGAAATTTTAATATACAAAGCCTGAATTTTTTTGCTTTGTTTTTTGATGTCCTAAAAAATTTCTAATATGTAAAGAAGCTCAAGGAGGCAAACACTTTTTCACACCACTGTATGTTGCAGAGCCTTACATGGAATTTTGCTACAGGCATGGTTTAAGTTATGAACCCCTCCCCCCAAAATAAATGATATATCGCTAGGAACAAAAACAAAACAGGAAAGCTGCTATGTACCTTATAAATGCTGTCAACAGACATCAGCTTCCTGAATGTTTAATGGGCAAGCTAATGTAATGACAAATAATGTTGGAAACAGCTAGCTCCAGTTAGGCTAAACAGTGTGTCCAGCATAGCCTAGCTGGATAACTGTGGCATTAGTGAAAGACTATAGAGTAAAATATCACTTTTAGCAACATTTTATGATGTCCAAAAGACATATATGATGCAGAGCCTTATATGGAATTTTATTACAGGCATTCAATTTGGTTCTAACCATTTGGGGAGCACTTTGAACTGGTTTAAGGTATGAACCTCTCCCCCCAAAATAAATGCTATATCGCTAGGAACAAAAACAAAACTGGAAAGTTGCGACATACTTTATAAATGCTGCCATTAGACATCAGCTTCCTGAATGTTTAATGGACAAGCTCATTTAATGAGAAATAATTTTGGAAACAGCTAGCTCCCGTTAGGCTAAACAATGAGTCTGGCATAGCCTAGCTTGATAACTGTGGCTTTAGCGATAGACTATAGAGTAAAATATCAATTTTATCAACATTTTATGATGCCCAAAAGACATATATGATGCAGAGCCTTATATGGAATTTTATTACAGGCATTCACTTTAGTTCTAACCAGTTCGGGAGCACTAATTTTGAGATGGAAGCCAAAACAGGAAATGTTAAAACAGATTCTGCTCGGAAAGAATCAAATGAAAAAAATTCTGGCTTGCAGGCCTGGTCTAATGTTTATCATTTCACACCATTCAGTAAAACCACTGCTGCCATGTAGTGTGTCTAATATACAGCATGTTTTTTTTCTTTTCCCCCCAGTATGACATTGGAGAAGACGTGCAGACAGTCTTCGGTTCCTTGTGGCTCCTCCAACAGCGCTGACTATGAGTGGGTGGCTGACTGACAATCCCCCAGAGACACAAGGAATGACAAAAACTTAGAAAAACAAAAGCAAACCAAAACCCCAATTTACTTGCACAATAAAATCCTAATTAGCCACTGGCAATAATGATAATAAAAATATAGTCTAGACATGCTGTATTGAATAAAAAGTGGGGATTTTATGAGATGGTAACTCCGTTTTTAAAAAAGCCCCCACTATATTGTCTGCAATGCCAGTGACAGCTTTTATTATTTTATGAATAATTTTTTTTTTTAAAAAGAGAAGAAAAAGCTTTGCCATTTTCTTGCTTGCTGATGTAAGGGGAAAGTATTGCGGTGGGTGTAAGTGAAGTCTGGGTCAGACGAGCGTGCTGGAAACAGCTCAGTGTTTCATTAGGTTGCTTACTGTTGCTTTATTGTTATTGAAGTGGCAGTTAAGCTAACTATAATGAAGAGTCATAGAGTATAAAGTTCAAGATCGTCAACAGGATTTCTTCAGAGTGTTTTTATTAAATTTGGTTTTGTACTGTCAGTCAGTTTAACAACGGCTACATGTCCTACCTGCATCTGTCAGTGTTGCAAATGAGCCCTTTTACCCTGATTTTAAATGTCACTTCCCGAATTGAAAAATGACTCAGTTTTTTTAAGGACTTCCCACAAAATGTTTTTTGCTCCAGTTGTAAAGTGTGTTTGCCTTTAAAATGTAAAAAAGCAAGTTAAGAGCTGTGGGAGGCATATAAACAGTTACCAGGATACTATTACAGGATCATACAGACTATTGTGATGTTTAAAGCCTTCAGTTAATTCAAAATGCTGCAGCTAGAGTGCTAACAGGGAATAATCAGGTCCCATCTTATCTTAGGGACCTCATAGTACCATATCACCCCAATAGAGCGCTTCGCTCTCAGACTGCAGGCTTACTTGTAGTTCCTAGGGTTTGTAAGAGTAGAATGGGAGGCAGAGCCTTCAGCTTTCAGGCTCCTCTCCTGTGGAACCAGCTCCCAATTCAGATCAGGGAGACAGACACCCTCTCTACTTTTAATATTAGGCTTAAAACTTTCCTTTTTGCTAAAGCTTATAGTTAGGGCTGGATCAGGTGACCCTGAACCATCCCTTAGTTATGCTGCTATAGACTTAGACTGCTGGGGGGTTCCCATGATGCACTGAGTGTTTCTTTCTCTTTTTGCTCTGTATGCACCACTCTGCATTTAATCATTAGTGATTGATCTCTGCTCCCCTCCACAGCATGTCTTTTTCCCTGGTTCTCTCCCTCAGCCCAACCAGTCCCAGCAGAAGACTGCCCCTCCCTGAGCCTGGTTCTGCTGGAGGTTTCTTCCTGTTTAAAAGGGAGTTTTTCCTTCCCACTGTCGCCAAGTGCTTGCTCACAGGGGGGTCGTTTTGACCGTGGGGTTTTTACGTAATTATTGTATGGCCTTGCCTTACAATATAAAGCGCCTTGGGGCAACTGTTTGTTGTGATTTGGCGCTATATAAATAAAATTGATTGATTGATTGATTGATAAACCACTTATGCATACAACTGAAACACTGACATTAACAGCACCCAATTCCATTCAGTTCAACAGTTCAATTTGGTTGTTGTTACTTGTCTTTCAGCTGCCCCCATTACTTCAGGGACGCTACATCGACTCCAGTACAGCACATTTGTGAGTTGGCGCAAATTTTACACCGGACGATGTTTCTGATGAAGATCTATACCTATATGTATACACGTACATATATATCATTTTAAAAATCTTTGTCTTTTAAAAAATCTTTGTCTTTAATTCTTATTTTGGTCTAATTTGTCTTTTGGTCTAATGGTCATTTATGTGTTGATCATGATTTAAAAAAACGTAACTTGGACATCAGAAAACATGCACCGTTTGTTAGTAGTTCGTTGCTCATAAGCTGTATTCCATGACCACTATTAAATCAATAAATTACAAACATCAGTTATAACTTCTTAATGAAATGGCATAGAAGATGTAGAAATGATGAATTAAGATGTTCATTGTGTTTTCTCACCATTTTAAGAGTAATATGATTTTTGTCATGATGTCATTCAGGAAAATAGATAGAAATGTTGAACGCTTTACTTAAAATTTGTCGTTTATTTACCATGTATGTTTCTTGTCCATTTAGAAGCTACAATCAAGAATGTAAGCTTGGTATTCTATTTTTCTATGAACTTAAAAACAATATTGATATACTTCTACTCAAAAATGCCAGTTAACCTTTTATAAAGCCATTTTTCATGAATTCTGTCTAGACTGTTGAAGTCCCACGGGATCTTAGCCCCATCTCAACCACCTTTGGTGGCATCTCCCATCGGGACTTGGGGTCTTCAATTCCGTATGCGGCACAGATGTTCTTGTACACTATTCCGAACACTTGGTTGTGCCTCTCAGTGTACGCTGTCCCACCTTGCATCTTGGTGCTATGTGCTGGACTGTCTCTGGGGCACATTTGCCCATCCTCCAACTTGGGTCCTGTTGGCTGTGATAGACTCCTACCTTTACAGATCTGGTGCTTAGGGAATGTGTGAAGTTTTGGCTCACTGGGTGCAATGTTGAGAAATATTGGTTCCTCAGAATGCAAAAGATAGAGAACTATGCCATACCTTTGGGGGGGTCAGGTCCAAAGCTTCTCTAGCACAGTTTTGATCAGATAATACTAACTCAGCTGTCTCATTGCCACAGGAAGTACATCAAGTACTGCAGAGCCTGCAGGTTTTCATTCCAACAAAAGACTACAGGTGATTAACATTAAACAAGAGCAGGAGTTCATGTTTAAATCTGTGTAGCTACTGTAATCAGGAATGAAATATTTGAACATTAAAAAATTAGTGGACTACAACAAAAATAGCATGAACTTCTAATGCTCAAATATGTGCATCTGGCACCAGCTGATGTTTTCCAGTTGAATCTGAGTTTAGATACTTCAGTAAGTTTTTTCTTAATCCTTCAGTTCAATTTGCATTTCCTGCTCTTTTAGTGTGAATAATTTCTCTGTGGTAATGGAATTATGTGTGTATTTGCCAGCAGAATGGTAAAACTGCTGCAGTTCACTAATTATGGTTTTTAAAATTAATAAATGCCTATATATGGTGAAATATTGGTATACAGGGCATCTTTGTAGAAGTCAGACACCAACACCGCATTGGCCTAGCTTAATATTCAGTTCAGTTTAGATTTAGTTCATTTTAGATTTAGTTTCAGAATCCATTAGTTTTATGTTCCGTTAGCTCTTCAGTTTCACTTTATGGACCTTCAGTTTCTTTTTATGGTCTGTTAACTATACATTTATTTATTTTATTCTTGAGGTCAGCGCCTCATCACTTCCAGCAAAGTGGCCAATCCATAGGCAAGAATTCATACTTCCGTGACTGGCCAATTGGTAAAAACACGCTCGGACTGTATGCTGTTCTGTTGAAATCAGCTGGTTTGGCATTGTCGCTAGTTTGCTTCTATCAGCCAGCTGATAGCTCTCATTCCCTAGAACAATGAGATTTATACACCAACCTCACCTGAAATGAACCATTGTACATTAAATTGACTTTATTGACAAGTTTAACCCCTTTAAAAGGTGACCAAATTACATGTTTTTGTATGGAGTTCAGGATGTTTTCACTGACCAAAAATGGCCACCACAGGGTGCTGGGGTAATGTCCGACCTCGAGAATATTCAGTTAGTTTTATGCTAGGTTTATCGTCACTTTACTTTTTGTTTGGTGCATTTTTCAATTTTCAAGTGTAATACTCTGTTTTCTTTATATACCGTTAGTTTTATGCTAGCTTCATCATCAGTTTGCTTTTTTTTGTTTGGTTTGTTTTTCAATTTTCAATATTCTGTTTGCTTTATATTCAGTTAGTTTTATGCTAGCTTTATCATCAGTTTGCTTTTTGTTTGGCTTGGTTTTCAATTTTCAAGTGTAATATTCTTTTATCCTTATATTAAGTTAGTTTTATGCCAGGTTTATCATCAGCCTGGTTTTTGTTTGGTTTGCTTTTCAATTTTCAAGTGTAATATTCTGTTTGCTTTATATTCAGCCAGTTCTATGCTAGCTTTATCATCAGTTTACTTTTTGTTTGTTTTGTTTTTTAAATTTACTAGTTTTTAGATTCATTTAGTTTAACATTCAGTTAGCACCATAGTTGGTTGACTTTTTGAATCAGTTAACTTAATAGTCATTAGTTTTATGTTCAGTTAGTTTAATATTTGGTTAGTTTTCTGTTCAGTTAACTCTATATACATTTAACTTCATAATTATTGTTTAGTTTGATTCCATTAGCTTTACTTCATTTAGCTGTTAGCTTTATACTCTCTTAGCTTTATATACATATAAATTATATTATTCACTTATGTTTTTTCAGTTAGCTGTTAGTTAAATTTATATTCGATTAGTTTTATGTTCAGTAATGCAGTTAACGTTAATTTTAGATTCAATTAACTTTACATCCAGTTAGCATCATTTTCAATATTTTTACGTTCAGTTATCTTAAAATTTGTTTACTTTATGTTCATTTAGTTCTATATTCATCAGTTAACTTTGTATTTGTATTAACTTTGTTAATGTTTGGTTAGCTTTATGCTAACTTCATTTTATGTAAACTTTATACTCAGTTACTAAAGATTCAGTTAGCTATTATCTTTATAATCTCAGTTTAATCTTCAAAATATATTCCGTTAGTTTCATCTTCAATTGCTCTAAGTTACAGGGGAACTCTATAATTTCAGCTTTATATTCACTTGCTTTCATCTTTGTCAGTTTTCTTGGCTAACACAGAAGCACAGTGGTTAGCACCCGTCTCCAGTTTCCTCACACCGTCTGATATATCAATGCTGCCACCGAGATGGGTTGATGTCAGGATTGGTATTCTAGTTATTGTAAAAACATGCACTCGGTTCTAAACCACATGGGGGTAGAGACAAGTATATGGTGGTAAGGTGTCATTTCTATTAGAATGCAACAAGCGCAACTTGTCCTTGATCTAATCTTTAAAAGTAGACATGGTAAAGATGGGACTTGATGTATTTTAAAACCATAATGCAAAATGGGATTAGAACAAAGAATGCCTTTTATGTGGTAACAGGCCTTGTTGTTACTGCTGGGAAACTATACATTCATGTTTGTTAAATTGCTTTATGAGGCAGTATTTCTGTACATAAAAAAACCTTTTACCACAAGTCTAATGCTAAATCTAGATTTTGTGAGACTGCATTTTGCATTACAGTTTGGCTTCACTCTCAAACTGCTGCTACGAATGAATTATTTTTCACGGTTAATGTAAGGCAATATTTCAGAATGCGGTGTGCTGGGAAGGCATGACTTGTTGATGAACTGGCAACATTTTTCAATATGTCAACATCCAGCAATCTACAAATCAAACCACGGATGCAAGAGAAAGTAAATGATTCCGTTTTATGCTTTATATCTGAGAAATAACACATCTTTACATCTCTCTTAATACTCTTAGGTAGATTCTGGCTTCACAAATAAGAGACCCTGCCTGCTTTTAAGGAAATGTTTTCATTTTTTAAATGCATCAGTTACTTTTACTTTAAAGAAGCACGGTCTTTCTAATTTTAGAAAACAGACAAAATTTAGTTCCTTCTAGAATCTAAGCATTATAATGTAGGTTTATTTTTGTAAAGTGTTGCAAAATTGCAGCTCATTTTATTAAAGAGAACATATTTACCTGGGCCGGGGAGGAATTCCGTAGTGAATATTTTTATTTTCCTTCTAACACGTGTGTGGACATACATCAGGTTTTGAGATTACCTTTGACCTGATGCACGTGCGCGATGCGTGTTTATGGAGCTAAATCAAGGCCAAAAGTATTGTAATCTGAAAATAAAAAAAAGATTGAAAAAATAAATTTTGAAACTGAAAATTCAATGTTTGTTCTTGAATTTTATAATCATTTAAAAAGTATTATCAAAATAAAAATAAGTGAGATAGATATATATTTTTCAGTTTAAATAAATTTTTGATTCAGCGCTGTAATTTTTTTTGATCAAATAATTTATTTTCATTCATATTTCTTTTTTTCACCTTCAGATCTTTTTTTCACTTTCAGATCTTATTTTTTCAGTTTCAAACTTTTGGCCCCGTTTTGGCGTGGGAGGGCGTGGCTTTGATTGAGAGGGGCGTGGAATTGTGAGTGACAGGAGAGCAATCAGTCCTCACATGATGTTGCATTCAGGAAACGTGGGTACTTTGATAGATAATGACTCTGCTCCCGTCTCCATCGTTTATTTACTACGCGGCTGGCGCGTGAACGAAAATAGAGAGAATGAAAGCTTATTACAAGGCTTTAAACCAGGGGTGGCCAAGTTCGGTCCTCGAGAGCCACATTCCTGACACTTAGTTGTCTCCCTGCTCCAACACACCTGAATTCAATGAAAGACTCGTTAGCAGACTTTTAATGAGCCTTTCATTGGATTCAGGTGTGTTGGAGCAGGGAGACAACTAAGTGTCAGGAATGTGGCTCTCGAGGACCGAACTTGGCCACCCCTGGTTTAAACCCTCCAGATAAAGCTGTTTATTGTGATCGATGTGTAGCAGCTGGTTCAGTGGATCCGTATGTTGTACTGGGTAGTGAATTTAATGACGATGTAACAAAGTTGACCGCCCGTAAATCCAAATCCAAAGCCGCCCGGAAGAGCGCTCCGGTTACCGGCAGTGTTTAGAAGCCCCACCATACAGGCCCGCACCGTGGCGCTGAGAGAGATCCACCACTACCAGAAATCCACCGAGCTGCTGATCCACAAGCTGCCGACCAGGTGCCGGCCTCCTGCAGAGCTTCATAGCGGAGCTCTGAAAGCGGAGATCGGTCTTGAAGTCCTGAGCGATTTCTCTCACCAGGTGCTGGAAGGGCAGCTTGTGGATCAGCAGCTCGGTGGATTTCTGGTGGCGGTGGATCTCTCTCAGCGCCACAGTGCCACGCCTGTAACGGCGAGGCTTCTTCACACTGCCTGTAGCTGGAGCGCTCTTCCGGGTGGCTTTGGATTTACGGGCGGTCTGTTTGGTTCTGTCCATATTAAAGCTTCCTTCAGATCTGCTGAGCCAGGTGTGCTCTGTGTGTCACTTAGAAAGCTCGTAACAATCCACTGCAGCCTGTAAAATGAGCGACCTGCCTCATTTTCATGTGGCGATGCTGCGTTCACGGTCTTGTGTGGGTTTGGGACACATCACTTTTTTAGGTATAGGTGTTAAACTTTACAATCTTGCATATTTTCCAGTTTTTAAACATCAAAAATGACCAAGAGTGGTCTAGAAGATAAGATAAGATAAAACTTTATTGTCCGTAAAACGGAAAATCGACTTACATAAACTGCCGAATTACTTGTAACAGACATCTTTAGCATCACTTTATTTCCAGGTATCAAGACAATACAGTGGCGAGAAAGTGTTAAGTCATTATCTATCAAAGTACCCACGTTTCCTGAAAGTAACATCATGTGAGGACTGATTGCTCTCCTGTCACTCACAATTCCACACCCCTCTCAATCGAAGCCACGCCCTCCCATGCCAGACCGGGGCCAAAAGTTTGAAACTGAAAAAATAAGATCTGAAAGTGAAAAAAAGATCTGAAGGTGAAAAAAAAAAATGAATGAAAATAAATTATTTGATCAAAAAAATTACAGAGCTGAATCAAAAATTTATTTAAACTGAAAAATGTATACCTTACACTTATTTTATTTTGATAATACTTTTTAAAAGATTATAAAATTCAAGAACAAACTTTGAATTTTCAGTTTCAAAATTTATTTTTTCAATCTTTTTTTAATTTTCAGATTACAAAACTTTAATTTTCAGTTTCAAAAATTTTTTTTTCAATCTTTTTTTATTTTCAGATTACAAAACTTTTGGCCTTGATATAGCTCCATATGTGTTTCCCAGGGTGTGCACGCTAACATTCATACATGTTTTGTAAATCACTTTAGAAGGAAATCTGGGAAAGGGTACACAAGCATTTCTGTCGCTTTGAAGGTCCCAATGAGCACAGTGGCCTCCATCATCCATAAATGGAAGAAATTCTGATCCACCAGGATTCTTCCTAGAGTTGGCCGCCCGTTTAAACTAAGTGATCGGGGGAGAAGGGCCTGGATCATGGAAGTGACAAAGAACCCGATGGTCACTCTGTCAGAGCTCCAGCATTCCTCTGTGGAGAGAGGAGACCCTTCCAGAAGGATAATCATCTCTGCAGCAATCCATCAGTCAGGCCTGTATGGCAGAGTGAACAGAGGGAAGTCACTCCTTAGGAAAAGGCACATGGCAGCCGACCTGGAGTTTTTCCAAAAACACCTGAAGGACTCTCTGTGAGAAACAAAATTCTCGGGTCTGATGAGACAAAGATTGAAGTCTTTGGTGTGAATCTCAGGCATCATGTTTGGAGGAAACCAGACACCATTCCTACAGTGAAGCATGGTGGTGGCAGCATCATGCTGTGGGGATGTTTTTCAGCGGCAGGAACTGGGAGACTAGTCAGGATTGAGGGAAAGATGAATGCAACAATGTACAGAGACATCCTGGATGAAAACCTGCTCCAGAGCACTCTTGACCTCAGACTGGGGTGACGGCTCATCTTTCAGCAGGACAATGATCCTAAACACACAGCCAAGATATCAAAGGAGTGGCTTCAGGACAACTCTGTGAAAGTCCTTCAGTGATGTCATGAAGACGTCACACAGAAGTCATATGATGATGTCATGCAAAGTCAAAAACACTATTCCAGACATATGTATATTTACTCCTACATTTATATCACAGTGTGTGTAGAGCATGCAGGGTATCAGCCCTCTGATGCCTTTTTTTTTTTTTTTTTTTTTTTTGCATCACCTCAGTTTCTGTGCAGTATCTTTGGCTACAAGCTTTAATATCTGTTTTTAAGACACTGGGCAGTGATCTTCATTGACTTGCTGTAGGTAAAGTGAGCCTCTTAAAGCACACACACACACACACACACACACACACACACACACACACACACACACACCACACACAAACACACACACACACACACACACACAAATAACTCTTAAGTGTTGCTTCATTTGACTTGGAGTTGTGCCAGATCTGCCAACCTGTGTTGTATATGGAATCCGGTTATTCCGACTTCACCATTTCACGGCCTTCGCGGCTCCCTTTGTTGGGAAACAAGTTGAACGTAAATCTGTCACTACTTGAACACTCAGTTAGTTTACCTGCCTCGTCTCTGATGAGTAATCTGACAGTGTAATGAGCTTCAAAAAACGCTGTCCTCACATGCCCTCTCTCTCTCTCTCTCTCTCTCTCTCTCTCTCTCTCTCTCTCTCTCTCTCTCTCTGTGTTCTTGCGTTTCAGAAAGTGCACTGAATTCATTTTCCTTGAAGCAGGCTTAGATCTTTTCGTCATGCTTCGCGTCTTTCCGCACTTTCTGAGTTTAAATCTAAGCAGAAAACATTTATTACCGTGACGCACACGCGAGCAGCTGGCACTTAGATCCAAAATAAGAGTTTATAATTTCAGCTGAACAAAGACCCCATTATGGCCGACTCAGGAGCTGAGAGAAGACGCTGACTGCTGATATTTCTGTTTGTTTAAACTTTTTTTTTTTTTTTTTTTTACATACATTGAAACAGTGTTAATTTTGGTTTGCGGCTTGTTGGCGGTTGTGGATTGTGGAGCGGCGTGAAGAACAGATGGTCTGAGTAAAACCTGTTTGGAACACACAGCCAGCTGTGACAAAGCAGCGTCTTTCCTCGTCATTGTCGAGAGAAAGAACATGAGCGGGTTTTCATTTTAAGGTTTTTGCTTGATTTCTCTGGACAATACAGTAATCACAAAGTGTGGTATCAAAGACGCCATGTAGCAATCAGCGAGCGCAACAGAAACAGAGAGAAACGGCCCCGTTCCCAGCCGAAGTGCACATGCGGGACTGCGTTCCCACTAGAGTCTTAAAATAGTCGCAGAGGGCTTTTCAATTATACAGTCCACGCTGTAAGAAGGGGCCCAATCATAAAACCAGAGTGTTTAGCTCCTCTCTAAATCCGACTCTGCTTTGATTAAGGGCGCAGAAGGCGGATTGGGAAGCCGCCACAGAAAGGACCGTGCAAGCAGGATGTGCAAAAAGTGAAACACAATGAGCGACGTAACTGTCCGACGTCTGTGTCCTGCAGCCAGCAGAAGTTCCAACAGAACACAAGTGTGTCAGGTCACTGAAGAGGCAAAGCCCCCCCGCCCCAAGGTGATCAAATATTCATAAGCATTTCAAATGTTCCAATACAATGACAATGATACTGTTCTCTCTCGTATGTTGTGGTTTTTACATGTGCAACTTTTAAGACTAAACGAACACCATACAGCACAATACAGTGTAGAGCGTAGAGGAAGTGTCATTATAAGTTCTCATTTTCACATCCACTATCTGCATTTTTAATACCCTGCTCATCTGCGTAGCGGCAATAGCAGGGTATTGTTTTCCCTGGTGTGTGTGTGTGTCTGTGAACAGGTTGACTCAAAAGCAGCTGGACAGATTTCTTTCAAACTTTAAATAGAAATGTAGAGGTGTCAGCAGTGGGTCACCCCTTTGAGTCTGGCCTGCTTGAGGTTTCTTCCTCAAATCATCAGAGGGATTTTTTCGTTACCACTGTCACCTGTGTACTTGCTCTAGGGGTTGGTAAGGTTAGACCTTAATTGTGTGAAGCTCCTTGAAGCAGCTTTGCTGTGATTTGGCGCTATATAAATGAAATAAATTGAAACTGAGGTGATTAGATTTTGGAGGAGTTTGGTCAAAGGTCAGAAAATGACTGGCCACTCAGCTAAAATGATCTCAAATGTTTGAAAATGCGAAATGCAAAAAAACCCCAAAACAAAACAGAAAGACGTGGAAGAAAACAGAAAACCACCATTCAAATGGATCGAAGAATAGTCAGAATGGTAAAGACTCAGCCAATGATCAGCTCCAGGTTGATCAAAGAAGGTCTAAAGTTATCTGTGAGTACTATAACAATTAGAAGACACCTATGTGAGGAGAAGCTATGGGCAAGAAGCCCCCACAAAGTCCCCCTGTTGAAAAACAATGTGTTGAAGAGGTTACAATTTGCCAAATAACACGTTGACTGGCCTAAAGAGAAATGGCGCAAATTTTTATGGACTGATGAAAGCAAGATTGATCTTTTTGGGTCTTGGGCTGCAGACAGTTTGTCAGACAACCCCCAAAAACAATTCAAGCCACAGTACACTGTGGACAGTGAAGCATGATGGAGCAAGCATCATGATATGGGGATGTTTCTCTTAGTATGGTGTCGGGCCTATTTATCGCATACCAGGGATTATGGATCAGTATGAATACATCAAACTACTTTAAGACATCATGTTGCCTTATGCCAAAGAGGAAATGCCCTTGAAATGGATGTTTCAACAAGACAGCAACCCCAAACACATCAGTAAGTGAGCAGCATCTTTGTTCCAGACCAACAAGATTACGTTATGAAGTGGCCAGCCCAATTCCGGGACCTTAAAAAGCCACAGACACTCCAGACGGCTGATATATGTATGTAGTCTACAGTAGTGTTCAGAATAATAGTAGTGCTGTGTGACTAAAAGATTAATCCAGGTTTTGAGTATATTTCTTATTGTTACATGGGAAACAAGGTACCAGTAGATTCAGTAGATTCTCACAAATCCAACAAGACTAAGCATTCATGATATGCACACTCTTAAGGCTATGAAATTGGGCTATTCGTAAAAAAAAGTAGAAAAGGGGGTGTTCACAATAATAGTAGCATCTGCTGTTGACGCTACAAACTCAAAACTATTATGTTCAAAGTGCTTTTTTAGCAATCCTGTGAATCACTAAACTAGTATTTAGTTGTATAACCACAGTTTTTCATGATTTCTTCACATCTGCGAGGCATTAATTTTGTTGGTGTGGAACCAAGATTTTGCTCGTTTACTAGTGTGCTTGGGGTCATTGTCTTGTTGAAACACCCATTTCAAGGGCATGTCCTCTTCAGCATAAGGCAACATGACCTCTTCAAGTATTTTGACATATCCAAACTGATCCATGATACCTGGTATGCGATATATAGGCCCAACACCATAGTAGGAGAAACATGCCCATATCATGATGCTTGCACCACCATGCTTCACTGTCTTCACTGTGAACTGTGGCTTGAATTCAGAGTTTGGGGGTCGTCTCACAAACTGTCTGCGGCCCTTGGACCCAAAAAGAACAATTTTACTGTCATCAGTCCACAAAATATTCCTCCATTTCTCTTTAGGCCAGTTGATGTGTTCTTTGGCAAATTGTAACCTCTTCTGCACATGTCTTTTATTTAACAGAGGGACTTTGCAGGGGATTCTTGCAAATAAATTAGCTTCACACAGCCGTCTTCTAACTGCCACAGCACTTACAGGTAACTCCAGACTGTCTTTGATCATCCTGGAGCTGATCAATGGGTGAGCCTTTGCCATTCTGGTTATTCTTCTATCCATTTTAATGCTTGTTTTCCATTTTCTTCCACGTGTCTCTGTTTTTTTGTACATTTTAAAGCATTGGAGATCATTGTAGATGAACAGCCTATAATTTTTTTGCACCTGCGTATAAGTTTTCCCCTCTCCAATCAACTTTTTAATCAAACTACGCTGTTCTTCTGAACAATGTCTTGAATGTCCCATTTTCCTCAGGCTTTCAAAGAGAAAAGCATGTTCAACAGGTGCTGGCTTCATCCTTAAATAGGGGACACCTGATTCACACCTGTTTGTTCCACAAAATTGACGAACTCACTGACTGAATGCCACACTACTATTATTGTGAACACCCCCTTTTCTACTTTTTTTTTTACTAATAGCCTAATTTCATAGCCTTAAGAGTGTGCATATCATGAATGCTTGGTCTTGTTGGATTTGTGAGAATCAATCAATCAATCAATCAATCAATTTTTTTATATAGCGCCAAATCACAACAAACAGTTGCCCCAAGGCACTTTATATTGTAAGGCAAGGCCATACAATAATTATGTAAAACCCCAACGGTCAAAACGACCCCCTGTGAGCAAGCACTTGGCTACAGTGGAAAGGAAAAACTCCCTTTTAACAGGAAGAAACCTCCAGCAGAACCAGGCTCAGGGAGGGGCAGTCTTCTGCTGGGACTGGTTGGGGCTGAGGGAGAGAACCAGGAAAAAGACATGCTGTGGAGGGGAGCAGAGATCGATCACTAATGATTAAATGCAGAGTGGTGCATACAGAGCAAAAAGAGAAAGAAACACTGCATCATGGGAACCCCCCAGCAGTCTACGTCTATAGCAGCATAACTAAGGGATGGTTCAGGGTCACCTGATCCAGCCCTAACTATAAGCTTTAGCAAAAAGGAAAGTTTTAAGCCTAATCTTAAAAGTAGAGAGGGTGTCTGTCTCCCTGATCTGAATTGGGAGCTGGTTCCACAGGAGAGGAGCCTGAAAGCTGAAGGCTCTGCCTCCCATTCTACTCTTACAAACCCTAGGAACTACAAGTAAGCCTGCAGTCTGAGAACGAAGCGCTCTATTGGGGTGATATGGTACTACGAGGTCCCTAAGATAAGATGGGACCTGATTATTCAAAACCTTATAAGTAAGAAGAAGAATTTTAAATTCTATTCTAGAATTAACAGGAAGCCAATGAAGAGAGGCCAATATGGGTGAGATATGCTCTCTCCTTCTAGTCCCCGTCAGTACTCTAGCTGCAGCATTTTGAATTAACTGAAGGCTTTTTAGGGAACTTTTAGGACAACCTGATAATAATGAATTACAATAGTCCAGCCTAGAGGAAATAAATGCATGAATTAGTTTTTCAGCATCACTCTGAGACAAGACCTTTCTGATTTTAGAGATATTGCGTAAATGCAAAAAGCAGTCCTACATATTTGTTTAATATGCGCTTTGAATGACATATCCTGATCAAAAATGACTCCAAGATTTCTCACAGTATTACTAGAGGTCAGGGTAATGCCATCCAGAGTAAGGATCTGGTTAGACACCATGTTTCTAAGATTTGTGGGGCCAAGTACAATAACTTCAGTTTTATCTGAGTTTAAAAGCAGGAAATTAGAGGTCATCCATGTCTTTATGTCTGTAAGACAATCCTGCAGTTTAGCTAATTGGTGTGTGTCCTCTGGCTTCATGGATAGATAAAGCTGGGTATCATCTGCGTAACAATGAAAATTTAAGCAATACCGTCTAATAATACTGCCTAAGGGAAGCATGTATAAAGTGAATAAAATTGGTCCTAGCACAGAACCTTGTGGAACTCCATAATTAACTTTAGTCTGTGAAGAAGATTCCCCATTTACATGAACAAATTGTAATCTATTAGACAAATATGATTCAAACCACCGCAGCGCAGTGCCTTTAATACCTATGGCATGCTCTAATCTCTGTAATAAAATTTTATGGTCAACAGTATCAAAAGCAGCACTGAGGTCTAACAGAACAAGCACAGAGATGAGTCCACTGTCCGAGGCCATAAGAAGATCATTTGTAACCTTCACTAATGCTGTTTCTGTACTATGATGAATTCTAAAACCTGACTGAAACTCTTCAAATAGACCATTCAGAATCAACTGAATCTACTGGTACCTTGTTTCCCATGTAACAATAAGAAATATACTCAACACCTGGATTAATCTTTTTAGTCACATAGCACTACTATTATTCTGAACACTACTGTATATACAACCTGTGGGCCAAAAATAAGCTTATTTTTGCTTTACAACCAGCTGTTTCAGAGATAGAGGCCATCTTGAAAATCGTGACCTTGAAGTGACCTTGAAAGGTCAAACTGACTTCAGACATCTGATATGGCCAGTATGTAGCCTATACACAGCCTTTTGGCCAAAAATAAGCTTATTTTTGCTCCATGACCAGCCGTTTCCGAGATTGCGGCCATCTTGAATGTCGTGACTTTGAAGTGAGCTTGAGAGGTCAGGGTGACTTCAGACGCCTGACATGTCATGTATGTAGTCTATATACACTCTGTAGGCCAAATATAAGCTTATTTTTGCTGTACGACCAGCCATTTCTGAGGTAGCGGCCATCTTGAAAGTCGTGACCGTGAAGTGACCTTAATCCAATAGAATACGTCATCAAAAATGCTGTTTCTGAGGCAAAAAGAAATTCAGAGGAATTGTGTAATGTAGTCCAATAATCCTGGGCTGGAATACCTGTTCACAGGTGCCAGACATTGGTCGCCTCGATGCAAAACAGATGTGAAGCATTTCTCAGAAACAGTGGTTATACAACTAAATATTATTTCAGTGGTAAGCAGGAAAGCTAAATGTTCAAGCATTTTTCAGTTTATATAGTAAATGTCTGAGTTTGTAAAGAAAATGCAGACACTGCTATTTTTTGAACAACCTAATATTCCGTCTTTTTCACTTTCTGTAAATTATTAACAAATTTGATACATTTTACTTCGTGTTTTGATTTGGAACAGAATGTGCAGTGTTCCCAATGCATTTGTGTGTGAGGAAATCAAAGCTACTGTCAGGCTTTTGAGCTTTACTCACTTTTTAAACACACTGCTATTATTTTGAACACAACTGCATATGTACTTGTACATTTATGTTGTGATGTGCACCCCTATCCACACCAGCAACACCTTCATTAAGTATGCGGATGACACCACGGTGGTAGGCTGTATCATTGGAGGAGGTGAGTCCACCTACCGGGATGAGGTGGAGCGGCTGACGGTGTGGTGTAGAGAAAATAACTTACTCCTGAACACGTTCAAAACCAAGGAGCTAATCATAGACTTCAGGAGAAACTAAACAGACATTCAGCCCATTATCATTGGGAGGATCTGTGTGAAAGGGTCAGGGATTTCCATTTCCTGGGAGTCCACATAGATGAGAAAAATAACATAAAGTAGAGATTGCTTGTGGATTTTTACCGCTCTACCATGGAGAGCATACTGACATACTGTCTCTGTACATGATTTATCAGCTGCACAGGGGAAAATAGGAAAGAGCTCCAGAGGGTTACCAAAATGGCAGAGAAGATCACTGGGTGCCCTGTACCCACACTGGGGGACCTTCATGGCTCTTATTGTCTCAAGAGAGCCACCAACATCCTAAAGGACTCATCCCACTCTGCCCACTCTCTGTTTGAGCTGCTACCATCAGGCAAATGGTACAGGACCATTAAAGCCAGTACACATAGATTGAAAAACAGTTTCTACCCAACTGCTGGTAGAGCTTTGAATGCCACTAGAACCAAATAGCCAGGTCACATGCCACACTTGAAATGAGTGCAATATTTCTTTTATGTGCAATATCCACTGCCACTGAAATATTCACAGTTTTGTACATACTTTTCTGTTTTTTTCATATGCAATCTCTTTTTTGATACTACATTCTTATATATTTTTTTAAATTTGCACTCTGGACATACTTCTTTTATTCAGTTAAATTTTACGTTCCTTTTCTCCAGATCTTTTGAGTCTGCGCATGGTTTACTCAGGTTTATATTTACACTGAAAGGCTTGCACCTTACCTTTTGTAGCACTTGTTACAATGATAATAAAGAATGTGTGTCTGTAGAGCATGTAGGGTATCAGCCCTGCACTTTACCAATACACATATGCTCATTTGTGCACCCATGGGCAGTAAGAACTGCTTCATAGACCATTGTGTGTGTGTGTGTGTGTGTGTGTGTGTGTGTGTGTGTGTGTGTGTGTGTGTGTGTGTGTGTGTGTGTGTGTGTGTGTGTGTGTGTGTGTGTGTGTGTGTGTGTGTGTGTGTGTGTGTGTGCATACTACATACATAAGAAAAAGCAGAAGTAAGTCCTATATAGGCCCTATAGATCAGTTATCCCCAGATTCCGTAGCGTGAAATGGATAAAAGTCTATGATTCCCCTTGGACGAGATGTCATTTCATTGCAGACTGATTTCCCACCTCAGGCCTGGACTCATTTACATCTGGGTGGACAGACATAATGCAGGTTTAGTGTCTTGTCCAAGGAACCAAACTTTGAACGTAGATCTACATATCAGTAGTCCAACTCCTTATTCTACTGAACTACCTGCTGGACATGCACGTGCATGCATACACACACACACACACACACAAACACTCACACACATGCCATCGTAAACATAACGACACTCAAACAGCATGTTATAATGATCATAAGTTCAAATATACCACAGATTCCTTGTGTCCTGAGCTTCAGAATGATGTCAGAATTACTTACATATGAAATGTGATTGATCCTCCAGTTATGAATATATTCATGCAGCCCACAGCACAACTAAACCATGCTGAGGCCCCGCTTTCTACTATTACAAGAAGTCAGAGCCAATTTACCATTAGAGCTAAAGCATATACTATAGCACGAGCTGTCTCAGTTAATATACACTAAATCTACGTTTTTCTAACATCAGTTCTTTTACTGTTCTGAGGGTTTGGAAACAGTGAATCATTGTTTGAAGAAATGATTTCATTTATTGTTTCAGGCATTTTGAAACTGAGAATCCATCTCTGAAACAATTATTGAGGACTTTTAAAACAAACAAGATCTAGTCTTGAGTCTCTTCTTCTGCCTTTTGGTAAACTGCAGATGAAATTTCACGTCTTTTTAGCAAAGTCTTTCTTTGAGCCACTCCACCATGAAACTGTAACTGATGAAGCAACAGAAAAACAAACAGTTTGTCACTGGACTCTTGTAAGCTTCCCTCACTTTCTTTGAGAGCTGCAGTGATTTATCAATTATTAATTGATTCATAAATAATTGCACTACGTTAATAATCATTTAATAATTTTTGTCACTTTTTTGTCATGTCCAAATTCTCTTATTTAACCTTATTCAATGTGAATATTTTCTGTATTTTTTCTGTATTTTCTGATGCTAAATGGAATGAATTAGGAATTCAAAAAAACAAACAAAAAAAAAACACGGGTTTTGGGAAACAATAATATTTTTCAACATTTTCAACAATAATATTTTTCAACATCTCACACTGTTTGAAACAAACAACTAATCATTTAACTGAGACAACAAACAGCAGATCAAATGAAAATAATCATTAGTTGCAAACCTACTTTTTGTTTTAAATTATCTTACTGTTCATATTTGTTACCCTGCATTCCACCATGTGAACATGGTATTGTGTGTGTGTGTGTGTGTGTGTGTGTGTGTGTGTGTGTGTGTGTGTGTGTGTGTGTGTGTGTGTGTGTGTGTGTGTGTGTGTGTGTCTGCGTGTATATGCAGTGTTTGAACAAAATGACTACAAAACAAGAGCAATCAGAGATTTCTGACATCTGCCAAGGGTTGACGAGGACTCAAAATAAAAGATATGTGAGTTACATTGTGACCCAGACCGTACTTGGATCCAGATTGCACAACACAATGCAATAATTGCATACTGATCCAGAATGATCCGACTGAGCAACATGTTGCAATGTGATATTTAATTCACAAGCTGAAACAAAATAGTGTCTTCCTGATCGTGATTTACATTGTGATGTCGTATCCGTGAAGTAGTTTTTATGTAATCATACAAAGTGAAATCCTGATCCAGAATCCAGATCCGGATCACCTCCAAAATTTAATAGAGTCTTCCAAGGCCTAAAAGAACCAGTGTGTGGTCAAAATCTGACAAAGTGAAGTGTACAAATTGAAATTATGATCCAGAATCCGGATCCAGATCAGCTACAAAATTCAGTGGAGTCTTCCATGCCCTAATATCTACCTGTGGTGCAAATTTGGTGAAAATCTGTGAAGTAGTTTTGAAGTAATCCTTCAAAGCCTATATAAAGCGAAATCTTGATCCAGAATCCAGATGTGGATCACCTCCAAAATTTAATGGAGTCTTCCATGCTATGATGTCCATCTGTGGTGAAAACTTCGTCAAAATCCGTGCAATAGTTAATGTAATCCCACTAACAGACAGACAGAGAAAATAAATACATAAAGGCAGATGATTGTACTAATACGTCCTTCTTGGACGTAAAAATGGCTGTATGGATTTTGACCAAACTTGCTGTGAATATTACTTCAGTTTTTGTCTCCAGATGATTAATTTTTGAAAAAGATCAGTCAAATGCCAAGGTCAAGATGATGCAAAATTCCCCCCCCAAGTCATTATATGAAGTCAGATGAAGAAAAATGTGTGGCCTCTCAAGTATTCATAATATCTCAGTGTGCAGAGTGTGCGTCAGTCCTCTGATACGCCTGGACTGAGCGACTATGTCATCCCATGACTTGTTTAGGTGATGATCTAGATGTGTTGTTATTGTTGTTGTCCATTCGGCTGCTCCCGCATTGTTCTGTGTATGTATATACTTATACTGACATTTACTGCATTGACGTTCTAGTTTGGGGGTCTGTATTTGCAATGTATTCTTTATGAAGTATGTATTTTGGATTGCTCATAAGAAGAACCACTCTGCTTGTCAGTTTGGACATCATGGAATTATTGAGAGGTGACACAGGTTTAAATGATTTGACATTCAGGTGTTCAGGTCACTGTTGCTGCACATCTTTATGGAAACAGTAACACACGAGGGTGCAGCTACAGAAAAGGATTCACAATCCCACGTTTCATTGTCCGTCACTCGTAGAACCGGCTGGACCTGATAGGACAGGGATCATCTGAATAAAATGCATCTTACACGAGGAGAATTTTTATTGTGCACAATGTTGATGTTGCTCTTCAGGTGAGATCACATGATACGCTGCTTGTTTCTCAGCTGAGGTCATCTGCAAGCTTGACAACAACTGCTATCAAATAAAACCTAAACCTCATCAAAGCAAAATATACGTGTCTCGCCTAAAATGCGTGTCACCATCGGAGGAAGGCCCCACCTTATTCTTTCTGTCTGTCTGTTATTCATTAGTTCTTCAACAGCTAATGACAACAAAGGGCTTGACAATCCAGTTGTTTTAGTTAGACAGGAAATGCATGTAACGGATGTCCCAAGGTAGAAGGCAACAAAATATAGTGTCCACTGGAATTTATATATATATATATTTTGACAGATTAGACATATAAATCATTGATGCTCATTTAAGGGTAAGATGGATTTTTGTTGATCTTTAATTCAACAGGTCAACCTCACGGTAAACATCTCCGTCTGATCTTTTTCAGCTGGCTGGATACTCCGGGGATTATGTTTTTTAACGAGCTTCTCCTCATAGGAGGTAGATCATCCTAATCAATATTTCAACGCATATATTAACATTATCCAAAATCATTATGTGCTTTAAATGCTGTGTATCAAAGGAAAGGTCCAACCGGGTGTCTTCCTGAGGACTCCAAAGGTAGCCGGCATAAAACTGATCCATGATTTGTTTTAGTGGATGTTTTTTTGGCACCTTGTCTGCAGGAAGTTGTGCAGAAAACGTCCATGTAGCTGTTTTCTAAATAAGAATCCATAAAGGTCGCTTGAAAGAAATAGACAGAGCAGGAGTTAAATGGCCATAACTGAAGCATTCAAATCAAAGTCCACGTGGAAAATCATAAAATTTATGATCAGAGTTAAATGAGTCATAGTTCACATTGCAAAATGACTCCCGCCTGCAGGTGGGCGGCAATCTGCCTTTTCTGTATTTGCTGGTGCATTGTAATGTGCGATTTTAAGCTTCAAGGCAGCAGAGCACAATTAAGATGTGTCGAGAACAGTTTAGAGGAACTTGACATTAAAAGGCCTTTCATCATTTTCTATATTCTAATGGAGCAATGGAACAAGCTTATGCATGGATATAGTGTTTGATTCTATTTGAAAACAGATCTTAAAGGTGTTTCATCTGCCAGAGATTATTTTTAATAATGCAAAATTCCTTGTATAAAGTCATGATTGCATGCATTTTGCCAAATTTTATTGACAATTTCAATTAATTTCAGTGTATCACTGCGACCCATGGATTTGAAGTCCATTTCAGTCCACCCAGCTGTAAATGAGTACCGGTGTCACCGACTGAACAGTCCCCCCTAAAGATCAGTCCCCCTGCCTTCACTGCGCATGCATAATTTCGGAATGCTAGCAACAATTCACTGATTATCGCCTCGTTTCTGCTTAAAACGGCCTCGTATCTGCTTAAAATTGACTTTAGAATGATTTAAGAGGTTTTACTTTGTCATCTGATGGTTAATAATCACATTATTCCCTTTGATCGCTTTGGGTGTAGTCAGACTCAGAGAGTCACACTCAGATGTGCCGCTGTCACGCTCTGATCGCTCCCACGTCCTTTATTATGAAATAATGCTGAATTTATGTGGAAATGATGTACAAAAGCTTCAGATATCTGTCACTGAGATAGATGATGACTGGAGTGCAGTTTGAAGTAGAAACAAGGTGATAATCGGCGAATTGCTGCTGACGCTCCAAAATGACGCATGCGCAGTAAAGGCAGAGGGGAGCCAAATTTTAGGGGGGACCGTACGGTCGGTGACACTGGCATTACAACTTGCAATATTAAAAATTAAAACGATGCAATAATAATTAAAAAAAAGTTTAAACAGAGTCAGAATCAAAGGGACTTGGGATCTGTGAGTAGGGGTGTCACTGCTGGGGGGTGAGAGGGGGGAACTGTCTTCATAGGCCCCTTATGTAGGAGGGCCTTCAAAATGTTTTGGATTTGTGGTTTTACACTTACAGTAATGTGAGTGTCCAGGTTTGGGGGCCCATGATTATATTCTTTTAAAGGGCCCAAAATGTCTAGCAGTGCCACTGTCTCTGAGCGAGATTACCAAATGATAAACCCACCCCCCACGTCATACGAGTTGCTTGCATCTATTTATGTATATGTGTATCAACTGCTCTTATCCTATATTTTCTTCCTCATTTTTGCGACTACAATCGGTGTAGATAAGATAATACGACAGGATAATACTTTATTGTCAGATCAGAGATTCGAAATTTGTCTTACATATTCAGTAGCTCCGTTACAACACAATACATAAACAACACAAATAAGACACAGATATTTCACAAATAAACAATCCATACAACAAAAATTAGTCGCATTGCAGCCTTGATAATGTTGTTATGGATTAAGCTCCTTATTTAGTTTAAGTATCGACTGATGCACAAAAGAATGTTTCAGTGTGACCTTGTTAAACTGTGGAACACTGTATCGGCGTCCAGATGGAAGAAGGACACATTCACTGCTCAGAACATGGTTAGTGTCAGAGATGATGTTTTTTGCCAGCCTTACTGTGTTGTTGTCTACATAAGAGGTCTCATACAGAACCTCTAAAGGCTGACCAACAATTTTTGAACAGATTTTTAACAAGTGTTTGTTAAATGCAGTGTAAACCAGATGGTATATCTTTGTGGCCATGGCGGGGCTTGAACACGAGATCACTTGTACTTGAGGCCAAGGTTCTACCAGGTCAGCCAAAGAGGAATCCCCCGCTAGCCAAGCTAGTAGGAACATGTTTTCAATCTACACTTCATCTCGGGTATTGTCCAAGTGGTTAGTGTGCTTGTTTTCAGTGTGGAAGGTTCCTGGTTCAAAGCCCCCTGCCACACTTCTCCATGTAATGTGAAGTTACATCAGGAAGGGCATCCGGCATAAAGCTGTGTGGCAACCCTGAGTGAAGCTGAAGGGCGTTACTTGAATCCGTTGAACATATAAGTCCTGGGGACATTTTGGTGATGCTGTTTCATGGACAGATTGACGGACAGGGTGATTCCAATATACACCCCAAATTTTTGTTTGCGGTGGATGTAATTTAAGGCAATTTGAAAAAGTGCATTTTGAGATGGGATTTGACAGTAGAGAAAGTGTCACTGTTACGGATGTCTTCTGAGTTCCAGAGGTGAGTGGGAACATGGATGAAGTTTTTAAACTCCACAGAGGTCACGCAGGATGAGGTGTAGAGAGATAAAGGTGTTAGCTCATTCAGATCAATCAGTAATTGTAGGGAGTGAACTGGTGTACTGTGTTCTGTGCGATGGGTTCTGGTCAATTTTAGACCAACTGAAATTTATGGAATATTATGAATTGTAATAATCAGCATGGGATGTAATCAGGTTGTGGGTGTGTGTGAATGTGACGTGACATACATCACAGAAGTCTGACACAAACCGTTTCAGGCATACGTTTTGCAGTGTTAATTGCAGTGTCGTTTCTACATGCACAAACAGAATTAGGAGATATGAAGAATGTTTATCATAAATCCCACATTTCACTGTGAAAAGTAGATATAAATAGATTTTTCACAATGTGACCCCTTTAAAGTGTGAAACATTAAACATTTTCTGAGTTCAAAAAGGCTTTCTGTGTGTAGAAACTGAGGAATATTTCACACAACGTAAAGCAGGTTTTCTGTGGTTGAATTATAATTAAAAACATTGTTTTAGGTTTAGTTATATGCTGAAGTGCACACACTTTTTTTTGTTTTGCTAATCTGATATTGATCTAATGCTATTTGAGCGATTTATCCTCATGTGAAAAAACGTGGCATGCCACTTTGTGGCTTTTGGTGCCGCCTCTCCTGGAAAAGTCCCGACTTGGATGATTGACGTGAATAAATTGTTCAGATGTTGGAGATCAAGCCAAATGCATCACCCTACTTCTGAGAATTCCTACCAGCTGATCGGGATTGTTTCTCTGGCTTTACATGCAAGGGGAAAACCTTCCAGATTGCAATCCACTGGGTCAACATGGTAAACTTGGGACTTTTGTGATCATCTTTGAAAAGACAGCAATGAAGTGCCGTAAGCGCGCTGACATAATTTGGACCGTCTGTGCAAGTTTGGTCAGTTAGCATCCATGTATGTTTGTGTAGATGGGTTGAAGACAAAGCAGTGATGATCTGGTCACCACAAAAAGCTGACAAACAAACTTCATGTAACATCTGACCCACACTTGTTGAGAGGCAGAAGGAAAAAGTGTCTGCTTCAGATACGTTCATACAAAATCCTTTCAGCAGGGTTGTGTGCACTTGTGACTATCTATATTAGAATAGCCAAGTGGCCTCTGTGTGTGTGCGCGTGCGTGTGTTTGGCTTTGATCACGGCGAAACCAGGGAGAGCTGACATTTGCCGTTTGGTATGCTTATGTATTTTGGGTCAAGGATGAACGCTACGAAAACAGAAAGTTCATAGGACAGACATTTTTGGAGAAATTAGTGATTTTATCTAACCAGTAAACAATGGACATTGTGGTGCAATGCACCATGAGAGTTCGGGGTTTTGGGGTTTAAAATGTTGTTATTGTGGTTCATGTTAGTTTAACAGTGTTGTTAGTGTTATTGATTTATTGTGTTTTTGTTGTTAAATTGGTTTAGTCAGTTTAGTTAAGTGTTATGTTGCTGTTACCATGAGTGACTTAAGTGTCATGCTTCTGGTACAACCCAGTCTCACGGATAGCTGTTTTTCAGCAGCACAAAATATACATTAATCTATTGGTTTGTCATACTGTCACAAAAAGTGCAAAATTTTCATAATGGGAGCATGAATTCATAATTCATTCTGTGATGGCTACACGTAATTAAAAGTGCAGCGGGGGGCTGGGGTCGGGTGGTTATGGGAACGAGTTAGGGGAAGGAGTAGGGTTAGGTTGTGGTTAAGGTTAGGGTTGGGGGTGGGAGTAGGGTTTGTAATAGTGAGTTTTAAAAAAAACCCGTCACGAAATGATTCAAATTTTCGTGACGGGAGGACAAAAAAAAAAAACGTGAGACTGGGCTGTTCGGTACCATAAGTGAAACGTGTCATGCTTTTAATGTCTTCCGCCACAGTCTCTGTTTGTCAAATTAAAAGCACCTGCTTACAACAGAATGCAGAAAAGACAAAAAGCTCTGCATGCATGCTTGCAATTCTGATCACGCACAAACTGGGGAGAGCCGACATTTGCCGTTTGGTATGCTTATGTATTTTGGGTCAAGCATGAGCGACGCCAAAACCGAACATTGATAGGACTAATATTTAGATTTTTTGGTGGATCAAAGCTCAAAAGATTTTAACCTGTTTGTCCTCATGATATGCCTTTTTACTTTGTAGATGTAGAAGACGATATCAGTTACTCTTTTTGAGTTAGTGTATTAACATCCTGGAGTGGATGCCTAGGCTTTGGAAAAGCCAAAACCAGCTTTTGTGCATTTTAGAAGATTAATACAAAGTCTTCATGATATCCCGCAGTTTGACAGAACTCCACATGATCCAACACATCATGAATTTCTCCAATAAATCATCACACCTTCAGCATTTTGCAGTTCATTTATTTCTTTTTGGGCTTTTAAAGGCTGAAATTCATTTCGTCGCCACATGTGCCAAATCCCCATTTTGAATCAAAGACCAAGTCTGATGTCATCACCAGGATCACAAAGCACCAAGCAACAAAAACTGTCGCAATCACAGTCCACATTCTGAGAGGGGATTTTTACCCAGCCCCCCCGGCTGTGTCAAACATAAACAAGCTTGCGGTTTGCAGCTCATTCACGAAGCTTTTGCAGCGTTTGAAAGCGTAAGTCGACCAGCTGTGACTCAAAGCCAAGAGGGACGCCCATTTTTTTCCTCTTTTCTCTATCTGAGCTCTGCAGCCATTCATGCCATGTGAGGCATGCGAAGCTCCACCCAAATACTGGAGTATCTCCATGGTGACACACACATACTGTATATGCCAAGCTTAAGGTGTGTATCCATGCTGTTATTTTCATCTCTACCTCAACGGCCTTTGCACTATACACAACAGTTGAACAACAACGTCAGCAGATAAGGGGTTCCCCTGTTCGCGGCCTCCCGTCGCCCAGGCAACATTCCTGAATCGACAAACACTGGCGTGGACTTGCACTGCATACCAGAGGATCTCCCAGGAAGTCCAAAGGCTTTCCTGACTTGTTGTTGTTGCTAAAGTAGCTGCCAGCCAGGCATATGCACAGGTGAAACTTTTTTTTCTACAACCTTCCTTCCAAGAAAGCTCCTTAAGAAAAAAAATATGGAAAGCAATTTTTATAAACACAAGAACACACCTGAAAGGCACCATGACTGATGTGACGGTGCTGACCTGCCCACAATGATACGCCACATTACACGTGACATGTTCGTGATGCACTCACTTGTGCATGTGCGGAGTCAGGGAGAGGCTTAAAGGTGTGCTTCATGACATTCATCTCTCAGGATCCTCTGCCTTTGAGATTGAGAAACACCTGGGAAGACCTCATGGAGTCATGACGTTGCTGGACAGAGGTGTTAAGTGATACTAGTACAACCCCAATTCCAGTTGGGACGTAGTGTGAAATGTAAATAAAAACACAATACAATGATTTGCAAAACCTCTTCAAACTATATTCAATTGAATACACCACAAAGACAAGATATTTAATGTTCAAACTGATAAACTTTATTGTTTTTGTGCAAATATTTGCTCATTTTAAAATGGATGCCTGCAACACATTTCAAAAAAGTTGGGACAGTGGGAAAGTTGATGAATGCTCAAAGAACACCTGTTTGGAACATTCCACAGGTGAACAGGTTAATTGGAAGCAGGTGAGTGTCATGATTGGATATAAAAGGAGCATCCCCAAAAGGCTCAGCCGTTCACAAGCAAAGATGGGGCGAGGGTCACCACTTTGTGAGCAACTGTTGTGAAAAAATAGTCCAACACTTTAAGAACAATGCTTTTGAATTTAGGGATTCCATCATCTACAGTCCATAATATAATCAGAAGATTCAGAGAATCTGGAGAACTTTCTACACATAAGCAGCAAGGCCGAGAACCAACATTGAATGCCCATGACCACCGACCCCTCAGGCGGCACTGCATTAAAAGCCCACATGATTGTGTAAAGGATCCATTGTCAGTTAACACAGTTCGTCGCTACATCTACAAGTGCACGTTAAAACTCAAAGTCATACATCAACAACATCCAGAAACGTCGCCACCTTCTCTGGGCCCGAGCTCATTTGGAATGGACAGACACAAAGTGGAAAAGTGTGCTGTGGTCTGATGAGTCCACATTTCAAATTGTTTTTGGAAATCATGGACATCGTGTCCTCCGGACAAAAGACGAAAAACACCATCCAGATTGTTACCAGCGCAAAGTTTAAAAGCCAGCATCTGTGATGTATTGGGGGGGTGTTAGTGCCCTAACTAATACATCTGTGATAGTATGGAGGTGTGTTGGTGCTAATGGCATGGGCAACTTACACATCTGTGATGGCACCATCAATGCTGAAAGGTACATCCAGGTTTTGGAGCAACACATGCTGCCATCCAAGCAACGTCTTTTTCAGGGACGTCCCTGCTTATTTCAGCAAGACAATGCCAAGCCACATTTTGCACGTGTTACAACAGCGTGGCTTCATAGTAAAAGAGTGCGGGTACTAGACTGGCCTGCCTGCAGTCCAGACCTGTCGCCCATTGAAAATGTGTGGGGCATTATGAAGCGCAAAATATGACAACGGAGACCCACTGGAATGACTTTGTATCAACTGTCAAATCAGCAGTTGCTTCACGAGGCTAACATCCTGGGGTATCACCTGAGGGAATGTCAGCTACAAAAGTTTGGGCATGTCGTGCATTTCTCTGTGCATGATTGAGCACACTCAGTGTTGAGGATCCTACTGGCTGGAGAAGGCCAAGGCAATGCCCACATTTCATAGAACTTTTGAGAAGAAGGGAAGCATCAGTGGTATGTGACCCAAGGCTGTTCTGCAGTGTGATGGGTGCAACAAACATTGTCGCATGATCCCAGACCTGACCCAGGTCCCAACGTGATTACAGTGTGAATGTGAAACTCTTTGGTGTATTCAAATGATTCCTAAAAATAAGCCATGGGCCATAAGCAGAAATAAACAGCATCATGGAAGTTAAATGTATTATTCTTCATTTATCTGATGTACTTTAACATGATATATGGAAATACTTCATATTAATCTCATGTAACAATCAGATTTATGATTAAAGGTTTGGGTGGTGCCCAGTGATTTTCAGATTTCAAAGCAGGCCCTCGTGTTAAGTTTAGGAATGGTAGGTATATTCTGTTGATTGTAATAGTTTGGAAGAATGAAGCCAAGTCAACTCTGGAACAGTAGATAAAAGTTTTAAAATAACAATTTCAGTTATACATATCAGCAAAACAGGTTTGCTAACGGTCAGTGGTGGGCACAGTTCAGCTGCTCAGCTAACAGCTAATTAGCACTTGTTCATTAGCAGATAACCTTTTCAACTTATTTTGGGGGGGGAAGGACAATTAGCAGATTAAAGACCTTCCACAAAATTTACTTCTGCTATCTTTAAGTCAGTTAGCATTTATAAAATAATGTTTAACAGTCAAAAATGTTTCTAAACCCTAAAATAATACATATGTTCCTGTTGGTGTTTATGCGCTAATCCAGTAAGCCTAACTGACACATAGTGTGAAAGCAACAAGCAGTACCTCAAGGAGCAGGAGGATAAGAAAATGATTTTCAGGAATTTTTTATTTTTGTTTTTTTGTACTGTGAAGTGTATGCTGGATAAAACAACAGTTTAACTTAATTTGGTCCTTTATTTATTTATATGCAAATTGATCATTATCCGATCTTGGCATGCTAACCTTTTTGAGAACCTCCATATTTAAGCTAAAACATGTTACATTGTCAGCTCTTAAGGTCCATTTTTCAGGGCTTTAGTGCCAAAAAACCCACGTTAAAGATACAACCCCAATTCCAATGAAGCTGGGACGTTGTGTAAAATGTAAATAAAAACAATACAATGATTTGCGAATCCTGTTCAACCTATATTCAATTGAATACACCACAAAGACAAGATATTTAATGTTCAAACTGATAAACTTTATTTTTTTTTGTGCAAATATTTGCTCATTTTGAAATGGATGTCTGCAACACATTTCAAAAAAGCTGGTACAGTGGTATGTTTACCACTGTGTTACATCACCTTTCCTTCTAACAACACTCAATAAGCGTTTGGAAACTGAGGACACTAATTGTTGAAGCTTTGTAGGTGGAATTCTTTCTCATTCATTGCTTGATGTACAACTTCAGTTGTTCAACAGTCCGGGGTCTCCGTTGTCGTATTTTGCGATTTTTGTAACGTGTAGAATGTGACTTGGCATTGTCTTGCTGAAATAAGCAGGAACGTCCCTGAAAAAGACGTTGGATGGCAGCATGTGTTGCCCCAAAACCTTGATGTACCTTTCAGCATTGATGCTGCCATCACAGATGTGTAAGTTGCCCATGCCATTAGCACCAACACACCTCCATACTATCACAGATGCTGGGTTTTGAACTTTGTGCTGGTAACAATCTGCATGGTCTTCTTCCTCTTTAGTCCGGAGGACACAACGTCCATGATTTCCAAAAACAATTTGAAACATGGACTCATCAGACCACAGCACACTTTTCCACTTTGCGTCTGTCCATTTCAAATGAGCTCAGGCCCAGAGAAGGCAGCGGTGCTTCTGGATGTTGTTGATGTATGGCTTTCGCTTTGCATGGTAGAGTTTTAACTTGCACTTGTGGATGTAGCGACAAACTGTGTTAACTGACAATGATTTTCTGAGGTGTTCCTGAGCCCACGCAGATCCTTTACACAATGATGTCGGTTTTTAATGCAGTGCTTCCTGAGGGATCAAAGGTCACAGGCATTCAGTGTTGGTTTTCAGCCTTGCAGCTTACATGTAGAAAGTTCTCCAGATTATGTTATGGACTGTAAATGATGGAATCCCTAAATTCCTTGCAACTGAACATTGCGAAACATTGTTCTTAAACTGTTGAACTATTTTTTCACACAGTTGTTCATAAAGCGGTGATCCTCACCACATCTTTGCTTGTGAATGGCTGAGCCTTTTGGGGATGCTCCTTTTATACACAATCATGACACTCACCTGTTTCCAATTTGGTGTTCTTTGAGCATTCACCAACTTTCCCAGTCTTTTGTTACCCCGTCCCAACTTTTTTGAAATGTGTTGCAGGCATCCATTTCAAAATGAGCAAATATTTGCTCAAAAACAACAAAGTCTATTAGTTTGAACATTAAATATCTTGTGTTTGTGGTGTATTCAAGTGAATATAGGTTGAAGAGGATTTGCAAATCATTGTATTCTGTTTTTATTTACATTTTACAGAACACCCCAACTTCAATGGAATTAGGGTTGTAAATTCGTATAACAAAATTTAGTAGTTAGCAGGAACTTTAGCTGAATGATGATTGTTAGTGGATAGCAAAGCTAATTTTTTAGGTTAGCCGTGCTCCCCACTGCTAATGGGCTCAAATGTCAAATGGCCCATTATTGTATTTTAACGAGCTGTCTCTGAGAAAATCAGGTGGGGGTGTCCGGATGCAATTGCTTTGTCAAAGTTGGCCATTTTTACTATATATTTTAATGTAACGGATTCTCGGGCTGTTTTGACATCAAATTTTGATGGTAAAATTTGCTCTGATGAAAAAACAAACTTTACCATGCCTTAATCAATATATTTGAAGGGTAACTGGTGAAAATTTCATCACAAAATATACATTAATCTATTGGTTTGAAAGCATGAAAGAAAAAAAACGCGAGACTGGGCTGTCCAGACACCTACGTGGCTACCCGCCTGATTCTCTCAGAGACAGCTCATTAAACTTTCATTGTTTTTATAGTAGAGAGCCACACTTTGTCTTTCTGTTCTTTGTCTTTCTATTTTGACATTGACTTTTCAGGCTTTGGGCTTCTTTGTGCACAATACACATCACTTAGCTACTTTTTCTTCTCAGATGATGTGTTTTATTTTATAAGAATGAATTACACACAAGGATGTCTGAATTTGAAGTCATTACTGACTGCTTCCATCCAAAATTTTACTTAAAATTTAACACTCCTGATGAAAATAGTCAAGCTTCTCCATTGACTCACCTCCAGCAAGCATAACTCTTTGACTGTGTGCACGTCAGAAATGAGAAATAATTGTTACAATTTGTATGTTTTGTCACTTTAATAATCCAGAAGATTACTTCAGTTGTTTCTCTCAGGGTGTTTTCCAACCAGACCCTTGAAGGAGTCAGCCTGCACCGTCTCGTGCGTGTTTGTGTGCGCACATAGTTTATCGTGGTCACCAGGGAGGCGAGAGGCTTGCAGCCGTTCAGCGCAAACACAAACCAGGGCCATCTGTACGCCTGGATCCCTTCCAACAGCAACACGGGCACGCGCACACACACACACACACACACACACACACACACACACACATGCGTCGACACACATGATATCATGATCCTGGGTGTCAGTGGCTGCAGCACTTCATCCTCTGATGTAACAGCATGCGCCGCGGCCAGAGCAGATGTTCTGTATAATAACCAAAGGTGTTTATGGAAACAATTTATTTGCAAAACTCAGAAATGTTGGAGTATTTCAAATAAGATCACTGTGAGTGAATTATGGAGAAGCTCCTGCAGTTTCAGGTCGGTGCACATGCTGGTGTTGCTCTCCTTGTTGGTGTTGTTGTTGTTGTTATGTCATGGTGAAAAAGATGTTACGGAATTGATGATACAGAGCAGCATCCAAAGTGAAAAAGCCTCCTTTCCTGCCAGACATTTGTATATGAATTCATGGATCAAAACCCACACAGGCCCAGAACTACATGGATCCAGTTCATGTGTGCGTGCAGCGGCGGCATGGCGGTAGGCCCAGCATGTGCACGGTTCTAAAAGGTTGCATTTGGTTTCCATCTTGACGGTAACTGTAGCCCATTGTCATGTCCACTTCGCAGCAAGAAATCAAAGGCGATGATAAATGACCTGCCAGCACGTTGCCATGGCGCTTAATGATGATTTTACTGTCATGTCAAAATTTGTGAGTGAAACGTTTGGCAGTGGAACAAAACTCCAGAGTAATTCAACTGGTCAAACAGGAATCTGCTTTTCATTTTTGACAATTTAAGCAGAATTCCAGACATGAGCCTTTCCATCCTGAAGCAGCAGCTTCAGCTCGCTGTAATATTGACTATTCCTTCTTTTCTCTGCATCTTTGCCTTTTCATCTTCAACATTTTAAGCGAGACATCATTAACTCATCGGGCCCGTAGGTGGGCACAACTAACTTAAATTAGCTTTGACAATCTGCTAAATGAAAAGTTCATTGTGATACTGCAAAACTGATAAACTACAAAAAACTGTGATATAATGAGAAAGTGGAAAGATCCAGAAGGCCCCCATATTTCATGAATGGCTGACAGAACTAATCAAAGTTGAGGCTTTTGAAAGAGTATCTTATAGTATAACAAATGAGATTGAAAATTTTATTTTGACATTTTATTTAGATTTTATTAATTTCAGGGTATATAGCCTGTGTACAACCACAGTGAAATTGTATGTGTGGGGACTCTGATTAAATTGGTCTAAGTGTTGTTTGGTTTGCTATGAAGTTAAGGATGTGGGTGGTTCTGTTGCAGTACAAGGATTTGTTTATTGGAATATCACGTGTAGATATTGAATCTCACATGGAACAAGGAATGGACAATCGAAGGAGAAGTAGAACTCTGTTGAATAGACTACCAAGTATGTCTTGTTTCTACGTATTTTATGTGCACTGTTTTTTAAGTTTGATATTGTATTTCAAGTTGTGTAATGTTTGTTTTGTGTTGAAAAAATTAAAACTCTATAAAGTTTAAGTCATAAAAAGTTAACTGATATTCTAAAGCATTGGTAAATGGACTGCATTTAGATAGTGCTTTTCCATCTGAATAAGAAACTCAAAGTGCTTTACAATGATGCCTCACATTCACCCATACCAAGGTCAGGGTGCTGCCATACAATGCGTTCACTACACACCAGGAATAACTCGGAGATTAAGGACGTTGCCCCAAGGGCCCTTAGTGATTGTCTGGTCAGGGTTTGAACTGAGCATCCTCTGGTGTCAAGCCAAATACTTAACCACCACTCTCCCTCAAAATTAGCAGGTTAAGCATGCCAAGATCAGATGATGATCAAGATGTGTGTAAATAATTAAATTAACTCATTAAATTAAACAGTAGTTTACAGTTTATTTGTGTGGGTGTGAATGTGTATGTTTGTCTATATGTGCCTCCCCACTGTGACCCTTAACTGGAGTAAGCAGTTGAAGGTGAGTGAGTGAGTGAGTATGCAAATTAGTGGCAGTTTTCACTTGGAATCACACTGTTTTGATACTTACGCAATGTTTGCCTATGTCATATAATTGCAAAAAATTTGTAATATTTGTAAAAAGGCGTGTTGCATTTTAGTCGCAAAATATATTCATTATGTCACAATTTGTTCACAATGTATTCTCAATTTATTCACAGTTTTGTCATCCTCCCAGGGGTCCCAGGGCAGTTTGCACCCGTGTCACGTCTGGAATGTCAGATTCTCATTTTTGTCTCCAGTCAGTCACAATTTAGTTTCATAGGTCCCCCTGCCAGTTGTCTCATATTTCTTGCACTTTCTAGCTCACTGAAAACTACTGAAACTAAATTGAGAAGAGTTTGAACCTGGTTCGAGACACCTGCAATGATTCTGCAGCTGTTTTAACAATTTGTCACGTGAATTTAATTGAACGTTCAAAATTCCAGCGACACAAGAGCGAGTCCCTCGTGCAGGGAAATTGAGAAGCGCCCTCACCCAAATGTTTCGAGACATTTTGGAAAATCACTCATGAATACCATTCGCAATTTGTTGCCAACAGTGGCAGCCCAGTGAGATCCTGGTCTTCATTTATTTCAGCCATTCCCATACTGAAGAACATTGCAGGCCACTTTGTAATATGAAAATCTTCTGCAGTCCACTCAAACATTTAATCACAATTTGGTTCATCACATAAGATGAAGATGACATTTTTACAAATATATAACATTAACTCTTCAATGTTCACCTCAACCGTGTGGTAGAACATGTTGATATCTACTACACTCTACTGGAAAATATGAGGCCATTGAAGGCCTAAACTAGGTCAGATATATGAAGAATAACAGTATTTTTTTAAATTGTTTCTTTTAAAAATAATCAGATTTTGGAGTCTTTTTAAACTTCATCACAAAACTGAAAATTAGTAATGTTATTATTTATTTATTTTTGTCCCATTTGCTTTCTGGGAAACTGTAGATGAAATATCTGATCCACTCCATGAAGCTGTGTCTGGTGATGCAACAGACAAAACTTGGACTATTATGGTTTTTCACATTCACAGAAGCCTATAACTCCTTCATAACTGTCATGATGTCTTGATGGCTTCCCTTACTAGTCTCCTTCCTGCGCAGTCACTCAGTTTTTGACAACTGCCCACTCATGACAGATGTGGCTTATTATTTTTCATTTCTTCATGATTGATACAAATGAAGTCAAGACATGTTCAGTGACTTGGAAAGTTAATGCATCCAAAAATGTTTATTTAATCTAAATTCATCAAAGGGTGTCATATCCAGTGTTGTATAGTAACGAAGTCAAAATACTTCACTACTGTACGTAAGTATGTTTTGGGAGACTTTGTACTTGAGTTTTTTAAATTCAGCTTACTTTCACTTTTACTTCACTACATTTCCGACCTTAATTGCATACTTCTACTCCGATACATTTTCTATTCGCCATGCCGTTACTCGTTACAAAAACAACAACAAAAAAAAACACACACAGACGAAAAAAGTCGTGTTTTCACCCAGAGACACCACTGATTACTAGTGACTGCAATGAAGTCAGGCCGACTTGTCATGAGGCATGTCCCGTAGGCTTTTTTGTAGTTGTGCACTTGAGGGGTGTTTTTCAGGAAAATGATCATTTCTCTACATTGATTACAGACCTGCAGCGGGCCTGTAATCAACTTTTCTGCAATGCGGCTTTGCTTTGAACCTTGAACCAATTGAAGCAGTGATTCACAGGTCGAAGCAGTGCTTCGATCTACGATTCGTGGATTGATTGATTTCACTTTATCCTAATTTTTCCCCGCTAAAACCCTGAAGAGCATATGTCTGTGAGTAATATTTAATATCTTTATGTTAAACCGACCTGTTATGGTCTTCTGAAACAGTTGATAGATGTATTTTATAACTTAAAAATGGGACTGATGCTAATGTGTTAGCATGTCTATGGCGTTTTCAATGTTAAAGTTAGCATTAAGCTGTTCGCATCAGCACATTTGTGTTGATTTGTTTTCTGTATAATTAATGGCTCAGCGTTCGTAAAAGAGTCAAATTGTAATTTTTTTTTATTTATTTTTATTCATATATTATAGCAACAACAATAATAGTCTACATAATTGACAATAATAGTCAATAATAATAGACTGATATAGTTACAATACAATTTTAGAGAAAGAGACAAAAAGAACCTAATGAAACAAAACACAACAGAAAAGATAAAACCATGTAACAATGAAAATAAATAAATACATGTTGAAATAAATAACTGTTTCCTGTGAACACCTAGTGAGTAGCCTACTCTCATTTAGGTTTTGAAACCTTGTTTCTGAAGTGTTTTTGTGTGATGTGCACAATTTTCAGTACTTTGACTATCAGTCATTTACAAGCCTAGATAAACTTTGTAATATAAAAAATCAGTCTGTTTTTGATTATTAACATTTACTTGTACTTTTACTTTCAATACTTGAGTACATTTAGTTGTACATTACTTGTCATACTTAAGTACAATAAATACTAGATACTTTAAGACTTTTACTTGAGTAGCATTTCAATCAATGACTTGAACTTCTACCAAAGTCATTTTTTAAATGGGTATCTGTACTTTTACTTAAGTGTGATTTTCCGGTACTTTATACAACACTGGTCATAACTGTGGTGCCTCTACATTTTATGTCTGTATTTTTTTTTATTGCCCTACACCAAAGCATTTATTGTGTTGTTGTTGTAGAAAAGTGTGTCATGTGCATTTATTTCTGAATATATTTTACATAAAAATAAAATGCGAGCCAGGATTGCAACAGCCGATGAGTCCCAGTTGTATAATCCCCAACATTCACCCATCCTTCAAAGTGGACCCTTTAACTTTGGACTGTCACGACGGCTCTTTGAATATATCACTGCAGACTGAGAAGGAAAAACATATTTGACAGTCACAGTGTGCTAGTGAAGTCTCATTATGACTCAACACAGCCTGTTGCGTCGATTTATCAGCCACACTGACAGCTAATACACACAGATTGCTTGTTTTATGACCAGATTGTGCTCGCAGCCGTGCAGATGATTATTTAGTGCAGAATTTTGATTATCAAAGGCCTAGTTGAAGCTGGGAGTCTTTTCCTTTTAATATAAATCAGTTAATGGGAAAAGCAAAGCCCTATCTAAAAAAAAACAAAAAAAATGGTGTCTTTATGACACGGCACCAAACAGTTGAATTTCGAGGGTATTATAGTCTGATCTTCATCCTACATCAGCATTGTAGATTATTTATGTTTGTATTATGTTTTGCTGGTGACAATTTTTGACACTTCTTTACGTCTTATATCCCTATAGACACCTCTAGAGTGGTTCTTGGTGGGGATATAACCCCAGTGGTGTCATGAGGCAGAAAAATTAAATTAGATTTCTTTTATGATGTCATGAGATCATAACGTTTGGTTTTCCTTTTATGGAAATTAGTATTTTTATTTTAAAAAAATAAATAAATAATATATACACGAGGTCTGTTAGAAAAGTATCCGACCTTTTTATTTTTTGCAAAAACCTGATGGATTTGAATCACGTGTGCTTGCATGAGCCAACCTTGAACCTTCATGCGCATGTGTGAACTTTTTCACGCCTGTCGATTGTGTCATTTGCTGGTAAGCAGCCTTTGTGTGCGGTCGTGTGTAGTGCTCTCAGCGGATTTTCATTGCAAGGAAAATGGCGGAACGACTGGAGCAGCGCCACATCAAATTTTGCCAGAAACTGGGCGACAGCCAGGTGGAAATCATTCGGAAGATTCAGACGGCTTTCGGTGATGATGCTTTGGGCATCACACAGATTAAGGAGCGGTACAACCGGTTTAAAGACGTCCGCACAACGGTGGAGAGCGAGCCACGCTCCGGTCGGCCATCAACATGCTGAAATGACCGGATCATTCCAAAGTGAACGCTGTGGTGATGCGGGACCGTCGTGTGACTGTCCGAGAAATTGCGGAAGAGGTGAACATCAGCACTTTTTCAGCACATTCCACTGTGACAGAAGATTTAGCCATGAAAAGAGTTGCAGCGAAATTTGTGCTGAAGCTGCTGATGGCAGAGCAAAAGCACCTCCGTGTTGAAGCCTCACAGTACATGCTGTGACATGCTCACCTCTTCCACAATTTCTCGGATAGTCACACGACTGAAAAGCCACCGAAAGCCGTCTGAATCTTCTGAATGGTTTCCACCTGGCTGTCGCCCAGTTTCTGGCAAAATTTGATGCAGTGCTGCTCCAGTCGTTCCATCATTTTCCTTGCAAATGAAAATCCGCTGAGAGCACAACACACGTCCTCACACAAAGGCTGCTTACCAGCAACTGACGCAATCGACAGGCGTGAAAAAGTTCACGCATGCACACGAAGGTTCAAGGTTTGCTCATGCCAGCACACATGATTCAAATCCATCAGGTTTTTTGCAAAAAATTAAAAGGTCCAATACATGCGTGAGTTTTTTCACGCCTGTCGGTTGCGTCATTCGCCTGTGAGCAGGCTTTGTGTGAGCAGTGGTCCACCCCTCTCATCGGATTTTTATTGCGAATAAAATGTCTGAACGATTTGGAGCTTTGCTGCATCAAATTTTTCCTGAAACTGCTAGAGACCTCCAGGTGGACACCATTCAGAAAATTCAGATGGCTTTCAGGGACGATTTTATGGGGATTACACAGATTAAGGAGTGCTCCAGCCGGTTTAAAGACCGCCCACGGCGGCTGAGTGCACGGCGCACTCCGAGCGCCGATCGACAGGCTGAAGCCCCGCTGAAACAACCAGATAATTTCCAAAGTGAAGGATTTGTTGATCCGGGACATCGTCTAACTTCCATAGAAATGGCAGAAGACGTTGGACATCAGCACTTTTTCGGCACATTCCACTGTTACAGGACTTTTTGTCATGGAAAGAGAAGTGGAGGGATGTGCCACGGAGCCGCTCATGGCACGGGACAAAAGCACCTCCGTGTTGGTCCCACAGGACGGCTTTCAGATGGCTTTCAGATGGCTTTCGGTGGCTTTACAGTCGTGTGACTATCCGAGAAATTGTGGATGAGCTGGACATGCCAGAACATGTCCTGTGAGGCTTCATCACGGTGTTGCTTTGTGCCATGCGGCTCCGTCCCGACGCGCGAATTTCTCCGCTCCGCTTTCCATGACAAAAACTCCTGTAACAGTGGAATGTGCCATTCATTTCCAAACTGAACGCTGTGTTGATCCGGGACATCGTCTGACTACCACAGAAATTGCAGAAGACGTGGACATCAGCACTTTTTCGGCACATTGAGACAGACGTGCGGAGAAATTTGCGCGTTGGGACGGAGCCGCATGGCGCAAAGCAACACCGTGATGAAGCCTCACAGGACATGTTCTGGCATGTCCAGCTCATCCACAATTTCTCGGATAGTCACACGGCTGAAAAGCCACCGAAAGCCGTCTGAAAGCCATCTGAAAGCCGTCCTGTGAGACCAACACGGAGGTGCTTTTGTCCCGCGCCATGAGCGGCTCCGTGGCGCATCCCTCCACTTTTCTTTCCATGACAAAAACTCCTGTAACAGTGGAATGTGCCGAAAAAGTGCTGATGTCCATGTATATATATATATATATATATATATATATATATATATATATATATATATATATATATATATATATATAATTTGCAGCCAGTTGGAATACTACCATCTACCGGTACTATCTTTATGTGAGTTTATTTTTTACAGCTGAAGTTTCTGAAATGTTGCAGATTGCGGACTGTCATTTGGACTTTATTTCAGCACATTCCACTTTGTACACTCCTAACAGTTTGTATTAATAATTAATAATTATCTTAAGTTTCCAATTCTAAATTGTAATTAAAATTGCCCTTTTCTGTTTGCAGGTATCAGTAGATGTTACTTAGTGCAGACAGTAACGTAGTGTTGGTTAATACTGGTTTGAGCAAAGTTGGTGGCAAGGTGGCCAGTAAAATGCACCAAATTGCATGGTGCAATATCACTGTACCATGTCAAGGCATTCAGCTAACAAATTGGAACAAATGCATCATTTGCCAAGCAGTCACTGATGAGAATTTGTAATGTTCAGCAGAATCAAGGCGTGCTAATCAAAGGGGCCAGGCACATTACTTTCTCAGAGAACCTAACCCATTTTCATCAACTAGATAGTATTCTAGTGATACTAGATATTCAACAACTTGATGAGGGCAGTGGTGTTAGGGCTACCCTCGAAGAGCAACAGGAAAACTGGTACATGTCTTGCCGTATCAAGTTCAACACAACCAAGTTGTGACAAGTTGAAAAAAGACAATGTCCAGACCCTAAAATAACTTCAACTAATTTCACCCAGATGAGTATTAAAGAGGAGCAACAAAAAGGAAAGAAATATCTCTGCTTATCAGCATCAAGTGCACTTCACCAAGCATCAATCTTTCATCTAGATGGACATGATCTGCAAGACGAGAGACTTGCTCAGCTTAGCGCAGGAGATATGGTTGCACAAGATGCACTGTACCATTCTCATTGTTTGGCTGCATTGTACACGAAAGCTCCCACTGCTGGACATGCTGAAGGTATCAGGCTCTGGAACCGGAGAAGGCTGGACACAAATGCCTGACTGACTCAGGTGTTTGGTGTTCAAAAGAGTTTAATCTGGTCACATACAGGCTTCGGAACACAAGCAGGCAGTCAAATGGTAACAAATACAAAAGGCAGGGCGTGGCCCATAAAACGGGCAGGTGGTCAAAAACATGGCAGGCAATCAGAACAAGGACTTGGACAAAAACTTGGAAGGAAGGCTGGAAGCGAAGGCTGTTAGGCACAACGACCTGGCATTGGAAGACTGAAACAACAGGACTTAAATAGAGGGAGTGATTACAGCAGATCAGACACAGGTGCAGGAGACAAGCAGGGGAAGGGCGTGGCAAACAAAGGGAACAGACACACCCCAAACCAAAGCCCACACCAAAAGACAAGAGAGTGCAGTCAAAGAAACACAAACCAGAAAACAAAACCACACAAGCACAGAACATTAGATAAAATAAAACATACCAACAAACAAAACCCCAATCCTGATAGAAGGCAAACAGGGAGAAGGCGAACATCACTAACTAACATCACTCATGGACTTGTCCTAGCTGAGCTGATTACATACAATGAGGAAACCAAGAAGGATGAAGCTGTCTCACCAGTGTTTAAGTTACCAGATCTTTCTTGACTTTATTCCACAAGACTGGAAGAGCTAGGTGTCTCTCAGAGCAGCCGTGTGAACTCGACATTAAAAAACCAGAATTTTTGCCAACTTTCCAGATCTTAAAGGCTATAACGAGGGGCAAGATGTCCTGGTAGCCTTTGATGAAGACATAGGCAGTGAGAAAGAATATGATGAAGCAGTAACGCTTTCAAGGGCAGTACAGACTGTCCATCGGCACGTGCTAGAGAAGAATGCTTCATTTACAGGTACATTTTACAAAGAATGCCAGGAACAGTTTGTGCCACAGACACTGTTGGCTTTGGTGGCCATGATACACGAGGGTCCAAGTATCAAGTCCCAGTCAGGCACCATCAAGCAACCCTCAGTGTGGCACAGCTGCTTCAGTTCAACAGCTCTATTCGTTGTCAAAGTGGAAGCATTCCGTCACATCAAGGCATGAGAAACACCACTGGCTATCTATGTTGGTGTTGCAATCCATGAGAAAACACGCAAGTGGCAACTTGTGGACAAACTATTTGAAAATAGACTGTCCATTTCATATGACGGTGTAATGGAAATATCCACAGAACAAGGAAACCGTCCCTGTAAACAGTACAAGCAGGAGAAGACAGTCTACCTTCGCAATCTTCATCTAGGGTTAAAAACCAAAAGAGCCATTGACGACTTTGACCACAATCCCACCTCTACAACAGCCACAGACTGCTTTCATGGAACTGACATCTTCTTGATCCAGCATCTCACAGAGAACAATCCAGGAATAGTTTGCAATGATTTATACCCACTTGAAGAGTCAGCTTCCAAAAAAGTATCAGAACTGCCAGACTCCTACACTAGTGTACCTCCAGTGATGCACAAAAGGAAGGAGAGACTCACTGTTTCCAAGATTAATGGTTCACTCACTAGGGATGACCAACTGATGGAACAAGCACTGCTGAAAGACACTGGGTATCTATGTCCATGTAGTGTGTGTCTAATCTATATTAGTCTATAAATTATCAGTTTTTGTTGTCTATTGGTCATTTGCAAAAGGATTTTGCTTTCTGCGCTATTTCAGGCTTTTGATAAAGAGATCTCGATTTTGTACAATGGAATGCATTTGATGATGTAACAGCCAGGTTTCATATCCTGGGCGATACTCCTGGAGAGATAGATGATGAAGCCATGGCCATGTTGGAGCGCTTCACAGTCTTCTTGTGTTACCAGACCAGTGAGATAGACAATATTGATGAAGTGTGCCAGCATGTCGTCACTAAGTGGGGCATGTCAATGTAATCTCTACCACCAACTAATGCTGCACTACTGCAGATTACCAAGAAGGAAGCCTATCAAGCTAGCTACATCTGAGGGCAAGCCTTTAATGCCACTCCTACTCTACCATCTCCCAGAGACTGGGGTTGGACATCAGCAAACGCTGGGCTAATACTCAGAGTGTGAACACACTATCAGGCTTTCCCTTGTGATGTCATGGCTAAGAATGGTAGGTTTTCCTTTTTAATCTCATAAGGCAAAAAGTCTTATCAGGGCAGATGAAAGGAGTCTTTAATCAGTCAGTCATTTTTTATACCAGTTTACTCCTGTGAAGGGTCACGGGGGCTGGAGCCTATCTCAGCAATCATAAAATGAGAGTCGGGGTACACCCTGGACCGGATGCCAGTCTATTGCAGGTCAGGAGTCTTTTAATTTACTTAAATATTGATGCTTTAACCAGTTATAGTTTCTCATTGTTAAGTCTCATAGTTGCTGTGACTTTTTTAATTATACTAACACTAGTTACTTGTATTCATTTACCTGAAACCAATCAGTTATGTCCCAAAATTAGTTGCGAGTTAACACTACCAATAAATTTTGGGTTAGTTAACACTAACTCACCCACATGGAGTGTGCAGCCAGTCACTCTGAGTGCCAGTCCCAAGCCCAGATAAATGAGTAGGGTTGCATCAGGAAGGGCATCTAGCGTAAAACAAGGCAACCCAAACATGTCGACGTGTCCACAGAAAACTAGAAGGGTGGAAATGAGAGTTAGGACTTTGAATGTTGGCAGTATGATATGATGGAGAGGAGAAAGGTAGACATACTGTGTGTGCAAGAGACAAATTGGAAGGGAAGTAAGAGCAGGAGCATAGGCGGTGGATTCAAGTTGTATCATGGTGAGGATAGGAAGAGAAATGGTGTTGGGGTCATTTTAAAGGAAGAGTATGTTAAGAGTGTGTTGGAGGTTAAATGAGTATCTGACAGTTGGAAATTGAAGGGGTGATGATGAATATCATCAGTGCATATGCCCCACAGGTAGGTTGCAAGATGAAGGAGAAAGAGGTTTTCTGAAGTGACTTAGATGAGGTGGTGGAGAGTGTGCCCAAGCATGAAAGAGTGGAGATAGGAGCGGACTTCAATGGGCATGTTGGTGAAGAGAACAGAGGTGATGAGGAAGTAATGGGTAGATATGGCATCAAGGACAAGAAGGTGGAAAGGCAGATGGTAGTAGATTTTGTAAAAAGGAAGGAAATGTCTGTGGTTAATACATATTTTAAGAAAAGGGAGGAGCAGAGGATGGTGTTTTGTAGGATGACTTTACAAGTAAAGAAGAAGAGAGAGAGCTCAACAAAGGTTGAAAGGTTTTTGAAAAAGACTTAGAATAGTCAGAGAGATGACTGAGGCAGCAGTATAAGGAGATGCTGCATAAGGCAAAAAGAAGTGGCAAAAATGATTTTACAGTCAGGCTGGGATTTGAACCATAGATCTTCTGGTCTCATGCCCAACACCTTAACCACTAGACCATCACCTTCCCTTAAGTCTAATGAATTTTATTGCTCATTTCATGACATTTTATTGATTTAAAAAAAAAAAAGTAAAATTCCATTTTTGCATATTTTTCTAAACTGAGTGCTGCAGTATAGAGACCATAGATGTGTGGAGTAAATCTGGTGACACCACACCTGAATTTATTGAATATTTTTCTGGTGTCTTCTTTTTGCACTTTGTAGACGGTCCCTAAGCTTCCGTTTCTCAGCCGTCTGCTCGTTCAGGTCAATGTTATTTTTGCAGCTCAGAGGACGGCTCATACGGATAAAAATAAAGTTATAGCTCGTCGTCTACCTTCCTGAGGTTAGAAACTATTGTTGTTTGTTTTTTTTTACAATGTTTCTCTTAAGATTATTGAGCCGTTTACCAGAGGGGGAGGTTTCTGTCCTCTGTGAGTTTGACAGGTGGACTGTTCCAGTCAAAGTCCTCACCTAACACAGTCCCTGGAGCGGGTCACACCCAGCGGGGCCAGGCACATCACACCGCATGTGAGAGCTGCTCGGATCACCGCCGCACCTCTCCGGCTGTAGTGACCTCCACCCTGCCAAAAAAAAACCAAAAAATAAAAACAAAAATAGGGTTTGCGATCAGGATTTCCTGCAGTAATTGATCCGTAAACTGAAAAACTACTTAATGTGAATATATATATATATATATATATATATATATATATATATATATATATATATATATCATGAATGATATTCACGTTTTGCAAGACCCACGTTCATGTCTTGGGAGATATTTTTTCAGTATTCACGTTTTGCAATTAACAGTTTGTGGATAATTCACGCTTTACGGGTGAACGATGTGTGTGTGTGTGTGTGTGTGTGTATTTTCAAGGAAAACTATTTGAGTGCAACTTTATACCAGTATCACTTGTTATTGTCTTCAAAAAAAAGAGAAAATTGTCAATACCTACAAACTTAAATTAAAAACAACAAACAATAATACAATCTCATCTAAGATGCTCATTTACAGTGAAAAACACTCTTGCAGCTCGTTTGTATTGAGAGTGGCAGAAGAAAGGATTCAACTTCGTCACAAATCAGAGTTATCGCTCCAGTCTGAGCTTGAGCAAACCCTGTTTTTCCACATGTGCTATGTGATGAGTCACCCAGAGGTTTCACAGGTTTTGCAGCTTTGTGTTTATTCTGTAACAGATACATTAAGTTGCTACCAGGACACGCCACCGATCTGAACATCAGAACACCCTGTGATGGTTTTTAGAATGGCTCGTACGTACTGGTTACACCGTTGGAGTACTATTTCTAGTCATGCAAGGACGTGTACCTGCGTAACACTGACAACAAAAAGTTACTTACTTGTTGCCAACCATCGCCTCAGGGGGTGGAGTTCATGGAAGGTTAACCATTTGATGTATTTAATAACAGCTAAAAAGGCAGTTACACTGATTTATGGAGATCAAATTGCACGCCTCAAAAAAAAAAAAAAAAAATTGTAGCGTACTTTTTTCTACCTGTCCATTTATTTATACCACTGTCAATGTTATGGTTAAGGAGCTGGGCTACCCATACTATTTGTAGACCTGGGTTTTAGTTCCCTTTTACGCTGCCTTTCTGTGTCCTTGGACAAGACTCACACAGCTGTAAACGGGTGCCGGTGTCACAGACCAAACGGTCTGCACCTAAAAACTGGTCTGCCCTGCCTACACTGCACGTGTCATTTCGGATCTCAGCAGCTCGTTTGAGACAGAGTCTCTTCACCCAAAGCGATCAAATGGATTAATCGGATTATTAACCATCAGATCTCTTAAAACCTCTTAAATCATTCCAAAGTCAGTTTTAAGCAGAAACGAGGCTGTTTTAAGCAGAAACTCAGTGATACTCTGTGACGTTTTGAAATGACCAACACGCAGTGAATGCAACAGCGAGCAGCTCGTGCAGCCGCGGCACTCTGATCGCTTCCTCCATTTTTTATGATGAAATAATGCTGAATTTATGTGGAAATGATTGTTGTACTAAAGCTTCAGATATCAGTCGCTGAAATAGATGATGACTGGAGTGCAGTTTGAAGCAGAAACGAGGTGATAATCCATGAACCGCGACTAATGACACATGCACAGTGAAGGCAGGGTGGACCAATTTTTAGGGAAGACCGTTCGATCTGCGACACCGGCTTTGCCTGGTTAAGTAACCCGAGTTGCACTGGCGTTCCATTCTTGAAGACTCTCAGGCACTAGTACCAACGGGCCTCAGAGCCTATATAGGCCTCATGTGTTCTTATTTTGTATTTTTATGCAATTTGGGTTTAACAAGCTATTAAACATTAACTTTTTTCTCATGATTGATTGTTTGGGAATGATTTCTCTTATGATCACTAATGACTGTCCCCATTTCATAAAAAAAAAAGTCCATTTCATCAAAAAAAAAGTTAGCTTTCCATTTTCAGTTCTTTCTAAAACTTTAATTTAATTGTTATTAATTGGTTCTAGAAATAATTTAAATGTCTTTAACCATCATCAGCTCCTTTTCTTGCATGAAGGATGCCGTAAAAATAAGGATATTTTTAAGCTAGAGCTAGAGCCTATCCCAGCAGTCATAGGGTGTGAGAAGATAAGCCAATTGCATGTGTACTGGCTACTCTGCGTTGTGTAGGTTTGATTCCTCCTACCCCTCCTTTGGAATGCAAACTCACAATTTCCGGCATGGCTGGCGGACACTCTGACCAGTTGACCAAAACCCGGACTCTCAGAATCTATTAAGTGGTAAACTTCAATGGTCTCACATGAAGCCCTGCCGGAAGAAGAAAATGATGCAGTTCCTTGATCGGCCACTTGAGACTGGTTCCAAAACAGAGCACATTCCCATACAAATCCATGTTAATATGTTCAACTTTAGAGCAGAAATAAACATACTATCAGCCTGGTACAAAAAATGGTTTTGGTCTCTATAGATAGTTTCCTCCACCATAAAAACATCTTACTTTAACATGTTATAAACCTGTTATGTTTTAGTAAAAGCAAAATAGAACCCAAAATGCAGGCAGCAGTGAGTGAGATGGTAATTTGCAAAAACAAGGTGATTTAATGTTCCAAAGTGAAAACTGTCCAAACAGGTGACATGAAAGCATGTGGGGAAAAAGAGTCTGTGCTCAGCATAAACCCAGTCCTACTCCCAGAGTCTTCAAATTTACAAGAAGTCACATTCTGTTTCAATCTGGTCAGTTTTGTTTTTGAATGACAGGCATGACAGCCAATCAGAGTAGAGCTGAACTGTAACGTTAGTGGCTGATCTCTCCAAAATTGCTTCCTTTTCTGTGTTTATATACATGTTTCTCATATATTGTGTAAAAGCTAGCAAGAAATAAACACTTCTAAAACTGAAAACACTGTTTTTGGAACCTAAAAACACCTCTGAACTTATTTACAAGACATTTCACAAATGTTAGCATGGTGACATCACAGCTGCAAAACTGTTTTGTGTATAAACATAACTTCTGTTTATGTAATCTGATAACACCTCTGGAGTCATTTACAAGACATTTTGCAGACATCTGCGTGCATGCTAAATTCTGCTAATGCAAAGCTAACTTCTTATGGAGTTACATTGTCTCATTAATACCTGTAAATGCACAGAAGGTGATCTACAAATATTCCTTGATTTGCACAACGTCCGCTGTTAAAATGTAAATATTGTTTTTGATTGATTAATTGATTGATAGATGGGATTTATTGAACATATACAAATTGTACATAAGACAATAGGATCTTAATAATTAATTCAACAACTGCAAATTATAAAGAATAAAATGCTCATATCGCCGAGGGTATTTTAGCATTGTGTTATATTTCTTCTTGTCATCATTTCGCTTGGTTCTTGGAAATTAAAATTACTGCGTTGCTTCATTCCGTTTAGTTTATATGTGCTTTTAGATGGAAATACAGCACATTTGATATAAGTTGCTTAATACTGCAAGACTGTTTTGAATATTCGATCCTTTTGATGCCTTCCACACACTTCGGATTGCCTGGATAAGTTACCGGCTGAGGATCCCTGCATGTTTCCACTCTGAACATTTCAGGAATTTTTCTGTGGATCATCTGGAGTCGTTCTCCATTCGTCCCTCTCTTCTCTCCCTGCTCAGTCTCACACGTCATTCTTCTGTATTTGCTGTGCTGATATTTAACAAATAAGCTTTATGTGCATTTTTATGGAGACACACCAAAGTGAGATTTCACCTTATTTGTCACAGATGTCGGACTTGTCTAGAACACCTTTAAGGATTAACAAAAGTGCGAATGTGGACAACAATCTGTGTCAGGACAGTTTCACAGCTGCACACTTCACCCTAGAGACCTTTTAAAGAAACAACACACTTACAGGTTTGCTTTCACCTCATATTTTCTGTATTTCACATCTTTCATGAGCACCGGCTATGAAGCACACATCCAGAAACACAGAATATAACCCAATAACAGAATGTTATTGCAAGTTTTGTCATCAGCAAACTGTAAAGTGATAAATCACACAACAATCTCAGATATGTACCAAACAGGCTATTACATGGCATCTCTGTTGACTGTTATGGTATCTTGTGGCGCCCCCTAGTGTAATGTTTGTTCCTGTCTATCATTACATGAATGCAAGACTTGATAAACTCCATTTTGACCTTAAAAGTAAAAGTGAGCCAAAGCCTACGTAGGCGTGATGCCCCAGGTGGCCACCACACCTAGGCTTTGGAAATGAAAGAAAGTGACAAAAGCTCATTTCAGGGGACGTAACTTCAAACCAGCACATATGTTGGAAGTAGAAGTGCCCAAATGCTTTGCTTTGATCGGTTATAAATGAATGTACTTGGACGGTCAGAAGCCACATGTAAATGTTGATGTTATGTGGATTACGTACATACAAGTCTATTACAATTGAATGTGTTGTATGTTATAGAATATTAACATTCTAAATCTGACATACAATTTTAAAATAATTAGTACAGAACTGTTTAACCTGTAATTACTGTAACCAATAATTCATACATTTTCTGAGAATTTCAGATAAAATAAAAGAGGAGGTAACTGGTTGAGACAGAGAGAAGGAAGAAGTCTACAGAATCCTTCCTGTGGGATGGTCTGGATTTGTGACTGTGTTATTCGAGTTCTGTCAAACAGTAAGAAAATAACAGTTTATTTCTCTGTTGTAGTCCATTTTGGAGCGGAAATACTGTTTCAGTCTCTCTCACACACATTCAATACCACATTCAATCGGCACCTCACTCAACCGACTTTTTTTTTTTTTTTTTTTTTGGTCACTGCTGAATTCACACAAAATTGTTTTTGCTGGCTTGTTTGACCATGTTATTTGAAGTTTAGAATGCAACCAATCCTGGACCCGACGTACTGTGCATTTTCCATTTCTCCTCACTCTAACTGCTCATAATGAACCTAATCAGGTGGGTTCCATTATCCAGCCAGCTGTTGAGGGGCCAAACTCACTGAGTTGATCTGGTTTGAGTAGATTAGCAACAAATGTAAAATGTGCAGGTCTCAGTTATTTAAGTGTATCTTAGTATACACTAGTGGAGTTTCACCTTAGATTTGGAAAACGTTCCCATGGGATAAAAAAGCTTTTAAACCTACCAACATCCCTGATTCTTGAGACCAGGCACCTAAGTGGCTCTGCTCTTCTTCCTTTTTTTTTTTTTTTGTTAAGATATTTAGGTGTACTTTGGTAAACACTAGTAGAGTTCCACCTTAGATTTGGAATGTATAATAGAAGATATACCTTACTGAATTTTCATGAGTTTACCTGGTTACCCTGGTACAACAGCATTTTAGGGCCTTATAGAATTTTTATTTATTTTTTTTTAGCCTTCGAGAATAAAGACGTAATATTACAAGAATAAAGTCATAATATTACAAGAATAAAGTTGTAATTTTAAGACTTCGAGAATAAAGTCGTAATATTACAAGAATAAAGTCATAATTTTACGAGAAAAAAGTCATAATATTACGAGAATAAATTCGGAATTTTACGAGAATAAAGTTTACGAGAATAAAGTCATAGTATAATATTTTGACTTTTTTCTTGTAATATTATGACTTTTTTTCTCGTAAAATTACAACTTTATATACTCGTAATATTATGACTTTTTTCTCGTAATGTTACGACTTTATTCTCGTAATATTATGACTTTTTTTTTCTCATAATATTACGACTTTATTCTCAAAGTCCAAAAAATTTAAAAAAAGAAATTTGATGTGGCCCTAAAACTCCGTCATACCCTGGGAAATCAGGTGGCAGCCGAAAGGAAAAAAGATGACAAACCACCGTTAATCACAAAATAACGGTTTACTTCACTGATTTACTAAATTTCTATGCAGAAATGGCCTGACCGTCTGAATGACGAGCACATCTGCAACTAAAGCATCATCAATCTAGCATCCACTAGCTATCCAGCAACATCTATGGTATATGAAACAGACAAAATAACATTGCTTGCTGAAAATATTGGTTGTTTTTGTTATTGTGTTAACAAACACAAGGGGATGGACTCATTCATTCATTCATCTATTCAATCACTGCATTTTAGAGGGTACTATATGCATGCGCTTTTGAAAAGCCAAGAAAAAAAAACAGAACCCGCCAATACTTAAAGAAAGCTAACAGAAATGTTGGAATGTCCAGGTGGGAATGTCAGCCTCAACAGTAACGCTGATCAGCATTCCCATCTGGATCGCATGAGATTGAGTGTTGTGAGAAAAAATACAGGAGGGTAATGTTATTTATAAGTGAAACCAGAATGCTGGAACCAGATGGTAGAAGACTAAAAAATACATACTTGCAGTTTAACATATCACTCAAGATGTGACTTTACTGTCATTTAAAAAATGTAATTCAATGTAGTTTGAAGATTGTAGATGATTTCATGATTCTGTTAACAGCGGCTACATTGGTGTGATATGTGTTACAGTGTGTTACAGTGTTTCTTGATCATTTGAGTCTTTGAGTTGACCATAAAGGGCCTAGTTTGAAGATTGACTGTCATCTGTTTGGATGATGTGTCCAGCCCATCGAGGGTGATTTCTGTTGCTGATCTTTCAATTCAAGGATGCTGAGAATGGTTCTGTAGTTCCTCCAGATAATCTTCAAGATGTTGCAAAGACGTGTTGATGGACGCCTTCCAGGTGTTTGAGGTGCCTCCTGTAGGTAACTGAGGTTTCTGATCTAAATCAGTGTGCAACTACCCTGCACATTTCATTCCACCATGACAGAGCTGAACTTCTGGATTACTGTTTTTTTTTTTTTTTCTTTTTTTTTGCGTCAGTTGATCAGTTGTATCAACAGCTAACTTTGCTTAAAATTTCCGCTGTAGCATTGTGGTTACTTAGTTTGATTAGAAACGGATGTGGCACTAGGAGCGGGGCACCACGTGAACTTTCGTAGGGTCTGCTGTGACTCCGCCCTTGGTCACAGTGGCTTTGTGTCACAAAAGTTTTGATACATGAATCCATTTATGTGCGATGACACAGTCACTCACCTGATGAATGACGTTAATATTTGACACAAACAAAACATAGAAGTGGGTCAGACTGTGTAAATGATCAGGTCTTAATGCTGCACCCAGTTTTAGACTTGTAACAAGCAGCATTGCCCGGTGAGTGACTAACTAAAGAGTCATCTGTTCTCTAACGTCTGCCAACTGTCTGATGAGTTAAAGCCGGTCAACGCATGGACAAATTCAAACACAGAGAAAGTGAGCCATTACAGGATGTGTCATAACTTTAAACAAACAAACAAAAAAGAGGTTTATGGAAGACTGATGGATAAAACTGAAGAAGGTTAAAATATGACAGACAACAAGTGAAGATGCAATTAAATGTGGACATTAAAAGCCAAATACAATATATTAATGGGAAAGATGAACATCAAGATATCAATGGGGACATTTTAAAGTTACTTTATACAGTTACTTCATTAGCAGCTGCAGAGAACTTCAGCAGCTGCTGAATGTAACTAATACGGTAACCAGTAATCTAACTTGGTTACTTTGAAGATTGAGTACTCAGAAAAGCAACTATTAGTTACTTTGCTGAAAACTCAATCTTAAGAGGAACCAAGTTACATTACTAGTTACCTTATTAGTAACATTACTTATTAGTTACAAGTTGTTGGCAGCTGTAAAACTGTAAAAAGTAACTTTTCAAAGTATCTATGGCAACACTGTGTGTGTATATATATATATATATATATATATATATATATATATACGAGGTATCTTATAAAACTAACCGGCAGTTTTATAAAAAAAAAAAACTATATGGATTTGAATGACGTGCGATTACACCAATCATGCTTGAACCCTCGTGCGCATGCGTGAGTTTTTTCACGCGTGTCGGTGACGTCATTTCCCTGTGGGCAGGCTTTGAGTGAGCACTGGTCCCGCCCTCTCGGCTGAATTCTTTGTTTCACATGCTGCTCGAGACGGCGCGCGTTGCTTTATCAAACTTTTTTCAGGACCTGTGAGGAATATCCGAGTGGACACTATTCAAGAAATTCAGCTGGTTTTCGGTGAAAAGTTTAATGGCTGATGAGAGATTATGGGGTGTTTCTGTCGCTTTAAGGACTTCACACGGAGCGGGACGTTGTCTGGCTGTTTCGAGCTGAAATCATCCTAATTTAATTCTCTGTTGACCCAGGACGTTGTGAGAGAACAGAGAAGATTCAGAAGAGGCCGGCATGAGGACTTTATGCGGATATTCCACTGTTTAAGGACATTTTGTAATGAAAGAATGTGCGCGCAAATTCGCCGAGTCGTTTCCGTGACGACACCGCAAATCTGTGTGCGCCGCGACAGGAAAAACACCTCCGTGTTGAAAACCATTTGTAAAATTCAGGTGGCTTTTGATGGCTTTCAACAAGTGAGTAACTGAGAAATTGTTTAACAGCTTGGGCATGTTCCAACTTGCCCGTTAAGGTTTCCAACGGAGGTGTTTTTCCTGTCGCGACCCTCCGCGGTCGGGAACGGCCCGACATGTGACTCTGCCTGCACGTTCTTTCATTACAAAATGACCTTTAACAATGGAATGTCCGAATAAACTCCTCATGCCGACTTCTTCTGAAAGTTCTCTGTTCTCTGACGACTTACTGGGTGAACAGAGCCTGAAATGTGGAAGTTTTCAACTTGGAACAGCGAGATGACGCTGCCTCAGAGCGCAGATCGCCGTCAGGCGCCGTGGGCCGTCCTTAAAGCGACACTACCAGACCAAAATCTCTCATCAGCCGTTAAAATTTTCAACGAAGACCAGCTGAATTTATCGAATGGTGTCCACTCAGTTGTGCCTTACAGTTTTGAAAAAATTTTGATCAAACAAAGCAGCAGTCTCTGAGCCATTCCTAAACAATGAAAAAATCGACGAGAGGGTGGGCCACTCCTCACTCAAAGACTGCCCACAGGTGAATGACGTAACCGACAGGCGTGAAAAAACTCTCGCATGCCCACGAGGGTTCAAGCATGTCTGATGTAATCACACGTGATTCAAATCCATATGGTTTTTGAAAAAAATAATAAGGTCGGATACTTTGGCAGCACGGTGGCTTAGTGGTTAGCACTGTTGCCTCACAGCGAGAAGGTCATGGGTTCAATTCCCGTGGCCTTTCTGTGTGGAGTTTGCATGTTCTCCCCGTGTTTGCGTGGGTTTCCTCCGGGTGCTCCGGTTTCCTCCCACATCCAAAGACATGCGGGTTAGGTGGATTGGAATCTTTAAAATTGTCCTTAAGTGTGCGTGTGGGTGTGTGTGTGTTTGTTTGTCTATTTGTGGCCCTGCGACAGACTGGCGTCCTGTCCTGGGTGTACCCCGCCTCACGCCCTATGACTGCTGGGATAGGCTCCAGCCCCCCGCGACCCTTAATTGGACTAAGCGGTAGAAGATGGATGGATGGATGGATGGATGGATGGATGGTCGGATACTTTTCTAATAGACCTCGTATATGGTGAAAAGTTTACCAGAATACAGGAGAGCATCATTAAGGCTCTCTAAGGGATAAGTATGGTTACTTTTTAATATTTTACACAATTAAATCATCTCTTTTACAGGCAGATTTCTTTAGACAAGTCAAGGGATGATACATGGGCATTTCCAAGTCACTGAATATATCTTTTCATGAGTCACTAAGACATACAAAGAAACAACAGCAGCCTTAGTGGTCTGTGATGAGCAACAAGAAACTTGATATGTTGGCTTGTTACCATTTTTGCTGTTTTTACCCCATAACTTCAGAATATTCTGTCACAGATAGTCCAAACTATACCTTTTTCAAATTGTTATGATCAGACAAATAATGTGATATAACTTTAAAAATGATTGTTGCATTTTTAAATTTTGACCTCTGTGTAATTGTTCATTGGTCCCTACCTGGCTATAAGTACCTCCCTGTGATGGCTATCATACATTTTTGTGTCGGCCATGATACACTGAGGCTGGATTCTAAAGCGTCGTTTAGTCACCTTCAGTGGTACCAATCAGGTCAAAATTGATGACTGGCTCATGGACCACTGAGGAAAGCAACCAAAGTTAAATCGGAAGAATTACAGACTGTGGAGATATGACTGCAATATTTGCTTGCTGCGTCAATACTAACAGCTTCAGAGTAGAAAAAAAATTTCTTTCAAGAATATAAATTTAGGCTTCAGTCTTCGATTCACCTTATGGCAAACCGTAGCTGAAATTACACATCTTTTGAGGTCACTTCTTAATGCGTAATGTAAAAGAATTCAAAGACATATGACTGAAAATATTTATGTATCTACAGTATGGCCTAACCTGTCTTAAAATAAATAAATAAAAAACTGTCTATAAAAGTGGTGATTTAGTGTGTGGTGGGTGTCCACAATTATGCATTCCATTATTTTGACTTTAATCATTTAATTTCATTTATATCACATTGTATATATTTGGGGGGTTTTTTGTGAGTTTAAGGGCATAATTTTAGATTTTTTTTTTATACAGATAACAGTGATTTTTTTTTTTTTTTTTTTTACAGAAAAAAATTTAATTTGTAAAATCCCAAGACATAAAATATACAGTACATAACAAAGTAAAGAGATGTGTTTTTACTTTCAGATTATAGATTTTTTAAGACACCATAATTTTTAGTTTACTTTGACTTGATGTCATAAAACTGTAAAAGCTACAATCAATCAATCAATCAATTTTTTTTATATAGCGCCAAATCACAACAAACAGTTGCCCCAAGGCGCTTTATATTGTAAGGCAAGGCCATACAATAATTATGTAAAACCCCAACGGTCAAAACGACCCCCTGTGAGCAAGCACTTGGCTACAGTGGGAAGGAAAAACTCCCTTTTAACAGGAAGAAACCTCCAGCAGAACCAGGCTCAGGGAGGGGCAGTCTTCTGCTGGGACTGGTTGGGGCTGAGGGAGAGAACCAGGAAAAAGACATGCTGTGGAGGGGAGCAGAGATCAATCACTAATGATTAAATGCAGAGTGGTGCATACAGAGCAAAAAGAGAAAGAAACAGTGCATCATGGGAACCCCCCAGCAGTCTACGTCTATAGCAGCATAACTAAGGGATGGTTCAGGGTCACCTGATCCAGCCCTAACTATAAGCTTTAGCAAAAAGGAAAGTTTTAAGCCTAATCTTAAAAGTAGAGAGGGTGTCTGTCTCCCTGATCTGAATTGGGAGCTGGTTCCACAGGAGAGGAGCCTGAAAGCTGAAGGCGCTGCCTCCCATTCTACTCTTACAAACCCTAGGAACTACAAGTAAGCCTGCAGTCTGAGAGCGAAGCGCTCTATTGGGGTGATATGGTACTACGAGGTCCCTAAGATAAGATGGGACCTGATTATTCAAAACCTTATAAGTAAGAAGAAGAATTTTAAATTCTATTCTAGAATTAACAGGAAGCCAATGAAGAGAGGCCAATATGGGTGAGATATGCTCTCTCCTTCTAGTCCCCGTCAGTACTCTAGCTGCAGCATTTTGAATTAACTGAAGGCTTTTTAGGGAACTTTTAGGACAACCTGATAATAATGAATTACAATAGTCCAGCCTAGAGGAAATAAATGCATGAATTAGTTTTTCAGCATCACTCTGAGACAAGACCTTTCTGATTTTAGAGATATTACGTAAATGCAAAAAAGCAGTCCTACATATTGTTTTAATATGCGCTTGAATGACATATCCTGATCAAAAATGACTCCAAGATTTCTCACAGTATTACTAGAGGTCAGGGTAATGCCATCCAGAGTAAGGATCTGGTTAGACACCATGTTTCTAAGATTGTGGGGCCAAGTACAATAACTTCAGTTTTATCTGAGTTTAAAAGCAGGAAATTAGAGGTCATCCATGTCTTTATGTCTGTAAGACAATCCTGCAGTTTAGCTAATTGGTGTGTGCCCTCTGGCTTCATGGATAGATAAAGCTGGGTATCATCTGGGTAACAATGAAATTTAAGCGATACCAGTCTAATAATACTGCCTAAGGGAAGCATGTATAAAGTGAATAAAATTGGTCCTAGCACAGAACCTTGTGGAACTCCATAATTAACTTTAGTCTGTGAAGAAGATTCCCCATTTACATGAACAAATTGTAATCTATTAGACAATATGATTCAAAACCACCGCAGCGCAGTGCCTTTAATACCTATGGCATGCTCTAATCTCTGTAATAAAATTTTATGGTCAACAGTATCAAAAGCAGCACTGAGGTCTAACAGAACAAGCACAGAGATGAGTCCACTGTCCGAGGCCATAAGAAGATCATTTGTAACCTTCACTAATGCTGTTTCTGTACTATGATGAATTCTAAACCTGACTGAAACTCTTCAAATAGACCATTCCTCTGCAGATGATCAGTTAGCTGTTTTACAACTACCCTCTCAAGAATTTTGAGAGAAAAGGAAGGTTGGAGATTGGCCTATAATTAGCTAAGATAGCTGGGTCAAGTGATGGCTTTTTTAAGTAATGGTTTAATTACTGCCACCTTAAAAGCCTGTGGTACATAGCCAACTAACAAAGATAGATTGATCATATTTAAGATCGAAGCATTAAATAATGGTAGGGCTTCCTTGAGCAGCCTGGTAGGAATGGGGTCTAATAAACATGTTGATGGTTTGGATGAAGTAACTAATGAAAATAACTCAGACAGAACAATCGGAGAGAAAGAGTCTAACCAAATACCGGCATCACTGAAAGCAGCCAAAGATAACGATACGTCTTTGGGATGGTATGAGTAATTTTTTCTCTAATAGTTAAAATTTTGTTAGCAAAGAAAGTCATGAAGTCATTACTAGTTAAAGTTAATGGAATACTCAGCTCAATAGAGCTCTGACTCTTTGTCAGCCTGGCTACAGTGCTGAAAAGAAACCTGGGGTTGTTCTTATTTTCTTCAATTAGTGATGAGTAGAAAGATGAGTACAAGTGGTGAGTATGTTTTATAGACCCTGCATGATGATTGCACAACAGAAATTATGATGTTTGTTTTTTGTTTCACAGAGACCGTGCACCGTGGAATTTCAGCTCGCAGTAGAAAACATGGTTTTCAACTTGAAACCACAGGAAATATTTCCAAAGCAGCTGTTGACTGTTTTGGTCCTGGCAGACTTAAAGGCCAAAGATTTCATCATTAAACCATCTAAAAGCGTGAAGGATTCATTATGTGATTCTTTTGTTTCAGCCCGAGAACACCAGAACAAAACAAAAGTAATGATCATGAGAGACTGAACTGAAACTGACTCATAAAGTCTACTTCACCTTTGACCGGCTCTTGTTATTACCTCTGCCATCCAGGTCAGTGGGTTTTAACTGCTGAAGCAAATATTGTACAGTAGGTGGCAGTAAAGTCACACAAATGTATGTGAAGAAAGCTTTTTAATATAGTCCAAAGAAACATTCATACAATAAATTGTGGTTTTGCAAGCTGATAAGGAACAAGCTGAACCCCTTAACGCCTGAATTTATATAGCTGTATATAAAAAAATGTTTTGTGTGTGTTTTTGCCTTTAAGTAGATGGTAAATAATGTTGAGATGATTAATTGCACTTTTAGACAAAAATAAATAGTAATTTTGGTAATAATTTATGTTATAATGTTATAATAATAATAATGGTATGTTGCAAATTTGCAACAACAGGCATACTGGTCAATTTGGTATGTTGCATATTTGAGTCAAATATTGTAGCATATATGCGACAACAGACGTTAAGGGGTTAATGTGCAAAAGTGGTTGTTATCTCCTTTTCATTTGTAATTAAATTTGGGTTGATAACAACAACAATAATAACAAGAGCATCAGAGATTTCTGATGTCCACCAGCCCAGATCTGGATCACCTCCACAATTCAGTGGAGTCTTCCAAGCCCTAATATCTATCTGTGGTGCAAATTTGGTGAGAATCCGTGAAGTAGCTTTGATGTAAACCTTCAAAACCTATATAAAGGGAACTCTTGATCCAGAATCTGGATCCGGAACACCTCCAAAATTTAAACTTGCAAATTTGCACCACAGATAGATATTAGGCCATGGAAGACTCCACTGAATGTTGGAGGTGATCCAGATCCAGATTGGCGGATGTCAGAAATCTCTGGTACTCTTGTTTTTTAATTACTTTTGGATTGCATCAATTCCAAAGGTCCATGGGCCAAGCAGGTTTTGGGTACCACTTAAGGGAAGAACAACACTTTGAATCCAGCCTCATTGTATAATGACCTACACAAAAAATGTATGATAGCCATCCCAGGGTGTAGCTGTAGCCAGGTAGGGGTCAGTGAAGAATTACACAGAGGTCCAAACTTTAAAAATGCTCCAATCATGTTTAAAACTATATCACATTACTGTTTGATCATAACGATTCCAAAAAGGTATAGTTTGGACTAATCTGTGATGGAATGTTTGGAGTTATGGGTAAAAACAGTACAAATGGGGACAAAGGTCAGTTTCAGTTTGTACAGGGGTCAAAAGTTAAAGTTGCACCAATTTCAGTACAAAATGATGCAAATTATTGGTTGAAATAAAAGGATTGTTAAATGGAATAGTTCTGACTGTGCTGAATGTTTTGTCTCCAAAGTAAAGGTCAAACAAGGTCAACATCTATTGGAGTCTATGACATGTGACATATGTTACCCTGTAACATGATAACTAAGCATGACAGATGGTGCAAACTATTCCTTATTAGAACCTTATTAACCCAAACAATAATTTGCATTATTTACTTAACTGAATTTTAGCAACTTTAACTTTTGACCCCTGTACAAACTGAAATTGACCTTTGTCCCCATTTTTGCTGTTTTTACCCCATAACTCCAGAACATTCCATCACAGATAGTCCAAACTATACCTTTTTGGAATCGTTATGATCAAACAAGTAATGTGATATAGTTTTCAGCATGATTGGACCATTTTTTTAAGTTTGACCTTTGTGTAATTCTTCATTAACCCCTACCTGGCTACAACTACCACCCCGGGATGGCTATCATACATTTGTGTCGGCCATTATACACTGAGGCTGGATTCTAAGTGTCGTTTTATCCCGTAAGTGTACCGATTAGGTCAAAATTCATCACTGACTCATGGACTAATTAAGTTGAGAGAAAATAAGCAATATGTAAAACATCATCAGTGTCATTTCTGTGCATTAAATATTAAATAGAAAAATTACATGTACGGTATAGTTCAATGATTTTGTTCTTAGCTTCTTGGTTTTTAATTAATTTGGTGTACCATCCAATTTGCCCTCCATCCTGCAGCAACAGCACGATGGGATGCAAGCCAGAGTTCTCATGGGAGGAGTCCGTCAGTGTTGTTCCACCTCCTCCTCTCAGCAATCACTCGCCTCTTCCACATGCCATGAAACACAGAGATGGTGTCCATCTAGAATATCATCTTCATGGTAGCCCTGTTCAACATCCGGCAGCTCCAGGCCAAGCAAAGACAAAAACCGGCCACATCTATGAGCTCCAGTATGCTGAACACTGTGCTGTCCTGGCAACACGTCCAGATTCCATGCAGCATGCTCTAGATACCATCTCCAGCTTCTATCAATTGTTTGGTCTGCAAGTCAACTTCAAGAAACTCCAGGTCATGGCTCAACTCTCCAACCAATCCCCCTCACCACCAGCTTCCATACCAATGGAAAACCACTGGGCCTTGTCTAAAATTTCACCTATCTTGGCTCCACATGCTCTCATCTGACTGCTCTCTTGACACCTGGTGACCTGTATTAGCTTGATTACAAAAAGGATGTGTAAAATCACCCCTTTGAGCAGACAGAGCAGCAAATCTCACTTTATTTTTGCAACTTTAACTCTCAACCAGCACATTTTAATGAGGCCAGACAGACAAAATAAAGATTCACTGTGAAGTTCTATGTTTTATTTCATCTACACCCATTTGGATCAAATCACCCATTCACAGCTTCCACACGCTGCACATGCACGTAGTGGGCAGATAGAGAAAGCGAAAAAGATGAACCCACACACACTGACTGCTGCAGCAGGGCAGAGCTGCACAGTCACACTGACACTTTGATGTGTATCTTTATCACATCACGTCTTTATAAGCCACGTTGTCCTCTGTCCGTGCACGCTCTGCAGTGTCATGATAACACTGCATGTAGATGCAACACGGTAAAAGCAGATTTTCAAAGGCAAACCGCACAATGGATGAAACAAACACGTGTCTGACAGCGTAAAAGCTGTGAAATTAAGATTGTGCATCAGTGATGAATGATAAAAGCACACATGGAGGTCAGCGAGAAAGAGGGGACCTGAGAAGAAGAAATAAATAAATAACTGGGTCATTATCTTGGTTTGGATGTTTGAGTTTCAAAAATATTACATTTTCCAATGCGTCATCTCTGCACATTTGTTGATTTAACTCACTGCACTGAAAATGTAAAGCACACACTCAGCTTCAACCACTTACTCAAATAGGGTCACCGGGGGGCTGAAGCCTATCACCAGCAGTCATAGGGCCTGAGGCGGGGTACACCCCCAGACAGGACGCTGCTTCCAAGGGCACATGTAGACAAACAAACAACGTACACACCGCCCCACAATTAAAAGTTACCAATCCACCTAACTTACATTTCTTTGGATGCAAGTTAGAAAGGCCCCAGGGAGGAATCAAACCCATGTCCTTCTTCCTGGGAGGCAAGCAGTGCTAACACTAATCCACTGTGTTACCCGATTAAAAGCCAGCCTGTCTATTTGGTAAATCCATGAGCACTATGCTTATTGTGAAATCGATCACCAAAGTGATTATGATCTGAGATATACCGGATCGATGAGCCTGATGTGGAAAGTTAAATCACACCATTTTACAAGAACTGCTGCTCTTCAGGTTCTTAACACAGAAAAACCACCAGTATCTCAAATACACAAATCACACTGTAATCATCATGCTAGAATCTGAGAAGTGCGTGTGCGTGCGTTTTCCATCAATCTGCTATGTGCATGTCTGACCCCAGAATTACCCTTTAAGGGTTTGTTTTGGCAAAGGTCACTGGGGTAAAAGGTCAACATTTTGAGTTTTCTTTTTTTTTTTTTTTTTTGGCAATTTCCTCCAAACTTCATCTGAGGATGATAGTCAACCCCAGAATTGTCTTTAAAGGGTTTGTTTTAAAAAAAAAGGTCAAGGTCACCGGGGTCAAAGGAAAAAATTATGATTTTATTTTATTTTTTCACTCCAATATACATCAGACTTGGCACCTATATGGAGCTGGGTTCTGGAACTCCCTGAGTGAAGTCAAATATGGCAAAAGTTAATAATCGGTGTCAAAGGTCAAATTGAAGTTTTTCTCTCTGATTTGCAACAAACTTCTGGAATTAACCAGGTGAGGTCAAATACAGCAAAAGGCAATCAAGGTAATTGGGGACAAAGGGCAAAGTTGAATTGTTTTCACTCCAATTTGCACCGGTGGGTTCTGGGATTGCCCAGGTGAGGTAGCATTTGCCGAAGGTCAATCATTGGGTCCAAGGTCATGTCTGCCTTTCTGTTGGCCGACTCCTCCCAGGTCATTTGCTGAATTCTACCAAACATGGAATGTCAATTAATGTTGACCCGAAATTGCCCTTAAACCCCTTAACGCCTGAATTTATATAGCTGTATATAAAAAAAGTTTTGTGTCTGTTTTTGCCTTTAAGTAGATGGTAAATAATGTTGAGATTATTATTTCACTTTTGCACAAAACTAGATAGTAATATTGGGTATTCTGGTAATGACTTTATGTTATAATGTTATAATAATAATGATGGTATGTTGCAAATTTGCGGGCATACAGGTCAATTTGGTAAGTTGCATATTTGAGTCAGAGATTGTAGCATATCTGCGACGATGGGCGTTAAGGGGTTAAGTAGATGGTAAATAATGTTGAGATAATGAATTTCACTTTTGCACAAAAAATAAGTCGTAATTTTGGTATTTTGGTAATAATTTATGTTATAATGTTATAATAATAATAATGATATGTTGCAAATATGCAACAACAGGCATACTGGTCAATCTGGTATGTTGCGTATTTGAGTCAAATATTGTAGCATATATGCGACAATAGACGTTAAGGGGTTAAATAATTCATTTTGTCAAAGACCAAGGTCAAAGAATTTGCTTTCCAACCTGATTTGGACCAAATGTGGCACACACTTGTCTGAATTCCAGAACTGCCCTGGCAAGGTCAGCCAGAGGTCGAGCATTTTGGGTTAGTTCAAGGTAAGTGAGGTCAGATATCAGACTGCTGTAGCCCTTACTGTCTTCATGTCCACTGGTTCTACTGCCTAGTTGGTTTGAAATATGTGAAAAGCCATTTATGCTTCTTTGTGTGGTGAAGTTTTTAAATAATGAGGAGACTTTCCTTTCACCTGTGTGAAAATGTGAATTTTTTTCATTGCATGTACATCTAAAAATGACTAATTGGTGCCACGGAGCGTCACAGGTGACGCCGATGAAACTCACAACAGGAATTTATTCTGTATTTGAGACAACTACTGGTTCAGGTCACGGTGTTAACATGCATGTGTGCATACTTATATGAGCAAATATGCGCACAGAGCACTTAAAGCTCAGGTGCAGCTGCCTGTTTATACCATTTAAATAAGATATTTCAGCTTTGTCATGACTCATGACACTTCCCAATGGTATTTATTTACATATCTGCCTCCAATTCTTTCTTTTTCCCTGCAAGACACAGAAATATTCTGCATGTGAGACTATCAACAGGGGGAAAAAAGGACGTGATTTCATTCTCAAACCTGGAAAGAAACACACAAACAAAAAGTGGAATATGCCAGGTCGTCTAATTGGGCCCACGGGCCGCTGTGCTGCGGCAACACCATGGTGTGCCTCAGGCTCACCAACGCAGTAATGAGCTCAGCTCATCCCCTGTAGCTTAATGATAAATGATCTGATCTGTGATGATGAAGGATCTATGACTGACATGCAGCTGAAACAAGAACAGCCAGGTGGTAGTCCGAAATTTCCATTTGGACATGTTTGCACAAATAAGAACCTCTCCTTTGACAAAAGAAGCAATAAATAAATAAATAAAAGCATTTTATTCAGCCAAGTGGTGTATTTTTTCTTTTCTTTTTTTAAATGCAAGAACTGTTGTGAAAGTGTAGGAACACGGACCCACAACAGGGGGCGCAAATGAACGGACAATGGAGAAGATAAATAACAAGTTTTACTATTGTGAAACGAGCACAACCAATACAACAATCAACAATTTGGGGTTAAGCCGAATTCTGCTGGTGTCGTGTGGGCAGGCTCGAAGGTAGGAGACGTCCGTCCAAGTCGAACCGGAACCATCCAGATCTCCTCTGCCACCAAACCCTGGAAGTACTGGAACCGCCAAGTCCCGAATTCCCAGGTGGCCACTGCCTCCGCTCGTCGGATCCGGTACTGCTGGCAAGAGAGAGCAACAAACACGCAGGTGTGGATGCGGCTGCACCCAATAACACGGAGAGGGGAGAAGCCGCCTCCACCTCTCGTCACAAAAAAAACAGGAAGGTGAGTACTTATCTAATCACTCGGCCTGCGGTAGTCAGCTGTCCTGAAAGGTTTAACAAGTGTTATCAATTAACACAGAATATGCTGCAGAGAATGTTACCTCTATCTCAAGGCGATATCTCGGCACTGAGGTGGAGACGCCGTCCTGCTGATATACCTCCGTGCTGAGTGGAACAGCTGTGTCCAGTGATGGGTGACAGCTGTCACCCTGGCTGCTCTCGTGAGGCGGCAGCGCCCTCTGGTGCCTGGAGCCCGCACTCCAGGCAGGGCGCCCTCTGGTGGTGGTGGGCCAGCAGTACCTCCTCTTCAGCGGCCCACACAACAGGACCCCCCCCTCAACGGGCGCCTCCTGGCGCACGACCGGGCTTGTCCGGATGGCGACGGTAGAAGTCGGCCAGGAGGGCCGGGTCCAGGATGAAGCCCTTCTTCACCCAGGAGCGTTCTTCGGGACCGTACCCCTCCCAGTCCACCAGGTACTGAAAACCCCGACCTATTCGACGGACGTCAAGGAGCCGGCGCACTGTCCAAGCCGGTTCCCCGTCGATGATCCGGGCAGGAGATGGTGCCGGACCCGGGGCGCAGAGGGGTGAGGTGTGATGGGGTTTTATCCGGGAAACATGAAATACTGGATGGATCCGCAGTGAGGCCGGGAGCTGGAGCCTCACCGCGGCGGGGTTGATGACTTTAAGGATCTTGAAGGGTCCGATGTATCGTTCCTGGAGTTTTGGGGAGTCCGCTTGTAGAGGAATGTCCTTGGTGGATAACCACACCTCCTGCCCAGGACGATACGTAGGGGCCGGGGCCCGTCGCCGGTCTGCATGTGTCTTCGCCCTCGTCCGGGCCTTCAACAAAGCAGAACGGGTGGCGCGCCACACCCGACGGCACTTCCGTAGGTGGGCCTGGACCGAGGGCACACCGACCTCTCCCTCAACCACCGGAAACAAGGGGGGCTGATACCCCAAGCACACCTCAAAAGGGGAGAGGCCGGTGGCTGACGACACTTGACTGTTGTGGGCGTACTCGATCCAGGCCAGATGGGTACTCCAGGCCGTCGGGTGCGCGGCTGTCACACAGCGTAGTGTCTGCTCCAGTTCTTGGTTGGCCCGCTCTGCTTGCCCGTTGGTCTGGGGGTGATACCCGGACGAGAGGCTGACCGTGGCCCCCAGTTCCCGGCAGAAGCTCCTCCACACATGCGAGGAAAACTGGGGACCGCGATCGGAGACGATGTCTGATGGTATCCCATGCAGACGGACGACGTGGTGGACCAAGAGGTCCGCTGTCTCCTGGGCCGTTGGTAGCTTCGGGAGGGCCACGAAGTGGGCCGCCTTGGAGAAACGGTCCACTATCGTGAAGACGACGGTGTTTCCCTGGGACGGCGGGAGACCCGTGACAAAGTCCAGGCCGATGTGGGACCAGGGGCGATGTGGGACGGGCAGCGGCTGTAGCAGCCCTGAGGTCTTTCGATGGTCGGCCTTGCCCCTGGTGCAGGTGGTACAGGCCTGGACGTAGTCCCGGACGTCGGCCTCCAGGGATGCCCACCAGAAGCGCTGCCGGACGACTGCCACGGTCCTTCGCACCCCAGGGTGACAGGAGAGCTTAGAACCGTGACAGAAGTCCAGCACCGCAGCTCTGGCTTCCGGTGGGACGTAGAGTCTGTTCTTTGGTCCGGTTCCGGGGTCCGGGTCTCGGGTCAGGGCCTCCCGGACGGTCTTCTCCACGTCCCAGGTGAGGGCGGCCACGATAGCGGACTCCGGGATGATGGGATCCGGGGGATCCGACGGTTCCGTCTTGACTTCGTCTTCGTGTACCCGGGACAATGCATCCGATCTCTGATTCCTGGTCCCGGGACGGTAGGTAATCCGGAAGTCAAAACGGCCAAAGAACAGTGACCAGCGGGCTTGCCTGGGGTTCAGCCGCTTGGCGGTCCTGATGTACTCCAGGTTCCGATGGTCAGTGAAAACCGTGAATGGCACGGATGTTCCCTCCAACAGATGTCTCCACTCTTCGAGGGCCTCTTTCACCGCAAGGAGTTCTCGATTGCCGACGTCATAGTTCCGTTCGGCCGGGGTCAACCTGCGGGAAAAATAGGCACACGGGTGAAGGACCTTATCGGTCTTCCCGCTCTGGGAGAGCACTGCTCCTATCCCTGAGTCCGAGGCGTCCACTTCAACCACTAACTGGCGGCTAGGATCGGGCTGCACCAGAATGGGTGCAGACGAGAAGCGCCGTTTCAACTCCTTGAACGCGGCATCGCACCGGTCCGACCAGGTGAAGGGGACTTTTGGTGAGGTCAGGGCTGTCAGGGGGCTAACTACCTGACTGTAGCCCTTAATGAACCTCCTGTAGAAATTAGCAAAGCCGAGGAACTGTTGCAGCTTCCTACGGCTTGTGGGTTGGGACCAGTCTCTCACCGCCGCCACCTTGGCCGGATCAGGAGCGACGGAGTTCGGGGAGATGATGAACCCCAAGAAGGACAAAGACGTGCGGTGGAACTCACACTTCTCGCCCTTCACAAACAAGCGATTCTCCAACAACCGCTGTAGGACCTGCCGGACATGCCGGACATGAGTCTCAGGATCCGGGGAAAAGATGAGTATATCGTCTAGATACACGAAGACGAACCGGTGCAGGAAGTCCCGCAAGACATCGTTTACCAACGCTTGGAAAGTCGCGGGAGCATTAGTGAGACCGAACGGCATGACCAGGTACTCAAAATGACCTAACGGGGTGTTAAACGCCGTCTTCCACTCATCTCCCTTCCGGATCCGAACCAGATGGTACGCATTCCTAAGATCAAGCTTGGTGAAAATCCTGGCTCCATGCAAGGGGGTGAACACTGAATCCAATAAGGGCAACGGGTATCGGTTGCGAACCGTGATTTCGTTCAACCCCCTATAATCAATGCATGGACGAAGCCCGCCATCTTTTTTACCCACAAAAAAGAAACCAGCACCCATCGGAGAGGTGGAATTCCGGATCAACCCGGCAGCTAATGAGTCCCGGATGTAGGTCTCCATTGATTCGCGCTCCGGCCGTGAGAGGTTGTACAGCCTACTGGACGGGAACTCACTGCCTGGCACCAAATCAATGGCACAATCATACGGGCGGTGCGGAGGAAGCGTGAGAGCCAGATCCTTGCTGAACACGTCCGCAAGACCGTGGTACTCCGCCGGCACCGTCCTCAGATTGGGCGGGACTCTGACCTCCTCCTTAGCTTGGGAGCCAGGAGGAACCGAGGAACCTAGACACTCCCGATGGCAGGTCTCGCTCCACTGTACCACTACCCCGGACGGCCAATCGATCCGGGGATTGTGCTTCAACATCCAGGGAAAACCCAGAACCACACGGGAGGTGGCCTGAGTCACAAAGAACTCGATCACCTCCCGGTGGTTACCTGACACCACCAGAGTTACTGGTGGTGTCTTATGCGTGATCGGCGGGAGTAGGGAGCCATCTAGTGCCCGAACCTGTACAGGCGAGGTAAGAGCCACCAGAGGGAGCCCTATCTCCCTGGCCCATCTACTGTCTAGCAGATTCCCCTCAGAGCCCGTGTCCACCAGTGCTGGGGCCTTCAGGGTTGAATCCTCATATAGGATCGTGACTGGGAGTCGTGTGGCAATGTGGGTGTGTCCCACGTGAATGTCTCGGCCCACCCTTAGCCCAGTCTCTAGGGGCGGGCGTTGGAGTTTTAACCGCTCGGGGCAGTCGTTTGCAAGATGCTCAATCGAGCCACAAACAAAACAAGCTCCGTGGGCCCGCCTCCTTTGTGCTCCAGGTGCCCGAAATGTTGCCCTGCTCGTGTCCATAGCATCGTCAGCAGGGGGAGCCGTAGCCGCACGGAGCGCAGGAACAAGGGAGCGTGGGGAGGGCGAAGCTCGGTCGGAACCGGAAGGGAGAGGAACGACGCGTGCCTGGCCACGCCCTTCGCCTCGTTCCCGACGGCGTTCTTCTAACCGATTGTCGAGTTGTATGACTAGATCGATGAGCCCATCTAAATCCCGCGGTTCGTCCTTCGCCACCAGGTGCTCTTTTAGGACCAGTGACAGTCCGTTTACAAAGGCGGCGCGGAGGGCAGTGCTATTCCAGCCGGACCTCGCAGCCGCGATGCGGAAGGCGACTGCATAGGCAGCTGCGCTCCGACGCCCCTGTCTCATTGACAGTAGCACGGTTGAAGCGGTCTCTCCTCTATTGGGGTGATCGAACACCGTTCTGAGCTCCCGCACAAACCCATCGTATGTATGAAGGAGCCGTGAGTTCTGCTCCCAGAGCGCTGTAGCCCAAGCGCGTGCCTCCCCGCGAAGCAGGTTTATTACATAAGCTACTTTGCTAGCGTCAGTCGCGTACATCACGGGACGCTGTGCGAAGACGAGCGAACACTGCATAAGGAAATCCGCGCACGTCTCCACACAGCCTCCGTATGGTTCTGGAGGGCTTATGTATGCTTCTGGGGACGGAGGGAGGGGCCGTTGAACGACCAGTGGAACGTCACTATTACGCGCAGGGTCCTCGGGAGGGAGAGCCGCAGCGGCGCCCGAAGGGCGTGCTTCCACTTGTGCGGCGAGAGCCTCCACCCTGCGGTTTAGGAGAACGTTCTGCTCGGTCATAAAATCCATCCGAGTGGTGAAAGCGGTGAGGATCCGCTGCAACTCACCGATTACCCCTCCCGAAGACGCCGACGCGCCCTGTTCTTCCATTGGCCGTTCAACAGCCGGTTGACGCCCCTCGGGATCCATGACGCTGGCCGAGATATCCTGTTGTGAAAGTGTAGGAACACGGACCCACAACGGGGCGCAAATGAACGGACAATGGAGAAGATAAATAACAAGTTTTACTATTGTGAAACGAGCACAACCAATACAACAATCAACAATTTGGGGTTAAGCCGAATTCTGCTGGTGTCGTGTGGGCAGGCTCGAAGGTAGGAGACGTCCGTCCAAGTCGAACCGGAACCATCCAGATCTCCTCTGCCACCGAACCCTGGAAGTACTGGAACCGCCAAGTCCCGAATTCCCAGGTGGCCACTGCCTCCGCTCGTCGGATCCGGTACTGCTGGCAAGAGAGAGCAACAAACACGCAGGTGTGGATGCGGCTGCACCCAATAACACGGAGAGGGGAGAAGCCGCCTCCACCTCTCGTCACAAAAAAAACAGGAAGGTGAGTACTTATCTAATCACTCGGCCTGCGGTAGTCAGCTGTCCTGAAAGGTTTAACAAGTGTTATCAATTAACACAGAATATGCTGCAGAGAATGTTACCTCTATCTCAAGGCGATATCTCGGCACTGAGGTGGAGACGCCGTCCTGCTGATATACCTCCGTGCTGAGTGGAACAGCTGTGTCCAGTGATGGGTGACAGCTGTCACCCTGGCTGCTCTCGTGAGGCGGCAGCGCCCTCTGGTGCCTGGAGCCCGCACTCCAGGCAGGGCGCCCTCTGGTGGTGGTGGGCCAGCAGTACCTCCTCTTCAGCGGCCCACACAACAAGAACAGCAGGTACAGTTTGATCCTGACACTAGTGTACTGAAAAACTATACTCAATCAAAAGTACAATTACTTCCACTTTTAAAAAATCACTCAAGTGAAAGTGAAAATTCTTGCTTGTGAAACCTACTCCAGTAAAAAAAAAAAAACAACAACAATAATAATAAGAAGAAGAAGAAGAAGAAGAAGAAGAAGACGAAGAAGAAGACGAAGAAGAAGAAGAATTGCTCAAGGTGCAATTTACTTTCTTCAACTCTTGATCAGAGTTGTATTCTATAAAAATGATAAATGCTGGGGGGTTGGGTCCCCTGGCTCCCCCCACCAGTCTCAATGCTTTCACCGCCTATGTATGTGTGAGCTCATATATGTAAACTGACTCCAGCAAGGTAGAACTTTCATGCACATCTCAACGTGATGCACACTGGTTTGTACTCCAATAATGCAAAGTATTCAAGAAAATAGTGAAGAAAAGAAACTTTTCTGAAACAGAGATCGTTGAAATATTCATATGCACGGTTTAAGCAAAAATCCGTGTGTACGATAGTTGATAAATGAGACCCAGGGAGTTAGTTCCGATTCACGTAATGTGTGGAATATATGCAAATTGTTGACTATTTCGTACGACAGTCATATAACAGGCTGTTTCTACATCATTTTTAAGGCAGTCGTTTTGCAAAGAAAGATGAAAATTTACAAGATGCGCATGCACAACTGTAACTCACGTAAAAAAATACCCTCTAGGTTGTGTCTTTACAGATCTTTAAAACAGCCACTGCTTTAATAAAATGGAATATAGATGTAGTCATAGCTGTTGGAAGTGGGGGTGCTGCCAGATGACAAAAATATAATAATAAAATAAATAGCAAATTTATTAAAATGTTTTAAATTGTTTGTTGTTATTTACACCAAAATGTAATGTTTGGTTAGGCTTTTGAGAATAATAAGCAATTCTGAATAAGTATTCTATAGTGCTATAGCTTATAATGGAATGTGGTAATGTTAGTTGCAACACTTGTTCTCCATTTTAGATTTGTTTATGCTGATAAAGTATGTGCATATGCCTGATGTCTGTGCTCTGTTGCAGAGTAGGATGTTCAAATAAAATATAGTACATTCTTTTCCAATTAAATATTGTGTGTAGCGTTTTTCGATGTGTTCTTGTTAGTTTAGCGGGACCCCCCCCCCCCCCCCCCAAGACAAATAATCTTCCTACGGCCCTGCAAAGGCATGTGTAAACTGTATTTTTGAACTTTTAGGTTTTCTTTGTTGTTGTTTTAGATAATATTCACATATTGGTTCACAAAAACGCATTTGGAGAGCTTTTATTTTGCAGATTGGCTGTCGTTGGATGTAGTTAAGGAGTCGTGTTTTCTACATAATGATGCCGTTAATTGGTAGTTTAACAGCAGATGTAAGTGCAGCTGCTGTGGACAACCGACAACCCACGTGCGGATTAAAGACACACACGTAATCACACAGAGAGAGAGCGTTTCTCTCCGGTTTCTTACCGGTTACAACCACCTCGCCAGGCTCGCCTCCTCTCTGTCTGTTTCGGAGTTGGATTGTAAACCGGTTTTTCCTTCTCGTCACCTTTTCTCCTTAAGTTGAGGCAAACAGGTGCGTGATGCTCTTTCTCTCTCTATAATTTTAATATTTTACTTGTAATATTGCGGTTTTGTTATCAAGTCCATGTCCGTCCAGAGTACGTGTTGACCAGAACAACAGATCTCCACAGGTGCTTCTGTCAGCGGCCACACCTCCTGTCATTTCAGCGCACCCACCAAAGCCACACTCGTGGGGCACTTAGACAATTTTCACTGCCGGCACGTCAGTGATTGCCTGCAGACTGTTGTCATGCCAAGAGTGTGAATGGCCGCACATTTTCTGTGTCAAACGAGCAGTGTTAGATGTGCATGAGTGTCACCTAGGATTTGGCCAACACCTGCTGCGAGAGGGTTTGATGGGCTTGCACATTGCACACTTTGTCTTTCAGCCGCTGGTGTGCACAAATAGTTGTAGCAACAGGTGTATGAGGCGTTAGAAGCAGCTACAATTCTACCCTTTTGCATACGATTCCTGCTTCATGCGTAAATCGGCCAAATTTGCAGTATGTGTGAAGTGGCCCTGAAGTATGTCATAGTGATTAATTGGGTGTTTGTTTTGCATGTCTTTTACAGGTACAAAAACAGTGGATGGAGTCACAACAGGTAATATCTCAATTCAGTTCAAATGTTTTTATTCATCAGATAAAAATCCATTAAAAAATATGAGACCCTAAAACCAAAGTCAAAGGATTTATACAACTATATAGCACTTAAAAATTGATCTGTTAAAAAAAACACTGTTTAAAATGACTTTCTATTTTTGTGGATCTATTTCTAAGATTCATAGATGTCTTAACTTTGGGTATCGTATTGTCAAGCAAAAAATGTTAATGGACTAAGTTAGGAGAACTAAATTTAGTGGAAGCTAATTGGTCCGCTGATGGTTTTTGAAGTTAGCTGAAATGCTAATCTGCTAACAAAAAAGTTAGCTTCGCTAATTAGTGGTTAGCACATTAGCGGAACTGTGCCCACCACTGAATGTTATTAAAGTGTTTTCTTTTTCTTGATGGTGACACTAGAGCTGCAGATTCTTAACAAGCCCCTGATTGTCCCTCTGTGTTCAGTATTTGTCAATAAACGTGTGTATAAAGTTGTGAATGTTACACAGTCAGCCTGGGTACCTGATTTCTTTTAACTTCATGTGTGCTTCTCTGAGCTCACAGTGGCCTCACACACACATGCTCCCACTCATATTTTTCATGTTTGTTCTGTTTGCAAGGGTACCAAATAAACTATCCCTGCGTGTCTCCATGTCATGTCCAGTCATCTGTAGTTCATACTCAGTATTATGTCTTTTCTTTGTTCATGTTGACTGATCTGATGGAGTGGGGATTCCCAAGTTCCATTTACATTAATTTGCATATTTAGATAGGGGTGACTGCCCCTCCCTGAGCCTGGTTCTGCTGGAGGTTTCTTCCTGTTAAAAGGGAGTTTTTCCTTCCCACTGTAGCCAAGTGCTTGCTCACAGGGGGTCGTTTTGACCGTTGGGGTTTTACATCATTATTGTATGGCCTTGCCTTACAATATAAAGCGCCTTGGGGCAACTGTTTGTTGTGATTTGGCGCTATATAAAAAAAAAAATTGAATTGAATTGAATTGGGTGTGGAAAGGGAGGAGCTTGGAGCACGTGCAGTAAATTCCACATTGACATGTACAATTGGAACGTGCTTGGATCCATGCGTAGGCACACTTCGATACATCTGAATTATTTTTACACAAGTTTCTGGGTTTTGGTGTACGGCATGTTTCAGTGGGAAATCCATGCAAATCTATGCAATGTACATGAGGCCCCTGGTTATCTCTCTTTATTTCATCCTTACACACTGAAATGTTTTGCCAGTACCATAGAGTATCAGAAAAATTATCCAACTCCATCAACAACCGTATGAGCAGCACAGATATAAACAGTGTGCACCATAGTACAGGAGCGCTAACCAACTGCGAGGACTGATGGACTGTAGAGTTTAAATAATTGTGAATTTACTCCTGTGTTTTCAGACCTGAACATTATTGTGCACAAAGTGTGTTCACCGAGAACAAACACCAAAAGCCTGCGACACACATGACACATGAATTAGACAATTGCCAGAACATTTATTATTGTCACAGAGTAACTTAACAAAGATGCTGTATTTAGATCAAGTATCTGGCTTTCAGAGAGTTTCATGCAGTTATGACATGAACCAAATAACCTGTCTGCTCTCTCTTTGTGCTTAATGATTAAACACCTTGATCTGTCAGCTTGATAATTCTTTTTTCAGTGTTGTAGTTGTTTATTTTTGGGACTGTTGGTTCTGTGCAGTGCATCAGGAGCCTGTACAAGCATACAGGCTCCTGTACCCTAACCAGAATCTCAGATGGGGGAGTATAACCTGTGCGTGTTGAGGGAGTGTCGGTCGGCCTTGACGTTTTGTCCATGTTGCGTGCTTCTCTGTGCATGTAGATGCCTCAGTGTTGAGGACCCCAGTGTCCGCAGAAGGCATAACTACAGATGATGGATGCAAAACACAAATATTCCAGAAAAAAACTGTACTTTTGAGAGGTGGAAATGGGTCTGCTCAGGTGGTTGCCATCCAGGACCCAAGGCAGTTCCAAGGTGTTGTGAATGAAGTGATGCCAGTGCATGCTCCTAGACCCGACTCGACTTGGCTTGCATCATTTTGTCTTTGTAGATGTTCACAGTTTGAGTTGTGGTGTGGTTAAATTAAAGCGCCGGTGGAGTTTTGGTCACCCATGAATGGACCCGTGCATCAGTGGTTTGTATATACTGCAGCATGTAAATGTTGTAAAGTAACTATATTTATGAACAAAAAACATTTTAGCTGCATATATATATATATATATATATATATATATATATATATATATATATATATATATATATAATTGCATTATGGCACATAATTGTAGCATTTTTGGCTACCAGTTGGTTTAAGAAATTGACCCCCTCACCTGAATTTTAGTGTAAGCTGACAGAATGAAGTGCATGAGCCTTTATTTCATGATAGAAATTACACACTACTTTTAAAAAAAAATGCAAAAAAGTAGAAATGTTTTTATCAAAGTTAAAGGCAAATGGCCAACTTCAGTATTGTCTTCCATCTCTATTCCACCAAAATGTGTATGCGCTCAAGTGACTACTTTAATGTAGATGTACTGCAACAATGAAGGGGAAAAAAAACAAGCACCAGCAGAGAGGAACTCTTCATCCCGTCTGTATTTAGAGAACATGCTGCAGTATAAACTACAGCTCTTTCTTTTATCCCGTCTGTGTGAACACTGATGGAGAAATGTGCAGGTGTGATGATTCTGTAGAGCTTTATTGATGTCGGAGTTTTGAAGAGATGCAAGGAAAAAAAAGATTATCTGAATAACATTTGAAATTCAGTGTCCTCTTTCTTGACCAATGGAAAGTCCCCCCCACCACCACCAAGAAAAAGAAATATCCTTTTTCTGTTTGTGAAGATCATATTGGGTCACTTAAACACTACAAGAGCAACAAAAAGGATTCAAATCCACATTAGATTTTGCCTTTGGGTTGTTCAGGAGGATTTTCCAGTTTAACCAGTGAAACTAGCTGGTGAGATCATGATCAAAGCCACTTTATAGGGAACTGAGAGCAGAAGCAGAACTTTTCAGAGCCCTTCCCCTAACTTTTAGCATGAAGCCGCATGCACGTGTGAGAGATCCAACATTCATTTTCCCAAGAAGAAAACAATAAAATATTGCCACCCTACACCCCCCCCCCCCCCCCCCCCCCCAATATCCAGAACTGTTGGACACCATGTTTGCGTCTGTCTGTGATATGTGGACAAATAATTTGTGTAACAAGGAGAAATCTGGTACTCAGTCACCACATTTTGATTCTACGTCTCTGAAACCTGATGTGCACAAAATTGCCTCAAGAACTTCATGATGCAATTTGCTACTACAGATTATAACGTGCTGATGCCTCACAAGTGCGAGGTTGTACTTCAGTATTTGCCGCAAACAAATCAGATAAACTGACGATTGGGTACAAGTCATCAAGGGGCACTGCCACTCAAATTACACTTCTTTAAAGACCTTGAATGCATTGTGAAGTGTTTTTGTCAACATGCAGAATCCTCTTGGATTTTGAGTGTAGAGATGCACCGTTCTCAGCTGCCCTCTCCTCTTTTGTCCTTCTCTCCTTTCCTCCCTGTAGTTGCAAAACTGTGACCGGAGTGTCCAAAACAATTTCTCTGTGTAAAGATTTTCTGGCTTCTTCTCCGTTCTGTGAAGAGCATTAGAGGTGGGCGATACCGGGAATTTTGGTATTGATCCGATACCAAGTAAATACAAGCCCAGTATCGCCGATACTGATACATTTCATATTTAAGCTTCATAGATCCAAGGATCCAAAAGACCTAGGATAGAATTAGCGCCAAACATTGTACATGACAACAAAATACTTTATCACAGTCAACATTTTTGTTTAGAAAATATCACTCAACACAACTTAAAACAAAATCTCCTGAGGTAGAGGGCTGACAAACCACAATACAAGGGTGCGCTGCTCCGTGTTGTATGACACAGCGCAGTGCTGCTCTTACAGACAGAAAGTAGACTTTGAATCTGCGTGCACAGCAGTCGGTGCGTGCGGGAGAGAAAAAAGGTTGACTATCGATCTTTTTACACAAGGATCGTTCAATATCAATACCAGCATTGGCATCGATATTAGGATCGATCCGCCCACCTCTACAGAGCATGAAACAACACTCCTTCTGTGCTCTGAGCTTTTTTGTCTCCTGCTTTACTTGCTTGTTTAAACGCACTCCTGTTATTTTTGAACACAACTGTAAACCGCTAACTCAATGCCAGAGAGTTTCTAGTTGCACTCGACAAGCGGAAAACTGATCATATCAAGACGTATGTCCACACGCAAGCAAACAAGTTCTCAACGGTATGTACGTAGCTAACCCAAACCGAAGAGCAGACCATAAAGATTCAAGTTCTAATGTCCACAACATTAACCCAGAGACTGTATAAATCATGTAGCAACACTGACCTCCTCGGCACTGCAGTAGCACTCTGCAAATTTTAACATCCACATTGAAGTTTCCATGACGCTTGTTGTTGCCACCGTTTTCAATGTGGAGCGTATGTGTTGTACACAGAATTGTGGGTGTACAACATCGATGTAGGCACAAAAATATAAACCTAAAGAGCTGAATATATAAACACAGTGGATTCATCCAAACTGGTATTTACAGTAGTGTTCAGAATAATAGTAGTGCTATGTGACTAAAAAGGTTAAACCAGGTTTTGAGTATATTTCTTATTGTTATATGGGAAACAAGGTACCAGTAGATTCTCACAAATCCAACAAGACCAAGCATTCATGATATGCACACTCTTAAGGCTATGAAATTGGGCTATTAGTAAAAAAAAAAAAAAGTAGAAAAGGGGGTGTTCACAATAATAGTAGTGTGGCATTCAGTCAGTGTGTTTGTCAATTTTGTGGAACAAACAGGTGTGACTCAGGTGTCCCCTATTTAAGGATGAAGCCAGCACCTGTTGAACATGCTTTTCTCTTTGAAAGCCTGAGGAAAATGGGACGTTCAAGACATGGTTCAGGGAACTGCGTAGTTTGATTAAAAAGTTGATTGGAGAGGGGAAAACTTATACGCAGGTGCAAAACATTATAGGCTGTTCATCTACAATAATCTCCAATGCTTGAGTAAAATTGTTCTTTTTGGGTCCAAGGGCTGCAGACAGTTTGTGAGATGACCCAAAAAACTCTGATTTCAAGCCACAGTTCACAGTGAAGACAGTGAAGATGGTGGTGCAAGCATCATGATATGGGCATGTTTCTCCTACTATGGTGTTGGGCCTATATATTGCATACCAGGTATCATGGATCAGTTTGGATATGTCAAAATACTTGAAGAGGTCATGTTGCCTTATGCTGAAGAGGACATGCTCTTGAAATGGGTGTTTCAACAAGACAATGACCCCAAGCACACTAGTAAACGAGCAAAATCTTGGTCCCAAACCAACAAAATTAATGCCTCGCAGATGTGAAGAAATCATGAAAAACTGTGGTTATACAACTAAATACTAGTTAGTGATTCACAGGATTGCTAAAAAAAAAGCAGTTTGAACATAATAGTTTTGAGTTTGTAGCGTCAACAGCAGATGCTACTATTATTGTGAACACCCCCTTTTCAACTTTTTTTTACTAATAGCCCAATTTCATAGCCTTAAGAGTGTGCATATCATGAATGCTTGGTCTTGTTGGATTTGCGAGAATCTACTGAATCTACTGGTACCTTGTTTCCCATGTAACAATAAGAAATATACCAAAACCTGGATTAATCTTTTTAGTCACATAGCACTACTGTTATTCTGAACACTACTGTAATGGGGAAACGGTCTTTAAATTTTTTGTAAAGATTGGTCAACGGGAAGCATGTTGCCATGAATGAATTAGTCCATGTAGGAATCCAACAACAGTTAAAAAAGTATTTTACTGGCAATAAAAAAAAAAAAGCTGTGCAGATTTCTTAATACATACTGAAGGAATCGCGATCCAAAGTCATTATGCTGTGCGCCAATATGCAGTATGTCTGCTTTAGTATGTGTATAAAAAAAGGTGCACTCATTTAAAGTTTTTTTTTTTTTTTTAATCAAAGTAGAAACTTCATTAAAAAATGTTTGTTTTGGGGGGGTTAGGTGTACTGATGTACATGTAAACATGAAGATGGTTGCTTAATATAATGGCTGAGTTATAAAGTGTCTTTTTTTTTCTTTTCATTTATATAGCGCCAAATCACAACAGAGTTGCCTCAAGGCGCTTCACACAAGGTCTAACCTTACTAACCCCCAGAGCAGCAGTGGTAAGGAAAAACTCCCTCAGAGGAAGCAGACCAGACTCAAAGAGGTGACCCTCTGCTTGGGCCATGATACAGACATAAATTACAGAACAATTCACAAAACGAATATACAGGAAATGCTGCTGGTGCACAAGACAGGAGGGTCACCAGCACAAATACCACACCCATCTCTGGATGGAGCTGCACCTTAAACAGAGAAAAAAACAGAATCAGGCATCAGAAAGACAAGAAATACTGTATAATTTGTCAGCATTAAACAACAAGAAAAACAGGAAATACTAAGGTGATCGCCGGCCACTAGCCCTAAGCTTCACTAAGACCCAGAATTTAGGTAAAGTTGAGGCCGCGGCACGCTCTGTTTACTAATAAAATGAATTAAGAGTAAAAAGCGTAAAATAAAACTCATTCTCATGAAATGCTACCCAATTTATGTATAAATTAGAGGGCATCTGAAAGTAGCTTTATCAATTAAAATAAGTTATGAACCTAAAAAGGTTACATGCTTCCGTGTCTATGTTGACATGATATTTATGTGCACAGTGCAAACATCCCAGCGTGTCCTCTCTGTGTCTAAACGCCTCCATACACCTCGAGCAGCTCCTCTTTACTTCTCTCATATCGGCTTCTTGGCTTTTTCTCGCCAACATGAAAGTCGTTAAGATTTTGCAAACTGGCATTTTTCATTTGTCAGCAACATTTTAGTGGTGCGACAGAAGTGGCCTGTGAAGAATTTGAGTTCGTTTGTTCAGGTCTTTTGTTTGTCTCATCTTCTGCTGCTTCACTCTGTGTCGGTCCAAACAAAACCACTGAACTTCAGCAGCTGTTCATGTGGCTTTTTCGTGCTCAGCTACATTTGTGCTTCACAACCTTTGAGATCTTTGTTTTTGATGTAGTTATTGACTTATTCCAGTATTTTGGTGAGACCCAATCTGAGCTTTAGACGGTACATTTTAATGTGCAGGCTCTGTGCATCTTCTGTTTTTGACTCACTTCTCATATATGTGTAGAAGGACCCGGTTAGAGAAGCTTTGCAAACTGAAGGAAGTCGTGCTTTGTTCATGATGCTCAAAAGTAACTTTTCTTCACCGTCTGTATTTGTACTGGTTTATACCTGGCAGTAAATGAGATGTAGGTGTAAATTTCCTTGTAATTTCTCTTCTCTGAGAGAGGTGACGCAGGAAATGATGAGTTGGTCAAGTATTTTTCACTGGGCGAGGCAGCGCTATGTTGATAATTGATTAATCCTTTTGAGTAATTTATCCAAATTCTTTGATTTTAGCTTCTTAAATGTGGCTATTTTCTGGTTTATTTTACTATCTGCTTTACTTGTATCAGGACAGAAATAAGTGTTTTTGGACTGTGGACAAAACAAGACATTTAAAGGCGTCATTGTGAGATCTGGACAACACTGATCGACATTTTTCAGTTTTTATTTAACATTTTATCGACTGACAATGAAAATAATCACTAGTTGTGGCCCTAACTGATAAATTCCTGCAATTCCCCCAAATAATCCACACAACAGCACATTGGGTGTCGATGGCGAATTTGCCATTTGATTAATTTCCTCACGCTATTCATTCCATCAGTTTGTCAGATTCTTTTGACTCACCATGAGACACGACGCTGGAAAGGTAGGAGGAGATGACAAACAGGCAGCAAGTAAGTGGGGGGGGGGGGGGACAAATAGCCACGCCGGTAAGGTGGAAGCATTAGGAGGATAAGGAATGAGGCGAGACAGAAAACTGTCTGGCCAAATGGGTGTGTTGCTCAGAACAGATGGCGTCTCTGACACAATCTGTTCATTGCAGGTGAGAGAAATGTTTCTCTGAAACAATATGGCTCATGCAGATGTTGAGCTTTTTTAGAACAACTTGCGGCTAAATTTGAATCCACAAACAGATCCTGCGCTCTTCTGGCGCTGTGCAGGGATGCATTACCATCTCTGGCTCTGATGGCCGGGTGAACAGGTGGACGTTTGATGGGTTGTGTTAAAGGACGTCCTTTATCTTGTTGAATCCTCAGCAGCAAGAAACAGCAGAAACAGGATCCAGTGCCAAATGCATGATGCTCAGTGACCAGAGCGGTCCATCTTCACTGCTGAAGAAGTCAATCATCCATTACATTCTAGCTCTGGATGAATAGAAGCACAAGTGGAGCCCTGGAGAAGTCCCAAGGATGAGTCAGTATGTCTGTATGCGACTCGCGATATTAATCAGTGAAATCACTTGGTGGAGTCAGTGGCTGCAAAGAAAACCTGCACTCTCTTGGCCCTTTCTGGAACAAGTTGCCCACCCCTGCTCTAGGGGTTGGTAAGGTTAGCCCTTAACTAGTGTGAAGCACTTTGAGGCAGCTTTGTTGTGATTTCACACTGTAGTATAAATAAAATAACTTGATTTAGACCTGGTTAAAGTCCCAGTTTCCATTCCTTGTGCTACAGCCAGAGCAGGGAGGTTTGAGGTGGAGTGGCCGAGGGGGGAAGCTTTGTTTACATCCTAAAATGTAGCACTAGCTCGACATGTAGTGGCAGAAAAATCATCATACCAACTTTAACATTGCATTGATGTTTGTTTGACTGTTGGGGAGGTGGTGGCTTGTGAGCAGAGGATCGTTGGTTCAATGTCCCATCATACAGGAAAATCACAAGTGTTCTTGAGCAAAGTTCTTAATCCCCAAATTGCTCCTGGTGTGCAATGGAGCAACTTACATGCACTTTGACATTACTGTGTTTGAGCATCTGCATCAGACAGTGATGATAGAAATGCAGTTCTTCTTTTGTCCAGTGTAACTGGTGGCTTTGGTGTACATTATTGTCCATTAAATATTTCTTGGAACACATGAAATCCAATTCTTGGTTTCTTCTCATTCTGTCATTCCAGGTAGATCCTTCACCAGCTGAGGAGGTGGAACAGTCACCAGATGTGTCCAAAGCTCAGGTAAAGGGTTGAAAGCACACGTAGGTACATTTAAATGTTTAAAGAAACTGGACATGAAGATGGTCCAGAAATTAATTTTTAGTGCCACAACAGCTTTTATTCATGTCTTATGAATGTGTGTGTGTGTGGTCATGACATTTCTGAGTTTGGTACAAATAAATTACTAGTCTGTGTAATATATTTTCTGGAGACCTTTATTAAAAACACAAAATAGGTGGCATGACGTTCGTGTACAAACTCAAGTTCACTGATTTTAAATGATCAGTTCTGTGGATGTATCACTATTTGTGTTTTTACATGCCCAATTCCAATGAAGTTGGACTTTGTGTAAAATGTAAATAAAACAGAATACAATGATTTGCAAATCCTATTCAATTGAATGCATCACAAAGACAAGATATTTAATGTTCAAACTGATAAATGTTATTGTTTTGTGCAAATATTTGCTCATTTTGAAATGGATGCCTGAAACACGTTTCAAAAAAGCTGGGACAGTGGTATGTTTACCACTGTGTTACATCACCTTTCCTTCTAACAACACTCTAAGTGTTTGGGAACTGAGGACACTAATTGTTGAAGCTTTGTAGGATGAATTCTTTCCCATTCTTGCTTGTTGTACGACTTCAGTTGCTCAACAGTCCGGGGTCTCTGTTGTCATATTTTGCGCTTCATAATGCGCCACACATTTTCAATGGGTGACACGTCTGGACTGCAGGCAGGCCAGTCTAGTACCTGCACTCTTTTACTACGAAGCCACGCTGTTGTAACACGTGTAGAATGTGGCTTGGCATTGTCTTGCTGAAATAAGCAGGGACGTCCCTGAAAAAGACATTGCTTGGATGGCAGCATGTGTTGCCCCAAAACCTGGATGTACCTTTCAGCATTGATGGTGCCATCACAGATGTATAAGTTGCCCATGTCATGGGGCAGTAACACACCCCCATACCATCACAGATGCTGGCTTTTGAACTTTGCGCTGATAACAATCTAGATGGTCTTTTTCCTCTTTGATCCAGAGGACATGACATCCATGATTTCCAAAAACAATTTGAAATGTGGACTCATCAGACCACAGCACACTTTTCCACTTTGCGTCTATCCATTTCAAATGACCTCTGGTCCAGAGAAGGTGGTGGCATTTCTGAATGTTGTTGATGTATGGCTTTCACTTTTCATGGTAGAGTTTTAACTTGCACTTGTAGATGTAGCGAAGAACTGTGTTAACCGACAGTGGTTGTGTTCCTGAGCCCACGCGGTAAGATCCTTTACACAATGATGTCTGTTTTTAATGCAGTGCCACCTGAGGGATCGAAGGTCTCGGGCATTCAATGTTGGTTTTCAGCCTTGCCGCTTACTTGTAGAAAGTTCTCCAGATTCTCTGAATCTTCTGATTATATTATGGACTGTAGATGATGGAATCCCTAAATTCCTTGCAATTGAACATTGAGAAACATTGTTCTTAAACTGTTGAACTATTTTTTTCATGCAGTTGTTCACAAAGTGGTGATCCTCACCCCGTCTTTGCTTGTGAATGGCTGAGCCTTTTGGGGATGCTCCTTTTATACCCAATCACCTGTTTCCAATTAACCTGTTCACCTGTAGAATGTTCCAAACAGGTGTTCTTTGAGCATTCATCAACTTTTCCAGTCTTTTGTTGCCCCATCCCAGCTTTTTTGAAATGTGTTGCAGGCATCCATTTCAAAATGAGCCGATATTTGTACAAAAACAAAAGTCTATCAGTTTGAACATTAAAAATATTGTCTTTGTGGTATATTCAATTAAATATTGGTTGAAGAGGGTTTTCGTAAATCATTGTATTCTGGTTTATATATATATATATATACATACACACGCACTGTGCATCTGGAAAGTATTCACCTTTCCACATTTTGTTATGTTACAGCCTTATTCTAAAATGGAGTGAATTCATTTTTTCCCTCAAAATTCTACTTGTAACATCCCATAATGACAATATGGGAAAGGTTTTGAAATTATTGCAAATTTATTAACAGTAATAATAATAAAAAAAACTAAGAAATCACACGTGCATAAGTATTCACATCCTTTGCTCAATACTTTGTTGATGCACGTTCGGCAGCAATTACAGCCTCAAGTCTTCTTGAATATGATGCCACAAGCTTGGTGCACCTATCTTTGGGCAGTTTGGCCCATTCCTCTTTGCAGCACCTCTCAAGCTCCATCAGGTTGGATGGGGAGCGTCGGTGCACAGCGAATTTCAGATCACACCAGAGCTGTTCAATCGGGTTCAGGTCTGGGCTCTGGCTGGGCCACTCAAGGACATTCACAGAGTTGTCCTGAAGCCACTCCTTTGATATCTTGGCTGTGTGCTTAGGGCCACTGTCCTGCTGAAACACGAACTGTCGCCCCAGGCTGAGGTCAAGAGTGCTCCGGAGCAGGTTTGCAACCAGGATCTCTCTGTACATTGCTGCATTCATCTTTCCCTCAATCCTGACTCGTCTCCCAGTTCTTGCTGCTGAAAAACATCCCCACAGCATGGTGCTGCCACCACAGTGCTTCACTGTTGGTTTCCTCCAAACATGATGCTGTTGGGAAGGTGTCGTAGCACGGACCCACAACAGGGGGCGCAAATGAACGGACAATGAATAAGCCAAAAAGTAACAATTTAATGTTGTGATAATACACAACTAAATTTACAGAAATTTGCACAGTCAATTAACACCAGGTGACGTGTGGACAGGCTCGAAGATAGAAGACCCCCGACGAGAGAGAAGCCGCGTCCCACACGGCTTCCACCACCAACGGTCTGAAGAACACCGGAGCCGCCAAGTCCCGAATCCCCAGGTGGCCTCTGTCTTCGGCTGTCGACCCTGGTACTGCTGGCAGAAAGCAGAGATAAGATGAATGAGTGTGAGTCCGCACACTCAGTAATCCACAGTCCATACACAGTTAGGAGGGAGCTCCTCCACCTCCAATCACACACTCGTGCAGCTCCTGGTTAACCACTTATCTGGTTTGGGGTGTGAGGCGAAGCCGTCACTGTCACACCAAACGCCAATTCCACAGACAAGGAACACTCCAGGAAAACGGCTGCAACAGAAGTTCAAGTTATTACACACAAAGTGTCAGTCAGCAGAGAAATTACCTCTTCAATAGTAGTCGATTTCTCGGCGAGGAGGTGGAGTTGCAGTCCGGCTTATAAAGTGGTGTAGATGAGTGACAGCTGGTGCGATGAGTGACAGCTGTCACTTCTTCTGGGTCTGGCGCCCTCTCATGCTTGGAGCCCGCACTCCAAGCAGGGCGCCCTCTGGTGGTGGTGGGCCAGCAGTACCTCCTCTTCAGCGGCCCACATAACAGGACCCCCCCCTCAACGGGCGCCTCCTGGCGCCCGACCAGGCTTGTCCGGGTGTCTTTTGTAGAAATCGGCCAGGAGGGCCGGATCCAGGATGAAGCTCCTCTTCACCCAGGAGCGTTCTTCAGGTCCATACCCCTCCCAGTCCACCAGATATTGGAACCCCCGGCCCTTACGACGGACGTCCAGGAGCCTGCAGGCTCCCCGTCGATGAGCCGGGCAGGAGGCGGCGTAGGTCCAGGTGCACAGAGGGGCGAGGTGTGGTGTGGTTTGATGCGGGACACATGGAATACAGGGTGGATCCGCAGTGAAGCTGGGAGTTGGAGCTTCACTGTGGCCGGGTTGATGATTTTGAGGATCTTAAATGGTCCAATGTATCTGTCCTTCAACTTAGGGGAGTCCACACAGAGAGGGATGTCCTTTGTTGAAAGCCACACCTCCTGCCCGGGCTGGTATGTGGGGGCCGGGGAACGCCGGCGGTCCGCATGGGTCTTGGCCCTCGTCCGGGCCTTTAACAGGGCAGAGCGGGCGGTCCGCCACACCCGGCGGCACCTCCTGAGGTGGGCCTGGACCGAGGGCACACCGACCTCTCCCTCCACCAGCGGGAACAATGGGGGCTGGTACCCCAAACATGCCTCAAAAGGGGAGAGGCTGGTAGCAGACGAGACTTGGCTGTTATGGGCATACTCGATCCAGGCCAGATGGTGACTCCAGGCCGCCGGGTGCGCGGAGGTGACGCAGCGAAGGGCCTGTTCCAACTCCTGGTTAGCCCGCTCTGCCTGGCCGTTTGTCTGGGGGTGGTACCCGGACGAGAGACTCATGGTGGCCCCCAGCTCCTTACAGAAACTCTTCCACACCTGCGAAGAGAACTGGGGACCACGATCTGATACAATGTCCGATGGTATCCCATGCAGCCGCATGACGTGGTGGACCAGGAGGTCTGCCGTCTCCTGGGCCTTCGGGAGCTTCGGGAGGGCCACGAAGTGGGCCGCCTTGGAGAACCGGTCCACTATTGTGAGAATAACGATGTTGCCCTGGGACGGCAGGAGGCCCGTGATGAAGTCCAGGCCGATGTGAGACCAGGGGCGATGAGGCACCGGCAGGGGTTGGAGGAGTCCCGAGGTCCTCCGATGGTCTGCCTTGCCCCTGGCACAGATGGTACAGGCCTGGACGTAGTCCCGTACGTCGGTTTCCAGGGATGCCCACCAGAAGCGCTGCTGGACTACTGCCACAGTCCTACGCACTCCGGGATGACAGGACAGCTTGGACCCGTGACAGAAGTCCAATAAGGCAGCTCTTGCCTCTGGTGGGACGTACAGTCTGTTCTTGGGGCCGGTCCCCGGGTCCGGGCTCCTTGCCAGGGCCTCCCGGATGGTCTTCTCCACGTCCCAGGTGAGGGAGGCCACAACAGTGGACTCGGGGATGATGGTCTCGGTGGGGTTCGACAGCCCCGCTTTGGCTTCTTCTTCGTGCACCCAGGACAATGCATCTGATTTTTGGTTCTTGGTCCCGGGGCGGTACGTGATCCGGAAGTCAAAGCGCCCGAAGAACAGAGACCAGCGGGCTTGCCTGGGGTTCAGCCGCTTGGCGGTCCGGATGTACTCCAGGTTCCGATGGTCCGTGAAAACCGTGAAGGGCAACGATGCCCCCTCCAGCAGGTGTCTCCACTCTTCAAGAGCCTCCTTCACCGCGAGGAGCTCCCGATTGCCGACGTCATTGTTCCGTTCAGCTGGGGTCAACCTGCGGGAAAAATAGGCACAAGGATGGAGAACCTTATCAGCCTCCACGCTCTGGGACAGCACGGCTCCTATCCCTGAGTCAGAGGCGTCCACTTCCACTATGTACTGGCGATCAGGATCAGGCTGCACCAGAACTGGTGCAGTCGAGAACCGGCGTTTCAACTCCTGGAACGCGGCTTCGCACCGATCCGACCAGGCGAAGGGGACCTTGGTGGAGGTCAGGGCAGTCAGGGGGCTAACTACCTGACTGTAACCTTTAATGAACCTCCTGAAGAAATTTGCAAAGCCGAGGAACTGCGGCTTGTTGGTTGGGGCCAATCTCTCACCGTCGCAACCTTGGCCGGATCAGGGGCGACGGAGTTGGAGGAGATGATAAACCTCAGGAAGGACAAAGAAGTGCGGTGGAACTCGCACTTCTCGCCCTTCACAAGCAGCCGTTTCTCCAACAACCGCTATAGGACCTGACGTACATGCTGGACATGGGTCTCAGGGTCCGGGGAAAAGATGAGTATATCGTCCAGATATACGAAGACGAACCGATGCAGGAAGTCCCGCAAGACGTCATTTACCAAAGCTTGGAACATCGCGGGGGCGTTAGTGAGGCCGAACGGCATGACAAGGTACTCAAAGTGACCTAATGGGGTGTTAAATGCCGTCTTCCATTCGTCTCCCTTCCGGATCCGAACCAGGTGGTACGCGTTTCTAAGATCCAATTTAGTGAAAATTTGGGCTCCATGCAGGGGCGTGAACACTGAATCCAACAGAGGTAACGGGTATCGGTTGCGAACCGTGATCTCGTTCAGCCCTCTGTAATCAATGCATGGACGGAGTCCGCCGTCCTTTTTGCCCACAAAAAAGAAACCAGCACCCATCGGGGAGGTGGAGTTCCGGATCAGCCTGGCAGCTAAAGAGTCCCGGATGTAGGTCTCCATTGATTCGCGTTCCGGACGTGAGAGGTTGTACAACCTACTGGATGGGTACTCAGCGCCCGGGACCAAATCGATGGCACAATCGTACGGTCGGTGCGGGGGAAGTGTGAGCGCCAGATCTTTGCTGAAAACGTCAGCAAGATCGTGGTACTCCTTTGGCACCGCCGATAGATTGGGGGGGACTTTAACCTCCTCATTAGCCGTCATGCCGGGAGGAATCGAGGATCCTAAACACTCCCGGTGGCAGGTTTCGCTCCACTGCGTCACAACCCCAGACGGCCAATCTATCCGGGGATTGTGCTTCACCATCCATGGAAATCCCAAAATCACTCGGGAGGTAGAAGGTGTTACATGGAACACGATCTCCTCCCTGTGATTTCCAGACACAACCAAGGTCACTGGCTGTGTCTGGTGTGTAATTAATGGAAGCAGGGTGCCATCTAGTGCTCGCACCTGCAATGGTGCCGGCAGAGCCACCAGGGGGAGCCCTACTTCCTTTGCCCATCCGCTATCCAGCAGATTCCCTTCCGACCCCGTGTCTACCAGTGCTGGGGCGCGAAGGGTTAAATCCCCACAAAGGATCGTTACTGGGATTGGTGCAGATTTGCGGGGTTTACCCGCGTGCGTGTTATGGCCCACCCTTAGCCCAGTTTCTAAGGACGGGCGTTGTAGTTTGACCGTTTTGGGGCAGTCCTTCTGCATATGCTCACAAGAACCGCAGACAAAACATTCCCCGCGGGCCAGCCTCCTTTGTCTGACATTTGTTTTTATTTTGGCCCTGCTCGTGTCCATAGCCTCCTCAGCAGGGGGAGCTGTAGCCACACGGAGCTCTCTGGCAGTGAAGCGTGGGGACGACGTCACCCTTTCGGAACCGGAAGGGGGAGGGACGGCTCGTGCCCGGTCACGCCCCCCGGCCTGCTCCCGACGATGCTCATTCAAACGGTTGTCTAAGCGTATAACCAAATCGACAAGCCCGTCAAAATCTCGCGGTTCCTCCTTAGCCAGCAGGTGCTCCTTCAGGACCAGAGACAGTCCATTTACGAAGGCGGCGCGGAGCGCAACGTTATTCCAGCCGGACCTCGCTGCCGCGATGCGGAAGTCGACTGCATACTCGGCTGCGCTGCGGCGCCCCTGTCTCATTGACAGCAGCACGCTCGAAGCGGTCTCGCCTCTGTTGGGATGGTCAAAAACTTGTTTGAACTCCCGTATAAACTCAGCATATGACGTTAGGAGCCGTGAATTCTGCTCCCAAAGCACCGTAGCCCAGGCGCGTGCCTCTCCTCGAAGCAGACTAATAACATAAGTCACCCGGCTGGTGTCTGACTCGTACATGACAGGACGCTGTGAAAAGACGAGCGAACACTGCATGAGGAAATCTGTGCATGTCTCAACACAGCCTCCGTACGGGTCCGGAGGGCTTATGTATGCTTCAGGGGACGGTGGGGGGGGTCGTTGAACGACCAGTGGAACGTCTGTTACAGGCCCAGGACCAGCCAGAGGAGTGGCTGCAGCAGCGCCCTGATCGCGCGCTTCCACCCTGGCGGTGAGAGCCTCCACCCTCCGGTTAAGGAGAACATTCTGCTCGGCCACTAAATCCAGCCGAGCTGTGAAGGCAGTTAAGATTTGCTGCAGCTCACTCAACACGCCTCCCGCTGACGCCTGCACTCCTGGCTCTTCCATTGGCCGTTCAAGCTCGGGTTGACGCTCCTCGGAATCCATGACGTTTGGCCGAGAAATCCTGTTGGGAAGGTGTCGTAGCACGGACCCACAACAGGGGGCGCAAATGAACGGACAATGAATAAGCCAAAAAGTAACAATTTAATGTTGTGATAATACACAACTAAATTTACAGAAATTTGCACAGTCAATTAACACCAGGTGACGTGTGGGCAGGCTTGAAGATAGAAGACCCCCGACGAGAGAGAAGCCGTGTCCCACACGGCTTCCACCACCAACGGTCTGAAGAACACCGGAGCCGCCAAGTCCCGAATCCCCAGGTGGCCTCTGTCTTCGGCTGTCGACCCTGGTACTGCTGGCAGAAAGCAGAGATAAGATGAATGAGTGTGAGTCCGCACACTCAGTAATCCACAGTCCATACACAGTTAGGAGGGAGCTCCTCCACCTCCAATCACACACTCGTGCAGCTCCTGGTTAACCACTTATCTGGTTTGGGGTGTGAGGCGAAGCCGTCGCTGTCACACCAAACGCCAATTCCAAAGACAAGGAACACTCCAGGAAAACGGCTGCAACAGAAGTTCAGGTTATTACACACAAAGTGTCAGTCAGCAGAGAAATTACCTCTTCAATAGTAGATTTCTCGGCGAGGAGGTGGAGTTGCAGTCCGGCTTATAAAGTGGTGTAGATGAGTGACAGTTGGTGCGATGAGTGACAGCTGTCACTTCTTCTGGGTCTGGCGCCCTCTCGTGCTTGGAGCCCGCACTCCAAGCAGGGCGCCCTCTGGTGGTGGTGGGCCAGCAGTACCTCCTCTTCAGCGGCCCACATAACAGATGCCTGGCATTCACACCAGAGAGTTCAGTCTTTGTCTCATCAGACCAGAGAATTTTGTTTCTCATGGTCTGAGAGTCCTTCAGGTATCTTTTCACAAACTCCAGACAGGCTGCCATGTGCCTTTTACTAAGCAGTGGCTTCTGTGTGGCCACTGGATTGCTTCAGAGATGGCTGTCCTTCTGGAAAGTTCTCCTCTCTCCTCAGAGGAATGCTGGAGCTCTTACAGAGTGACCATTGGGTTCTTGGTCACTTCCCTGACTAAGGGCCTTCTCCCCCGATTGCTATGTTTGGACGGCCGGCCAGCTCTAGAAAGAGTCCTGGTTGATTTGAACGTCTTTAATTTATGATGGAGGCCACTGTGCTCATTGGGACCTTCAAAGCAGCAGAAATGTTTCTGTACCCTTCCCCAGATTTGTGCCTGTCAAGTGTGGGACCTTATATGTAGACAGGTGTGTACCTTTACAAATCCAACCAACTGAATTTACCCCAGGTGGACTCCAGTTAAGTTGTAGAAACATTTCAAGGATAATTAGTGGAAACAGGATGCACCTTTTGAGCTTCATGACAGTGAATACTTAAGTACGTGTGATTTCTTAGGGTTTTTTTTATTATTATCTCTAATAAATTTGAAAAATATACTTTTTTGCACATTGTCATTATGGAGTATTGTGTGTAGAATTTTGAGGGGGGGGGGGGGGATACTGAATTTAATCCATTTTGAATTAATGTTGTAACCACAAAATATAGAAAAAGTGAAGCGCTGTGAATACTTTCCGGATGCACCGTAGATCCATGTCCTCACACACATGATCTTAGCTGTAAGGTGTTTCAAATAGTTATTGGCATACTTCATATTTAATATTAAGTTACAGTAAACATTGGACTCAATTTATTAACTATCTTCTGTCCCTCTTTTGTCTCACAGGAGGAAAAAAAGGACAAAAATTAACAGAAGATTCACAAAGATTGAAATGTTAAATGTCTCTCTGCCAAGTCCCGTGGTGCCTCGTTTTAGTCTGTTATCAACCCTGTGCCCAAAGTCTGTGTGTCTTTACATGTCTGTAAATGTGCCGGTGTGTTTCACATCAGTTGTGAATGGGACGTCAGGTGTGTTGTCTGTCCAGCTGTGACATACCGTGACTCCTCCCCCAGGCACCTGTTCCACTGTGGGTGTGGCTTTGTCAGCAACTCCAAGAAAATACCAGTTTGAGTAAAAGCACCCAAAGCGTCTACATATATCCACAGTGAATCTTCTCAAATGTTCTATATTTTTGTCTGTACATCAGTTTTGTGGTGAACAATAATGAGCTATATGTGCACTCTGTTTTTAAGTTATTCATGCTATAAAATACATCAAATATATCAGATGAGCTGGAAAAAAACTGCATGTCAATCAGCTCATCTTAACTGCTGATATGAATTTCTTTGGATTTTAAGTGATGAATAAAATGTGGAAGGATTGTGCGGTGATTAAACATTTCTTCAGCGTACCAGAAAACAATCTGATTCTGGCAAGAATTGCTAATGGTCATGTGCCTGCACTGGGGTCTTAATATTTTAATTTACACAAATGGCAGTAGAAGAATTTAAGGCGTTTAAAAAAAAAAAAAAAAAATCTGTGCTTATTCCTGTGACATTTCAGTGAGAAGACTGTGCACTACAGCTATTATTTGGATTACTTGTATGTGGATTATCTGTAACCAGGCAAACCGCCTCCTTACAGCAAGATAAATTGGCCTGGACTGTGTTGTACTTATTTTCTGCAGCTGCATACGCTAAAATGTTGCCTCTGAGAAACACTTGTCATTAAAAATTTGCCTGTATCGACACACTCCTGTGGTGCAGTATATCCTGTGCTTTTCTCTTGACGTCAAACCTCCATTAACTAGCTTGGAGTACAAAGGAGTTTATATTATAAGATGGGTTTCTTCCCCTCCCCTTTTTTTTCCCATATGCTTGCATAATTTTACAGTTACACACTGAATTTGCAGTTGGTGAGCTGAACAATGAGTAAAATCATTTGTCAGTTCTAACCAACAGAGAATCAACGTAGAGTACGTGGGTCCAATAATGCAAGGATGATTGATTTAAAATAAAAACCCTGCTGGTGAAGGCTCTTAATGACTTTGTACTACCAGCTTTGTCTGCATTGAGGAGATGGAAACACCACTTGGAGCCCTTTTCATTTCTGAACATGGTTTCTTGGAAGGAGCTACAGTCCACCATTGTGAATGCACAGTTATAAGGGGGCAGTCTCTGTAAACACGGTGAGGGTAGACTGGGACTTGTACACTAAGTGCATGAACAACCCAGCCAATGATGTAAATGAGGAACAGAAAAGCTCAGATACTTAGACGCACAGAGGGAGCATTGCTTCATTCTCTGCCCAGGGCAGCACTACACAATCACATCATAAAAAAGAACTGTTGGCTACTATGTTTAAAATGTAATTTATACCAAGTTTGCTGCCATTTTACGCAGATGGTGGCTTTTACTTACAGGATTGTTGCCATTGACATCCTAAATGCATTTTTAAGACTGCTTGCAAGTAAGCTGATGGGGAATGGACCACTTGAAGTTTGTTTTAATATAACTAGTGTATAATCTTGAAGTCCCAAAAGTCAGGGAACTATGGAGATCAGAGAAACCTTTTACAGTGGGTGGAAATGACAGCATTTCCATATAAACATTGGCTGCAGTCAAAAGTAAAATATTGGAGAGTTCAGAGCCTCTTTCCATCTGGTCACAGTGGACCTTCAGTTTTTCACGATACTGCCATGCATGTTCAAACAACTTTTACTTTGAATGGATGATGCAGCTTTTCTATCTAATGAAACTCGCTCAGCTGCACACCTTAGAGTGGGTAATTTAGGTGAGACTATCTGAACACGTGTTATCAACTGATAATATATCTGTGACTCATTTGCATGCTGACAAACCGGTGGACAGTGATCAAGGACACCTCAAAGAGGAGTAACCGGGCAGAGTACTGACTTCACATCACTACATTTGACTGTGGCTCCTCCTCTTCCAGGAGACCAACACCACCATCCTCATCTAGATGACACATGCCAAGGGTGTCTTCTATCTCTGTCACCCCTTTTGAGATGCTCTTGTGATTTTTTTTTTTGACTCCATAAACACCAAACTGAAATTTTAAAAACAGAATCAAAAGGGACTCCAACTGCCAGACTGCAGTGTGTATGAACAGACAGAGGTGGCAGACATTCACAGTAATCAGGAGGTTTAAATGTTGTACAAGAGCAGGTTATGAAGCTGCAGAATAACATGAAAGGCTGAGTGTCGACTGGAACAGGAAGTCTAGAAGTCTCCGAGAACGAGCTGTAATCGAGACCTTAATTCTCGTGCCAAACAAATTTGATTCACAATGATTGTTTTCGTGTCACAGAGTGGCTCCGTGCTGCTGCTCCTCTTCCTGCTGCTGCAGCTCCCAACACAGCCTTGATCTCCAAATGTTTTTTCCTTCAGTATCTAAATTTTCAACTCTTCCTTTACATCAGATTAAAATGCCTGTTAAAGTTTTTCTGCTCTGTAATGAAGAATAAACAGTCATGCAAAAAATTACACACACACCCTTGAAGTTGGGCAAGAAGCTGTTATTTGTTTTTCCTCTATTTTTACACATTTTCATCATTAACGGAGACAAAAGAATGCAAGCATTCGCACACACTAACCTCAAGGTTCTCAAAGCTTTGTGTCTATTGCTGACATCGCAATTACAAACTGTAAAATTCAAGTCAAAAATTCAGATTTACACGAGAAGAAAAAAAAAAAAAAACACCTTCCCAGTTCCACACGCCTGCTGCGACTGGATGGCGCAATGATGGACTGAATGAAAAAGTGACCCAGTGCTCTTCACTTCTTCTTCCTCCTCTTCAGAGCTTTCCACTCTCCTTCCTGAGTAGCCAAGCTGCCAAACAGCTCCTTCACTTTCCTCTTCCTGTCTGCATCCCTGAAAAGACACAAAGCGCACAAAATGTTTCACCAAAACAATCAAAATGTGCACACGGTGTAAGAAAATGGTTTAAAACTTTGTTACTCTGTGCAGGATGCTGAGAGTTCAATGTTCAAGACAAAAACACAGACGTGGCCGCTGATGCCTGGAGATATTCTGCCGATATTGACGCACATTTTTTGCAAATTTTGCTCATAGTGAAACATGCTGATTGGATGTGTGCAGTTAATTGCACAAATATGCAGTGATTAGTGTTGCTGAACCTGTATGCGATTTGTATATGTATATAAAAATTTTAATTTCTGTGATAGGCATCATTATTAATTACATAAAGGACAAAGTGACAATTTAAATAGGAAATGTGCCCCCTGCATGTTTGGAATAATGAAGCCAATAGTGCAGAAGATGCCAGAAATGGGCTCCTGGGAGAGCCAACAAGTTTAGGGTAGGTGTCAGCCATATTTATTTATTTATTTTATGTGCATCATGTTCAGGTTTGTGGCCTCACCCTCACCTTTTTGTCCTACAGTCACAGTGTGACTCGTATCTTTTATCTGACTGCTAAGGGCGTTTTGGATTGATCATAATTATTTCAGCTACTTTGACTCGACTACAACACTGTGTCAAACAAACCTGCTCATGATCTCATTGAGCTTCTCTCTGGCGAGGAACCGTGCGTCCTTCCTGACCTCCCTCAGTGCGCCCTTTAACTCCTTCTTGTATTTGTGCTTCATTCGTTCCTTCTCCCTCTGATCCCTGGTGCAGCCACGCTTCTTTCCATAGTCCAACCTGCCAAAGACAAAAACAAAACACAGGTTCCACATCAGCCAGACTTCTTGTAGAAGAGGGAGCAGGATGTTCTGGGTGGGACATCTATTTCACTTACACTTCAACAATCTTGGGTGTCAAAAGCTTGAGGGGAATTGGCTTCTTCTTGTCAAAAACCAGTGGACTGTGGGCCACGACGGCAGCACCCATGGCTGCCAGGACTTCACTGTGAAGCTCCTGAAACACAGACCACAGTTTTCAATGATGTAACTTCATTAGTATGTGAGACCAACAGAACATCGTTCCAAGAAACGCTCTCTGGCACAAACCTGTAAAGTTGCTGGTAATGTGTGCACTAGAAGGTGTTTGGAAAGCAGAGTTCTGATTGGCTGGAAAATGTGCGTGAAGGACACAAGATCTTCGTAGAGGATGCAGCATCGCTTCACCAGGTCCAGGCAGGTAGACAGACATGTCAGCCTGTGGGTACAGACACGAATAGAGACAATTATCAAAAGTCTGTCTTTGTGATTTGTGTCACGGTTGGAAATTTTACTCTGCGTGAGCTTGAATGACCCAGTTAGTGCTCCAAAGACATCATATTGTACAAAATCATCTGGTTGGGGTTTCACTTGAAAAGGTGTAGACCCTTTAAATTAGTTTTTAAATCATTGAAATCAATAACAAAAAGGATTTTCTTCAGCACTATTTGGAATTTTGTTCTTTAGTATTCAAATAAAGGATTTACAATTGTATACAACAATATGATCACAATTCACAATTCAAAACATGGCCGACCTTCAACTGCAAATGCCAAACAGTTATGCAAAACTGAAGCAGAAAGAAAGCATTGAACACAGCTAGTAAACACGGGTGAGTAGAGACCCCACTCGGATGAAGTTCAGATAAAAAGACTGCATATTTCAAACAAAGGTTTTGCTGGATATTTGCTGGACAGGTAAAACAACACTCACCCAGGTGAGTGGTGTCAGTTGTCAATACTCACATTAGTGATGATTTTACTTGGTTTGCAAAAAAAGAAAAAAAAAAAAGAGTCCACGGGGAGACGTAACATTTTATCATAGCTTTATTAAACTCTATACTGCTAAGTTGGAAGGTGGAAATTCCAAGCTCCCAGTTTGCATCAAATGCAACAGAAACTGAAACCTGTGCGTGTGCACGTGTCTCATTATTAATTTAATCATTGAAATCCCCCCTAAAAAAACAAACACTTTACAATCAATAAAATGAGTTGTAATCTGGTATACCACAGAAACAGAAGCTACTTTACAAGTAAATTTTGTCAATTTTGTGGAAAATCAAAGGAAACAACAACTTTAAGGTCCCAAAATTCTAAGGGTGCATTAATCTGATATTTCAGATAGGTATTTGTGAAATACTAGCCAAAATTACTGGCTCAGCTATAAAAAAAATAATAAATCTGACCCATTCCGAGTCTTCTAGCTGCACAGCTGAATCACAGTGTGATTTATGAGAGGAGTAGAATATTTGTGTCAAAGTCCATCCAAACATTTATTTAACAGATTAGCTGTTTTAAGATGGTAAAAAAAAGGATCACATTGGTACAGTCATCAGCAGATACTGAAGGTTCCAGTATCGGTATCATATCAGACATGAAAAAGTGGTGTTGTGCCATCACTGGTAGTTACTATTACTTTGATACACACAGCTGTGTGTGTGTGTGTGTGTGTGTGTGTGTGTGTGTGTGTGTGTGTGTGTGTGTGTGTGTGTGTGTGTGTGTGTGTGTGTGTGAGAGAGACTGTGATGCCTAAAGGAAGATCAAAATAAGAATAAAACTGGTCCCTATGTTTTAGGAGCAGGAGTCCTACAGCGTTGTGTTCATAAATGTGCAGAGAAGCTCAACTAGAACAGACGAGATCAGTTAGAATAAGACTGAAAATTGCTGAGGCGTTATACGTTATTAAGCATTAGTCAGGGACTGGAGGTGTGTATTCTCTTTGTAACACATAGATTCACACAATCGACCGACTGCATTTTTAGTTTTCGGTGTTAAAACTTCCCACAGACCGGCTGCTGTGTGAAACCTCCTGGAGACTCAGAGTTACATCAGTTTTTAAATTTAGGATTTTGTGCATCATAAACCCAACATGTTGCTCTGTTTCAACCTGATCTGATTCAGCTACAGACAACCAGCTCGCTGCTGTATTAATGCACTTTGGCTAAATGCATTTTGTTGTAGGCTTCAGAGCAGCCCGGGTCACCAAACTTCCTCATTCACTTGCCTACAGGTAAATCCAGGATGTGCAGGAGTATTACAACCAAACCACGCACCACGCATGACAAAAGAAACATGTCCATGTCCAGAGCGTAGCTAGCCCTCCATGCCTAGTTCAAGAACAGCCTTTGGTTTCTATATCAAATTATATAATGTTTTTTTAAATACCTGGTCCTAGTGGAATCTGGCTTCTTCAAACCCAGTTTAAACTCCAACATGTTTTCCTAAATTCCTCACAGTGAAAAAGTAGCAAAGCAGCCAGTCACTTCCAAAATGATGAAGTCCTATATCGGCCGTAATGCCCATAGTGCTGGTACTTATCTACGGATTCCGTAACACAAAACAGGTCAGTGTCTCTGACTCCCCTTGGATGGGATGCCAGTTCACCACAGGTAATACTTCCCCAGCTATGGCTGGGTAGAATGGGACAATGCAGATGAACTGTCTTGTCCAAGACTTGTCATGCGATCAGGGACTGAACTCAGGTCTACATATTGGGAGCCCAACACCTGATCTTACTGAGCTACCTGCTCTACAAGGAGGGGCAAGTAAACATGATGGTGGTCTAGTACCAGTAAATAACCCAGGCCAGTAGGCAAGAACCCCCACTGACTACCCCCTGCCACCCACCACCCAGAACCTCCTTTGCACTTGATGCACCTTTGGCCCAGCCCTACCTGTGATGGTCTCTGTGGACATCACTTTTCAGTTTCAGATGTTGAGTTGCAGACAGACGAAGGCTGTGCTTGCTCCAGGTCTTGCAGGACTCTGTATCTGACAACACCAGAAGATCACTGTGTTTTCCTGATGGCCTAAAGGGCGGCACCACAAAGTAACCTGCAACAAAGTGGTCCAAATCAGTACCGTTTCAACTACGAAAGCACAGGAACTAAACACTGCATTGGTTAACTGTGAAATGGGTAACAGACAGAGAGCGTAAAGCAGCATGTATTTAAGTCTTGTATTTGTAGCCATGTTGGATGACTGTTAACTCTGTCAACTGTCTGTATGTGGACAATAAAGTCCAGAATGATGGACACATTACAATGAAATTTTGTTAAGAGATGATCCGTGGGTCAAAATAAATAAGATGGGCAAAACCTGGTGGACAGCTTTTATTTTTTTCTCTTCATTAAAATGAACATGGCAAAACAGGTTTCCTTTGATGTCATTCTTTGACAATTTCCCCTTATGACATCACAGGGAATCAAAGTCAGATTGGTGGGAATAATAATGGCTATTACTTTGTATTATTTTTTTCTTCTTTGTGTTGTATTGCACAAAACACTAAAATTATGCGACTCTAACCTCCAAATTAAAACTGAAAATACGTGACAGGCATCAATAATTACAAACCAATCCGATGAAGGCTTCAAGTATGAAGATGTTTAATGGTAAGTGTGCACTAGAATGAACTAAAACTAATTTGAAATGCAGCACCATTTTAAGTTCCAACAATCTACACAAATATTTTGGAAAATGGTTGTCAAATATTTTTGTCATTTTGAGTGAATCCTTCTCGAAGATCACATTCGTCACTAGGTTTTCAAATTTTAAGCAATTATTTAAAAACTATTTATTTTTAAGAAACTTCAAAATGTTTCTACCCAATGGAATTGCCTCATATGAAAATGTTTTGTGTCTGTATTTGGTGTAATGAAACTGTGCAGTTACCATGAGAGGACTTGTCCTGCACAGCCAGGTGCAGGATTCCAACAAGGAAGTTAATGAGCTCGGGGATGTAACGCTTTGAAAATGAGACGTATTCCACTGCCAGACAGCAAAGCACCAAGCCTGACGTCACATCTTGCAGCGACCTCACTGGACACTGTGGGCATTAAAATATGGGAACATATGACTATGGCTTTATGTGTGTATTCATTTTTATGCTGGTGACTTTCTAAGAATGAAACACAGTGAAGCGCCATTATAAGGCAAAATTAAAAAACAACACATGCAAATACAACCCCTGGCAAAAATTATGGAATCACTAGCCTCGGAGGATGTTCATTCTGTTGTTTAATTTTGTAGAAAAAAAGCAGATCACAGACATGACACAAAACTAAAGTCATTTCAAATGGCAACTTTCTGGCTTTAAGAAACACTATACGAAATCAAGAAAAAAAGATTGTGGCAGTCAGTAACGGTTACTTTTTTAGACCAAGTAGAGGAAAAAAATATGGACTCACTCAATTCTGAGGAATAAATTATGGAATCACCCCTGATTTGAGCAAGGAAGATTGTGGCTGATCTCTCCCACCGAGGTAACAAACTTTTTGTCACCCTCCCCTCTGGCAGATGACTGAGATCCATCAGGACTAAAACCTCAAGACAAAAACAGCTTCTTTCCATCTGCAGCTAAACTAATAAATAATGACAGAGACCCCATTCACCCTGCCTCCCCCCGCCCCCACAAAGTACAGGCTGACCACCCCTGCACTGAAAGGTACTGTACACCAGTTAACTGTATAATGGTTACGCTATATTTATTTCACAGTGAATATAGTTTTGCCTATTTGACTCTTTTACTTCTTATAGAATTGTTTTTTGCTTTTCCTTTTTCTTGGTGTTTATGCACCAACAACCCCACATCAAATTCCTTGTATGTGAGAACTTGGAAATAAATTTGATTCTGATTCTTGGGAAAGCGCCATATAAATAACGAATATTATTACTATGGACTCGTGATTTCTCTGAATGCAAGTCACACTGAAAATGCATTACTTATTCTAATGTGCTGAACCCAACCTTCAGTTTGTGCAAGATCTTAGCAAGGTATAATATACCGCAACAAGCTCCATCATGATCCACAAAGTCCTTGTGCTTTAATTGTATACACTAGGTTTCAGAGACCTGGGCACCTGGTGGCAACAACTACAATCAAAATGCATTCAATACTGAATATGTCCAAGGTCTTAGTAAGGTGACCTCGTGCACTAACATTCAGTTTGATACACAATCAAGATATTGCATACACATCGATTATATGCATGCACATACAGAGTCCAGCAGTTCCTTGACCTGCTCTGCCTTTGCTGGTGCAGGAAACAGAATGAGTGATAACAGTATTAATTACAGAGACACAAACACAGATGATGGCATGTACCTTGAGGAGGGCCTGGCTGATGTAAAGCAGAGCTGGAGTCGTCACTGGGTGTCTGAAATCCGATGTTGGGAACAGCAAGGCTGTTACCTTCAAGTAAATAAGCTTAAAAACACACAAATGTACAGAAAAAGTCAGGAAAAATGTTTTCTAAACAGATATACTCAGACATTTCTGACGTCTATCATCTACTCCAAAATCTCTTGAATATCATTTAATATCAACAGACGCAGCAAATGTTCTGTACCGTGACAAGTGGTGGGAAAGCCACATGCCCTTTAACCTCAACCACTTCCTCCATATTATGACCGGCATCTCCAAGGATGGTCTGCATGGCCTTACATGCTTCTTCTGGAAACGCCTGACACAAGGCGTACAACTCTCTAATGAAGAAAGAACAAAGTTTTAAAAAAGTACAACATTTAGTTGAGAGGACGATGACAATCAAAGCAACCAGGCGAACTCACGGTATGAGCTTATCTACAGTCACAAGCTCAGGTGGACTCCTGGTGGCCAGTTCTTCAATGTACTGCAGCAGGAAGCCAAAGAGTTTCTAAGACAGACAGGAAGTACGTCGTCAGCTCAAACAGCACTCTGAAGGTTTCAAAGACTCGGAGACACAGCTAACGTCCAACCTGTCCGGGGTCTGAGGGCGGTGAGCTTGTGCACCAATTGCTATTATTGCGGTGTTATTTGTTGTGTGTGGCTTTAGCACACATAGATCGGTACCAACCCAAAACTGCCAGAGAGGCTACACAGGATTTCTTCTATTTTGCATCCTTTGCTAAGCAAAGCTAGCAATAGCTCGATTACAACAGCAGCACATACGTTAGATTTCAAATTATTTTTAAAACTAACCGGACAGCTGACACCTCTCTATGAAGATTTTGGGGGGGAGCTTTGCTTGTTATTACATGAAAATAATTTGTTGTTTTAGAATTTGGGAAATTTTTACATGTATATTAAAGTATTAGTTCTCTGCCGGACTGTAAACCCACTGGCTGCTTATGTTCAATGCAGTATGTAAATCAGAAAAATTCTGGAGCTGGACCTGGACCATATTGGAATTGTGCTACTGTGTAAGACTTTGGGAAGTGGAAGTTTTGGTGCAGAAGTTGAAATAAAAAGTACTTTTTATGCATGCCAGAAAATGTCAACCCTAACCTTTATCCTAATCCTGACCCTCAACGGGAAAGTAATTTGCACGGTTGCTTGGCAACTAAAACATTAGGTTTAGATCCTTCTGACACATGGAGTGTGCATCGCCCTCTCAGAATTCAGATTCAGGATTATAAAAAAAAAAGTTTCTTCCAGTTCGCATACTGTGCAGAACACCAGTGGTGGGCACAATTCCGCTAACCGCTAATTATCGAAGCTAACATTTTCATTAGCAGATTAGCTTTCCAGATAACTTTGAAAACCATCAGCGGACCAATTAGCTTCTGATAAATTTAGTTCCGATATCTGTTGGACCGTTAACTTATTTTTGTGGGCATAGTGAATAAAGCTTAACAGTTAAAAACATTTGTAAAGTCTGAAATCAAAGATTTTACTGCCTGTCTGTTACATGTTTTGTAGCAGACAGACAGCCATGAATGGTAGTCTACCATTACCAGAGAGAAAGGAAGAGGGAGGGAAGAAAAAAAAAAAGAAAAAAAAAAAGATAATTTCTCTACACACCATACACACTGCCATGAACGCTGTTTACGGCAGTGTGCCACACATTCGCTAAAAGTGGTGAAGGACTTAAATGGTATTTCAGTTTTCAAATGGCCTTTTTTTCTTTTTTTAATAAATGTAAAAAATTACATATTTACAAATACAGATTTATTAGTAAAAACCAACACACGCTTCAGTAACTGTGTTATACCAGCCAGCCAACCACTGACGTCAGGAAACTAACGTACCCATAATGCAATGCGGCATGTGTGTCTAATCACTAAAACCTTCAATATTAGTGCACTACTTTAAAACTAAAACATATAGCTGATATTTTCACTTTGTAAAACCACAGACGTGATGTTAATTTCAATAACTTGTCCAGAATTAGTTTGTTTAAATTAGAACCATAAGTCAAAACTGTCTGCCTGTACAAGACTCCAGTGAAATGACCAGCAGGTGTGTATGGTGTGAAGAGAACTTATCTTTTTTTCCCCCCTCTCCCCTCTCTCTCTGATCACCAGGTCTCTTTTGCTGAGAGAAGGCCGATCTGAGACAGAAGCGCTGACTCGTTGTGTCAGTAGCTGCTGTGTACTGAAGTCATACTGAAAGTTATCGGTTTAGCTTTTATCTGTAACTTCCACCAAATTTTTTTTAGGGATTTATCGGTTTAGCTTTATAAAATTTAACTTTTCTTTTAGCGAATTAACGGTTATCGAAGCTAACCTTTTGGATAGCTGTGCCCACCACTGGAGAACACACAGATGAAGATTAGCACTGCGTGCTCTTAAAGTTTCCACAAGTGTTGCATTCCTCCAGACAAGACTTGCAAAGGGCCACGTGCACAACAATGGAGGAAATGTGCAAAATACATTTTATCACTTAACTTTAACACGGCTTACGTATGACAAACTTTAATTAAGATGAGCTACTGCAGTGCGATTTTAGAGAAGCATACAGCTTTTGTGTGTGGTATTGTACCTGCAGTTTAGATTTATTGCCAACAGCCAAACTGGGATGGTTTGCATTCTGAGTCCTGGCCATGATGAGACGCTGGTTATCAGGGGTGTGTCCGTGGAGCATATCTTTGAGGTCACTGTAGCTTTCTGGAGCTACGACAGGAAAAACACAGAATGGACATTCCACAAATATGTGAATTTAGGAAAACAAATGGATTACACAACTCCTTTACTATATAACTGGATCTTTACAAGGACGTATGGCCTAAAATTAAGAATATATAAATTAGCAAACAAAACATAAATTAAAAATTGTCGTGAATAATGTTTTAACTTACGAGAATAAAACTTTATGAATTTAATAATTGCAGGTAAATTTCACATCCAAACTTATAAAAAAATACCTACAAAAAATGGTTTATTATTGACTTTACAAATTATGTAAGACACAAATAAATGCATTTAAATATACAAATTTTAAATATATATATTTTTAGGTTGCTTATAATTAGATAAGATTTTATTTCAATACATTTGTTGGGTTGAATATCTTTTTATTTTGGTGTTTGAATTTGGATTTTTTGAATTCTTTCTATTAATGTTTCGACATTGCTATGGACAGCACTTAAGATTTTTTTGTGAATGTGCTATATAAAGTAAATCAAATGTCTTATTATTGCTATTTACCACACTGTTTGCATTTCTAAATGACTGAAAAAGAGAGGGAGTTTTCCCTTACCACTGTTGCCTACGTGCTTGCTCAGGGTGGTCGGTAAGGTTAGACCTTATCCATGTGAAGCATCTTGAAGTTTTGTTGTGATTTGGTGCTATATAAATAAATTGAATTGAGGTTGGACTTTGTGGTGCAGGTTAGGCTAGGTACTCTCCATGTTTTCTTAAACAGACAGTTGTGGTTTCCTTTTAATTTGTTTATTTATTGTTGTCCACTCCTGGCTTTTATTGGCTGGCACTCCTGACTTTGTGTGCTCACTTTCACCTTGATATATTAATTCTTTGTCAAGATATTGTTTACACAATCACACAATCTCTTTCAGAGAGTCCGTCTTCTGGTGGTCACAATTAGAATCAATGAGTGTCCAAGGCTGGACACTGTCCAACCTTCGACACTGTTTAAGGTCTTAGTGAGTTTCACCTTAATATACAAATTTTTGTCAAGATATTGTGTACAAAAAGTTTCAGAGTCTTCCCCCTAATGGCCACAATTATAACTGATGCATGCCCAACCTTGACATTGTTCAAGGTCTTACTGAAGTGATCTTTTGTACTGAGTTTCACCTTCATTCATAAAGTATTTCTGAAGATATCGCATATAGATTGTCCACACAGACACGAGAACTTCCTACACTTGTTCTGCCTTCAGTGATGCAGGTAATAAAATCATAACCAGCACCAAAAATAAAAGTTGACGAAACACATTTAAAATAACATGTGCTGACTGTAATCTCATGGAGTTACCAGTAAACGTGTACGGTAGCTCTGCTTTAGCCGCCTCCTGTTGGGCCTTCATTTCTTCTTTTGTTAGAGTCTTCTTTGCTTCACCACCAGCTTCTTCACCATCCTGCTTTTTCTCTTCCTCCTCACTGTCCGATTCAGATACCAGGTCTGAGTGACCATCTTCTTCCTCACTGCTGCCTTCCTCCTCCTCCTCTTCATCTCCACTCCCCTCTTCCTCCTCTTGATCTTCACCTCCCTCTGAAGCTTCCTCCTCACTGTGCACCTTCTCTGCATCATCTTCCAGATTCCATTTCCCATCCTGGACATATGAGGGAATGCCGAGTCACGCTGCACATCCACACCAACATATACAAAGTGTCGCTACCTCCAACCTGATAAGACAAAGTCTTCTTGTCCTCTTTGTTAGGATGAAGCCGTCGTTCAGATCATCAGCAGATATGTGGGTCTGACTCTGCACACCCTCTTCGTCTCCCAACATCCTCCTTAGACGATCGGCCTGGAGAAACCAGACGTTAAAAAAAAAAAAACAAGCCCCACATTACACCGTGACATGATTCAGCGCTGCCACACCTCCAGTTTCTGCAACTTCTCCCTCTCCTCCCTGGCCAGCTCCTCTGGAGACTTCATCTTCTCTGAGGGCTGAGCCTTCATCTCAAAGCCGAGCTCCCTGACCATCATGTCGTACTCCTCAACCTACACCACACAACCAAATGAGGAAATGTCAGCCTGAAACCTTTAGATAATTACTGATACCATCATGTCTTTAATTTTTGGCTGTTGTACCTTTGGTTCTCCTCTTGTTTGTCACTGCATTCGGTTTTTGGTTGTCTTTTTTACCATCAGGGCCTGGATGCTCTTCCACTCCTGGTCCAGTTTCTCGGTCAGCTCCTGCGCCTCCTCCCTCTGCACCTGCCGTTCCCGCTGAGAAACATAAGAAACACAAACGGGGTGTAAATGGAAATAGTGGTTTTTCCAGCTCAGGCAGTTTCTCAAAGAATTTTACAACTACAATGGACATGCAGAGAGAGCAAAGTGCGCTTTTCACAAGTCTGACACAGCTTCATGCAAATGATTGTGTTACGATTCAGTGATAACAGTATTCGATTCTGCATGGCCGATACACGGTCAGTTCTACGTCCTTGGACAAGACACTTAATCTGCATTGTCTCAGTCCACCCAGCTGTAAACGGGAATGCGCCTCGCCTGGGGCAGTAACCTGCGCTGGACTGGCGTCCAATCAGGGGGAACTGTAGACTCTGATCTGCTTCACACTACGGAATATGGAGATAAGCACAGCAGGCCTCAGGGTCTATATAGGAACACTTCTCTCAAGATCAAAGGTCACATAACCCAAGAAAGAATTGATATGTGACCTCATACTAGTGTTTTAACAGTAACCATAGTAACTAATTCCTGAAAACAGCCAGTCTCAATGAGTGTGACCTTTCATGTCACACAACCAAGCGAAGTAGTGTTTAGTAGTTAGGCCCCATAAAAAACAAACAGCTTATCATACTTGACATTAAAAAAGAGTGAAAACCTGAAAAACGATACATACAGCACCTGCATACCAAGTGAGGAACTGAAAATATCAGTAGCATGATAAAGACGCATACAGTGCGTGAGTGAGACAGAGTCACTGACTGTGTGGTTGCCAATGACAACAAACGGCAAATTCCAGGCACAGCTCGGTAAACATCGGCCGTCTTCGGCCAAAGCATACTCGCCACCTAAAGCCTGGTTCACACAGCAGGATATTAAAATTGTCTGTAGGTTTCCAAAACCTGAGACACCACACACGTGGAGATAAAAAATCACAGATCTAACAGGTTTGTCATACAGTGTGTGGTGTTCAGCCACATGGTAAGGACAACAACACCACACACAAACAGATTCACACACGAACATTCCAGTTCAGACAGGAAATTTCGCAAATCTCCGAAGATTAAACGTGACTTCAGAGTAAACAAACAGAGATACTTTGTGGACTATTTACAACAGAGGAAAAAAAAGAGATACAAAAAGAAAAAGAAAAGGTGTTCTTTAAAGGAGTGGAGACAGCGCGAGAACCGGACTTCTGGTAAGCCACAACAGCTGTTTTGATTTTAGATTCCGCTCCATGTGTCCGTCACCCTCGCTTTCTGATTGGCTACACGTCACATTCAGCAGGCTGCGTGCTCGCTTTGGTCGGAGGGCCACATCACCACCACACACTATCGGGCCAAGGACAGTCCAACATCGTGAATATCCCCAATTGTGGTCGGAGTGCCCCTGACGTCCTTCCGAGCAGATCAGAGTGCTCTTAACACACCACACACGGCAGGAATATCTGATAAGATTATCTTTAGCGTCATCACGATTTTTCGGGGTGTCCTTAAGATTGTTGGAAGGGGAAGATCAGGTCCGATATCGGCCTAATTATCTTGTCGTTTGAACCAGGCTTAAGGGATGTGCCGGTTCTTACATCAACTATACTGCTGTCATTGAAATTGGGGCAGTTGATGCTGGCTGATTTCAGCATGTGTGTGGGGATGATAAACTAATGTTTTTTAAGGGGCCTAAACATAGTGTAACAATTCCTTGAAATAGCCATTCTAAATATTCCAGTCAAAATTTTGACACTGACCTTGGAAACTGAATCACCCTCTATCCTTCCATCAAGTTAGGAGAAAATTCATGAAAACTCTCCGAGTTCTACCATTCAAGCATGGACAAATGGACAGACACAGTACTTAAGACAATACCTCTGTCACCACTGTGCGTAGGTGTCATGGTACTACACACACACATGCATCCCATGCATGCACAGACACAAACTGATTTCATGATGCTGCCGTGCAAGTTGCTCAACTGCCAATGGAAGCAATTTGGGAAATAAAGAATAAGGTGCTGGCACTTTCAAATAAAATGGTAAATGGACTGCATTTATATAGCGCCCCAACGCTCCAACGCTTAACCAATCGACCATCACCTCCCCATCACCTCAGGCTTTCAGTCTGAATAATGAATAATAAAAACACCAGCGTGGAATGAAGCAGTTTGTTCCTGCCTCACCTTCTCCTGCTTAGACTTCTGGATGAGCTCTTCTATCAGCTCCTGCCTGGATTTGGCCCTCTGCTTCCCGTCCTCCTCTTCCTGCACATCCTGCTCTCCTGGTGCTTTCTTTCTCAAGAGGCCTCCTCCTCCACCAAAGTGGGACGCCGTCAGCTCAGCTGGATACACGACACACAAACAGACAGTTTAATTAAGTGAAAAATAACAAGACATCACAGTGAGTCAGTTAGGATGGTTATAGCGGTAATCACAGCTGCTCACCAAAACCATAACCTGCTTGCAGGAGGTAAAATTAGCACCTACTAATTCCAAGTAATAAATCTTCTGTATTTACACGCTTACCTGACAAGAGACCTTTCTCTTCGGATTCATCATCACTGTTCACAATGTCGTTAAATTTCTCCATTTCAGCCAGTGATTGGCCGTAATGAGTTAGCTCCTCCTCCTCGTTTAGGTTGTACACATCTTTCTTTACATGGACGCGCTGAAAGGTCATTCAAAGTCAAAGCATGGTGAAGGATCAACACACTTAATAGATTATGAGATTTGCAATTGTAGAAAAAGACAACTACACATTCTTTCCACCCTTTCTTTCTTTTTACACATTGGTGATTATTGTCTTAATCATGCGAGCTGTTATTTTGCAGCCAAGATGAGACAAACAGCAATTCCCTTGGTGGCCACCAGACTGAGGTTTGGTAAATTAAAGATGCTGAAACTTATTTCCAGCTACATGTTATTTCAACCACACATGCTCCTAATATCCATCTTCACATTGTAACAAGCTCAGACATCTCCAGGTGTGAGACAGGTAATGGTATATTAAATAAGCAAAACAAAACTTGTTTTTTCTATTCATTTGGTGCATCAGAATTTTGATTTTTCCCCTCCTAATATGACTTTTGAATTTGGAGACTTACAACATGTACCATTTTAAGTTATGTTAGCAAAAAGAAGCAAACTTCATTTGACGTCCCAATTTTAGAACAAAATAATCCCCCCCGCCCCCCCCAAAATCAAACAATCAATCATTAATTTCATTAAAAAGTGGCGTTAAGTTGAGAAATGAAGACCATGCATGTCCATATGGTAATAACGACACGTCCCCAACCTGTCGCTTCCAGTGCAAATCTCTGCAGGATTTGTCCTCCGGAGCCATCTTGGTGTCGTACTCTCCAAAACGTCTATCGATGAATTTGTTGGATTTGTTCTTCAGTTTGTATTCCCTTCAGCAGAGTCTCTTTCCTCTGCAGATCACAGATGGAAGAGTGACATGATTTTCGTTCCCTCTCACATGCAAATGCGCACATTCACTGAATGTTGCTGCAGAATCAAGCAAACACCACGCATTGTTGTTACAAATCCGATCCCATTAAATGTGAATGTGTAATCACTTGGCCTGAGAAGCGGCGGAAAGGCATGCACACCAAAACCATAGTAAATATGATCTAATGTTTGACTATTTTTGTCACTGATGCTTTTCCCAGTCCCTCCTGTCATGTGCAAAGTCCTTCTAACATCATGTTGCTGTGAATGCCCGACATTTACAGTACAGAGTGTTAAACATAATGACTAGAACAACTGATGTCAGTTACGGAGCAACAGCTGAAGACTAATTTTTTTAATTTCAGACAAGTGAACTTGTTTCTCATCTGTCTTTCTGCCATCCTGCACAGATTTCTCTGCAACCAGCACTTTAAACTGGTAACATTTCTATTTTCTGTTGAACTGTTTATTTGATTAATTAACACAAAGAGCCACAGAAAATTAATCAACTATTTGTAGAATAACTTAAAGGTGTGCAAAAAAAATCTAAATGTTGTAAAATATTGGATGAAGTTTAATAAAAATCATCCAAATCACTTTGATGGAAATTTTTAATAAAGTTCAACATTCAAATAAATAAGTATATTAAAGGAGTCATATTGTGTGAAATCAGTTACTATTATCCTTTACATTTAAAACGTACTTGGTGTTTCATGTTAAACATCCTCCAAGGTGAACAATCCCACAGCTGCGCATGTGGCAGTTCTCTGGTTACATGTAAAATTTAGGTCTGAAACAACTTGTTGTAAACATCTATGACATATGTCACGGAGCACGCACCAAATGAACAAACGATAAATGTGCTTGATCTAGACCAGTGGTGTCCAAACTTTTCCAGAAGGGCCAAGAGGGTGCAGGTTTTCCTTGCAGCCACTGACTTCAGCAGGTGATTTCATTGATTAACATCCCTTTGAGCAGGTGGGATGAGTTCATCAGTGAAATCACCTGCTGGAGTCAGTAGCTGCAAAAAAAACCTGCACCCTCTTGGCCTTTTCTGGAATAGTTTGGACACCACTGATCTAGACCCTCTTTGTCAAGGGTAGACTCGTGGCTGGACAATCTAAACTAACTGACCAGCTCAGCTGGAGGGACACCAAATAACCAAAGAGAGAAGGGGCAGGGCAAGAAGCAGGTCATTACCATTTCAATCAATAAATAACAAAAACAGGGCTTTCTTCCAAGTCTGGAAAATTTATTTCATTCATGCATCAGTTCATCCTCAATTTATTTCATTCATCAATACAACATTAATTAGCTGTCCACCTCGTGTGCCTTATAAATAAATAATGCCACCGCAATTAAATTAATTTCACCTTTTCTTGCATGAAGTAGTAAATGCAACTTATACTCCAGTGCGAATTTCATATGTTTTTCATTTTTCTCTTAAAGAGGCATTTTTGGACAAGTGGGACTTATACTCTGTAAAATACGGTATTTCTATATTTATTCAATTTTCAGTAGCATATAAACAGATTCTTGCAAAAAAAAAAAAGTCTGCAAAGAAGGTATAAAGATGACAAGTTCCTTTTTGTTTTCTCTCACCTTGTTGATGGCTTTGGATCGAGACACACCCGGCAAACCCGTGTCATGTTTACTTTTCCTCCCCAGAATATCAAACTTCTTTCTGTTGATTTTCACCTCAAATGGATTGTTCTTGATCTGAGTTGGAGCCTTTGCCTTGCAGACTTTGTCAGCAAGGCTCCTCTTTTTAGGCACCTTCCCCATCTGTGGCAGAGAAAATGACAGATGGGTTGTGAAGTCACAGCTGGAATCTTTACAGGTTTATTTTCATACTGGAGAATAACCAAATCAGATGGTTTTCTAAAACTGATCCAGTATGCTCAAAACTCTGAGTATCTTATTTATATTCACCACAGATGAAACGCCACCTCATTTCCGGGAGTGGACCAATAGCATTAAGGGTGGGACTGATCCCCATTCAGAATTGGTATCAGTTTCCGATACCAATGTAATTCAAGTATTGGAAAATGCCGATACAACCTGTGCCGTTTTCTGATACCGGAGAGAAGCCACGTCTGTGAAACCTCTCAACTGCTGCTCTCTGCCGTTTACTGCTGAGCGGGAGGAGGCAAGGGGGGAGGGGGAGGTTTCTCAGCTGAAGCCAAGCTGTTTGTTCCGCATTGCAGCCGAGGGTTTTAAGCCACGGGTAGTGGCCAGTGTTGCCACAGTTACTTTGAAAAAGTAATCCAATTACTGATTACTCCTTGAAAAAGTAACTTAGTTACTTTACTGATTACTCAATTGTAAAAGTAACTAAGATTACTAGTTACTTTTTTGTTACTTTCCCCAGCTGTTGACAACAACCCTCTGCCACCTCAACATGACAATGATGCCTGTTTTGCCAAAACTCACTTTATAGTCACCCTTTCTTGACTTCAATGAAAATAAATACTTGTTTTTAAAAAGTAAAATAAAGACCTCTTTCTTGACCTCATATTTAACTGATGGCAGAACTGTAACAGTAAAATATGCCATTTCTAACCTGCATTGTTTATAAATGTAACTATTAAATTCTTTCTAACATTTTTCTAACATTTAAATTCTATCTAAACATTTGTCAAAATTATTATTATTATAAGTAGTATTAGTAGTTGTAGTAAACAAAAAAGGCTTCAAAACTGGACCTTTAATCTAGGGGTGTTGTGGGAGGGGGGCACATCCCTGCCCCATGCCCCCATTCCATCTGGATTCTCCCCTGCTTTGGCGTTTGAGCACAAAGAATGGATAACATTTATTTATGCAGAAAACATGACCAGATTTACAGGTAAGAAAGTTTTATTGGGTTTTCACATCATGTGGTCCTCAGAAAGAGAGTTTAGGTGCATTTGAGTAGAAAAAAGTGTTAGTTGTTGACGCGTCGTGGAGGATCAGCTGTTTTTAGCGAGCAGATACGGAGCGGCTCAGCAGAGAATTCTAAATAAAGGAGAAAAAAAAGCATGAAAATGTCTTTGTAAAGCTCAGTGCAGGTGTGCTGTTGTCACTGCGCTTTAAGAGGTGAGGACGAGTCGTAACTGCCGCAGAAAACCGCGGATGAAAAGCTCACAGCTCGCTTAAAGTGGGCAGTGCAGTCGAACCCCGACCTCCTGCCCACGGACCAAGTTTAATGCTGTTATTGACCCATAATGCAAAATAATAGTAACACACAGTGACTTCCCTTACCAAAAAAATAGTACTTATAAGTATATAAAAAGTAAACTAGAAGTATACTTAAAACATACTTGCATATACTATTTTTGGTAAGGGTTGGAGAAGTAACTTTAATCTGATTACTGATTTGGAAAGATTAACGCATTAGATTACTCGTTACAAAAAAAAGTGGTCAGATTAGAGTAACGTGTTACTAAGTAACGCGTTACTGGCATCACTGGTAGTGGCAAATTTCCACTTGGCTCCCGGGTTCAAATTGTTTGTGCCGCCAAGGACGAATTTTCCAAAAAAAGAACTAAAAATGTGTACTTAAAAAAAAAAAAAAACAGCCACTTCAACGTCCTGAGATGGTGAATCGCTATGAAACAGCAGCTCAGAGCAGAGCACAAGAGTGGAGTTGAACAGAGTTTGTTTCTGTATGCTGAACAATTCCATCAGAATCCTTCAGTATTAATCCAGCGTTCCTCGCGGGAGACTCGCTGACTATACATTTAGAAGACTTTTTTTTTCTTTTTGCTGCAACACTTGCTTTGACAATGTAAACATATGTTTCAATTGAAATTGAATTGAGAGAGACTGAGGGAGAGAGTGGACTTAATCTTTAATTTTTACTGTAACGCTTGCTTTGACAACGTAAATATATGTTTCCCATATTAATAAAGCTCCACTAAAATTGAGAAGGAGAGAGAGAGACAGACAGACAGAGAGCGCTCTCTTTTCTCTTTTAAGTCTATAAATAAAAGTACTTAATTCTTTCACCAAAACATCAAATCTTAGGCTTCCATTTTAGATGTACCATCTGGCAAGTTGTAGTTGAACTTTCAGGTCTTTTTAAGAAAATCCTCCTCTAAACACTTCATCATGAAGCTGTATAACTGACAATACAAAATATCCTCACAAATCAAAAATAATGATAACAATAATAGTAATAATAATAAGAAAGCAAACAGAGCTCTGGTATCAGAATAGTATCAGTATTGTGGATCAGTGCATCCCTAAATAGCATATCAGAATTCTGCTGCTGCACATCCTTTTCACAAGTGAGCAAAAAATGTTGCACGATTGTAGACATATTGATTAAACCTCCACACTTTTGGGCACTACAGAGAATCTAAACTGTAAACCTGACACCAACACTCAATCATTTAAGAGGAAGTTATCAGCCAGGTCACTAGAGCCTAGATCTGGCTCCAGTAATAGCCTATCCAGAAGAGGAGGATGGTGTTGGAAACATAAAATCTTTTGACCCGCCTTCTTATTCTGCATGGAGCACTGATATACATTATGTTTGGGATACAGTCAAGGTCAGCAGTCACGGCTATCTTCCTGACTATATTAGCAGCAAATAGGAGACCGTAGTCTTGTATGAACCCTCTGCGACACTCCGGGATTTGACCACTTACGGGGACCTCCATTTAATATATACACAGCATACCTTCACACGGATAAATGGTGTACTGTTTTGTTTTTGGCTGCAATCCCAGAAAAAAGGCAGAAACTTAACAAATTAATGTGCATTTGGTGGCTGTTCACTGGAAGTCAATATGAGGTACTTAAGAAGAACTCATAGTAAGACCTCAATGTGAGGTACAAGCAGGTGTTGATGAAAGTGAACAAGCTTGCAAAATTTTAAGCCAAATTATCAATTTCCCAAAAAAGAACGAAGTGAGCGAAGTAAAACCAAAAATCCTGGAAGACCACAGAAGACAACTAAATTGGATGATGGCAGAATTATTTCCTTTGAGCTAAATCAAGAAGACTCGAAAGAAAGATTTGTTGCTGTCAAAGTCTACAATCAAGAGGTACCTTCCTGAATACAAACCAGCAGTAAGGGTCAGATGATGTGAAATCACCTCCTGACTGGGCTGACAAGATGTAATTAGTATCATGCTTTCTCACAAAATAATGTTATTATTCTCATCAAAAATTTTAGCCTTATAACTTCATTAGTGTTTGAGCTATTGAGAGCTTTGAAAATAGGGTATGATGCTGATTTAAACGCGTGATTAAAAAAAAAGATGTGAACGTTCAATAAGGCATTACTTCTGAAGTATTCATGCATGAAGATGAGCTGTTCTTTGGTGCAACATGTCCAGCTACTGTAAAAGATGAAGAATTGCCACTTGCCAGTTTATTGTTTGCTGAAAAGGAGCAACCCTGGCCCTCTGTATCGCCACACTGAGTGTTGCTACTTATTTGTCATGTTGTAATGCTGTTTTTGTGACTAAGTATTCAATGTTTGAGTGAAGACAAAACTGGAGGCAGATAGACGCACAATCAGTGAAGGAAGCTGGCAAAAAATTTCAAAAGAGGAAACAGCATTTGGTGATCCATGAATTCCAGACAGTCATTAGCTGCAAAAAAAGTATGAAGTAGAGCACCACACGCATTCAGAACGCAAAACCTCCGCCAACACTAGTTTCTAATTCCACAAATTTGTACCTTGGAACAAAATTTCCAAGTCAAAGTCCTCTTAGAAGTGGCTATTCAGAAGATAAAATATAATGCAAAATATAAATCAAAAGGACTTTTCAATGTTAAAGTCAAATATCCACTACATCTGCAATATGGATCAGATGCAGATCAAAATTAGTCTCTTCATTGAGAGTGCCAGTTTGCAACTCAGTGTCACAAATGAGAGTGATTGAGGCATTTTTTTATTGAGATATAATGCAAAATGTACACCAAATGGGCTTTTCAATATTAAATTCAAATGTCCACAAAATCCACAATCTGGATCAGATCTGGATCAAACTTTGTCAGGCGATAGTGAGTGTCAGTCTGCACCTCACTATCAAATATGAGCGTGAATGGGGCATGGTTGATTAAGATAATATACAAACCCCAATTCCAATGAAGTTGGGACGTTGTGTAAAATATAAATAAAAACAATATGATTTGCAAAATGATTTGCAAATCCTCTTCAACCTATATTCAATTGAATACACCACAAAGACAAGATATTTAATGTTCAAACTGATAAACTTTATTGTTTTTGTGCAAATATTTGCTAATTTTGACATGAATGCCTGCAACATGTTTCAAAAAAGTTGGGACGGGACAACAAAAGACTGGGAAAGTTGATGAATGCTCAAAGAACACCTGTTTGGAAACAGGTGAGTGTCATGATTGGGTATAAAAAGAGCATCCCCAAAAGGCTCAGCCCTTCACAAGCAAAGATGGGGCGACGATCACCACTTTGTGAACAACTGCGTGAAAAAAATAGACCAACAGTTTAATAACAATGTTTCTCAATGTTCAATTGCAAGGAATTTAGGGATTCCATCATCTACAGTCCGTAATATAATCAGAAGATTCAGAGAATCTGGAGAACTTTCTACACGTAAGCAGCAAGGCTGAAAACCATCACTGAATGCCCGTGACCACCGATCCCTCAGACGGCACTGCATTAAAAACCAACATCATTGTGTAAAGGATCTTATCGCATGGGCTCAGGAACACTTCAGAAAACCATTGTCAATTAACACCGTTCATCACTACATCTATAAGTGCAAGTTAAAACTCTGCCATGAAAAGCGAAAGCCATACATCAACAACATCCAGAAATGCCGCTGCCTTCTCTGGGCCCTAGCTCATTTTAAATGGACAGACACAAAGTGGAAAAGTGTGCTGTGGTCTGATGATTCCACATTTCAAATTGTTTTGGGAAATCATGGTCATTGTGTCCTCTGGACAAAAGAGGAAAAAGATCATCCAGATTGTTACCAGTGCAAAGTTCAAAAGCCAACATCTGTGATGGTACAAGGGTGTGTTAGTGCCCATGGCATGGGCAACTTACACATCTGTGATTGCACCATCAATGCTGAAAGGTACAGGTTTTGGCGCAACACATGCTGCCATCCAAGCAATGTCTTTTTTCAGGGACATCCCTGCTTATTTCAGCAAGACAATGACAAGCTTCATTGTTATTGGGGTTGTAAAAAATACATTAAATGGAGTTTTCAAAGTTAAATTTAAATGGCCACAAAATTTGTAAACCGCTCCGGATCAAACTGTCAGTTGATAAAGGATAACATCCTACAAAACGCTCTCAAATATTAAAGAAATTTGATCTTTTTTTGACAGTTACAAATTTTTGAACATTCATTCAATGTTAAAGATAGGGATTTTTTTTCCAGTTTTCCAAGATTTTTCCTGACTTTGACCTATGACCTTGAAAACTGAATCAGTTCTTGTCAATCAGGATATGAATCTGCAGTAAAAATTTCATAACAATATCTGAAAAACTGTTCACAAAGACACAGGTGACTAAAGATAACCTCCTCCAACTTAGTTGCAAGCTATTATATTAGTCTGACAATTAACCTTTTGTTTCTGAAAACGGGTGTAGTGTATAAAAATGGCTGTAATTCTTCAACCCTTAATGCAATAATTTTGTTAAACCCCTTAAAGAGGATTACACTTATTGTGTTGTTGTAGACACCGAAACACAAAACATTGCATCTCTGTCTAAATACTTATGGACTTCGGGCAACCAGGGGGGACCTAAAGTTAATATCTATATAAAAAAAAATAGCTGCAGCCTTAAAATAATCTGTATTTTATCTTTCATTAAAATCGTACAGCGACTTAATTGTTCAAGGTTAAAAAAAACTTTCTAACCCTTTAAATGAACTCACAGCAGTTAACACTCTGCTGACCGCATTAGTTTCAATGAATAACTGTTGATATCACATAAATTAGTACTTTTATTGACTTTATTAACATTTAGCTTAGCGCAAGCTTCCAAACTGACGCATCGTAAATGGACTGCATTTATATAGCGCTTTTCCATCTGAATCAGACGCTCAAAGCGCTTTACAAATAATGTACCCCGATATGAGGGTGCTGCCATACAAGGCGCTCACTACACCTCCCGTTCGTTTTATAAAATAATTTACCTTTTTATCTCGCGACACTTCCGTCAATAATTCCCAAGCAGCGCAAAAACTTTGATAAAAAAAAAATTGTTCTTTCCACGTTTTCACTGAAAATCCATTTCTGCACACAGCCTGAGGTCAAAGTTCAAAACAAGGAAACGAGACAAGAACCTTTACGCAGCTTTTTTTTTTCCCCCTCTTCACATTGTGCGCCCCTAGTGGTGAGGAGTTATGAAATGCAAAAATTACATAAATCTTTAAAAAACAAATTCTTTAATGCCTTTTTTATTATTATTTTGCACTGATAGTAGAGCAAAAAATGTCTACAAAATCAAGTCTACATGAAATCAGAAAGATAGGAGAAAACAAATCCTGTAGAGTGTAAACACACTGGATATTAATAAATAAAAATGACATAAAAAGTAGCAAACAATACACACACAAATCTACGTGAAGGCCCCTTTACCGCCAGATAATAAAATGTTTCCTTAAAAAAGACTGCAAAATTAAGTCACGATCACTTTAACACAAGATACATTTATTTCAAATCTGCAACTAATTTTTTGTTATATTCACTTTACATTTTTGTGTTTAAGTCTATTTGGAAAGCGATAGATTTGTAATTTAGCTTCTGTACAACACAGTAATGGAGATGAAGTTGAAAATGTAAGTACAATAAGTCCGATTCCGTTATTGCACATTTATTTCTTCTGTGGTCAGGGTTAGTTACTTCACCACTAAGCTTGGTGACCAACCGCCAATGTTGTACAACAACTTGGATTTTTGAGTGACACTGGGCAGCACAGTGGCTTAGTGGATACCACTGTTGCATCACAGCAAGGTCATGGGATCGATTCCTACCTATGGAGTTTGCATGTTCTCCCTGTGTTTTTTTTTTTTTTTTTCGGGTGCTCCAGTTTCCCCCCCACATATAAAGACAGGCAGGTCAGGTGAATTGGAATCTTTATAATTGTCTCCCTTGCAAAAAAAATAAAATAAAAAAAGAGCTCGATCTGGGACGATATGGATATGGGACTGACCTAGGTAAATAAAGGTGAAATTAAAATTAGTGGAGGCAGACACCTTTGTGGTTTCCTTGGTGTCAATAGGACAGTTTGTATGTGAGAACGACATTTTGAGAATTTTTAATACAACTTGGCAAGTTAGGTTAATGGATATAGGCAAAAGAGATTTCAACAAACTTATTTCAGTTTGAGATAGAACACATTTTACAATCTCTGCACTAAAAAAAAAAAATGGAATGTCATGTCAAAACAATAGAAGATGGAGTTTAATTATATCAATTCTATAAATAAATACAATCACAAGACATTTTCAAGATAATGTTTTATTCATGGCTAAAAATAGATAGTACCATGAAAAAAAAGTGGAAGTATTAAGTCTGTAGATTTAGATACATTATAAGTGGATGTAGTTCAGACAGAATACAAATTAGCATAGCTTTGAGATGAGGAAAAATATGGTTGTTATAAAAAAAAATGTTAGTTTGGTAGTATTGTTAGCGCAATATAGGTAAAATAAAAAAAAAAAAAGTTAGTTGAGATGGTATGAGTTCTGATCACATGCAGTCCTTTGGGATTTTAACATCTTCAGCTTGGATGCAGCGTTGAAGCATTTTGGATTATGTGGCGCTTCCCATCAGACGAATACTGGGATACATTTAGTTTACTGTTAACTAACCTCTCACTAAAATGGGACAAAAAAAAAAACACACAGTGGCGACAGTGCAACATGAAACAGAGTTCATTAGTAATGACAACTGTACCTGCAGGGAACATCCCCGTCTAAAGCAGAAGTTGAAGCAAAAATATGTTCAGTTGTTTTTAAACTGAGGGTCGCAAAGGAGGGTCACAGTCTGTCCTTACTGCAAGTATTTACAGCTCAGTCTGTGAGGGGGACGAGGGAAAATCATCAGTTGTGAATGGGACGTCAGGTGTGTGTCTGTCCAGCTGTGACATACCGTGACTCCTCCCCCAGGCACCGTTCCACTGTGGGTGTGGCTTTGTCAGCAACTCCAAGAAAATACCAGTTTGAGTAAAAGCACCCAAAGCGTTCTACATATATCCACAGTGAATCTTCTCAAATGTTCTATATTTTTGTCTGTACATCAGTTTTGTGGTGAACAATAATGAGCTATATGTGCACTGTTTTTAAGTTATTCATGCTATAAAATACATCAAATATATCAGATGAGCTGGAAAAAAACTGCATGTCAATCAGCTCATCTTAACTGCTGATATGAATTTCTTTGGATTTTAAGTGATGAATAAAATGTGGAAGGATTGTGCGGTGATTAAACATTTCTTCAGCGTACCAGAAAACAATCTGATTCTGGCAAGAATTGCTAATGGTCATGTGCCTGCACTGGGTCTTAATATTTTAATTTACACAAATGGCAGTAGAAGAATTTAAGGCGTTTAAAAAAAAAAAAAAAAATCTGTGCTTATTCCTGTGACATTTCAGTGAGAAGACTGTGCACTACAGCTATTATTTGGATTACTTGTAGTGGATTATCTGTAACCAGGCAAACCGCCTCCTTACAGCAAGATAAATGGCCTGGACTGTGTTGTACTTATTTTCTGCAGCTGCATACGTAAAATGTTGCCTCTGAGAAACACTTGTCATTAAAAATTTGCCTGTATCGACACACTCCTGTGGTGCAGTATATCCTGTGCTTTTCTCTTGACGTCAAACCTCCATTAACTAGCTTGGAGTACAAAGGAGTTTATATTATAAGATGGGTTTCTTCCCCTCCCCTTTTTTTTCCCATATGCTTGCATAATTTTACAGTTACACACTGAATTTGCAGTTGGTGAGCTGAACAATGAGTAAAATCATTTGTCAGTTCTAACCACAGAGAATCAACGTAGAGTACGTGGGTCCAATAATGCAAGGATGATTGATTTAAAATAAAAACCCTGCTGGTGAAGGCTCTTAATGACTTTGTACTACCAGCTTTGTCTGCATTGAGGAGATGGAAACACCACTTGGAGCCCTTTTCATTTCTGAACATGGTTTCTTGGAAGGAGCTACAGTCCACCATTGTGAATGCACAGTTATAAGGGGGCAGTCTCTGTAAACACGGTGAGGGTAGACTGGGACTTGTACACTAAGTGCATGAACAACCCAGCCAATGATGTAAATGAGGAACAGAAAAGCTCAGATACTTAGACGCACAGAGGGAGCATTGCTTCATTCTCTGCCCAGGGCAGCACTACACAATCACATCATAAAAAGAACTGTTGGCTACTATGTTTAAAATGTAATTTATACCAAGTTTGCTGCCATTTTACGCAGATGGTGGCTTTTACTTACAGGATTGTTGCCATTGACATCCTAAATGCATTTTTAAGACTGCTTGCAAGTAAGCTGATGGGGAATGGACCACTTGAAGTTTGTTTTAATATAACTAGTGTATAATCTTGAAGTCCCAAAAGTCAGGGAACTATGGAGATCAGAGAAACCTTTTACAGTGGGTGGAAATGACAGCATTTCCATATAAACATTGGCTGCAGTCAAAAGTAAAATATTGGAGAGTTCAGAGCCTCTTTCCATCTGGTCACAGTGGACCTTCAGTTTTTCACGATACTGCCATGCATGTTCAAACAACTTTTACTTTGAATGGATGATGCAGCTTTTCTATCTAATGAAACTCGCTCAGCTGCACACCTTAGAGTGGGTAATTTAGGTGAGACTATCTGAACACGTGTTATCAACTGATAATATATCTGTGACTCATTTGCATGCTGACAAACCGGTGGACAGTGATCAAGGACACCTCAAAGAGGAGTAACCGGGCAGAGTACTGACTTCACATCACTACATTTGACTGTGGCTCCTCCTCTTCCAGGAGACCAACACCACCATCCTCATCTAGATGACACATGCCAAGGGTGTCTTCTATCTCTGTCACCCCTTTTGAGATGCTCTTGTGATTTTTTTTTTTGACTCCATAAACACCAAACTGAAATTTTAAAAACAGAATCAAAAGGGACTCCAACTGCCAGACTGCAGTGTGTATGAACAGACAGAGGTGGCAGACATTCACAGTAATCAGGAGGTTTAAATGTTGTACAAGAGCAGGTTATGAAGCTGCAGAATAACATGAAAGGCTGAGTGTCGACTGGAACAGGAAGTCTAGAAGTCTCCGAGAACGAGCTGTAATCGAGACCTTAATTCTCGTGCCAAACAAATTTGATTCACAATGATTGTTTTCGTGTCACAGAGTGGCTCCGTGCTGCTGCTCCTCTTCCTGCTGCTGCAGCTCCCAACACAGCCTTGATCTCCAAATGTTTTTTCCTTCAGTATCTAAATTTTCAACTCTTCCTTTACATCAGATTAAAATGCCTGTTAAAGTTTTTCTGCTCTGTAATGAAGAATAAACAGTCATGCAAAAAATTACACACACACCCTTGAAGTTGGGCAAGAAGCTGTTATTTGTTTTTCCTCTATTTTTACACATTTTCATCATTAACGGAGACAAAAGAATGCAAGCATTCGCACACAACCTCAAGGTTCTCAAAGCTTTGTGTCTATTGCTGACATCGCAATTACAAACTGTAAAATTCAAGTCAAAATTCAGATTTACACGAGAAGAAAAAAAAAAAAAAACACCTTCCCAGTTCCACACGCCTGCTGCGACTGGATGGCGCAATGATGGACTGAATGAAAAAGTGACCCAGTGCTCTTCACTTCTTCTTCCTCCTCTTCAGAGCTTTCCACTCTCCTTCCTGAGTAGCCAAGCTGCCAAACAGCTCCTTCACTTTCCTCTTCCTGTCTGCATCCCTGAAAAGACACAAAGCGCACAAAATGTTTCACCAAAACAATCAAAATGTGCACACGGTGTAAGAAAATGGTTTAAAACTTTGTTAGACTCTGTGCAGGATGCTGAGAGTTCATGTTCAAGACAAAAACACAGACGTGGCCGCTGATGCCTGGAGATATTCTGCCGATATTGACGCACATTTTTTGCAAATTTTGCTCATAGTGAAACATGCTGATTGGATGTGTGCAGTTAATTGCACAAATATGCAGTGATTAGTGTTGCTGAACCTGTATGCGATTTGTATATGTATAATAAAAATTTTAATTTCGGTGATAGGCATCATTATTAATTACATAAAGGACAAAGTGACAATTTAAATAGGAAATTTGCCCCCTGCATGTTTGGAATAATGAAGCCAATAGTGCAGAAGATGCCAGAAATGGGCTCCTGGGAGAGCCAACAGTTAGGGTAGGTGTCAGCCATATTATGTATTTATTTTATGTGCATCATGTTCAGGTTTGTGGCCTCACCCTCACCTTTTTGTCCTACAGTCACAGTGTGACTCGTATCTTTTATCTGACTGCTAAGGGCGTTTTGGATTGATCATAATTATTTCAGCTACTTTGACTCGACTACAACACTGTGTCAAACAAACCTGCTCATGATCTCATTGAGCTTCTCTCTGGCGAGGAACCGTGCGTCCTTCCTGACCTCCCTCAGTGCGCCCTTTAACTCCTTCTTGTATTTGTGCTTCATTCGTTCCTTCTCCCTCTGATCCCTGGTGCAGGCCACGCTTCTTTCCATAGTCCACCTGCCAAAGACAAAAACAAAACACCAGGTTCCACATCAGCCAGACTTCTTGTAGAAGAGGGAGCAGGATGTTCTGGTGGGACATCTATTTCACTTACACTTCAACAATCTTGGGTGTCAAAAGCTTGAGGGGAATTGGCTTCTTCTTGTCAAAAACCAGTGGACTGTGGGCCACGACGGCAGCACCCATGGCTGCCAGGACTTCACTGTGAAGCTCCTGAAACACAGACCACAGTTTTCAATGATGTAACTTCATTAGTATGTGAGACCAACAGAACATCGTTCCAAGAAACGCTCTCTGGCACAAACCTGTAAAGTTGCTGGTAATGTGTGCACTAGAAGGTGTTTGGAAAGCAGAGTTCTGATTGGCTGGAAAATGTGCGTGAAGGACACAAGATCTTCGTAGAGGATGCAGCATCGCTTCACCAGGTCCAGGCAGGTAGACAGACACGTCAGCCTGTGGGTACAGACACGAATAGAGACAATTATCAAAAGTCTGTCTTTGTGATTTGTGTCACGGTTGGAAATTTTACTCTGCGTGAGCTTGAATGACCCAGTTAGTGCTCCAAAGACATCATATTGTACAAAATCATCTGGTTGGGGTTTCACTTGAAAAGGTGTAGACCCTTTAAATTAGTTTTAAATCATTGAAATCAATAACAAAAAGGATTTTCCTTCAGCACTATTTGGAATTTTGTTCTTTAGTATTCAAATAAAGGATTTACAATTGTATACAACATGATCACAATTCACAATTCAAAACATGGCCGACCTTCAACTGCAAATGCCAAACAGTTATGCAAAACTGAAGCAGAAAGAAAGCATTGAACACAGCTAGTAACACGGGTGAGTAGAGACCCCACTCGGATGAAGTTCAGATAAAAAGACTGCATATTTCAAACAAAGGTTTTGCTGGATATTTGCTGGACAGGTAAAACAACACTCACCCAGGTGAGGTGTGTCAGTTGTCAATACTCACATTAGTGATGATTTTACTTGGTTTGCAAAAAAAGAAAAAAAAAAAAGAGTCCACGGGGAGACGTAACATTTTATCATAGCTTTATTAAACTCTATACTGCTAAGTTGGAAGGTGGAAATTCCAAGCTCCCAGTTTGCATCAAATGCAACAGAAAACTGAAACCTTGCGTGTGCACGTGTCTCATTATTAATTAATCATTGAAATCCCCCCTAAAAAAACAAACCTTTACAATCAATAAAATGAGTTGTAATCTGGTATACCACAGAAACAGAAGCTACTTTACAAGTAAATTTTGTCAATTTTGTGGAAAATCAAAGGAAACAACAACTTAAGGTCCCAAAATTCTAAGGGTGCATTAATCTGATATTTCAGATAGGTATTGTGAAATACTAGCCAAAATTACTGGCTCAGCTATAAAAAAAAATAATAAATCTGACCCATTCCGAGTCTTCTAGCTGCACAGCTGAATCACAGTGTGATTTATGAGAGGAGTAGAATATTTGTGTCAAAGTCCATCCAAACATTTATTTAACAGATTAGCTGTTTTAAGATGGTAAAAAAAAGGATCACATTGGTACAGTCATCAGCAGATACTGAAGGTTCCAGTATCGGTATCATATCAGACATGAAAAAGTGGTGTTGTGCCATCACTGGTAGTTACTATTACTTTGATACACACAGCTGGTGTGTGTGTGTGTGTGTGTGTGTGTGTGTGTGTGTTGTGTGTGTGTGTGTGTGTGTGTGTTGTGTGTGTGTGTGTGTGAGAGAGACTGTGATGCCTAAAGGAAGATCAAAATAAGAATAAAACTGGTCCCTATGTTTTAGGAGCAGGAGTCCTACAGCGTTGTGTTCATAAATGTGCAGAGAAGCTCAACTAGAACAGACGAGATCAGTTAGAATAAGACTGAAAATTGCTGAGGCGTTATACGTTATTAAGCATTAGTCAGGGACTGGAGGTGTGTATTCTCTTTGTAACACATAGATTCACACAATCGACCGACTGCATTTTAGTTTTCGGTGTTAAAACTTCCCACAGACCGGCTGCTGTGTGAAACCTCCTGGAGACTCAGAGTTACATCAGTTTTTAAATTTAGGATTTTGTGCATCATAAACCCAACATGTTGCTCTGTTTCAACCTGATCTGATTCAGCTACAGACAACCAGCTCGCTGCTGTATTAATGCACTTTGGCTAAATGCATTTTTGTAGGCTTCAGAGCAGCCCGGGTCACCAAACTTCCTCATTCACTTGCCTACAGGTAATCCAGGATGTGCAGGAGTATTACAACCAAACCACGCACCACGCATGACAAAGAAACATGTCCATGTCCAGAGCGTAGCTAGCCCTCCATGCCTAGTTCAAGAACAGCCTTTGGTTTCTATATCAATTATATAATGTTTTTTAAATACCTGGTCCTAGTGGAATCTGGCTTCTTCAAACCCAGTTTAACTCCAACATGTTTTCCTAAATTCCTCACAGTGAAAAAGTAGCAAAGCAGCCAGTCACTTCCAAAATGATGAAGGTCCTATATTCGGCCGTAATGCCCATAGTGCTGGTACTTATCTACGGATTCCGTAACACAAAACAGGTCAGTGTCTCTGACTCCCCTTGGGATGGGATGCCAGTTCACCACAGGTAATACTTCCCCAGCTATGGCTGGGTAGAATGGGACAATGCAGATGACTGTCTTGTCCAAGACTTGTCATGCGATCAGGGACTGAACTCAGGTCTACATATTGGGAGCCCAACACCTGATCTTACTGAGCTACTGCTCTACAAGGAGGGGCAAGTAAACATGATGGTGGTCTAGTACCAGTAAATAACCCAGGCCAGTAGGCAAGAACCCCCACTGACTACCCCCTGCCACCCACCACCCAGAACCTCCTTTGCACTTGATGCACCTTTGGCCCAGCCCTACCTGTGATGGTCTCTGTGGACATCACTTTTCAGTTTCAGATGTTAGGTTGCAGACAGACGAAGGCTGTGCTTGCTCCAGGTCTTGCAGGACTCTGTATCTGACAACACCAGAAGATCACTGTGTTTTCCTGATGGCCTAAAGGGCGGCACCCACAAAGTAACCTGCAACAAAGTGTCCAAATCAGTACCGTTTCAACTACGAAAGCACAGGAACTAAACACTGCATTGGTTAACTGTGAAATGGGTAACAGACAGAGAGCGTAAAGCAGCATGTATTTAAGTCTTGTATTTGTAGCCATGTTGGATGACTGTTAACTCTGTCAACTGTCTGTATGTGGACAATAAAGTCCAGAATGATGGACACATTACAATGAAATTTGTTAAGAGATGATCCGTGGGTCCAAAATAAATAAGATGGGCAAAACCTGGTGGACAGCTTTTATTTTTTCTCTTCATTAAAATGAACATGGCAAAACAGGTTTCCTTGATGTCATTCTTTGACAATTCCCCTTATGACATCACAGGGATCAAAGTCAGATTGGTGGGAATAATAATGGCTATTACTTTGTATTATTTTTTCTTCTTTTGGGTTGTATTGCACAAAACACTAAAATTATGTCGACTCTAACCTCCAATTAAAACTGAAAATACGTGACAGGCATCAATAATTACAAACCAATCCGATGAAGGCTTCAAGTATGAAGATGTTTAATGGTAAGTGTGCACTAGAATGAACTAAAACTAATTTGAAATGCAGCACCATTTTAAGTTCCAACAATCTACACAAATATTTTGGAAAATGGTTGTCAAATATTTTTGTCATTTGAGTGAATCCTTCTCGAAGATCACATTCGTCACTAGGTTTTCAAATTTTAAGCAATTATTTAAAAACTATTTATTTTAAGAAACTTCAAAATGTTTCTACCCAATGGAATTGCCTCATATGAAAATGTTTTGTGTCTGTATTTGGTGTAATGAAACTGTGCAGTTACCATGAGAGGACTTGTCCTGCACAGCCAGGTGCAGGATTCCAACAAGGAAGTTAATGAGCTCGGGGATGTAACGCTTTGAAAATGAGACGTATTCCACTGCCAGACAGCAAAGCACCAAGCCTGACGTCACATCTTGCAGCGACCTCACTGGACACTGTGGGCATTAAAATATGGGAACATATGACTATGGCTTTATGTGTGTATTCATTTTTATGCTGGGTGACTTTCTAAGAATGAAACACAGTGAAGCGCCATTATAAGGCAAAATTAAAAAACAACACATGCAAATACAACCCCTGGCAAAAATTATGGAATCACTAGCCTCGGAGGATGTTCATTCTGTTGTTTAATTTGTAGAAAAAAAAAGCAGATCACAGACATGACACAAAACTAAAGTCATTTCAAATGGCAACTTTCTGGCTTTAAGAAACACTATACGAAATCAAGAAAAAAAGATTGTGGCAGTCAGTAACGGTTACTTTTTTAGACCAAGTAGAGGAAAAAAATATGGACTCACTCAATTCTGAGGAATAAATTATGGAATCACCCCTGATTTGAGCAAGGAAGATTGTGGCTGATCTCTCCCACCGAGGTAACAAACTTTTTGTCACCCTCCCCTCTGGCAGATGACTGAGATCCATCAGGACTAAAACCTCAAGACAAAAACAGCTTCTTTCCATCTGCAGCTAAACTAATAAATAATGACAGAGACCCCATTCACCCTGCCTCCCCCCGCCCCCACAAAGTACAGGCTGACCACCCCTGCACTGAAAGGTACTGTACACCAGTTAACTGTATAATGGTTACGCTATATTTATTTCACAGTGAATATAGTTTTGGCCTATTTGACTCTTTTACTTCTTATAGAATTGTTTTTTTGCTTTTCCTTTTTCTTGGTGTTTATGCACCAACAACCCCACATCAAATTCCTTGTATGTGAGAACTTGGAATAAATTTGATTCTGATTCTTGGGAAAGCGCCATATAAATAACGAATATTATTACTATGGACTCGTGATTTCTCTGAATGCACGTCACACTGAAATGCATTACTTATTCTAATGTGCTGAACCCAACCTTCAGTTGTGCAAGATCTTAGCAAGGTATAATATACCGCAACAAGCTCCATCATGATCCACAAAGTCCTTGTGCTTTAATTGTATACACTAGGTTTCAGAGACCTGGGCACCTGGTGGCAACAACTACAATCAAATGCATTCAATACTGAATATGTCCAGGTCTAGTAAGGTGACCTCGTGCACTAACATTCAGTTTGATACACAATCAAGATATTGCATACACATCGATTATATGCATGCACATACAGAGTCCAGCAGTTCCTTGACCTGCTCTGCCTTTGCTGGTGCAGGAAACAGAATGAGTGATAACAGTATTAATTACAGAGACACAAACACAGATGATGGCATGTACCTTGAGGAGGGCCTGGCTGATGTAAAGCAGAGCTGGAGTCGTCACTGGGTGTCTGAAATTCCGATGTTGGAACAGCAAGGCTGTTACCTTCAAGTAAATAAGCTTAAAAACACACAAATGTACAGAAAAAGTCAGGAAAAATGTTTTCTAAACAGATACTCAGACATTTCTGACGTCTATCAGCTACTCCAAAATCTCTTGAATATCATTTAATATCAACAGACGCAGCAAATGTTCTGTACCGGTGACAAGTGGTGGGAAAGCCACATGCCCTTTAACCTCACCACTTCCTCCATATTATGACCGGCATCTCCAAGGATGGTCTGCATGGCCTTACATGCTTCTTCTGGAAACGCCTGACCACAAGGCGGACAACTCTCTAATGAAGAAAGAACAAAGTTTTAAAAAGTACAACATTTAGTTGAGAGGACGATGACAATCAAAGCAACCAGGCGAACTCACGGTATGAGCTTATCTACAGTCACAAGCTCAGGTGGACTCCTGGTGGCCAGTTCTTCAATGTACTGCAGCAGGAAGCCAAAGAGTTTCTAAGACAGACAGGAAGTACGTCGTCAGCTCAAACAGCACTCTGAAGGTTTCAAAGACTCGGAGACACAGCTACGTCCAACCTGTCCGGGGTCTGAGGGCGGTGAGCTTGTGCACCAATTGCTATTATTGCGGTGTTATTTGTTGTGTGTGGCTTTAGCACACATAGATCGGTACCAACCCAAAACTGCCAGAGAGGCTACACAGGATTTCTTCTATTTTGCATCCTTTGCTAAGCAAAGCTAGCAATAGCTCGATTACAACAGCAGCACATACGTTAGATTTCAAATATTTTTAAAACTAACCGGACAGCTGACACCTCTCTATGAAGATTTTGGGGGGGAGCTTTGCTTGTTATTACATGAACATAATTTGTTGTTTTAGAATTTGGGAAATTTTTACATGTATATTAAAGTATTAGTTCTCTGCCGGACTGTAAACCCACTGGCTGCTTATGTTCAATGCAGTATGTAAATCAGAAAAATTCTGGAGCTGGACCTGGACCATATTGGAATTGTGGCTACTGTGTAAGACTTTGGGAAGTGGAAGTTTTTGGTGCAGAAGTTGAAATAAAAAGTACTTTTATGCATGCCAGAAAATGTCAACCCTAACCTTTATCTAATCCTGACCCTCACGGGAAAGTAATTTGCACGGTTGCTTGGCAACTAAACATTAGGTTTAGATCTTCTGACACATGGAGTGTGCATCGCCCTCTCAGATTCAGATTCAGGATTATAAAAAAAAAAAAGTTTCTTCCAGTTCGCATACTGTGCAGAACACCAGTGGTGGGCACAATTCCGCTAACCGCTAATTATCGAAGCTAACATTTTCATTAGCAGATTAGCTTTCCAGATAACTTTGAAAACCATCAGCGGACCAATTAGCTTCTGATAAATTTAGTTCCGATATCTGTGGACCGTTAACTTATTTTGTGGGCATAGTGAATAAAGCTAACAGTTAAAAACATTTGTAAAGTCTGAAATCAAAGATTTTACTGCCTGTCTGTTACATGTTTTGTAGCAGACAGGACAGCCATGAATGGTAGTCTACCATTACCAGAGAGAAAGGAAGAGGGAGGGAAGAAAAAAAAAAAGAAAAAAAAAAGATAATTTCTCTACACACCATACACACTGCCATGAACGCTGTTTACGGCAGTGTGCCACACATTCGCTAAAAGTGGTGAAGGACTTAAATGGTATTTCAGTTTTCAAATGGCCTTTTTTTCTTTTTTTAATAAATGTAAAAAATTACATATTTACAAATACAGATTTATTAGTAAAAACCAACACACGCTTCAGTAACTGTGTTATACCAGCCAGCCAACCACTGACGTCAGGAACTAACGTACCCATAATGCAATGCGGCATGTGTGTCTAATCACTAAAACCTTCAATATTAGTGCACTACTTTAAAACTAAAACATATAGCTGATATTTTCACTTTGTAAAACCACAGACGTGATGTTAATTTCAATAACTTGTCCAGAATTAGTTTGTTTAAAATTAGAACCATAAGTCAAAACTGTCTGCCTGTACAAGACTCCAGTGAAATGACCAGCAGGTGTGTATGGTGTGAAGAGAACTTATCTTTTTTTCCCCCCTCTCCCCTCTCTCTCTGATCACCAGGTCTCTTTTGCTGAGAGAAGGCCGATCTGAGACAGAAGCGCTGACTCGTTGTGTCAGTAGCTGCTGTGTACTGAAGTCAATACTGAAAGTTATCGGTTTAGCTTTTATCTGTAACTTCCACCAAATTTTTTTTAGGGATTTATCGGTTTAGCTTTATAAAATTTAACTTTTCTTTTAGCGAATTAACGGTTATCGAAGCTAACCTTTTGGATAGCTGTGCCCACCACTGGAGAACACACAGATGAAGATTAGCACTGCGTGCTCTTAAAGTTTCCAACAAGTGTTGCATTCCTCCAGACAAGACTTGCAAAGGGCCACGTGCACAACAATGGAGGAAATGTGCAAAATACATTTTATCACTTAACGTTAACACGGCTTACGTATGACAAACTTTAATTAAGATGAGCTACTGCAGTGCGATTTTAGAGAAGCATACAGCTTTTGTGTGTGGTATTGTACCTGCAGTTTAGATTTATTGCCAACAGCCAAACTGGGATGGTTGCATTTCTGAGTCCTGGCCATGATGAGACGCTGGTTATCAGGGGTGTGTCCGTGGAGCATATCTTTGAGGTCACTGTAGCTTTCTGGAGCTACGACAGGAAAAACACAGAATGGACATTCCACAAATATGTGAATTTAGGAAAACAAATGGATTACACAACTCCTTTACTATATAACTGGATCTTTACAAGGACGTATGGCCTAAAATTAAAGAATATATAAATTAGCAAACAAAACATAAAATTAAAAATTGTCGTGAATAATGTTTTAACTTACGAGAATAAAACTTTATGAATTTAATAATTGCAGGTAAATTTCACATCCAAACTTATAAAAAAATACCTACAAAAAATGGTTTATTATTGACTTTACAAATTATGTAAGACAAAAATAAATGCATTTAAATATACAAATTTTAAATATATATATTTTTAGGTTGCTTATAATTAGATAAGATTTTATTTCAATACATTTGTTGGGTTGAATATCTTTTTATTTTGGTGTTTGAATTTGGATTTTTTGAATTCTTTCTATTAATGTTTCGACATTGCTATGGACAGCACTTAAGATTTTTTGTGAATGTGCTATATAAAGTAAATCAAATGTCTTATTATTGCTATTTACCACACTGTTTGCATTTCTAAATGACTGAAAAAGAGAGGGAGTTTTCCCTTACCACTGTTGCCTACGTGCTTGCTCAGGGTGGTCGGTAAGGTTAGACCTTATCCATGTGAAGCATCTTGAAGTTTTGTTGTGATTTGTGCTATATAAATAAATTGAATTGAGGTTGGACTTTGTGGTGCAGGTTAGGCTAGGTACTCTCCATGTTTTCTTAAACAGACAGTTGTGGTTTCCTTTTAATTTGTTTATTTATTGTTGTCCACTCCTGGCTTTTATTGGCTGGCACTCCTGACTTTGTGTGCTCACTTTCACCTTGATATATTAATTCTTTGTCAAGATATTGTTTACACAATCACACAATCTCTTTCAGAGAGTCCGTCTTCTGGTGGTCACAATTAGAATCAATGAGTGTCCAAGGCTGGACACTGTCCAACCTTCGACACTGTTTAAGGTCTTAGTGAGTTTCACCTTAATATACAAATTTTTGTCAAGATATTGTGTACAAAAAGTTTCAGAGTCTTCCCCCTAATGGCCACAATTATAACTGATGCATGCCCAACCTTGACATTGTTCAAGGTCTTACTGAAGTGATCTTTTGTACTGAGTTTCACCTTCATTCATAAAGTATTTCTGAAGATATCGCATATAGATTGTCCACACAGACACGAGAACTTCCTACACTTGTTCTGCCTTCAGTGATGCAGGTAATAAAATCATAACCAGCACCAAAAATAAAAGTTGACGAAACACATTTAAAATAACATGTGCTGACTGTAATCTCATGGAGTTACCAGTAAACGTGTACGGTAGCTCTGCTTTAGCCGCCTCCTGTTGGGCCTTCATTTCTTCTTTTGTTAGAGTCTTCTTTGCTTCACCACCAGCTTCTTCACCATCCTGCTTTTTCTCTTCCTCCTCACTGTCCGATTCAGATACCAGGTCTGAGTGACCATCTTCTTCCTCACTGCTGCCTTCCTCCTCCTCCTCTTCATCTCCACTCCCCTCTTCCTCCTCTTGATCTTCACCTCCCTCTGAAGCTTCCTCCTCACTGTGCACCTTCTCTGCATCATCTTCCAGATTCCATTTCCCATCCTGGACATATGAGGGAATGCCGAGTCACGCTGCACATCCATACCAACATATACAAAGTGTCGCTACCTCCAACCTGATAAGACAAAGTCTTCTTGTCCTCTTTGTTTAGGATGAAGCCGTCGTTCAGATCATCAGCAGATATGTGGGTCTGACTCTGCACACCCTCTTCGTCTCCCAACATCCTCCTTAGACGATCGGCCTGGAGAAACCAGACGTTAAAAAAAAAAAAAACAAGCCCCACATTACACCGTGACATGATTCAGCGCTGCCACACCTCCAGTTTCTGCAACTTCTCCCTCTCCTCCCTGGCCAGCTCCTCTGGAGACTTCATCTTCTCTGAGGGCTGAGACTTCATCTCAAAGCCGAGCTCCCTGACCATCATGTCGTACTCCTCAACCTACACCACACAACCAAATGAGGAAATGTCAGCCTGAAACCTTTAGATAATTACTGATACCATCGTGTCTTTAATTTTTGGCTGTTGTACCTTTGGTTTCTCCTCTTGTTTGTCACTGCATTCGGTTTTTGGTGTCTTTTTTACCATCAGGGCCTGGATGCTCTTCCACTCCTGGTCCAGTTTCTCGGTCAGCTCCTGCGCCTCCTCCCTCTGCACCTGCCGTTCCCGCTGAGAAACATAAGAAACACAAACGGGGTGTAAATGGAAAATAGTGGTTTTCCAGCTCAGGCAGTTTCTCAAAGAATTTTACAACTACAATGGACATGCAGAGAGAGCAAAGTGCGCTTTTCACAAGTCTGACACAGCTTCATGCAAATGATTGTGTTACGATTCAGTGATAACAGTATTCGATTCTGCATGGCCGATACACGGTCAGTTCTACGTCCTTGGACAAGACACTTAATCTGCATTGTCTCAGTCCACCCAGCTGTAAACGGGAATGCGCCTCGCCTGGGGCAGTAACCTGCGCTGGACTGGCGTCCAATCCAGGGGGAACTGTAGACTCTGATCTGCTTCACACTACGGAATATGGAGATAAGCACCAGCAGGCCTCAGGGTCTATATAGGAACACTTCTCTCAAGATCAAAGGTCACATAACCAAGAAAGAATTGATATGTGACCTCATACTAGTGTTTTAACAGTAACCATAGTAACTAATTCCTGAAAACAGCCAGTCTCAATGAGTGTGACCTTTCAATGTCACACAACCAAGCGAAAGTAGTGTTTAGTAGTTAGGCCCCATAAAAAACAAACAGCTTATCATACTTGACATTAAAAAAGAGTGAAAACCTGAAAAACGATACATACAGCACCTGCATACCAAGTGAGGAACTGAAAATATCAGTAGCATGATAAAGATGCATACAGTGCGTGAGTGAGACAGAGTCACTGACTGTGTGGTTGCCAATGACAACAAACGGCAAATTCCAGGCACAGCTCGGTAAACATCGGCCGTCTTCGGCCAAAGCATACTCGCCACCTAAAGCCTGGTTCACACAGCAGGATATTAAAATTGTCTGTAGGTTTCCAAAACCTGAGACACCACACACGTGGAGATAAAAAATCACAGATCTAACAGGTTTGGTCATACAGTGTGTGGTGTTCAGCCACATGGTAAGGACAACAACACCACACACAAACAGATTTCACACACGAACATTCCCAGTTCAGACAGGAAATTTCGCAAAATCTCCGAAGATTAAACGTGACTTCAGAGTAAACAAACAGAGATACTTTGTGGACTATTTACAACAGAGGAAAAAAAAAGAGATACAAAAAGAAAAAGAAAAGGTGTTCTTTAAAGGAGTGGAGACAGCGCGAGAACCGGACTTCTGGTAAGCCACAACAGCTGTTTTGATTTTAGATTCCGCTCCATGTGTCCGTCACCTCGCTTTCTGATTGGCTACACGTCACATTCAGCAGGCTGCGTGCTCGCTTTGGTCGGAGGGCACATCACCACCACACACTATCGGGCCAAGACAGTCCAACATCGTGAATATCCCCAATTTGTGGTCGGAGTGCCCCTGACGTCCTTCCGAGCAGATCAGAGTGCTCTTAACACACCACACACGGCAGGAATATCTGATAAGATTATCTTTAGCGTCATCACGATTTTTCGGGGTGTCCTTAAGATTGTTGGAAGGGGAAGATCAGGTCCGATATCGGCCTAATTATCTTGTCGTTTGAACCAGGCTTAAGGGATGTGCCGGTTCTTACATCAACTATACTGCTGTCATTGAAATTGGGGCAGTTGATGCTGGCTGATTTCAGCATGTGTGTGGGGATGATAAACTAATGTTTTTTAAGGGGCCTAAACATAGGTGTAACAAATTCCTTGAAATAGCCATTCTAAATATTCCAGTCAAAATTTTGACACTGACCTTGGAAACTGAATCACCCTCTATCCTTCCATCAAGTTAGGAGAAAATTCATGAAAACTCTCCGAGTTCTACCATTCAAGCATGGACAAATGGACAGACACAGTACTTAAGACAATACCTCTGTCACCACTGTGCGTAGGTGTCATGGTACTACACACACACATGCATCCCATGCATGCACAGACACAAACTGATTTCATGATGCTGCCGTGCAAGTTGCTCAACTGCCAATGGAAGCAATTTGGGAAATAAAGAATAAGGTGCTGGCACTTTCAAATAAAATGGTAAATGGACTGCATTTATATAGCGCCCAACGCTCCAACGCTTAACCAATAGACCATCACCTCCCCATCACCTCAGGCTTTCAGTCTGAATAATGAATAATAAAAACACCAGCGTGGAATGAAGCAGTTTGTTCCTGCCTCACCTTCTCCTGCTTAGACTTCTGGATGAGCTCTTCTATCAGCTCCTGCCTGGATTTGGCCCTCTGCTTCCCGTCCTCCTCTTCCTGCACATCCTGCTCTCCTGGTGCTTTCTTTCTCAAGAGGCCTCCTCCTCCACCAAAGTGGGACGCCGTCAGCTCAGCTGGATACACGACACACAAACAGACAGTTTAATTAAGTGAAAAATAACAAGACATCACAGTGAGTCAGTTAGGATGGTTATAGCCGGTAATCACAGCTGCTCACCAAAACCATAACCTGCTTGCAGGAGGTAAAATTAGCACCTACTAATTCCAAGTAATAAATCTTCTGTATTTACACGCTTACCTGACAAGAGACCTTTCTCTTCGGATTCATCATCACTGTTCACAATGTCGTTAAATTTCTCCATTTCAGCCAGTGATTGGCCGTAATGAGTTAGCTCCTCCTCCTCGTTTAGGTTGTACACATCTTTCTTTACATGGACGCGCTGAAAGGTCATTCAAAGTCAAAGCATGGTGAAGGATCAACACACTTTAATAGATTATGAGATTTGCAATTGTAGAAAAAGACAACTACACATTCTTTCCACCCTTTCTTTCTTTTTTACACATTGGTGATTATTGTCTTAATCATGCGAGCTGTTATTTTTGCAGCCAAGATGAGACAAACAGCAATTCCCTTGGTGGCCACCAGACTGAGGTTTGGTAAATTAAAGATGCTGAAACTTATTTCCAGCTACATGTTATTTCAACCACACATGCTCCTAATATCCATCTTCACATTGTAACAAGCTCAGACATCTCCAGGTGTGAGACAGGTAAATGGTATATTAAATAAGCAAAACAAAACTTGTTTTTTCTATTCATTTGGTGCATCAGAATTTTGATTTTTCCCCTCCTAATATGACTTTTGAATTTGGAGACTTACAACATGTACCATTTTAAAGTTATGTTAGCAAAAAGAAGCAAACTTCATTTGACGTCCCAAATTTTAGAACAAAATAATCCCCCCCGCCCCCCCCAAAATCAAACAATCAATCATTAATTTCATTAAAAAGTGGCGTAAAGTTGAGAAATGAAGACCATGCATGTCCATATGGGTAATAACGACACGTCACCAACCTGTCGCTCCAGTGCAAATCTCTGCAGGATTTTGTCCTCCGGAGCCATCTTGGTGTCGTACTCTCCAAAACGTCTATCGATGAATTTGTTGGATTTGTTCTTCAGTTTGTATTCCTTCAGCAGAGTCTCTTTCCTCTGCAGATCACAGATGGAAGAGTGACATGATTTTCGTTTCCTCTCACATGCAAATGCGCACATTCACTGAATGTTGCTGCAGAATCAAGCAAACACCACGCATTGTTGTTACAAATCCGATCCCATTAAATGTTGAATGTGTAATCACTTGGCCTGAGAAGCGGCGGAAAGGCATGCACACAAAAACCATAGTAAATATGATCTAATGTTTGACTATTTTTGTCACTGATGCTTTTCCCAGTCCCTCCTGTCATGTGCAAAGTCCTTCTAACATCATGTTGCTGTGAATGCCAGACATTACAGTACAGAGTGTTAAACATAATGACTAAGAACAACTGATGTCAGTTACGGAGCAACAGCTGAAGACTAATTTTTTTTAATTTCAGACAAGTGAACTTGTTTCTCATCTGTCTTTCTGCCATCCTGCACAGATTTCTCTGCAACCAGCACTTTAAACTGGTAACATTTCTATTTTCTGTTGAACTGTTTATTTGATTAATTAACACAAAGAGCCACAGAAAATTAATCAACTATTTGTAGAATAACTTAAAGGTGTGCAAAAAAAATCTAAATGTTGTAAAATATTGGATGAAGTTTAATAAAAATCATCCAAATCACTTTGATGGAAATTTTTAATAAAGTTCAACATTCAAATAAATAAGTATATTAAAGGAGTCATATTGTGTGAAATCAGTTACTATTATCCTTTACATTTAAAACGTACTTGGTGTTTCATGTTAAACATCCTCCAAGGTGAACAATCCCACAGCTGCGCATGTGGCAGTTCTCTGGTTACATGTAAAATTTAGGTCTGAAACAACTTGTTGTAAACATCTATGACATATGTCACGGAGCAAGACGCACCAAATGAACAAACGATAAATGTGCTTGATCTAGACCAGTGGTGTCCAAACTTTTCCAGAAGGGCCAAGAGGGTGCAGGTTTTCCTTGCAGCCACTGACTTCAGCAGGTGATTTCATTGATTAACATCCCTTTGAGCAGGTGGGATGAGTTCATCAGTGAAATCACCTGCTGGAGTCAGTAGCTGCAAAAAAAACCTGCACCCTCTTGGCCTTTTCTGGAATAGTTTGGACACCACTGATCTAGACCCTCTTTGTCAAGGGTAGACTCGTGGCTGGACAATCTAAACTAACTGACCAGCTCAGCTGGAGGGACACCAAATAACCAAAGAGAGAAGGGGCAGGGCAAGAAGCAGGTCATTACCATTTCAATCAATAAATAACAAAAACAGGGCTTTCTTCCAAGTCTGGAAAATTTATTTCATTCATGCATCAGTTCATCCTCAATTTATTTCATTCATCAATACAACATTAATTAGCTGTCCACCTCGTGTGCCTTATAAATAAATAATGCCACCGCAATTAAATTAATTTCACCTTTTCTTGCATGAAGTAGTAAATGCAACTTATACTCCAGTGCGAATTTCATATGTTTTTCATTTTTCTCTTAAAGAGGCATTTTTGGACAAGTGGGACTTATACTCTGTAAAATACGGTATTTCTATATTTATTCAATTTTCAGTAGCATATAAACAGATTCTTGCAAAAAAAAAAAAGTCTGCAAAGAAGGTATAAAGATGACAAGTTCCTTTTTGTTTTCTCTCACCTTGTTGATGGCTTTGGATCGAGACACACCCGGCAAACCCGTGTCATGTTTACTTTTCCTCCCCAGAATATCAAACTTCTTTCTGTTGATTTTCACCTCAAATGGATTGTTCTTGATCTGAGTTGGAGCCTTTGCCTTGCAGACTTTGTCAGCAAGGCTCCTCTTTTTAGGCACCTTCCCCATCTGTGGCAGAGAAAATGACAGATGGGTTGTGAAGTCACAGCTGGAATCTTTACAGGTTTATTTTCATACTGGAGAATAACCAAATCAGATGGTTTTCTAAAACTGATCCAGTATGCTCAAAACTCTGAGTATCTTATTTATATTCACCACAGATGAAACGCCACCTCATTTCCGGGAGTGGACCAATAGCATTAAGGGTGGGACTGATCCCCATTCAGAATTGGTATCAGTTTCCGATACCAATGTAATTCAAGTATTGGAAAATGCCGATACAACCTGTGCCGTTTTCTGATACCGGAGAGAAGCCACGTCTGTGAAACCTCTCAACTGCTTGCTCTCTGCCGTTTACTGCTGAGCGGGAGGAGGCAAGGGGGGAGGGGGAGGTTTCTCAGCTGAAGCCAAGCTGTTTGTTCCGCATTGCAGCCGAGGGTTTTAAGCCACGGGTAGTGGCCAGTGTTGCCACAGTTACTTTGAAAAAGTAATCCAATTACTGATTACTCCTTGAAAAAGTAACTTAGTTACTTTACTGATTACTCAATTGTAAAAGTAACTAAGATTACTAGTTACTTTTTTGTTACTTTCCCCAGCTGTTGACAACAACCCTCTGCCACCTCAACATGACAATGATGCCTGTTTTGCCAAAACTCACTTTATAGTCACCCTTTCTTGACTTCAATGAAAATAAATACTTGTTTTATAAAAAGTAAAATAAAGACCTCTTTCTTGACCTCATATTTAACTGATGGCAGAACTGTAACAGTAAAATATGCCATTTCTAACCTGCATTGTTTATAAATGTAACTATTAAATTCTTTCTAACATTTTTCTAACATTTAAATTCTATCTAAACATTTGTCAAAATTATTATTATTATTATAAGTAGTATTAGTAGTTGTAGTAAACAAAAAAGGCTTCAAAACTGGACCTTTAATCTAGGGGTGTTGTGGGAGGGGGGCACATCCCTGCCCCATGCCCCCATTCCATCTGGATTCTCCCCTGCTTTGGCGTTTGAGCACAAAGAATGGATAACATTTATTTATGCAGAAAACATGACCAGATTTACAGGTAAGAAAGTTTTATTGGGTTTTCACATCATGTGGTCCTCAGAAAGAGAGTTTAGGTGCATTTGAGTAGAAAAAAGTGTTAGTTGTTGACGCGTCGTGGAGGATCAGCTGTTTTTAGCGAGCAGATACGGAGCGGCTCAGCAGAGAATTCTAAATAAAGGAGAAAAAAAAGCATGAAAATGTCTTTGTAAAGCTCAGTGCAGGTGTGCTGTTGTCACTGCGCTTTAAGAGGTGAGGACGAGTCGTAACTGCCGCAGAAAACCGCGGATGAAAAGCTCACAGCTCGCTTAAAGTGGGCAGTGCAGTCGAACCCCGACCTCCTGCCCACGGACCAAGTTTAATGCTGTTATTGACCCATAATGCAAAAATAATAGTAACACACAGTGACTTCCCTTACCAAAAAAATAGTACTTATAAGTATATAAAAAGTAAACTAGAAGTATACTTAAAACATACTTGCATATACTATTTTTTGGTAAGGGTTGGAGAAGTAACTTTAATCTGATTACTGATTTGGAAAGATTAACGCATTAGATTACTCGTTACAAAAAAAAGTGGTCAGATTAGAGTAACGTGTTACTAAGTAACGCGTTACTGGCATCACTGGTAGTGGCAAATTTCCACTTGGCTCCCGGGTTCAAATTGTTTGTGCCGCCAAGGACGAATTTTCCAAAAAAAGAACTAAAAATGTGTACTTAAAAAAAAAAAAAAACAGCCACTTCAACGTCCTGAGATGGTGAATCGCTATGAAACAGCAGCTCAGAGCAGAGCACAAGAGTGGAGTTGAACAGAGTTTGTTTCTGTATGCTGAACAATTCCATCAGAATCCTTCAGTATTAATCCAGCGTTCCTCGCGGGAGACTCGCTGACTATACATTTAGAAGACTTTTTTTTTCTTTTTGCTGCAACACTTACTTTGACAATGTAAACATATGTTTCAATTGAAATTGAATTGAGAGAGACTGAGGGAGAGAGTGGACTTAATCTTTAATTTTTACTGTAACGCTTGCTTTGACAACGTAAACATATGTTTCCCATATTAATAAAGCTCCACTAAAATTGAGAAGGAGAGAGAGAGACAGACAGACAGAGAGCGCTCTCTTTTCTCTTTTAAGTCTATAAATAAAAGTACTTAATTCTTTCACCAAAACATCAAATCTTAGGCTTCCATTTTAGATGTACCATCTGGCAAGTTGTAGTTGAACTTTCAGGTCTTTTTAAGAAAATCCTCCTCTAAACACTTCATCATGAAGCTGTATAACTGACAATACAAAATATCCTCACAAATCAAAAATAATGATAACAATAATAGTAATAATAATAAGAAAGCAAACAGAGCTCTGGTATCAGAATAGTATCAGTATTGTGGATCAGTGCATCCCTAAATAGCATATCAGAATTCTGCTGCTGCACATCCTTTTCACAAGTGAGCAAAAAATGTTGCACGATTGTAGACATATTGATTAAACCTCCACACTTTTGGGCACTACAGAGAATCTAAACTGTAAACCTGACACCAACACTCAATCATTTAAGAGGAAGTTATCAGCCAGGTCACTAGAGCCTAGATCTGGCTCCAGTAATAGCCTATCCAGAAGAGGAGGATGGTGTTGGAAACATAAAATCTTTTGACCCGCCTTCTTATTCTGCATGGAGCACTGATATACATTATGTTTGGGATACAGTCAAGGTCAGCAGTCACGGCTATCTTCCTGACTATATTAGCAGCAAATAGGAGACCGTAGTCTTGTATGAACCCTCTGCGACACTCCGGGATTTGACCACTTACGGGGACCTCCATTTAATATATACACAGCATACCTTCACACGGATAAATGGTGTACTGTTTTGTTTTTGGCTGCAATCCCAGAAAAAAGGCAGAAACTTAACAAATTAATGTGCATTTGGTGGCTGTTCACTGGAAGTCAATATGAGGTACTTAAGAAGAACTCATAGTAAGACCTCAATGTGAGGTACAAGCAGGTGTTGATGAAAGTGAACAAGCTTGCAAAATTTTAAGCCAAATTATCAATTTCCCAAAAAAGAACGAAGTGAGCGAAGTAAAACCAAAAATCCTGGAAGACCACAGAAGACAACTAAATTGGATGATGGCAGAATTATTTCCTTTGAGCTAAATCAAGAAGACTCGAAAGAAAGATTTGTTGCTGTCAAAGTCTACAATCAAGAGGTACCTTCCTGAATACAAACCAGCAGTAAGGGTCAGATGATGTGAAATCACCTCCTGACTGGGCTGACAAGATGTAATTAGTATCATGCTTTCTCACAAAATAATGTTATTATTCTCATCAAAAATTTTAGCCTTATAACTTCATTAGTGTTTGAGCTATTGAGAGCTTTGAAAATAGGGTATGATGCTGATTTAAACGCGTGATTAAAAAAAAGATGTGAACGTTCAATAAGGCATTACTTCTGAAGTATTCATGCATGAAGATGAGCTGTTCTTTGGTGCAACATGTCCAGCTACTGTAAAAGATGAAGAATTGCCACTTGCCAGTTTATTGTTTGCTGAAAAGGAGCAACCCTGGCCCTCTGTATCGCCACACTGAGTGTTGCTACTTATTTGTCATGTTGTAATGCTGTTTTTGTGACTAAGTATTCAATGTTTGAGTGAAGACAAAACTGGAGGCAGATAGACGCACAATCAGTGAAGGAAGCTGGCAAAAAATTTCAAAAGAGGAAACAGCATTTGGTGATCCATGAATTCCAGACAGTCATTAGCTGCAAAAAAAGTATGAAGTAGAGCACCACACGCATTCAGAACGCAAAACCTCCGCCAACACTAGTTTCTAATTCCACAAATTTGTACCTTGGAACAAAATTTCCAAGTCAAAGTCCTCTTAGAAGTGGCTATTCAGAAGATAAAATATAATGCAAAATATAAATCAAAAGGACTTTTCAATGTTAAAGTCAAATATCCACTACATCTGCAATATGGATCAGATGCAGATCAAAATTAGTCTCTTCATTGAGAGTGCCAGTTTGCAACTCAGTGTCACAAATGAGAGTGATTGAGGCATTTTTTTATTGAGATATAATGCAAAATGTACACCAAATGGGCTTTTCAATATTAAATTCAAATGTCCACAAAATCCACAATCTGGATCAGATCTGGATCAAACTTTGTCAGGCGATAGTGAGTGTCAGTCTGCACCTCACTATCAAATATGAGCGTGAATGGGGCATGGTTGATTAAGATATAATATACAAACCCCAATTCCAATGAAGTTGGGACGTTGTGTAAAATATAAATAAAAACAGAATATGATTTGCAAAATGATTTGCAAATCCTCTTCAACCTATATTCAATTGAATACACCACAAAGACAAGATATTTAATGTTCAAACTGATAAACTTTATTGTTTTTGTGCAAATATTTGCTAATTTTGACATGAATGCCTGCAACATGTTTCAAAAAAGTTGGGACGGGACAACAAAAGACTGGGAAAGTTGATGAATGCTCAAAGAACACCTGTTTGGAAACAGGTGAGTGTCATGATTGGGTATAAAAAGAGCATCCCCAAAAGGCTCAGCCCTTCACAAGCAAAGATGGGGCGACGATCACCACTTTGTGAACAACTGCGTGAAAAAAATACACCAACAGTTTAATAACAATGTTTCTCAATGTTCAATTGCAAGGAATTTAGGGATTCCATCATCTACAGTCCGTAATATAATCAGAAGATTCAGAGAATCTGGAGAACTTTCTACACGTAAGCAGCAAGGCTGAAAACCATCACTGAATGCCCGTGACCACCGATCCCTCAGACGGCACTGCATTAAAAACCAACATCATTGTGTAAAGGATCTTATCGCATGGGCTCAGGAACACTTCAGAAAACCATTGTCAATTAACACCGTTCATCACTACATCTATAAGTGCAAGTTAAAACTCTGCCATGAAAAGCGAAAGCCATACATCAACAACATCCAGAAATGCCGCTGCCTTCTCTGGGCCCTAGCTCATTTTAAATGGACAGACACAAAGTGGAAAAGTGTGCTGTGGTCTGATGATTCCACATTTCAAATTGTTTTGGGAAATCATGGTCATTGTGTCCTCTGGACAAAAGAGGAAAAAGATCATCCAGATTGTTACCAGTGCAAAGTTCAAAAGCCAACATCTGTGATGGTACAAGGGTGTGTTAGTGCCCATGGCATGGGCAACTTACACATCTGTGATTGCACCATCAATGCTGAAAGGTACATCCAGGTTTTGGCGCAACACATGCTGCCATCCAAGCAATGTCTTTTTTCAGGGACATCCCTGCTTATTTCAGCAAGACAATGACAAGCTTCATTGTTATTGGGGTTGTAAAAAATACATTAAATGGAGTTTTCAAAGTTAAATTTAAATGGCCACAAAATTTGTAAACCGCTCCGGATCAAACTGTCAGTTGATAAAGGATAACATCCTACAAAACGCTCTCAAATATTAAAGAAATTTGATCTTTTTTTGACAGTTACAAATTTTTGAACATTCATTCAATGTTAAAGATAGGGATTTTTTTTCCAGTTTTCCAAGATTTTTCCTGACTTTGACCTATGACCTTGAAAACTGAATCAGTTCTTGTCAATCAGGATATGAATCTGCAGTAAAAATTTCATAACAATATCTGAAAAACTGTTCACAAAGACACAGGTGACTAAAGATAACCTCCTCCAACTTAGTTGCAAGCTATGATTATATTAGTCTGACAATTAACCTTTTGTTTCTGAAAACGGGTGTAGTGTATAAAAATGGCTGTAATTCTTCAACCCTTAATGCAATAATTTTGTTAAACCCCTTAAAGAGGATTACACTTATTGTGTTGTTGTAGACACCGAAACACAAAAACATTGCATCTCTGTCTAAATACTTATGGACTTCGGGCAACCAGGGGGGGACCTAAAGTTAATATCTTATATAAAAAAAAATAGCTGCAGCCTTAAAATAATCTGTATTTTATCTTTCATTAAAATCGTACAGCGACTTAATTGTTCAAGGTTAAAAAAAACTTTCTAACCCTTTAAATGAACTCACAGCAGTTAACACTCTGCTGACCGCATTAGTTTCAATGAATAACTGTTGATATCACATAAATTAGTACTTTTATTGACTTTATTAACATTTAGCTTAGCGCAAGCTTCCAAACTGACGCATCGTAAATGGACTGCATTTATATAGCGCTTTTCCATCTGAATCAGACGCTCAAAGCGCTTTACAAATAATGTACCCCGATATGAGGGTGCTGCCATACAAGGCGCTCACTACACCTCCCGTTCGTTTTATAAAATAATTTACCTTTTTATCTCGCGACACTTCCGTCAATAATTCCCAAGCAGCGCAAAAACTTTGATAAAAAAAAAATTGTTCTTTCCACGTTTTCACTGAAAATCCATTTCTGCACACAGCCTGAGGTCAAAGTTCAAAACAAGGAAACGAGACAAGAACCTTTACGCAGCTTTTTTTTTTCCCCCTCTTCACATTGTGCGCCCCTAGTGGTGAGGAGTTATGAAATGCAAAAATTACATAAATCTTTAAAAAACAAATTCTTTAATGCCTTTTTTATTATTATTTTGCACTGATAGTAGAGCAAAAAATGTCTACAAAATCAAGTCTACATGAAATCAGAAAGATAGGAGAAAACAAATCCTGTAAGAGTGTAAACACACTGGATATTAATAAATAAAAATGACATAAAAAGTAGCAAACAATACACACACACAAATCTACGTGAAGGCCCCTTTACTGCCAGATAATAAAATGTTTCCTTAAAAAAGACTGCAAAATTAAGTCACGATCACTTTAACACAAGATACATTTATTTCAAATCTGCAACTAATTTTTTGTTATATTCACTTTACATTTTTGTGTTTAAGTCTATTTGGAAAGCGATAGATTTGTAATTTAGCTTCTGTACAACACAGTAATGGAGATGAAGTTGAAAATGTAAGTACAATAAGTCCGATTCCGTTATTGCACATTTATTTCTTCTGTGGTCAGGGTTAGTTACTTCACCACTAAGCTTGGTGACCAACCGCCAATGTTGTACAACAACTTGGATTTTTGAGTGACACTGGGCAGCACAGTGGCTTAGTGGATACCACTGTTGCATCACAGCAAGGTCATGGGATCGATTCCTACCTATGGAGTTTGCATGTTCTCCCTGTGTTTTTTTTTTTTTTTTTTCGGGTGCTCCAGTTTCCCCCCCACATATAAAGACAGGCAGGTCAGGTGAATTGGAATCTTTATAATTGTCTCCCTTGCAAAAAAAATAAAATAAAAAAAGAGCTCGATCTGGGACGATATGGATATGGGACTGACCTAGGTAAATAAAGGTGAAATTAAAATTAGTGGAGGCAGACACCTTTGTGGTTTCCTTGGTGTCAATAGGACAGTTTGTATGTGAGAACGACATTTTGAGAATTTTTAATACAACTTGGCAAGTTAGGTTAATGGATATAGGCAAAAGAGATTTCAACAAACTTATTTCAGTTTGAGATAGAACACATTTTACAATCTCTGCACTAAAAAAAAAAAAATGGAATGTCATGTCAAAACAATAGAAGATGGAGTTTAATTATATCAATTCTATAAATAAATACAATCACAAGACATTTTCAAGATAATGTTTTATTCATGGCTAAAAATAGATAGTACCATGAAAAAAAAGTGGAAGTATTAAGTCTGTAGATTTAGATACATTATAAGTGGATGTAGTTCAGACAGAATACAAATTAGCATAGCTTTGAGATGAGGAAAAATATGGTTGTTATAAAAAAAAATGTTAGTTTGGTAGTATTGTTAGCGCAATATAGGTAAAATAAAAAAAAAAAAAGTTAGTTGAGATGGTATGAGTTCTGATCACATGCAGTCCTTTGGGATTTTAACATCTTCAGCTTGGATGCAGCGTTGAAGCATTTTGGATTATGTGGCGCTTCCCATCAGACGAATACTGGGATACATTTAGTTTACTGTTAACTAACCTCTCACTAAAAATGGGACAAAAAAAAAAACACACAGTGGCGACAGTGCAACATGAAACAGAGTTCATTAGTAATGACAACTGTACCTGCAGGGAACATCCCCGTCTAAAGCAGAAGTTGAAGCAAAAATATGTTCAGTTGTTTTTAAACTGAGGGTCGCAAAGGAGGGTCACAGTCTGTCCTTACTGCAAGTATTTACAGCTCAGTCTGTGAGGGGAGACGAGGGAAAATACATAAGGAAATATGTACTCTAATTTGTGCCCTTCAGGGAGACACCAGAGAAACCAAAAGCAAAAGAAACCCAAAATGTAACATATTTCTGGTTGCAAATAAACTGTCAGGAAACTCAAAAGCATGTTTAGCAACTGTCACCACAATGTCGTGAACGGGTTGTGACATCACTACGTAGAAGTTTGCTGCAGTGCACACTGGGATTTTTTTTTTTTAAAGCCCCCATCACACATAGCAAGAAAATGCAGGAACCAGGATTGAAACGGCAAATTTACCATCATCTGACGCAGTCAGGAGGAAAAGAGGCGTGGCTAGAAGTGTCAGGATGCATCCAGATTACCTCGTCCACACCTGCACGATGGCATTCAAAGCACATGTGGACAACAGGTAGATGACACAGACTACTGTCAGACGGCCATAAAAGGCACTGAAGACTGGCCGATGTCCAAATGTCTGGATGGCAAACATGGGACCAGAGTGGGAGGCAGCGCTGTGTTCCTCGTGCACGTGCGTGCCCCGCGCACATGCGTGGGGCTGACATTATCACTCAGCTGTGTGTCTCTGTGTGTGTGTGTACATAAAGGTTTCATGGCCGCTAAGCGCGTGCAGGGCACGTGTCACTGGACACCTTTGCTGAATGTTTGCTGGCAGCGGGCCAAGCAGTCACACCGTGCATCAGACGCAGCCTTTCCAGCAAACTTTCACTTCTTTTTTGCTCACTTCAGGAGCACAACACAACTCTGTACACCGTGATGTCAGTTGGATTATCACATGGGATTTAATTTTGCAGCCTGGGTGAGGCTTTTCACCACAGGCTGTGGTTTGGTTCCTGTGTGCTCTGGGCTGTGAAAGAATTGTGGTTCTGTGCTGGAGGTGAGTTTCATGTTTAATAATCTTGTCACAGCCTGGGATACAGTTCCACATCACACCTCCCAGAGTTTAGATGGCGTTCAGGTAATAACATGTACATTACAGCGGTGAGATGCATTCAGCTCCATGCCTGACATGCGCTATGATGCATTACTGTGCATGAGACCACAGACAGGCGCACCGGCGCAAGGTACTTTTGGTTTGATTGCGCGTTGTTCACACCCACTGTACATGATGAATGTGTGCCACATACGTTATTACACATCAACATTTCCTTTACCCTGCCTGGCCGGGGACCAGTGGAGGTGGACATCTCACAACATGCCGGCAGGCTTTGCTGTGACCGCTCGATCTCAGAGCTCAGTCAACCGCTATCAGAACATGTAGACTGCGATGAAATGAGGCAAAAACTGCATATAGACTGCCGTCAGATGTGCATTACATCTCGATGGCGCCAAAAGTGTTTTGAACATGTGCAACACACTTGAGATAGCTGAGTGAATTGGACCAAATATGTCGATGTTCGCAGACTGCCATACGCTGGTCTTCGAACCGTAAGTCAGTATTTCCCGAATGTGGCCGGCTGTGTCATTCTAACGCAATTCGGCCTCAATCAGCGTATGTGTGACGGGGGTAAAAGAATGCATGTGAATTAAGGCCGTGTCAAAATTTTGTGAAGTGTTGAAGTTTTAAAGTGGCATGACAGAATTACATGTAGTGTTGAGGTTTCAAATTGCACCCAAATTAATTAACGACCCCTCGGCCCTCCCTTTCCAAGCAGGCGCTCGTGTGCTTACAACACAGCTGAAATGGAGACATGACGCACCATTTACGAGACCGCTGAGCTGCATCATGTTCTTGTACCGTTGCGTCAATTAAACTTTTTCAGACTATGAAACATCAAGATTAACAAGCTAGTAGCCACATTTGCCATCAGTGGCAAGCTTTACTCTGAAAAGCTGAAGTCATTGAATGATAACACAATAAATCCAAATCTAATGTCCGTTATAAACAATACAATAACTTGTCTACATTGTTAGCTACACAAACCTTACTAGCTCCACAGCACAGGCACATGCATAAATGTGCAGCCTAAGAAAACGTGGACTTTTCAGAGAAATTTAACCTGCATCCCTTTTGAGAACAGAATGATCGCTTGCAATCTGAAACTGTACTGCTGGACGCTGCTGAGAATTCCATCGTGCCACTTTAATAACTTAAACACTGAGTCATTTATCTGAAGTGAAGAACAGAAGATATCCAGCTGCAGTAACATGGAATTACATGGGTGCAAAAGTAAAGTTAGGTTAAATTAGCCCTACACATTTCGTAGTTTGTACTGTAAGAATATTCATTTCTGCTTTTGTTACATTTAAAGACACTTCTTTTGATACAATCCCAATACATTCTAGTGGTTACAAGAATTTTGTAATACGCAATAAAAAAAATTAAAAAATAAAACAAAAAACCTAGTCCTCACATTTAATGTGCAGATTTGCAGTAATCGGCGTGCACAAAAGCCCAGATGGAGCAGACATGACAGAATGAGCCACTCACTCAGCTAAGAGCCTCTAATGATCAAAAAGCTGTTAAGCAATCAATTTTACACTGTATACAATATTGGAACGCACCAACCAGGAGAACAGGTTAATAAGCAGGAGACAAATCAAACAGCAAAAAGGATGAGTGTGTGTGTAGCTGTGTGCAATAACAGCAGACAAAAAGCTAAATAAAACACAGGCCCGCTTCAAGGACCAATCCAACGTTCTCCAATCTAAGACTCTGTCTTTTTTTTGTTTTTCTTTAAGAAGGAAGGCGTGCGGAACTTCTTTTTCTTTTTGGAGGGGGACTTGCTGGGAGACTCATCTCCTTCCTGGTCACCGGCATCGCCGGGCTCCTCCCCCTCGGCAGCATCTGGGGCAGCAGGGGCTGGGTCTTCGGCAGGAAGTGGCGGCACGTCGGAGGGGTCATCAGGCGACAAGTCGGGGAGGGTCTGTCTCAGGGTGGCGGCATCACTCTCGTCCTTACAGGTTTGCTCCGGTAAGGACTCTGATGGGAGGGAGAGAGAAGTGGGTGGAGTTAGTGGCAAATTGATGAATCTGCACCACTGAGCCTCCACACCAATCGATGGCGCCTTCACTGGATAAAGCAAAGCATCTGTACAACTTTCCACATCACTGCACAAGTCCACACAACCTGCCTTTGATTTGCTGGTTTTAAAAAAAAGTGCTGACAGCAGCATGAAGAATAGATTTGTTTTTCATTTTAAGAGCCTCAAACCCGACAAAACAAACACGCAGAATTCCCACTAACAGTCAAAATAACAGAAACACGAAATAAATGAAACTCAAATATCTGTTTCATGTCACAAAACTGCATCATTTATCCTCTTCTAACAGATTGTCACTTCTTACCTTTTCTTTTTAAAACGAACAAAACCACTTTGCCTTCTTTCTGTCATCTTACAGCGTTTAGCATCTTTTTTTTGTTTGTTTTTTTTTCCCTGACAGGCCTGAAGCTGACACACCACAACATTTTTGGCATTACCTTCATTTAAACAGGGAAATCTTAACGAGTGCAGTTCTCTTGGTCATTTGCACCCTGTGTACAAGAACACAAATCAAGGTCTATGGACAGAAGAAATTGAATTTGGAAAACCACACGGATGAAGTCACGCGACATAACGTCAGTCAAAGGCAAATTAATTCAGAACTGGTGCAGCTCTTGGGTTAGACGCCAGCTTATCAACAGCAGCCAGTGAGTGAAGGAGTGAGCGAGTGAGTACACGTGATTACAGTTTGATCCAGTTGCTGGGAGTAAGAAAAATGTCTATGTGTTTCTGTGAGATCTGACATTCAGGTCTGTCCTCCGACTGACAACGCTAGAAAAGTCAACGTTCCTGATTGAAGATATCTCAGGCCACCTGATGATGGCGTGCATCGACATTATAATGGATTGTGTCGACTAAGTCCAGCCATAGACGTTTTCTGGGAATTACTAGGTATCACCGTTACACATAGTGGTAGCATTAATAAATTCGGCACCATCGGTTTCCTTTACTATTACTGTCAACAGGATTTAATTATAGCCCTTATACTCCAAAACATCCAAACTCATTTATTATCTGCAGCTCAGACATAAATCTGAAAGTGTACATCACATAAATCCTTATCCACAAAAAAAGCTTTGTGCATTAGTTTGTTTGTGAAAGTAAAAAATTGGATGAATACTACTCTAAGCACCAATTTCTTCTTACTACAAAATTACTCCCAGCAACAAGTGCTGCTCCTCGAGCCTCAAGACCTGATCCAAACAAGATTCAGGAGCCAGACAGCAGGAAAACCACAGATTCAAGCTCAGATAAAAGCCCACATGTACCTTACAAGCTATAATTAGACTCAGAAATATTTGGACAGTAGCAATTTCTGAAGTTTAGCCTCTGCAAAACCACCACCAGAACCATTTTCTGCAGTGAATTTGCAAGGAGAGATAGAGAGGATGGAGGCAGCTGTTTATCCAACTCTTTACAAGCTGGACAAAATGTATCTTCATATGGCATCAACTTCTGTGCTATGTGAGAGAAAATATATCAAAAATTTAAAGATGCATACAGAACCTTTATTATTTAACATATATAACAGTGCCTGACTGTTTCATGACACCCTGCCCTTTATTGTGCCATACAAGTGCTATGTTGAAGTTTGACCAGCAGATGTCACCATATTTAATTGCATCAAATGCATTGAAACACTGAAACATTTCAACACAATTGCTTCATATTGATTCAGTGGTTCAAAACACTTCGGTTTCTCCGTCACTAATAATTAGCAAAAAAAATACATCGGCGACCAATAATTATTACTGCATGTGCAGTGATAGACTTACAATCATGAATATTTTGATGTTGGAATTTATACACACATAGCCAATCATAGATTAGCCTTTCTGTCAATCACTTACCAGTATTTTGGCATTGCTTGGTGCCAGAAAGTTATGTTGGATCCAAAAAGGCCAGGACCAAAAGTTATATTGGATCATTTCCCACTGATCAATAGCGTTAGAGCTTACTGCCAACAGCTAGCCAATCAGAGCGCGGCATACGAAGGTCAGGAACTAGCTGACAGACGCTGGTTGAAAAAATGGCAACAAACATGTCAACAACAGCAGAAAATCGTCTGCCAGCGAGGTTTGCTGAGTTCACAGAGGTGGAACTGGTGGAAATATTGAACTCCAAGGATGCCAAAAACACTAAGAATGTAGACAAACTCACTACTGACTTTTAGAAGCATTCATCGCATCAAAATCGTCAATCACAGCAATTGGAGCTGAATCAAAAAACTGTCACTGGACAGAACTTGACAGGCAAGGGCTTGCAAAGTTGTTACGAAAATTTTACGCTGAGGTGCGGCTTTGTGAGGAGGGTGGAGAACATAATTGATGGATGGCAAGTCGTCCAACATAGAGAAATACTCGATGAAGAAAAGTTATATTGGACGAGGCGTAGCCGAGTCCAATATATATTTTCATCCAATATTTCTCTAAGTTGGACTCCTTACCATCCATTATTTGTATAATATATATATATATATATATATATATATATATATATATATACATACACACACACACATACACATACACACACACAAACTGGGACGCTAAATAACAACATACCCTTTAAACACTAACGTACTGAAGAAAGAAGCAGAGAGCAACTCATCTGGATCTCACATAATGTCCAATCCCACGGATACCTGATGCCTGCTTCTGTTAATGTTCCTGGCATCCAAATCACCAGTTTTGTCCACTTCTATTGTCTTTCCACAGATTGACTCATTTTGATTTTGTTTGGCGCCATTACAAGTTTTTTTTTAGTTTGACTCCAACAGTATGATAATATGCGCATTACCAACCTACTACCAAGTTTTACGAAATCCCTCCTAAAAATGTGCGAGGAGTTGATTTCAGAACGCTTATACCTTCTTCAGACAGACAAACGGAAATTGTCACAATATCATCCCCTGCTGGCCGAAGGCCCAAGGGGGGATGACATATCCCTTGACTTGACTAAAGAAAACTGGCTGTAAGAGTGATGATTTGTATGAACAATAATTTTCATATTTAATTGTCCAATTACTTATGGCTTCTGAAAATTGAGAACACAGTGTATAAAAATGGCTGCATGTAGTTATATTAATATTCAACCCCTTGAAGTAAAGCTACACTGCCAGTAAATCTTAACTGTTTCATTTCAACTCCATTGTGGTGGTGCAAAGAACCAAAATTACAAAAGATGTTCACCATCCAAATACTTATGGATCTTACTTACGTTTCACCAGCACTGAGCCAAACACACTCAATAGTCACCATGTCCCACAACCATCAGAAGAGAGAACACACAAACACACAAAAATACAAACAATCGCAGCACCAAGCTTTGGACTCCCACCATCGTTCAGACGAAGACCAAAAGCAAAACCACCAAATGTACTCTGGTTCAAAAATAACACTCAGAAAGCACTGATGTACCTGGTAAAGGGCAGGTCTGTAAAAAGAAACAAAAAACATTACCTGAATTCTCCACAACACAAAAATATAATATTGACAAAATGTGCATGTATTCCAAGATTTCCATAGTTAATTTGTAAGTCACTGCTGACAACAAAAGTGGTTATTTAACGTAAAAGGTTTAGGGGGTTGTAAGGTTTACTTCAGATTCTCCCAACCGTCAATTAGAAAGAGCTGCTGCCTCGAGATAACTGGGTAATATTACTCATCCAGTTGCAGCAGCTCATTTTAGAAGTAAAGTAACTACGTCTTCATTATGACAGCACTAAAATAATTTTTTTGTGGATGATGTAGCCCGAAACCGACTTGAGATTAACACAAACTGTGGACTGAGCCAAATCGTAAGGCAAGGAGTTTCTCTGAAATAACCCCCATCAACACCTGGAGACAGTTCCAGAGGAACTGAGAGACTCAAGGTAAGAGTGAACAGTCAAAACCGGTTAGTTCAGACAAAACCAGCTCTATCACAGAAGCCATGCAAAGAAAAGGGTGAATGGTCAAACATGGAGGCATGAAGGTGAGGGGGAACAACTAGGGCGGTGGTGGAACAGTACGTACTTACTATGGCAACAGGTACTCTTTTGCATTTCCATCCCCTGATTGTAATCGCAGCCACAAAGAAGAAAAAGCACAAGTAGAAACAAATGTCTATGCAGATCAAACCACAGGCACAGTGTTAAAATAAATAAAATTGTGAAGGTGGGGAAAATATATATATATTTTTAAGAGTGAGTAACACTTTACACTAAGGGTACATGAATTAATGCAGTAGAAAGTATTTAACAAGGAAATAAGACTTAACTGTATAGTAATCATTTATTAAGGAAGTTCATCTTAACTAAGGCATTAATACATTAATAAGTTATCAAAAATACTGAACACAATTAATAAATATTAGAAAACAGTTAACTCTTAATTAACTGTTACTTAATGCTCATTGCTGTATTAACATGAACAGATTCATACATGATTACTGAACAGTTAACTTAATTCAGTGTTAATGCTCATTACTACATTAACTAATGATCACTTAACACATTAGTTAACCCTTAACTGTTAATTGTTATTACTACATTACTAACATGAACACCATTAATAAATTACAGTTAACTCTTCATTAACTGTTACTTAATGCTTATTACTGCATTAACTAACATGAAAACCATTATGAATTACATTGTTTACTCTTAATTAGCTATTACTTACTTACTATGATTGCATTAACTAACATGAACACCATTATAAATTACATGGTTTACTCTTAACTAGCTATTACGTACTTACTATTATTGCATCAACTAACATGAATACCATTCATGAATTATATATTATTTAACTCTTAATTAGGTGCTACTTAATGCTTATTAGTGCATTAATTAACATGAACATAATTAATAAATGATTACTAAACAGTTAACTGTCACTAAATTTTTTTTATCATTGCAATGTCAACACTGTAAAATGATTACATTGGTTAGCCCTCAAGTAAGTGTCACTAAATGTTTATTACTGCATTAACTAACATGAACACTATCAAATGATTACCAAACACAGTTAACTCTTAGTCAACTGTTATTTAACATCTCTTTAACACTACTTATTATTTACCTCTTATTTAACTGTTATATTATATAACTCATCACATTAGTTGACTCGTAATGCTTATTACTTCATTAACTACCATGAATATAATTCATAAATTATTACTAAACACTTAATTAACTGTTAATTAATGTTTATTACTGCATTAACAAACATCAATTAATGTACTCTTATTGTAAAGTGTTACCAAAGAATGGTTGGGAACCATTCTTAGTAGATCCATAAAAAGATGGAGAATGGTAGTGAAGGGGTAAAGGAGGCACTATACATCCCAATACAAGTTATAGAACATTTATGACATTAGATTACACCTGTGATCAATGCTGCCCTTTCCCTTCTTCCTTCATGTGAGGTGTAGGTGTTTTTCAACTAACATATTCTCATTGAGAGGACACAGGATGAAATATTCCTGCTTTTTATCCAGACGGTGTATCATCATGAATGATACAGCTATCATGGTGTAATCCAATCATAATAAAGACCAAGAGGGAGGACATAAATATTGGCAAGTAGAAGACTGCATTGGGAGCTGTAAAGCAAACCTTGTATATCCTGTGATATGATTGACCATATTTTCAGATGGAGTGTATCAATATTTAATACCTTACACTGTTACGTATATGACTAGTGATGGGCTGTATAAAAGAAAACAGCTTGTGTTTTAATGCAGCCCATAAGTAATCAAACAGCACATTAGCGTAACAATGTTTGCGATAAATATTACTGCACTCCACTTAGGAAAATCTGGCATTTTGGGTTAAACTCTTATCACTGATATCGAATAGGGCTGCAAGTTCCAAATTGTTGGTTTTCAAATGTAGTAAAGCTGATGATCTAACAATGAAAACCTCTTGGCCTGTTATTACAGAGGACACATCACAACACTTGAAGTATTATTATTGTTATTCAAGATCACAACACGAACAGACCCCAAAAACAGACAAGCAGATATATGGCCAAGACCCTCCACCATGACTTCTGTTGGAGCTACAAAAGTGAAACCACCCAGGCAGAGGACTCAAAGGAAACCCATGCTGACGAGCCAAGACGAGTCCGGACCAGGTGAACCTACATCAGGTCAACCTACCTTCCTCTGCTCTGACAGGAGTGCTGGGTGGTGTACTTGTGGGTCTCGGATCCTTAGCTTCCTCCGGACCTTCTAACTGATCTTGATCTAAACAAAGACAAGTAAACATTTGACAAATATGAGTGAGTAAGAAGAAACACACACACAGCATCCAGAAAGTATTCACAGCACTTCATGTTTTCCACATTTTATGTCAAAGCCTTAATTTTTTCCATTCTCTCTCTCTCTCTCACACTCACAGCCCCCCGCCCCCCAAATTCTTTTCACCGAATACCTATTGGACCTCCACTGCTGACTGACCCAGTGCAGGACTCTAATCAACACAGACATTGCTGTAATATACAATAAGACTGCAAATGAAACTAAAACCCCATTACATCAAAGCCTTGCATACACATTGATGATAAATCCTGAAAATAAATAAATGAAATAAAATTAAAAAAAATAAATTCAGAAGAATGTCAGCATTGGAATATCCCAAAGAGCCAAATAAAAAGCAAGTGGGAGAGACTTGAAACACATTAAAGGGGTCACCTTTTGCAAAAATCAGACTATCTGCATTACAGTTGGGGGTTTCATATTAAACATCCACCAAGTCTTACTGATTTTAGGCCTGCATGCAAATGTAGGCCTGAAATGTTTGTTTTAGGCTTCTGTGACATAAGTGACAAAAGGAATTCTGATTAATCTGTGAGACATGTCCACTGGATCGGCCTATGCACTGAGTGACACGCCCACATGGGGAAAAGATGTATTCTACGCTGCGTGTTTTAACCAGAAAAAAAGCCACATAGATGGCAATGGGGCACCACACTGCATATGCAGCCAAATGAGTGTTGCTTAGGGTCTTCTCACATTAGAGATGCAGCTAATGCTCATATTGTGTGTGAAAAATCCCAGAACTGTTCTACAAGACCAAAGTACTTGCTTTCAAATTCAATGGTCACATGTTTTTTAAAAAAAAACAAAAAACGAAAGAAAAAAACTCATTTAAAGACAATAAAAGCATTGCTAATTTAGTCACGTTAATGACACGGCTAACAACAACCCTGTTTAGCAACAGAGACAAAGCAGTGCCATCAACTACTGTGGGATGGCACAGTCGTAAGGTCACATCTCATCAATGTCAGATACATTTTTGGCTACAGGCTCTGTTTAATGCCCTGTAATATGACCCCTTTAATGAAGAGGAAACTACACCAAATCAAAGTGAACACCACACAATCAACATATTCAGGAGAGGTAAGATGGAAAGGAACGAGGACACAATTACTCATGTCCACACATGAACACTCTGACGGGATGACTGCGCTAAAGGCTTTTTCCACTGTTAGCAAAACACACCACTGCGAAGCCACTTTCACACAGACCGCCGTGAAAGAGAGGGGATGGGCTCGAATCTCACCCTTACCCCTCCCAAGCCCTCTCCTCAGCACCTCGTCCAATCAAACTGCAGAAAGGTGTGTCACAGCTCTGATGCCTTTGGGGTAAAGCATCAGAGATTTATTTATTTAAAAAAAAAAAAGGTAGGGAGTGTTTTTGCACATGGAAAAACAACAGCAGCAGCTTTCAAAACCCCACAGGGAGGAGAGGGCCCAGCAGGCAGGGATTCCCCAAAATCCCAATGCAGCGGGATGAACCAAAGCTGCGCAGGGAAGGAGGGAAGCAGAAGGCGACTTTCGGCAAGACTTGGCTTCATCTGGTGTACCTGGAGCCTGATCTGACTCTGCCGCTGCCTGTTCCATGCTGAGGGCTCGCACCACAGCGCAGTGGAACTCCTTATGAGGGGAATCTGGAGTCGAAAAGACATCATCCGAGTCATTTGCGACCCCCTGAGCAGGTTCAAGGTCAACGGGGAGGCTGGCGAAAGCCGATCCCTGCTTGGAGGACAACTGAGCGGGAATGGAAGATGGAGGCGGGGCTTTTTTTCTAAGCTGGGTTTCTCATTTGCAGACTGCAGAGGCAGAGTTTCAGGCTGAGGACAAGGCGGGCTGGAGGCTGATCCGTGCACGTGCTCATCTCGTCCCTGCACTGAGGGGGTAGGATGAACGTGAATCTGATTTTTTTGTTTTGTTACCTAAAGAAATGCAAATCATTGTTTTCTTGTAATTGACCTCCCTACATTTTCTATGTAAACAGAATGCCAAGAAGACTGTCAAACAGTCATCCAAACTCCCAAAAAGAAAACAAACATTCATCAAAGAAAGAAAATGGACAGAAAATTCTTCTGACAAAAATAAAAAATACATACATCTGTCTTAAAAACAGGTGCACAAAGATAATTAACTGTTCAACCAGACTTTCATCCAAAATTGAAGTACAGTTCACCAAAAATAAGTATTTGTGACTTAAAGATGCCTGGTGGACATGTGTTTTCATTTAGCAGTTAGCATTTAAATGTTTATGCGCTTTCCCCCATAATTTAACAAATGAATGATGGCTGTGTGGGAATTACTGGATTCTTGATGTGCCCATGGTTTAGCAGCTCCTGTCAACAGCCATGTCACAAATCCAGTTTGTGTTAGAACTAAACATGGTTAGGTTGACTGCATTTAGCATAAATGCTAGCAATTTGTGTGAAACGTGGTTGGTCTCAACAGTATTTACTGTAACTTTTTTTTCCCCCTCTTTCTTTCTTTCTGCATATTTGTTTGTTTTGGTTGCTTTTGAGTCTGTGATTGTTTTGCAACTTGAACTCTTTTTGAGCAGTTTGACAGGTTTTTATGATGATTAGCATATCTGCCTGTTAGCATTAATGCTAACAGTCAGTCTGAACCATGGTTGGTCTCTTTTCTTCTTTGAGCATTTCTGTCTGTTTGGTTGCTGTTATGTCTAGGACTGATTTGTAATTTTAAATCTTGTTTTGTGTAAACCAGGGGAAACGCCAACAGTGGACTGCTGGCGTTAATTGTTAGTCAACAGTCAGCATGACTCTTCTATGTGCATTTTTGTTTGTTTTGGTTACTTCTCATTTAGCACTTTTTCTTTTCTAGAAACCCAACAAAATATGTTTATTATTGATATTAGTGACTTCATATGCAAACACTAATGACTAACCTGTGACTGTATACACTCACCAGCAACTTTATTAGGTACACCTTGCTAGTACCCAGTTGGACCCCCTTTTGCCTTCAGAACTGCCTTAATTCTTTATGGCAGAGATTCAACAAGATGTTAGAAACAGTCCTCAGAGATGTTGGTCCATATTGACATGATGGCATCACACGGTCACACATTCAACCAGTCTGCCCATTCTCCTCTGACATCAACAAGGCATTTTCATCCACAAAACTGCCACTCAGTGGATATCTTCTCTTTTACAGACCATTCGCTTGAAACCCTAGAGATGGTTGTGCGTGAAAGTCCCAGTAGATCAGCAGTTTCTGAAATACTCAGACAAGCCCGTCTGGCACAAACAACCATGCCACATTCAAAATCACTTAAATCCCCTTTCTTTGCCATTGTTATGCTTGATTTGAACTTCAGCAAGTCGTCTTCACCACGTCTAGATGCCTAAATGCTGCAATTGGCTGATTAGCTATTTGTGTTAACAAGCAAGTGAACAGGTGTACCTAATAAAGTGGTTGGTAAGTGCATGCTAGAAGGAACCACACTTGCATTTTCTTTAATACGGCCCATCAGCGGGCAAATAAACACATCGTCATAAGCATTTCTGATATAAGCTGCTTTACAGTCTACAATTGGAATCCAGTATTTCCCAGAAAACTTTCATCACTGGAAAACTGCCAATACAAGTTGTATTGGCCCCCTTTACTATATAAAACACGTACGTAAATATAGCCTTCTGATTCAAATTATATCTGGAGGGTGATATGTACATTCTGTTGTGCTCAAACCTACCCCCATAAATGCTAGTTGTGATGGTAGCATGTCTCATTGCCAAATCAAAGTGGCACAGAACTGCATGCACACACCCTAAAAGCAACAACTACAAAAAAATAAAAAATACAACCCTGTATAATAAGAAAAGTTCATGCTGATGTTCACTGAAAACTGGAGTAAGCAAAACAAAAATTAGCCTGCACATTTATCAAAATCAATAAAAACACATAGAACAAATAGAAAATAAATTATTATTCGTGGCTCCACTTGTCAGCTTTACCTTCAAGCCCTCTCTGTTTGAGCGAAACCTCTCGGCGGTACTCCTCCAGCTCCTGGTCAGTGAATTTGGTGAAGGGGTTGGGACCCTGCTTGCTGACAATAACTTTGGGCTGGTACTCTTTTTCAATGATGGCCTTGGATGCTGTCACTAGTTCCCCCTTCAGGAAACACACAGAAAGAAATAGAGAAAAGGAATGCCAAGCTTTACTCCACAATACCAGAAATATTTAAAATACACAGGAGCTCAACGTGAGTAAAATTTATGAGAGGAGAGGCAGTTCAGTTATTGACAGCTACTCAACAGAAGCTGAACTATCAGTCATAAATTAATAAAATGTAGAATGTCAGGGTGTAATAAATGCTATCAAACAGAAGGTTTTTCCTTATGCATTCCATGCAGGATCAGCCAAGTACTCAGGCCCGGCACAAGTGGGCAGTCCAGATGAGCCATAACCATCAATAACAGTGTGTGTCTCTGCCAAACGTACCTGCAACTGATTAGTCCCATTAACTGTGTTTACATACTTGAGTTTAAATTTTGCTGATGATTAGGAAAACGTAGATCAACATCAGAAAATACAATAATCCATTGTCCTGAAAATCACTATGGTGGCCATCTTGGATTTTTCTTCTTCTCTCTTTTTTTTTTAATTTTCCATTACAATTCCAGTGGCTAAGTCTATATATTTAGAGCAAGAAATTAGTATGTAACTGATAAATGACAGGCACAGACTGCACGCTTGAACTTTTGAAGCCTATAACTAAATGTGGGTCCTTGGTGACCGAAGAACGTGACCCCAGTGAGTATGTCAATAATAGGAATCAGATGGAGATATTTACAATAGGCACAAATACTATTTACAATAAGACCTGTGGTTGAATGTTAATGAATTTTACTTTATTTACTTGCAGATTTAAATGAGAGCAAAATGAGCAGGATAATGCAGCTTTGTCAATTTGGACTATAATGACAGGGCCAAGAAACAATTTACTGGCAACTACAGAATTTCACTTTGATGACAGAATAACACAACCTTGATATTACAACCAAAGATATGAGATATGATAGGTACTGCATTGGTTTGGACATTAGTTGCATGGTCTTTTGTTTTTTTGTTTTTTTACTGAATTCCTTTTTCCTTGTTTCATCATGCACCCTATAATTCAAGTTGTAGTGAGGAACCGGAGATCTTTAAAGCATGTAAATTCACTTTATGCATGCAGTTATAAAATTTGAAATTTCCCAATCATTCTAGTATTTACTCTCAGAAATGTTGGCGTATCTATATATTGTAAATCGTACCAGAGGTGTCAGGATACTGACAAATCAGTATTTTAAGGTCACTAAGAAAAAAAGGAATCAAACATATAACTTGTTATTGTATGAGCATTTAAAAAACTCTGGGTAGATTGTGCTAGCATTACGATGTCAGTGACGTAGCAAGCCAAAGACGGTTGCACTATTCTATATTAACATTCAAACTGAAATTGGGATTTATCTCTCACAACAGAACGGCCTTTCCTCAGAGAAAAAAAAAAACAAAAACAAAACTTTGTTTAGCCAATACCTTGTTCCTTTCACAGCGCACAATACTTGAGGAATAGACATGACTGTATCTACGACTATAAGCAACAGGCTGATGGTCGTAGTGCCCCAAGGTTCTTAAAATGGAGCAATATCTCCACCTGGTGGACATCTACCTTTAATGCAGGTAGAATTTTGCCAAGAGCTCATACACAGTATTATATAGAAGATAAAATTTTAAACCTGACATTGTTCTTTTCAGAAGCATTCAAGACCTGGAAAGAGAGTAAGCACCAAGATGGACGATTTTTATGTCAATAAATTACTGTTTTTGTTGCTCTTCTGTTTTTTCTCTGTTCCTTCTATCCCCCCCCAATCTTTTGTACAAACTTTGTAACCTTTACTCCGATCTGTGAATTATGTTCGGAAGCTGATACTGATATTAGATCAGATCGGCCCCATCCTTAGTTAAAATGACCCAAGCATTGGGTCACCCCTCTGAGTCCGGTCTGCTTGAGGTTTCTTCCTTAATAACAGCAGAGGGAGTTTTTCCTTATCACTACCGCTCTTGTGCTTTCTCAGGTGCTTTGGTAAGGTCCAACCATACCCGTGCGAAGCACCTTGACGCAGCATGGTTGTGATTTGGCAATTATATACATATATATACATATATATATATATATATATATATATATATATATATATATATAAAATTCTCAATGTGACAGCCTTTTTTTGCTGGATTCATAACATGTCTTACACATGGAATAATTTTCATAAGAATGCATAAAAAAATACTTATGAAACTGACTCTAATCATCTAAAATAACTGTTTTTGTTAATCTTTCACTTCTGAACTAATTGCTCCAAGAGACAAGACATCCATGGGTAGGACCTCAGTTGTGAATTACACCCCCCCACCCCCAAATCACATCATCTAAAACACAAAGTGAAGACAAAGGATTGAGTGGCATAACATTTTTAATACAACATTGCACAAAGAGGCACTGAACACCACCATTACTGGATGTAATAAACTGCTCTACGTAACACCACCTCTATTTGATAAAGTTCTGAAAGAGGGTGAAAACATCTTCTGCAAACAGACAACAGCAAGACATAATGTATATTTTGCGTGGTTGACCCCAAGGATCTTACTTTAGAAAACTCACTGAAGCAGCTGCACAAATAAAGAATTAATTAGGTCACATGACCAAGCTAATGTACTCTAGCATATGAAGACAGCATGGCTTCACTCTAAAACTAGTGTTAATGTCATGATTCTCAGTGCCAGTGCAGAGGTTCAGAGGGACTGAGGGATGAGGTGAGGTACAGGTGAAAAGTATTTGTGACTGGAGTAGTAAGTACCTTTCTAATTGATTTAGCAGGACTATAGGACCCCTCGGACACATCGAGGCCATCAATAGTGTCTGTACAGTCTGACAGAGGGGCGTCCTGCAATAGCAAACCCGGTGAGGGGGACACAACCCAGCGCTTCAAATTAGTCATCTGAGAGCAGACACAATGTGTGCAGACATTCACAGATACACAACTCCCACATGCACTATCTCACACAAACAAGTATAAACACTTCTTGTTCAGACTGAACACTACAGAATTTTAACATAAGGCAGCTTTCTTGAGGCCACTGTGGTCACACCACTGCATTCACTTTTATCACTTCATCACAAATGAATCAATTAGACGAAACCTTGTCCGACCTCGTGCGCAATTTACTGAGATTTTCCATTCATAAAGTATATGTTTTATGACAAATGAGGGCTTAGAGTTTATTTAAAGGGGATCTTATTGTGGTCAATCAGTTGTTAGTTCCATTTTACAGCAAAATATAATTGGGGTTTCATGTTAACCATCACCGATATTGCAAAATTCCGCAACTGTGTTTGTAGAAACTCTGCTGCTCTCTACAATGTTTAGGGATGAAACGGCGTGTTTTACACTTCCGTGACATATGTTGCACGGTACACTTTAATTCTTGCGGAAATGTAATGTTAATTTTTGAGGTTGTGCACAACCGATGCACCAAACAGACAGAGTAGGCAAGGAAGGAAGCCATCATGTGTACGCAAAGGAGTAAGTCAGTTGAAAGCAAGTAAATTTACTGCTTTCACTGGTCATTTCTTGCCACGCTGAAAATAAGGGTGTTTTAAGATGTGTAACAACAGTGTGTATTCTGCTTTTCAGGCACCTGGTGTCCTGCCCATACATCCATTCTGAAATGAGACAGTCTAACTCATGGAGCATCTTGCGACTGTCATTATGTTATCCAGTCCCTATTCCCTGTCACCTAGTAACCGTGACAGCTGTATGCGACATGCTAACATACTTGGCGTAACCCATAATTTAGTAATCATTTGTTAATACTTATTTATACTTTACTTACGGCAGAGTTGCTGTAGGCAGAATGGCAGCCACGCTTCCGTCAGTTCGCCCCAGGGCAGCTGTGGCTACACTACCACCACCAATGTGTGAATGTGCGAGTCAATTAATAATGTAACTTGTAAAGCGCATCGGGTGTCTTGAAAAGCGCTCTATAAAGGCTAGTTATTATTATTACTACTTATAAACATTATTTACAATTGGAGCAGAAAGCCCCCCCAAAAGTACCCCCCCCCCACACTTTTTTTTAAATGGAGCGATGAATCGTGCGATTATTTGGGCTGCAAAGAATACACATGTATCTTCCATTTTCAGGAGTAGGAAGACCGCATTCTTTGGCCGCATTCCAACGATCCTTCAAAATTAGACAGCCTTGCCGCGCAAATGACATGTGGTTGACGAATACAGCGTTTGAAGCACGAGGCCCCTGAACTGAGATAGAGCCTAAGACGACGCTCGTCAAGAAAATGTCTTCCTAGCTGAAAATCAATAGCACAACTACGTGCGTCTACTGAAGTGAGGGTAGAATTATTATTTTTATTTTTTTACTTTGACTATGAAGTTATACTTTCACCTTTATATGATTTTGCAGGACTTCTCAACAAACAAACAAACAAATAGGGATTTTTTTTTTTTTTAAATCTTGATAATGGCGTCCTTTCTGAATATAAACTAATATGTATGCAAAGGTGCAAGTACATAAACTTGCTCAGCTACAATTTTTTTTCTTACCACTACCAGTGATGCCAGTAACGAGTAATCTAACGTGTTAATCTTTCCAAATCAGTAATGAGATTAAAGTTACTTCTCCAAGTCACTGTGCGTTCCTATTATTTTTGCACTGTGGGTCGTTCGCAACATTAAACTGGCCCCTGAGCAGGGGGTCAGGATTCGGATGAACAGCCCACTTTCAGCAAGCTGTGAGCTTTTCATCCACGGTTTTCTGCAGCAGCTATAAGTAGTCCTCATCTTTCAAAGCAAAAAAAAAAAAATAATAAAAAAAAAGTTGATAAAACTTTCTTACCTGTTAATCTGGTCTGTTTTCTACATAAATAAACATTATCCATTCTTTGTGCTCAAACGTCAAAGCAGCGGCAAATCCAGACAGAAAGGGGGTGTGGGGTGGGGCAGGGACACGGCCCTAGATTAAAGGTCCAATTTTTAAGCCTTTTTTATTACTACTAACACTATTTATAATAATAAGAATTTCAACAACTAAAATGTTTAAGAGAGAATTACATCTGAGAAAGAATTTAATAGTTTTATAAACAATGTAGGTTAGAAATTGCACGTTTTACTGTTACAGTGCTGTCAACAGTTACATATGAGGTAAAGAAAGATGTCTTTATTTTATTTTTTTATAAAACAAGTATTTATGTTCATTGAAGTCAAAGGGTGACTTTAAAATTAGTACTGGCAAAAAACAGGTTATCACTTTCATGTTGAGATGTTGAGGGGTGTTGTCGGCAGCTGCTGAAAGTAGCTAATAAAATAACTATTAATCTAATTTAGTTACTTTTAAAATTGAGTAATCAGTAAAGTAACTAAGTTACTTTTTCACGGAGTAATCAGTAACCAGTAATTGGCTTACTTTTTCAAAGTAACTGTGGCAACACTGGCCACTACATGCATAAACACAATCTTCCAATCATGTACACAAAACATTAGACACACATGCAAAGAGAGGAGGGTTCTGGGAAAAGATGACTAAAAAAAAAAAATAATAATAATAATAATCAGCCAGGCCATGCACTATAAGGACAAGTTATCCACACCAGGGGGCGGTGTGTTGTTAATATTGTCCAAACAGAAAAGCCTTTTTGATAACAGCCTCTGTCAACTGATTAATGACATGCTGGGTGGAAACATAATGTAGTGCCCCCCATGACAGAAAAACCGTAGCACAGTTTAAAAAATAAACAGCAGCTGTTTTTAAACTGCACGTTCTGCTCCTCGTGGTATTGACTTTAATGTCCCAGGAGATTCCCTTGTCTGGCTACCATGTGTGCCAAAGATGAGCCCTACAAGCTCCTACACAACGGGGAGGGGAAATCATGCAAACTGAAGTCAAAAGGCAAAATTCAAGAAGTCACGCGTGTTCAAACCCTTTGCATTTGTTCTTTACAATGGCAACAACAAATCACAGTACTGCTAAAAATAATGAGGTCAAGCGCAGAAATGGGTATTTTTGTGTAGACGGCATGTGATAAAGATGACCAGCCTACACTTGGTGAGATAGAAAACATCCGAGAGACTTAAAATGAGTAACAAAATTAACAACAAAATCACAAAAGAATTTCATAAAAGTATACGAATATGGACAAGACATAAGCTGACAGGTTTGGAAGCAGAGGGACGTTACCTCTCCCACATACTACTCACCTGCCACATTGACAATCTCTGCAGTTGGAAAATAATGTGAGTTAAACAGTTACCCTCTGACACAAAACATGGAAAGACAGTTTTTGGTTTTATGTTGCTGGAAGATACACCAGTTACACAAACTGGAGCCAGATGAGATTACAAGCTTGTGTCTTCTTTCAGAGATACAAAACTATTATTACAGCTGAGTGTCCGGGACAAGTTTACTCACACTATTCACATAATGCAGCATTTAACAGCTGACTCCAGGCCTGGACAGAATATTTGACTTAAGCGCATTTAGGGTAAAGTTTGCCAAATTTTGTCTGTAAAATGAGAAATATTCTTCCTCAGGTCAGGATACCTGAAGCAGAACAGTTTGCATATGCAGATGCGCAGACTGACCTGGCTATAGGAGCGTTCTACCACAGTGCCAGCACACAGAACCTGAGACTGTGGCCCTGCTGTCTTTATGTCCTGCAGGTTCTGCTCCCGAATCTGGAAAAAAAATAATAAAGAATAAAAAAATAAAGAACAAATTTGGTAAGTTGATGAAGTTCACTGGGTTGGTTTAGGCAAAAGTCAAGGCTGTTGGTTACAAGGGCTAAGGGATGGTATTTTCAGTCATAGTTGAATCACACTTGGCACAGCTATGTAAATGGGTTCTGGAACTGCCCAGGCAAGTTCCAAGTTTGTCAGAGATCAGTCACTGGAATCAAGATCAATGTCATGTCTTTGATGGTGTAGTCATCCCTGGTCCTTTGGTCAATTTCTGCTAAACTTAATATGTTTAAGAAGGTCAACACTGAATGTGTCCTTAAAGGGCTAATTTTGGCAAAGGTTGAAGCCGTTTAGGCAAAGGAATTCAAATTTTCAATCCGCTATGGACCAAACCATATTTAGTTGGATTCTGGAATTGTCCCTGCAAGATCAGTCACATTTTGTTAAAGGTCAAGGTTTTTATAGTCAAGCTCAGTATCAGGCAGCTCAAAGGTCTTATTTTCATCCTGCCATGTACTGTGTTGTTTACAAGGTAATTCTACCTTCAACAAGGTCTTGTTCATGGTATACCGGCCAACCTATTTGCCATAGCCCTTGATGGCTTTCTCCTCACAGATACCATTACAAGCATTATCAATAAATGAATTTTTATGAGTTTGGGAGGTCCTGCGATTTATGTAAGAAAAAAGTTGTAGTAAAAGTAGCTTACTCTTGAGTTCTTTGTGCTATATAAAACAAAAGGATGTCAAAACCCAAACCCTCGTCCACGTTGTGACACCAGGATAATGGATCAAGAAGAGGATTGACTGTTGGGGTAAAATACTGTGGGGATCTTGTACGCCCAATGACCACTATGGTAACCATGAAGGCCCAACTGGAACCCTGAAAACAAGACTGTAAACAGGGCTCTGGTGAAACAAGACGTCCTCAATGGCAGATCAGGCAGAGGAAGTGATGGTTTGTAACCCAACGGCTGTGAAAGCAGATGAAGGCTACAGCAGGTCCTCAGACCCCAATCGTCTGGGATTTCCCAGCCATTGGACAAGGCTAAGGATCTGTAGAGAACCCTGTGTTTGTCAGTGTAGTGTGCAATGACATTCCCACGTTAAACAAACTCAAGCACAGGCAATTCTAGATTGACCCTGGATGTAGATATCCCATCTGGGAATTAATTAAGAGTCAGTCTTTCTCACCACCAAAGGACTGCCATAATATAAAACAAAATTAATTAGCCCATTAGCTTCTGCTCGCTAACGCAATGTTTGTATTGTAAATAAAAACATACAATGATTAAATTAATTTTGCTTCTTGTTACATGAAGGTGTAGCACCACATTTCAAGAATAAATGCAACACAGACTGGTGCAACATGTTATCCCCTCTTCAAGAGACATTTTTGGATAGCCGCCAATAGTACTATAGTGTAACTTATTGTCCAGAAAATATGGTACTTCTTCATCCCTCCAGTGAGTGATGTCACATAAGCTCAGTGATGCTATGAGATCCATGCCCAGAGGCAATGGAACAAGAGCCAAACCAGTCCTAACTGCACTGACCAACATTTCAAACAGACATCTTGATTTAGTGAATTTGTAAAAAAAAAGTGAGTTTGTAAAAATTAATCTGGGACTTTAGATGGTGTTTGATTCACGCAGCAAGGGAGAAAAGCAGTGGCACAAAAGCTATGCTTGGAAAATAACCTAAAAACCTTTACTGAAGTAAATAAAGAAAAAAAGAAAGAAAGCTGTGATACCTTATTTCTCATTTCCAGGACCTCTTTTGGGTTGGTGTTCAACGGGATGAACTGATTAGCTACAGCAGCCTGGCGAAGTCCATCGTCTTTTGTCCACTGTAAACACCACATCAAGTGTTTACAAAAACAAATAAATACAGATATAATGAGAAATATGAAAACCCAGGCACAGAACAAAAAAGATCAAGACAAAACACTAGGCAGGCTTCACAATACTAAAAACATGCTTTATAAAGTGAAATGGACAAACATGGATGATGGGGTTGACTGCATAGAAACAAAGAAACGAAAACAAAAGACCTGATGACACCAAAACCAATGATGATGACACAATGTAACCTCTATAAAAGACTTTTACTTAAGTGCAGGCAGTTTTAACATTACGTCGACATCAACATTTCGTTGGTATCGACCAGTAAAGTATATACAATCTACATTTTGATCGCTGTAGTCACAAAGACAAAACTCTAATTATTACTTGTTAGAGTGCCTGTGACTTTTGTTTGTAAGTTAACTGTGCAACAGATAAAAAAAAATGTAAACAGGCATTGTTACAGTATAACAGTATACTGCCAACATGACATAACCAATGTGCTCATTTAAGTAAACTTACTAGTTTGTTGCAGAACTGAATATTGTAGAAATCGAACGCTGATAGTAAATTGGTCAAATTTCACGTATTTTCAAACCTGAATTTTAGGCACAAGGGATGGTTTGTTTATCTTCCCCAGTTCCCTCGCATTAAGAGATTTTGAAATACCAATGTGTCCATTGACGCTGCTACAGATACTTTGCCCATGTCAGAGAAGAAGTAAATGCTATAGGCCCTTAGACTCATTGGCGTCGATGCTTACCCTGGATACAGTAGCATGAAGAGGATAAGAGTCTACAACTCCCCTTGGCTGAGATACCAGTCCATTGCAGCTGGTGATGGCCAATACCCATTTACAGCTGGTTGCACTGGGACAAAGCAGATGATGTGTCTTGTCCAAGGACACACCAAAGTAGCATGACTTGGACTTGAAGCCATATCGGTAGCTTAACTCTTTATCCCACCAAAGTACCTGCTCTTCTGTTTATGTTACATCATGTATATACAAAATAAATAATTAAGCCTTGCCACCATGAGCCATTTTTCTTTTCGATAACGTCAATCATCTGTCAAAAGTGTGCATGAAGCCGCAGAATCAGGTGAGCTAGCTTTTGGTCTATAGCTTTAAAGCTATTTCTATTCAAAGCAATATTGGTATTAATTAGGAATACGGCACCCGTTCCTAGTGATGATCAGAAAACCTTACAAACAGTGCGCAGTATAAAAACCATTTTCATCATCTTTGATTAGAATTCAAAACTAGAAACAAATTGAAGGAGCACAATAAAAATCAACTGAAATCATCACAGAATGAGACATTAACAAGAGAAAAGAAAAAAGCAAACAGGAGGGAGGACTTGTGGGGGGGCAAGGGGGGGACGGCAGGATGGCTGACTGAGACGATGAGGCTGGCTTACGAAGCGAGAGTGGCAGTGAGGGGTGAGCTGGCATCACCAAAGTCATTTTCCCAGGCTAATACACAACAACATGAACAACAGAGATAAGAGAGGAACAAACCCGAAGACACTCTCACGTTGGGACAAAATAAATAAGACATAAAAAAAAAAAAAAAACCTAAATTATAATATGCGTATCTTTCTCTCCAGAGGATGAAACCGTACTTGACCAATTATTATTATTATTATTCTTTTTTGTTTGTTATAAAACCCCTCATTGAATACTTTTTAACCTGGTAATGCTCAGCAGCATGACTGAAGAAATTAAATCAGTCCACATTTGTTGCACCAAGCTGAATGGGCAGCGAGTGAACACAGAACTCAAACCTTCATGCAAATGTTTTATCTTTTGACACTAAACATGTAAATTAGCTGTGGAAAGCGTGAGCTTGTGACGTCATTCAACTATCTATTTGAGCCTGGTTCAGGGTTAGACATGGGAGGATTTCTGGATGTGCGTAGCTGGGTTGGGTTGGTTGAATATGGGATGAACATATGAACACGATATACTCACTGAGAGGAAGTCTCACAACACAACATTTCCTACTTTCCCAACAGGAGATAATTGATTTAAAGTCAGGATTTTTTTTGGTTTGTTTTTTCTCAACAAATTCACTCATGCAAGTAGGGGGCTTCAAAAAGGACCATTTTCCAACTCAAAAGTCATGAACAAACATGGCAACTGAAACGTATAACTGAAGAAAGTTGCCACTGTTTGGGGGGAAAATTAAATAAGAAAAGCAGGCTGCATAACTGTTCATACCAAAAACAATAATAAAAAAAAAATCCTGTTTTGCCCTGTATAATTCTGACCCTTCTCATTACATATTAATAATGCATCTACATTGTCTACTAAAATGTGCCAACTTCCTCATGGGGATATGGGAAACTGGAGCTGAGATTTGACTTGTTTTCATCTAATGAAATCCTTTCCTGCTCCACTCTGGTGGTGCAATAAACAAATGTTGCATGGTTCAATCACAGCCACAGAAGCCTGTAACTCCTTCAGAGTTGGCATCAGTGTCTTGGTAGCTTCCCTCATGAGTTTAAAGGTTCCATAAATGACAGTTTACACATAGTATAGCAACCAGAAACTATTTTCTAATAAGTAAACATTTCTTGGCTAAATAGCATTCTGTGCAGAATATGAAACAATACTCCATCTGTACTCTGCGCTTTTCCATCAAATGTTTACATTCTTGGTCTGGTTGCACGAGCATATTTATTGCATGAAATTTCAGTGTGTGCAAGTTTAGTGCATGCAAGTTCTAGTACTACTACTACTCTTGCCCCTCTCCCTGTTTATAGACAGCAGTGTTCACTGCATGAATGTTCAAGTTTTGTCTAGGTGGAAATTGCAGCCATTTTCAAAAAATAATCAAATAAATAAAAAATTATCATATGTAATAGCTAGAATTCCTGTGACCAAGAATGCAGTCAAATTACAATCAAAGTTATTCTGACTTTTCCTGTATAGAGAGCCGTTAGACCTGTTGACAACCTCTAACTGACCGTTTTGTTTGATGCTTGTTGAGTGATTGAGAAAGGAAACTGTTCTGATGGTGAAAAACATGTGCAACATCTACCAGCAGGAGAAAAAGAAAATAGTAATTTAGGGCACTTCTAAAGCCCTTGAATTAAAGCTCAAAGTCTACGCTGCCTTCACATTTGTTTCATATCAACACCACTGTGGAGGTGTGCAGAGGCAAAAATCAGTCACTGTCCGAATACTTGTGGTCCTGTGTATGCTAATGAATTCTTATGAGACTTCCAACAAATAAGCCCCCCCCCTTCTTTTACAGCTGTTGCTAATCCAGCATTATATCTTACTATGTTTTAATTTTTTTCTTCATTTAATTATAATGCAACAAAATTGACCAACTTCAAGATGCAGCGGCAAAGCCATAGGTGAATATTTAAACAGTGTCGAGTCTATAAAGCATTAGAGCAGTTGGCAGCATCCCCGCTTCTTGCCGCATTCACCCGCCCACTTCGGGAGGTCATGCCACGCCCCAGCTGCTCGCTCCTCTGGGAAAAACATTAACACCAACAACGCATTTCACTACAACTACTCATGCAGTGGGACATGCTGTGGGCAGCTGGCCTGGACTCCTGACGCACGCCAAAGAGAACTGAGGGTTAAAAACAGGTGCAAAGTGCCAATAATCAGTCACCTGTTTGTAATACAGGAAATTAAGAATATTAACTGCTTTTGGTTGAAGGATTAATGGGACATCTTCTCTTTCACGGAAAAGCTGTCACAAGTAGCAGTAGAACATCAGTTTTCAGCATCAGGATGCAGACCACCTACCCATTTCCACCACCAAGGTAGTGGTAAAAGTCTATACTATGAACAATAAGGTTGGCACAGACCAAGCAGTTGGTTATACAGCTTGGCACGCAGACACCGGACGAGAGAGACTGCAGCAAGGGTTTGACGTGATCATGTGTTATGTTCGTCCACACCTTAGGCTTGGACTTGGGGCTGCCGCCTTCGGGCCCGTCCTCATAGGGCTCATCGGGCCGACCGCTGGCATTGATCCAGCGGGTCTTGTCACGCTGGCCACACTGGAAGCTGTGTTTCAGTGGGGAGCGTGCACCTGAGTCACTGTCCTCCCCGTATGAGTAACCACCGTGGGAGGAGGGAGGGATCTCCACGTCACTGAACTTTTTAGATTTGTCTCGTAATGCCGGGCAGCGGTAAGGATAGCCTGTCCTATAGCCCTGAGAAACACAAGGACAACAGCTCAGTTTAGAAGATGATAAATACAGTGGTCCCTCGTTTATCGTGGGAGTTACGTTCTAAAAATAACCCGTGATAAGCGAAATCCGCGAAGTAGTCAGCGCTATTTTTTGCAATTATTATAGATGTTTTAAGGCTGTAAAACCCCTCACTACACATGTTATACACTTTTCTGAAACAGGCATTAACATTTTCTCACTTTTCTCTCCTGTGTAAACACTCTCTTTTTTTCTTCTGGGCGAGAAGATTATAAACAGACACACGCAGAACACAATGCGCGTGCTCTCCCTTTGCTCACTGCCTCCGGGGGCAGGGATGCGGGACCCGCAAAGAATCCAAGTCCTCTCTTGGTGGCCACGGAGCTCTGCGGCTGCGGTCAACATCCGCATCAAAACAGTGAGCGTAGTCTCTGGACCTGTTGCCAGATTTGGCGCAGTTCCACACAGCAGAGAGGAGGTGAGTGGCCTGCTGCTGTGTTTACCAAGCCCGCAGAAAGCGCACTGGAGGCAGTGAGAGCAATCGCGGTGATGCCGATCAATGCCAGCGGTCGGCCCGCCTGATACGCAGAACACAATGCGCTGTTAAAACAAACAAACAAAAAAATCATGCAAAATTGCACAAAAAAAAAAAAAAATCCGTGAAACTGCGAGGCCGCGAAAGGTGAACCACGTTATAGCGAGGGACCACTGTACTGTAAGAGCCAATAGTAAATTAATACTACTAACTCATTCAACCAATTTTAAAATGACATTTCTCCTACCAGGTTATCCAGCATTCTCATGAAAGCCTCAAACTCCTGCTCCCCGACTTGCCACTTGGGGTGTGTAGTGGACCCATCACCGGCTGGCTCAGGGACTCGTGGACGTGCCTTATATTTTGCCGGGTTGAGCATAACCAGATTATCTGGCCCTCCAGCGCTGGCCAGCGTTCGCACCTGAAAGAAACGAAAGGGGAGACAGACAGACAGAACACAGGCATACCAAGAATACAAAGGGGGTTGGACATGGACATGAGGACAAAAGCAGACACAGATACACAAAACACACGGAGACAGAGATGAACATGTACATGTATAACGGTGTGGAGAGACAAGGGACAAAGACAATAGTTATAACAAATGAAGACAAACATGATCACAAAACCAAATGAATTTTTTTTTTTTATAACATTATAAACAGGTATAAAGTGAAGGTCTGTTTTGCACAAATGCATCAATACAGCAGACAGACAAAAAATGCTAAACAGTCGCATGGAGTTAGAGCTAATAATAATGTTCAATCACATAACAGCTATAAATTAGTAATTTGTGTATGTATGTTTCTGTGTCCAATGTCATACCTGGATCTCACAGGCAGTGACTAAGTTATGGATGTAATAAAAAGCTTCCTCCACTGTTTCACCCATAGACACCAATCCATGATTTCTCAGGATTAGAACCTGCAGCAGAGTCAGAAGTTGGACTTGGCAAACAAACAGGACACAGTCCAGCAAACATAAAACAAAAAAATGCATTAATGTTTGGTGGAAATCACAATAAATCAGGCACCAGTTGGGCTGAGAACAGTACAGCAAAATTCTACATCTTTCTTTTCTTTTCACACCTACAGTAGTGTTCAGAATAACAGTAGTGCTATGTGACTAAAAAGATTAATCCAGGTTTTGAGTATATTTGTTATTGTTACATGGGAAACAAGGTACCAGTAGATTCAGTAGATTCTCACAAATCCAACAAGACCAAGCATTCATGATATGCACACTCTTAAGGCTATGAAATTGGGCTATTATTAAAAAAAGTACAAAAGGGGGTGTTCACAATAATAGTAGCATCTGCTGTTGACGCTACAAACTCAAAACTATTATGTTCAAACTGCTTTTTTAGCAATCCTGTGAATCACTAAACAAGTATTTAGTTGTATAACCACAATTTTTCATGATTTCTTCACATCTGCGAGGCATTAATTTTGTTGGTTTGGAACCAAGATTTTGCTCATTTACTAGTGTGCTTGGGGTCATTGTCTTGTTGAAACACCCATTTCAAGGGCATGTCCTCTTCAGCATAAGGTAACATGACCTCTTCAAGTATTTTGACATATCCAAACTGATCCATGATACCTGGTATGCGATATATAGGCCCAACACCACAGTAGGAGAAACATGCCCATATCATGATGCTTGCACCACCATACTTCACTGTCTTCACTATGAACTGTGGCTTGAATTCAGAGTTTGGGGGTCGTCTCACAAACTGTCTGCGGCCCTTGGACCCAAAAAGAACAATTTTACTCTCATCAGTCCACAAAATATTCCTCCATTTCTCTTTAGGCCAGTTGATGTGTTCTTTGGCAAATTGTAACCTCTTCTGCACGTCTTTTATTTAACAGAGGGACTTTGCGGGGGATTATTGCAAATAAATTAGCTTCACACAGGCATCTTCTAACTGTCACAGCACTTACAGGTAACTCCAGACTGTCTTTGATCATCCTGGAGCTGATCAATGGGTGAACCTTTGCCATCCTGGTTATTCTTCTCTCCATTTTGATGGTTGTTTTCCGTTTTCTTCCACGCATCTCTGTTTTTTTTTTCTCCATTTTAAAGCATTGGAGATCATTGTAGATGAACAGCCTATAATTTTTTGCACCTGCGTATAAGTTTTCCCCTCTCCAATCAACTTTTTAATCAAACTACGCTGTTCTTCTGAACAATGTCTTGAACGTCCCATTTTCCTCAGGCTTTCAAAGAGAAAAGCATGTTCAACAGGTGCTGGCTTCATCCTTAAATAGGGGACACCTGATCCACACCTGTTTGTTCCACAAAATTGACGAACTCACTGACTGAATGCCACACTACTATTATTGTGAACACCCCTTTTCTACTTTTTTTTTTACTAATAGCCCAATTTCATAGCCTTAAGAGTGTGCATATCATGAATGCTTGGTCTTGTTGGATTTGTGAGAATCTACTAAATCTACTGGTACCTTGTTTCCCATGTAACAATAAGAAATATACTCAAAACCTGGATTAATCTTTTTAGTCACATAGCACTACTATTATTCTGAACACTATTGTACATGAGCAGAAAAAGCTGTGCTATGACTCTCAAACTGTGCTACAAAAAAACCAAAAACAAGAGGCACATGAAGCGCCCCTGGTGGGACTTCAAATGCCACCTGAAACGCCGGCAAAGAGATCCCGTTTGGCATGAAGCAGTTGATGTAGCAGATTACTTATTTAGCTCCATAAACTCTCCACACAATCTGTAAATTTGGCACTGTGAATTCTGGGAAACAAAGTCAGTTAAGTTCCTTCGGCTGCTCCCTTGTTTGCACTCAGGGTTGCCACAGCAAATCCAGGGTGGATCTGCATGTTGAATTGGCACAGGTTTTACGCCGGATGCCCTTCCTGGCGCAACTCCAGATTACATGGAGAAATGTGGCAGGGGTGGGATTTGAACCCGGAACCTTCTGCACTGAAACCAAGCGCATTAACCACTTCCTCCAAATAAACTAGCTAAAGGAGAAAAATCAAGAAATGTGTTCATAATGACCCCCAGTATTGTTGCACAGCATGCTAGCTCCCAAGTATGGAAACCATGCAAGATGGGATATGAAACTGAAATGATCATTGTAAAATCCAACATGTGGACATTCAACTGAATCCCTTACAGTGTTACACTATGTCTCGCCCTATAAAACTGTGGCAATACCCACATTTTCCATATGTGGATTCAATGAGGTGGGCAGTCGCAACACTACATAAATTCTTCCCACCCAATAAACCACATTCAGTAGCTAAAAAGACCTCTGGCGAAGAATGTGATTGATAGAGAACCTTCTGAGCTACTCAAATTTTCCAGCAGGTGTTTCCTTCTCTTCAGTGTGATTGCAGGTTCAAATGCGTCTAGTTTATAGCAGCTTTAGTAATCATGATTGAGAAGTTCAACAGAAACGTATAAACCTGTCATTCAGAATGTAATAGCTGGATCTGATCAAATGAATTTCAGTCAAAAATGCCAAATGTGGCGCAATCTATATAATCACTAAGATTTACCTCTATAGATGTAAAATTTGTGGGTATGCTCATCAATTTCATAGTGAAGTAGGATCATGATCACATAATTGCATGGTTTCATGCAATTTACGTATTTTACAATGAAGGAAGGGAGTGAAGAGATTACGAGGTCGGTGGAAATTTAAAAAGCATTAAAAAGCATAATGTTTCAATTACTGGCAATAATGCAATCAAGATTTGATGTGAGTCACCAGTCTCTGTTGCACACTCTTGTCCACACAAGACAGGAAATGAGGCACGCACAAGGAGATGGTGTTATTTCGCTGCTTGTCTGTCCCTCCCGCTGCAGTCAGAGCAGCAAAACTAGAACAATGTGGATCAAGTGTTAAACTGAAACTGCCTGTGGGGAAAAAAAGGAGCTACTTTCTACACATGACTAATCGGAGTGTTTAAGCACGTAAACGTGTTTATCTGATTATTTTTATTAGTCATGTAGACGATACATGTGGATTCACTGATAAGAATAAGTCCATTCAGATTGGCATTGTTCATATAAACATACAGTAGGCTGCTTTCTTAAAGAAGGTTTTCAATTGTTTTTGCTTCAAGTTCTAAATATCTCCCACACAACTGATTCAGAACCTTCACCAATAAAGAAGTTCTTGATCAGGAAGAAACAATATGTGCATCAGTAGTACTTTGCTCTACAAATTGGGAGCTGTCCTTATTGAAGGACATTAACCTATAAGCCCAAGTATTAGCTGCAATCAGAACAAATATTTAGTAAAACAATGAGATTTCATGTATACGAGGGCTGTCCATAAAGTATAGGTCCTTTTTATTTTTTTCAAAAACTATATGGATTTCATTCATATGTTTTTACGTCAGACATGCTTGAACCCTGGTGCGCATGCGTGAGTTTTTCCACGCCTGTCGGTGACGTCATTCACCTGTGAGCACTCCTTGTGGGAGGAGTCGTCCAGCCCCTCGTCGGAATTCCTTTGTCTGAGAAGTTGCTGAGAGACTGGCGCTTTGTTTGATCAAAATTTTTTCTAAACCTGTGAGACACATCGAAGTGGACATGGTTCGAAAAATTAAGCAGGTTTTCGGTAAAAATTTTAACAGCTGATGAGAGATTTTGAGGCGATACTGTCGCTTTAAGGACTTCCCACGGAGCGAGACGTCGCGCAACGCTCTCAGGCGCCGTCCTCAGCCTGTTTCAAGCTTAAAACCTCCACATTTCAGGCTCTATTGATCCAGGACGTCGTGAGAGAACAGAGACGTTTCAGAAGAAGTTGGTTTCAGCATTTTATCCGGATATTCCACTGTTAAAGGAGATTTTTTTTAATGAAAGACGTGCGGGCGGATTGCAGTGTCGGCTCGCAGCCGCCGCGACGCTCCGCCACAGGAAAAACACCTCTGTTGGAAGCCTTAAGGACAAGTTGGAACATGTCCAGCTGTTAAACAATTTCTCATATACTCACTCCACTGAAAGCCATCAAAAGCCGCCTGGATTTTACAAATGGTTATCAACATGGAGGTGTTTTTCCTGTGCCGCCGCACCGCGTCGGCTGCGTCCCGACGCGCGAACCCGTCCTTAAAGCGACAGTATCACCTCAAAATCTCTCATCAGCTGTTAAAATTTTTACCGAAAACCAGCTTAATTTTTCTAACCATGTCCACTTCGATGTGTCTCACAGGTTTAGAAAAAATTTTGATCAAACAAAGCGCCAGTCTCTCAGCAACTTCTCAGACAAAGGAATTCCGACGAGGGGCTGGACGACTCCTCCCACAAGGAGTGCTCACAGGCGAATGACGTCACCGACAGGCGTGGAAAAACTCACGCATGCGCACAAGGGTTCAAGCATGTCTGACGTAAAAACATATGAATGAAATCCATATAGTTTTTGAAAAAAATAGAAAGGACCTATACTTTATGGACAGACCTCGTACATCCTGCTCATCAGTGGTACCTTGCTGTTTGGCCCCAGATTCCTCTGTATAAGAACTTTTTCTTCATCATCCACCAGAATACCATAGTAGTCATGGTAGGACACCTCACCCAGTGCCAGTGCCTCAGGCGAGATGGGCAACAGGCCACACTTCATGGATGACACCTGCAACAAAACAGAACCACTCAGAAACATCAGACTACAGTGTGTCAACTGCAAATGTTTGTAAAAGTGTGTGTGCATGCAGCAGCCCTTACCGCAGCACCTGCTGCTGTGTGGAAATGTACGATGCACTTGACATCGGGCCGGGCAGCGTAGATGGCAGAGTGGAGATTGAAGCCAGCCTTATTGACCCCAAGGTTGGTGCTGCCCCGGTCCACAATCTCACCTTGTAAGTTTATCTTCACCTGCACGACAGAACAAAACAAGCCAACTGTTACTCACAGCTACAAACTAGTGACTGTTTCTGACATTTGGTTTATTTAATCATAAATATGTACTGAAGTAGCCAAGAGAATTTTGAAGTAGCCAAGAGGTAAAGAAAAAAAGTGGCGCTCTGAGGCTGTACAAGGTATAACTACTTCTTAGCTGATATGACTCAGATACAGACGGCTTTCGGTGACGATGCTTTGGGCATCACACAGATTAAGGAGCGGTACAACCAGTTTAAAGACATCCACACAACGGTGGACAGCGAGCCACGATCCGGTCGGCCATCAACATGCTGAAATGACCAGATCATTTCTAAAGTGAACGCTGTGGTGAAGCGGGACCGTCGTGGACTGTCCGAGAAATTGCAGAAGAGGTGGACATCAGCACTTTTTCGGTACATTCCAATGTGACAGAAGATTTGGACATGAGTGGCTGTGAAATTCATGCTGCTGCTAATGGCGGAGCAAAAGCGCCTCTGTGTTGAAGTCTCACAGGACATGCTGTGACATGCCCACCTCTTCCACAATTTCTCGGACAGTCACACGACTGAAACGTCACCAAAAGCCTTCTGAATCATCCGAATGGTTTCCACCTGGCTGTCGCCCAGTGTCTGGCAAAATTTGATTACACACACACACACACACACACACACACACACACACACACACACACACACACACACACACACACACACACACACACACACGAGGGCTGTCAATAAAGTATAGGTCCTTTTTATTTTTTTCAAAAACTATATGGATTTCATTCATATGTTTTTACGTCAGACATGCTTGAACCCTCGTGCGTATGCGTGAGTTTTTCCACGCCTGTCGGTGACGTCATTCGCCTGTGAGCGCTCCTTGTGGAAGGAGTCGTCCAGCCCCTCGTCGGAATTCCTTTGTCTGAGAAGTTGCTGAGAGACTGGCGCTTTGTTTGATCAAAATTTTTTCTAAACCTGTGAGACACATCGAAGTGGACATGGTTCGAAAAATTAAGCTGGTTTTCGGTGAAAATTTTAACGGCTGATGAGAGATTTTGAGGTGATACTGTCGCTTTAAGGACTTCCCACGGAGCGAGACGTCGTGCAGCAGTCCCAGGCGCCGTCGTCAGCCTGTTTCAAGCTGAAAACCTCCACATTTCAGGCTCTATTGATCCAGGACGTCGTGAGAGAACAGAGACGTTTCAGAAGAAGTCGGTTTCAGCATTTTATCCGGATATTCCACTGTTAAAGGAGATTTTTTTAACGAAAGACGTGAGGACGGGTCCGCGCATCGGGACGCAGCCGGCGCAGTGCGGCGGCACAGGAAAAACACCTCCGTGTTGATAACCATTTGTAAAATCCAGGCGGCTTTTGATGGCTTTCAGTGGAGTGAGTATATGAGAAATTGTTTAACAGCTGGACATGTTCCAACTTGTCCTTAAGGCTTCCAACGGAGGTGTTTTTCCTGTGGCGGAGCGTCGCAGCGGCTGCGAGCCGACGCTGCAATCCGCCCGCACGTCTTTCATTAAAAAAATCTCCTTTAACAGTGGAATATCCGGATAAAATGCTGAAACCGATTTCTTCTGAAACTTCTCTGTTCTCTCACGACGTCCTGGATCAATAGAGCCTGAAATGTGGAGGTTTTCAGCTTGAAACAGGCTGACGACGGCGCCTGGGACCGCTGCACGACGTCTCGCTCTGTGGGAAGTCCTTAAAGCGACAGTATCACCTCAAAATCTCTCATCAGCCGTTAAAATTTTCACCGAAAACCAGCTTAATTTTTCGAAACGTGTCCACTTCGATGTGCCTCACAGGTTTAGAAAAAAATTTGATCAAACAAAGCGCCAGTCTCTCAGCAACTTCTCAGACAAAGGAATTCGGACGAGGGGCTGGACGACTCCTCCCATAAGGAGTGCTCACAGGCGAATGACGTCACCGACAGGCGTGGAAAAACTCACGCATGCGCACGAGGGTTCAAGCATGTCTGACGTAAAAACATATGAATGAAATCCATATAGTTTTTGAAAAAAATAAAAAGACCTATACTTTATTGACAGACCTCGTATATATATATATATATATATATATATATATATATATATATATATATATATATATATATATATATATATATATATATATATATATATATATATATATATATATATGAAACTCAATGTTAAAATACCCTGAGCCATATGAGCAGAAAATAGGAAACAAAATGTGACCTTTTGACCTCTTAAAATAGATCAAGGTTAGCAATCTTTGAACTTGTCCAAGGTCTGTGTCTGAAGAATGTTCCCTGTGAATTTGAAGACTCTGGCAGTAATAGGACTTGACTTATGCTGAACACAGACAGACGGATGGACGGACACAAGGCCTTAGCAATACCTGATGGCCATATTTTGGCGATCCATTTGAGATGGAGATAGACAGATAAAGAGAGACAAACAGACAGATACCTTGAGATCATTTGATCACTAAAGTCTTACCAGGCTGGATGCAGTGACCTCACTGTACAGAAACCCAAAAGGGACAATCATGAAGTGCTCCTTGTCTGAGCTCACCCTGACCTGAAGGAGCACAGAGTGTAATTTTACTGTCAAATACTATTTTCTCAAATTAAGTAAAACTTTCTTCTTAAAAAAGTCATGCTGTGCAAAACTGACTAATATGGCTGGGATTGTTATGCTGAATAATCCAAACGTCTCACAATTTTATGACTTTGCATACAGGAATTCTCTTGCTGTAGGCAAAATTCACTTTAAACTTTGGTGAGCTCGTCAAACTCTGTGGCACAGTTAGTGACAGGGTCTGAAAAAACAGCAGCTGCTTCCTATTTGAAGCAACAGGCACAGAAAAATGGGTAATTTCTGAGAGACATGGAATAGCTTTATTCATTTTAAAATGATTAGTGTTATTTTAGGCTGCATCACCTCAGTCTTTATTATGTTATGTTTGACTACAAACAATAATACCTGTAGGGCTGGGCAAGCTAATGTGTTATTATTGCATTAACGCATTAATTAACGCCGAGAATTTTTTTATTTCACGTTAATACAGTTTTGTTTTTTTTTAACCAGTGGAGTACATTGAGTCTTAAATATCACCTAAATGCAGCACACAGCTGATGCCAACAAATCATTCAACGAAACACACTGCGGCGCGAGGCTTCTGCCGACTATGTTAGCTGCAGCATGTGGGAGAACTATTGATAAACAAAGGCAAGAGCGAAATGGACTGCTACAGACTGCAGTCGGTCTGAGAGACATTCTGAGAATGGCAACAAATGACGGCACGTATGAGATTCCCTCACGACGCACAATAAAGGAGAGGACTGCAAAAGCCACAACTTTACAATGTGCGCGCACTAATGCTCTTACTGGGGACTACTGGACATCACTGGTAATTTTACAGTGTAATTTAGCATATTTTATTTTGTTTTGTTTTTTCTTTTTGGTGGACAAAGCAGGTTGAGAAACTCACCCAGAGCAGACAGACACTGAGGGAGTTCTTAAAAAGCCCATAACAAGTAACTTCCACTATAAGGAATTAATGCATTTCCAGACTACATCTTCCAAAACAAGGGTGGCTTGTGGAGAACAGTTTTCATCTGTGATGATGAATCTTGAGAACAGGTCAGATTAAAAGTCTTTATTTAATCCGTGAGCCGAGCTTCTAAAGTTTTAACTTTCGTTGTTAGCTCCACGTTGTCTCCATTTTTGTAGAAGTGTTACAGCAATACATACAGGCCTGGCATGTGTACTACAGCATTTTCATGCGGTTTCACTGGATCTGTGAGAACGGAGACATTTCTTGAATGGAATACATTTTGAAAATGACAAAGAATGTATAGGAGAAGTTCAGTTTCAGTGTAGACAAGGCCTTAAAAACATAGGATGAAATTAAATAAAAATAATAAATGAGGAATTATTTTCTTGGGGGTGCTGTGTTGGTGCTATGACAACTGCAGGGGGGCTCTAGCGCCCTCTGGTGCTGCTCATGCTTTCATTCACATGACAGAACATTTAAAATAAAATTGTGCTTTTCACTCCTTTTGAATTTATTTTTGGATTTTGCGTATAACAATGTGATTAATCGTGGAAACCATGCGATTAAAATTATTAATTGCTGCCCAGCTCTAAATATTTGCTTTTCAAAAACCTGCTGACCATAGATGCTTGCTGCTGTATAATATGATGCCGTTTAAAGGATTTTAATTTCTTGTGTGATCTGTCATTGGAATTTGGGAAGGTGGTGACCGGAAAGACAAAGAGGTGGGTTTGTGAGCAGAGGATCTTTAGTTTAATTCCCTGATCAGATGGGGATGTCCTCTGTAATGCCAGTTTGACAATCAAAATTTTACATGCACACCAAATACTCCATGTGTTTTTCAATGTTTTTAAAACCCTGTAGGGAAAAAAAAATGTGCCAATTTTTTTTTTTTTTACTTTAAATTGTGTACAACTTCATTTTAGTTTGGTAAAAAGTGAAGTCCATCTTACTGTGATGTGGTTGTAAATGAGCTGAGACCAGCCAAATAAGTCTGTGAGCCTGTAGAAAGCAGCCAGTTTGCAGCGAAGTAGCTTCTCGCCCTTATCATAGGAAGTAGAATCTGAGCCACGCAGGTCATTGACTGGAGTCACCATGCCCAAACCTGAGGGGGAAAGCGATAAGAGAGTGTTACTTTAAAAGGAAAAGGGGCTCAAAAACAACACCAAGGAGGAGAATGAGGCACCAGAAAGGGCAAAAATGCAGAAAATGGTCCAGAAATTATCCAGGCACGCACCGCATTACTCAAGGACAGCAAAATCACAGTGAGGTCGAGGTCAAAAAGTTACACACAATCATGGTCTTGTCTGCTTACTCATGTTGAGCGCTGCCATGCCTCCTTGTGGTGTAGCGGGATACATGGAAGGCGTGCTGGTGGTCATGAAGTCAGCAATCTGCTGCAGAGCCAACAGGCTCGTGGGCGTTTTCCCTTTCTTCAGCTGGTCCTGGATCATCGTCTCCAGTTCCTCGCAGAACGCCTGCCGGTTATCAATACAGAGAAAGCAAAAGCAAAAATTTACAAATCACTCACAAAATACATGAGCAGTTACATCTAACCTAAAATTAACCTCAATTCTCAACTAACCAACAAAACTACACTTTGAGGCTGTTTAGAAGTAGTTATGGACAACACTGGTGCATATTTTATTGGATTGGAATAATTTTCTACAGCAGCGTTAGATTTTTAATTGCCAGTTTTTCCTATTTTTTTTTTTCCCCCAACTACCTACAAGCAGTGGTGGTGCCAAGCGGTCAGGTTTGTTTTCAGTACGGAAGTCTCCCGGTTCAAAACTCACCATTTTCCATGTAATAAGGAGTTGAGTAAGGAAGGGCAACCAGTGTAAAACGTGCCAAATCAACAAGCAGACCCACCTTTGATCTGCCATGGTGACCCTGAGTGAAAACAAGAGAGCAAGTAACTACGTACAACAAGTTAAATGTTTGTTGTGGAGCTGCAATAGTAAAGTAAGTTGATCCCTTGTCACACCCCCCCACCCCCAGGGTCGCCACAGCAGATCCAAGGTTGACCTGCATGTTGATTTGGTATGTTATACACCGTGCAACTCCAATTTCAATTTAGCCATCATGAAGGTGGTAGAGAAGCTTGAGTCTTCGACTGGACTGGGTTGCTTGATGCGAGGACGTTTCGCTTCAAATCGCAGAAGCTTCCTCGGCTAAAATTCTTGCTCTGGTGGTCTGACTTCTGTCTTGACTCTTGTAGAGAAGAATAATCAAGAAGTCACAAAAGCTGGAGTTTTAAACCTAACCAGACCCCTCCTACCGAGAGGCAGACTGCTATAGGCCAGTGACTAAAAAATAGCTCTAATTAGCACCTATTGTGCTCTAGTTAGCACCCTCCTAATGACAGGGCAGCTGTCCCTCCTAATGATGGAAGAGACCCTCTCTTGATGGCTCCCTTGACGACTCTGCTGATGACATGAATGACTCATTACCATGAACAAAAGACTGAAACTGCTTTGACCCGAGTACCCCATTGTAAACAGGGGATAAAGCGTGTCTCAGACCCCCTCCCCGGTTAAGGCTGGGTTTCAAACGTTTCACAAAGATGCCTCCTTGACCCCTCTCTCAAACCATTTCTTCTCTCTGGCTAATATTTAAACTTCCTTGTCCTCAAACGTGTGGTTAGTGTCTTTAAGGCGGAGATGAACTGCAGACTGAGGTCCACTGGCGCCCTCTCTGTGGTGCTGGTATAGCCTTTTGTGTAAAGGTTGCGTAGTCTCACCTATGTAGTGTTTGTTACAGTTTTCCTGACATCTGATAGAATACACTACATTGCTCTGTTTGTAACTAGGGATCCTGTCCTTAGGGTGAACTAATTTCTATCTCAAGGTGTTAATCGGTTTAAAGTAAACTGGGATTTTGTGCTGTCTGAAGATCCTCTGTAGTTTTTCCCCTACTCCTGCTAAATAAGGGAGAGACACTCCTCTGCTTCTTGTCTCCGTCTCCTGTCTATCTGGTATCTTTGTTCTCTGGGACTTCTGCACTTTGTCCAGGGACCATCGTGGGTACCACATACTGTGAGGGCTTTCCGGACAAGTTGTTGTTCTTTAGCCCTTCCCTCTGCAGTTGTGGGCACCTGTAGGGCTCTGTGTTGAAGCGTCCTGATCACCCCGAGCTTGTGTTCAAGGGGGTGGTTTGAGCCAATGAGCAGATATTGGTCAGTGTGAGTTGGTTTTCTGTAAACCCCTGTCTGGAGCTGCCTGTTCTCTCCAATCGTAACATCACAGTCCAAGAAGGCTAAATGGTTGTTTCTGGCATCCTCACATGTGAACTTGATATTGGCGTCCACCGAGTTGATGTGTTCTTTAAAGTCCTCAACTTCCTGTTGCTTGATTTTTCCCCATGTGTCATCAACATATCTGAACCAGTGACTGGGAGAGATGCCCGTGAAAGACGTCAAGGCTGTCTTCTCCACTCGCTCCATGTACAGACTGGCCACAATGGGGGATACCAGCGACCCCAACACACAACCATGAATCTGCCTGTAGTAATTCCCCCTAAACAGGAAATATGTGGTGTTAAGACAGATCTCCAAGAGTTGGCAGATGTGGTCTGGTGTAAGTTTGGTCCTTTCAAGTAGAGACACATCCTCCAGCAGTCTCTGCCTCACAGCTGAGACGGCCTCAGCGGTGGGGATGCAGGTGAACAACGAAGTCACATCAAATGACACGATTGTTTCATCTGCCTCCAGCTGCAGGTCCTTGATCTTGTTCACCTTGTTTAGTCACTGGCCTATAGCAGTCTGCCTCTCGGTAGGAGGGGTCTGGTTAGGTTTAAAACTCCAGCTTTCGTGACTTCTTGATTATTCTTCTCTACAAGAGTCAAGACAAAAGTCAGACCACCAGAGCAAGAATTTTAGCTGAGGAAGCTTCTGCGATTTGAAGCGAAATGTCCTCGCGTCAAGCAACCCAGTCCAGTCGAAGATTTACGCTTCTCTACTATGGAAACCACCTGGACAACTGAGAGCCTACACAGAAACATCATGAAGGTGATTAAGAGAAAGTCCCAATTTTCTTAAAACCTCCTGTAAAGAGTGCCCCTGTGCTGTAACACATGCCATTAAATATTTAGATTGAACCACTTTAAGCCTCTAATAAGCACTATTCCAGAGGTCTCAAACTGAATCCAGAAAGGCCCAAGAGGTTGCAGGTTCTCTTTTCAACCACCAACTCCACCAGGTGATGTCACTGATTAACATCACTTTGAGCAGCTGGAAATTCAAATTTAAATTCAAATTTATTAATTTCTATAGCACCAACTCACGATGAGATTGCCTCAAGGCGCTTTACACAACACAATACTAAAAACAGAGAAAAAAACAATTTAAAAAATTAAAAAACACAATAAAGACAAAACATAAAAGGGCATATGAATAAAAACATAATTACACAATAAAACAAATGATAAAACAAGGAAAATAAATGGGTTTTCAGTCTCGATTTAAAAGTCTCCACATGTGGAATCATTTAATCAGTGAAATCACTTGGTCAAGTGGGTGGAATCAGTTTTGAGACCTCTGCCCTATTCTAGCTGGTTGACTTGATCGGATAGCACAGGGACACAAAGGTCTATGTCGCTTGCTTCCAAAACAGAAGGATCCCAGTTCAAGTCCACCGTGCTCCACTCTTAATGTATGACTGCACTGCATGAGGAAGGACAGCTGGTGTTAAACTTACAAATCAATAAGCCGCACCATGCCAAATCTGCAGTGGCAACTCCAAGCAACCAACAGAAATTCCTTACTAGATAGCTGACTTGTTACCTGAACTGTACCAAACCGAATATCACAAATTTTAAAAAATCTGGAGTAAAGATTTGGACTATTATGGAACTGGTATCATTGCATTGTGGGAGTCGATCAGATAATGAGGCAAAGTCAGAAAATTTGAAAAGTATGTGGAGGCAAAAAAGAAAAAAAAAACTGTCTGAGGCTGTTTGTGGAAATGAAAAGTCAAGAAATTGACAGACAAATTCGAGGCCTCAAAGACACACGCAAAGTCAAAATCAGAACAGCAGGATTTTGAATAAGTGTGTACACACAGCAGTTCTGAAGGTGATCTTCTGTACATTCAGAGAAAGACAGGTTGTTGCAAAGTCATGTACATTTTGCCAGTAAATGAAGCTATTCAGCATTTTGCCAGTAAGTGAAACTGTTCAGCTTTCCCATGAAAACTCTCGCTAAAAATGAATGTTTTCGGTCTTGGAGGAGACACGAGTTTTATCTGTGCAGCTGCAAAGCGAGGTTACATAAAGACAAACAGAGTTTAGATGTAAAAGTTTTAGGCAGGCTATCTGTAAGGCAAAAATGAATAATTTTGACATGACACATGACATGTACTTTCAATAATGTGAGACAGGAACTTTTCATAATAATTGAGTTTAACATGTTTTTGTCAAAACATTAGACCTTATTTGGAACAGGCACCATTTGAAAGTAGAAACAGCAGAGTTCCCCCCCCCCCCCCCAAAAAAAAACCACAAAAAAAATTGAAAGCATTTTTCAACACTAAAAGACAGGGCATTACAATAACACATTCTTTTCCAAAATGGTGGTGAGGTTAAGCCTGAGTAGAGGTGATATCAAACATTTTGGGGTACATCAGTATAACAGAGTCAGAAAAAGCTTTAAAAGAAACATTAGCACGGGAAGACAGGGTATTTAAAGCCTTCGTGGAAATATGCACTCAAGTTCAGTTTCAGCTTCACTGTGAAATTAAACCCAACTGATGAGAATAATTTGAGGTACAGAAGATGATTTTTACGGCAACCATGGCAGCAGTTTCACAGACTGTAGCATGATTTCACAGTTAAAAAAACAAAAAACTGGAGCATCACAATCAGTGTATCGTTTGTTCTTTGGTTTTTCAGTTTCCAAATCAAACTGGGTGGAAATTCTTTCTAGTTTTTATGTTTTCCAAGCCAAAAAGCAAAAAGAGGCACAGTGTTGGCTCGTGACACCACTGGGACCAGATGTGGCTATCAGCGACAGATGGCTGTTTCCACACACAAATAAAATGACTCTGAGAAATAAAGTATGATTTTCACACTGTTACACAATTACATTCTAAAATTCTAATAACAAGCTCACAACCCTGCCGAGAGGATTATATATGAATTAAGCTGTGATTGAAAAGGAAAGTGAGGAAGGTGGTCAAGCATGGTACAGTATGCAGTGAATGAGGCTAGAGAGAAAGAGAGAGAGATGGTTTCTGAACCAAAAATTTTTACTAAATCTAAAATAAATAAATGAGAGTTTAACAAACGTTAGATTCTAAATAAAATGCAAGCGACATATTTTGTATGGCTATCGCTGAAACAGACACTTCTTCCTTCTCTCTCTTTCTTAGGTCTGGTGGCCACCAATGCCTTGCTGTTTGTAAGGAGTGTTCTGAATGAATGAATGATTGAATGAATTCCATATTGTCACGTTAAACATTGGTGGTGTCCATGCTGGTGCATAGCTGCTCACAGACAGACCTGATGAGGACTGAACTGGTTCCGTCATGTAATGCTGACCCGGCTGCTGTCACTTCACTAGTTGTGCCCGTTCACATTTAGTTATGGAGGTGGCATCAGTGTGCATTTATCAGCTGTGATTTGTCAAATAATGTAAACATCTGGCTGCAGTTTTGATTCTGTATGCACATGCTGCTGAAACATGATTACATGAATTTGCAGAATTAACACGCCTTTGTTACACTTACAGGGCTGTGCAGTATCATGGAGACCCTCTTCTTCTGCTCCATCATGTTGAAGTCCTGCCGCAGGTCAGGCGCCAGGTTTCTCTCCCTCTGGTAGAGCGGGTCGCTTACATCCACCCGGTCAAAGTACCCCTCTTTGTGCGGGGCTGTGGTGGGAGGGGGGGCCGTCACCACCCCGGCACCTGAGTCACCATTCATCCTGGGCTATCCTCCTGTGGGGGGCAAGCAAAAACAGATGCAGCACATTTTATTGTACTTTCCCCATTGCTCACCAAATGTTTCAACTGGAGCAATAACACAACAATGAGATAGGAACAGAATTTGGCACATTAAAATGTTCACATTAAACTCAGGGTCAAGCATAAGCTCCTACAGGCTGGTGATGATACACTTTGGGCTTGGAATAAATGGACCGGGATGCCCTTGTGCTCTACAACTTTAACACCCCTAACCATGCACTTCATCAGCGTCCAGTTTACCCACCTTTCTTACATCAGTCTTTGCTACAAATAAGGCCTAAAACAGTGTGTAGTAGAATACAGTGTCATCTAATGGTGAGAATGCAATGCAAATTGCATTATATATAATTTCGTTGACCTTCATGTTTTCCCTTCTTTGGTGATGGAGATTCATGATCTGTTGCCTTTTGGTGAGACAAGCAATATGTATGATCCTCCATTTCCCAAAATATGAGGATTCTCAAACTTGTCAGCATCCACTAGCGCTCAATAAACAGTGTACTATAGCCAATGAACCACTAATTCATTTTTGTATTTCTTTCAGTCTTCTGGACATTCTGCAAAATGTGGCGCAAGTATGTCCCTTTTGGGCTACTGCATCAGCATGGCGGTGTAACATGGCAGGCTTCATGAGGAGGCCTGCTCCCGATATGAGGGCTCATTTTGAACTTATGCAAACACTATTCTTTGTTGTGGCAGGTCCATTTCTTCTTTTTCTTCTTCTAAAAGATCTGATCTGGAATACTGATTCAACTGAGCACAATACACATTTCCATTGTGTGATGGTAAAACCCAGATGCCTCAGAGCCCAGAGAAGTCAGTACTGCTTCTGGGCAAGATTAACACAATGCTTCTTTTTTTGCATAGTAGGTGGGCACATTATAGTGTTTGACAAAAGGTTTCCCAAAGTAGTCCCGTGCCCAAGTAGTTGTTGATACAGTGCCATCTGAGGGACTGGAGACTATGGGTGTTCATCTTAGGCTTGTGCCCTTGCCCTTTACACACCAAAATCATCTCTAGATTCCATGAATCATTTAATCACCTTTTGAGGAACATAGTTTTTAAACATTTCAAAAAATTTCTCACGCATGTGTTCAGAAACTGAATATCCCCTGCCCATGTTTGCTCCCAACGGTGGGCATACAATGTACGCTATTTTCAATCGTTGTACTTGGCTCCAGCTCAAACTGTGCGACAAAACCGCAGGGTTTAAAAGTTCAGAGCGCACGATTCATGGTCTCACACTGTACGGCCAGATGCTCTGATGCGATCTGACTGCTCACATTGTACGTTCAAAAACCACACGTCGGGCTCGTGTTTCCAGAAACGAAACGTAACAGAAGCTTTTTTTTTTTCCTTTCTTTTTTTTTTTAAATTTATTTCATGCCTATCAGCGCGCACAGTGAGTGAAATCAGGTGGGGGGAGACTGAATGCATATGCATGTGTGCACACACAGCAGACAGTAACATGATTCACAAGAGGACGGTTAAAAAAAGAAAAACATTCATAACAGGTGTTGCTACTTACACTGTTATTTCATACGGAGTCTTACAGCTGTGTTCATCTGTCATAAATCCTGTTGTCTGCTGTGTGTGTGTGCGTGCACGTGACTTTCAGTCTCCCCCACCTGATTCCACTCACTGTGCATGCTGAAAGGCATGAACTTTAATATGATATTAAGTTATTGCGAGGGAACGCAAAAAAACAAAAAACAAAAAAAAAAAACAACACTTTACATGAGATCACTGTTTGCTCTCTCCAGTGTGCGAGGCAATCAGTGCGTAGACACTTGTAGCGCTGCTTCAACGGCACGGGACCCTCACAAGTCACGACGGCCGACCAAAATATCAAACAAGGTTTGATTTACATTCGACCATACGAGTCCCAATCGGGAGGTGGTCGTGAGATGTTAAACGCAGCTCGTTACTCTATGTACGAGGTCTGTTAGAAAAGTATCCGACCTTTTTATTTTTTTCAAAAACCATATGGATTTGAATCACGTGTGATTGCATCATCCAAGCTTGAACCTTTGTGCGCATGCGTAAGTTTTTTCACTCCTGTCGGTTGCGTCATTCGCCTGTGAGCAGGCTTTGTGTGAGCACTGGTCCACCCCTCTCGTCGTTTTTTTATTGCGAATAAATGTCTGAACGATTTGGAGCTTTGCTGCATCAATTTTTTTCCAGAAACTGTGAGAGACCTCTAGGTGGACACCATTCGGAAAATTAATATGGCTTTCAGGGTCACGATTTTATGGGGATTATACAGATTAAGGAGTGTTACTGCCGCTTTAAGAACGGCCCACAACTGCTGAGAGCGCGGCATGCTCCCAGCCCCGATCAACATGCTCAGACCCCGCTGAAACAACCAGATCATTTCCAACGTGAAGGCTTTGTTGATCCGGGACCTCGTCTGACTTTCACAAAAAGGCAGAAGTCGTGGACATCAACACCTCGGTGTTGGTCTCACAGACGTCTTAAAAGGTGGATTTCAGATGGATTCCGGTTGCTTTTCAGTCGTGTGATTATCTGATTGTGATTGTGCATGAGCTGGACATGCCCGAACATGTCCTGGAAGGCTTCATCACGGCGTTGCTTTGCGCCATGCAGCTCCACCGCGACGCACGGGACTCCTCTGCACGTCTGTCTCAATGTGCCGAAAAAATGCTGATGTCCATGTCTTTTCACAATTCCTGTGCTAGTCAGACGACATACCGGATCAAGACAGCGTCCAGTTTAGAAATGAACGGCACATTCCACTGTTACAGGAGTTTATGTCATGGAAAAAGGAGCGGCTCCACCACGCGTCGCGGTGGAGCTGCATGGCTCAAAGCAACGCCGTGATGAAGCCTTCCAGGACATGTTGGGGCAGGTCCAGCTCATGCACAATCACAATCGGATAATCACACGACTGAAAAGCAACCGACAGCCGTCTGAAATCCACCTTTAAGCCGTCCTGTGAGACCAACACCGAGGTGGTTTTATCCCGCATAATGAATGGCTCCGTGGTGCATCCCTCCGCTCCTCTTTCCATGACAAAAACTCCTGTAACAGTGGAATGTGCCATTAATTTCTAAACTGGACGCTGTCTTGATCCGGTATGTCGTCTGACTAGCACAGGAATTGTGAAAAGAGTGGACAACAGCATTTTTTCGGCACATGAAAAAAAAACTCCTGTAACAGTGGAATGTGCCGAAAAAGTGCTGATGCCCACGACTTCTGCCTTTTTGTGAAAGTCAGACGAGGTCCCAGATCAACAAAGCCTTCACGTTGGAAATGATCTGGTTGTTTCAGCGGGGTCTGAGCATGTCGATCGGCGCACCGCGCTCTCAGCAGTTGTGGGCCGTCCTTAAAGCGGCAGTAACACTCCTTAATCTGTATAATCCCCATAAAATCGTCCCTGAAAGCCATATTAATTTTCCGAACGGTGTCCACCTGGAGGTCTCTCACAGTTTCTGGAAAAATTTGATGCAACAAAGCTCCAAATCGTTCAGACATTTATTCACAATAAAAAAACGACGAGAGGGTGGACCAGTGCTCACACAAAGCCTGCTCACAGGCGAATGACGCAACCGACAGGCGTGAAAAAACTCACGCATGCGCACGAAGGTTCAAGCTTGGCTGATGCAATCACACGTGATTCAAATCCATATGGTTTTTGAAAAAAATAAAAAGGTCGGATACTTTTCTAACAGACCTCGTAGACTGCACGATGCAGGACGCACAAAATATTTTTGCATGAGTGAAAAATCGGCTGAAAAAGGGCCAAAACTCGCACAGTGTAAGCCCAGCCTAAGTATCATGGTAGGGCTGAAACGATTAATCAAGTAACTCAAATCATTTGATTACAAAAAATGTTTGAGGAAAATTCTTTGCCTCAAGGCTTCGTTTAACGCTACAGTACATATGCCAGGCCTGTATGTGGCCAAAAAACAGAGGGAGACCATACAACATGAGCATAACTAACGTAAGAACTAATCAATGTAGCAGGCGATGTTACAAGTTTACAAAGCCACATGCTGAGTAAAATAAAGCCTTTTAAAAGAAAGTGGGTCGGCGCTGATCATCTGAAACAGACTTAATGCGCATTTAAAGTGAAGCAATGTGTTTGTATACTATTTAAAAAACATTGTTTGGTCCACTGGCTACTCTCCACCTCCACAGAAGAAGCGAAAGGACAACCACTTTAAGTGACCTCTTTAAGTAAGAATTAACTGTTCAAAAAAAAAAAAAAAAAAAGAGTATTTATTCAGATTTGATAAGAGTTTTTCATCAACAGGCTGTACAGTTGATTTATCAGTGCAGCTTGTGTGTAAACACTGCACTCCACAGCCATTTTCCAAAGGCTGTTATTTGCCAACTATCCACAGGAAACAAGAAATTTGACTTCAGTTTGAACTGCACTCTGTATGGCATGTATATATAAACAAAACACTGAATAAATCACAGTAATAAAAAGTAAAACTGCAATGTGCAATAAGAGAGAGAAAAAAATAATGTCCTCTCCGCAGACTGAAGATTTCACAGAACACCTGGGTTTATGGTTCAGAAAAGCTCCAAAACTCTTGACAATGTGAAAAAAAACAACAAAAAAAAATTACCCGTGGAAAAGAAGAGAGAAAACACCTCAACCATAAAAATGGCACTGCATAATGGCACAGCGAAACGTCCTCGCGTGAAGCAACCCAGTCCAGTCGAAGATTCAAGCTTCTCTACTATGGAAACCACCTGGACAACTGAGAGCCTACACAGAAACATCACACTATTGTTGTTCTTCATATTAAAAGGCTATGGTCAGCATAGGTTCTGTAAGTGCCCTACAGTGTATGTTGTTTTTGTGTTATTAAGTTGTTGACTGAACATTTGTTGGCCACCTGCATGGTACATGTAATTATAATTTTCTGTTACATCTCCTGACTGACTGACTCTGCAACAATTGCATTAATCTACTTGTATGCAAAACATCATAACCAGAACAAAAGTAAACCTCAAAGAATATTTCTGACAAATACAACAAATACTAGGGGAGCTACGACCACTACCTTTGCACCCCTACTCCCAAAGGACAAAACCAAACCAACTTTTTAGGTTCCTTAGATGAACCCAAAACACAATCAGGATGTTCCCAAAAAGAAAAACTGGCCTCAAGCCAGTTATCCAAGATGGCGTCCAAGATGGCCACCAAAATGGGGTTTTCCACTAAAACACCTTTAAACAACATATAAACAACTTAAATATCACAGAGATTCAATGGAAAGACCACTGCAGGTCACAGCAAACTCATTTGTGCCTAAACTAAATTCATTCATGGGTTTAAAATTCAAAATGGCGTCCAAAATGGCCACCACTAGACCCTTATCATTACAATACATAGTAGGAAGTTGTTTATATGCTGTTTAAAGGTGTTTTAGTGAAGAAAAAAAAAACAAAAAAACAAAAACAAACAAACAAAAAAACCCAACCTATTTTGGTGGCCATCTTGGATAACAGGCTTGAGGCCAGTTTTTATTTTTGGGAACATCCTGATTGTGTTTTGGGTCATCTAAGGAACCTCAAAAAGTTGGTTTGGTTTAGTCCTGGGGGGGTGCAAAAGGTAGTGGTCGTAGCTCCCCTAGTAAAACCCTATGACTGAATGTTGCATACTGTCCCTTTTAAACTGTCTGCATACAAACATGTAAAAGGATTTACATTTAATTTTTAGTGTCATGTTGAAATGAGTGAAGAAAGTAAAACTTGTAAAAGACAAGGAACAACAAGACGGAGACAGGCTGTTGGCTGGCAGACAAAGACAAGTCTTGTCAGTAATTGGCTGTGAAAGCCAATCACACTGAGCACACCGTCTTCCACTTCCTGCCATGTGACTGACCTCCAAACCCAAAAGGCTTTCCATTGATTGCCAAAATCTGTTTCCTAGAATGATAACATCACTCAAATGTCAAGGCTCGGCAAAGGAAAGTAAAACAAAAACTGGAAATACAGCTGTAGATTATAAGTCTATCATCTCTTAACTTGTGGAAAGCTACAGAGCTCAAACAATTTTTTTTAAACTTCACTTTTTATCATTTTGCATTGGATGTAACAACATATGCTTGTGGATCAATAGGTGTCACAATGCTTAGTCTCCAACTTCGCATCTACAAACGTGAGCTCAGTGCAAACTTCCTGCCACACATTAATGGCATGCAACAGGAGAGCATTAGAAAGGACTGAGATTTTGAACAAATCGATGTCGATCCAAACGGATATCTGAGAGGACATTAGGCTCTGTGTGTCTATCACAGCAGTGTCTCCTCAACAGCAGATTCTGAAGCACAATGACAACACTATGAGCAGAGAGAAATGCATGTGTGTAAAAGCTTGCATGGGGAACGGGGGATGTTCTGGCAGAGAACAACGCCAGCCGTTAGTCGGCATCAATACAAATGTTCAGCCAAAAGTACCATGACAACTACAGACAAAACCCAAAGCATCCAGAAGCACACTGAGAACCAACAGTCGTGCTGTGTGTTTCAGTCTGCTTTCACTGGTATTCTAAGATTTTCCACAACATCGAACCCTCCTTTTTTCTATACACCTCAGGTCACCTGGTTAAATAGAGAATTTTGAGCTTCATGCTGTTTGGCTAATTTGAGCACAACAATGCTTCTCGTCCATTTTCACCCCATAAGATGATAAATTAAGGGAAATTAAATAATATTTCTAAACACTGTACAACAGGGAGCAAGGTAAAAGTACTTTAATCACCGTTGTCAAACAGCTACATTGGTCAAATTTAAGCCTAAAGCTACAGAGTGTAGACGTTTTTGTCATCTAGTGGTCAGGCTGCAGACTGCATCATGATGTTGCAGGTCAGTTTGGTTTCCCTTCACATTTTTACCCAAGGCCATCAAATATGGCCATCGGGTATTGCGAAGGCTTTGCGTTCATCTGTGTGTGCTCAGCATAAGTCCAGTTCTATTACTGCCAGAGTTTTCAAATTCACAGGGAACATTCTTGGGACACAGTCCTTTGACAAGTTCAAAGATGGCTAACCTTGACCTATTTCAAGAGGTTAAAAAGTCACATTCTGTTTCAATCTGTTCAGTTACTTTTTGAGTGGTGGGAGTGACAGCCAATCAGAGTAGAGCTACACCATGATGTCAGTGGCTGGTCTCTCCAAAACTGCTGTGTTTGGTGTGTTTATATACATGTTTGTCATACCTTATGTAAAAGCTAGCAGGAACTAAACACTTCAAAACTGAAAACGCTGTTTTTGGAACCTAATAACACCTCTGAAGTGATTTACAAGACATTTTGCGGATGTTAGCGTGCATGCCAATGTCGACTAACTCAAAGCTAACTTCCGCTCTTGTTAAAAGTTCAGTGACACCAGCTCAGTCCGTTCCTCTGTTTAAGAAGTCAGGATCATCAGGTTCAGGTTCCAGTAACTTTATTTGTACCCGTAGGTAGATTTGGCTTGCAGCAAACACAAAACAGAAAAAAGGCGTCCATGTTAGTCAACACAACAACAACAATAAAAAACACTAAAAATACTAACAAAGAACATACACAAAACAAGTTAAACACCACCAAGGACTCACAACCTTAAAACCACTAAAAAGATGGTCAGCTTAAAACTAGTGTGCAAAGGGCAAATAAATAAATAAGTATATAAATATCTAAATATAAGCATATGCAAACCTACTAAGATTTGTTCAGTTGCACAATTGCTGCTGGGACAAAACTACTCCTGTAGCGTTTTGTTCTACACCTTGGGACTCTAAACCTACGGCCAGAAGGTAGAAGCTGAATTAGCCAGGGGGTGGGAGTCATCAACTATAATGCAGTTGGTTATCCACTGTAATTGTTTAGTGTACAGGGACTCTAAACTCAGCTGCGATTCACCAATCAACCGACTGGACCATTTAATGATCTGACTCAGTCTGTTCCTATCCTTCAATGTCAAACTGCCAAACCATGCCACCAAAGAAAAAGCTAAAACAGATTCAATAAGAGCACGATAAAATAGTGTTAACATGGTTCGGCCAATGTGAAAATACGACAGTTTCCTGAGACAGAACAAGCGCTGATGTCCCTTCCTACACACCGCCTCACAGTTTGCCTCAAACTTCAGCGAGTCATCAATAATAGTCCCAAGGTATTTATAAGTTTTCACAATTCCAACTGGTTGACCATTCATTATTGTGTTGCCAGGTGTGCTACCATTCTTCCTAAAATCAATGACCATATCTTTAGTTTTCGATATATTAATCTGAAGATATGAGTCCTCACACCATTTAACAAAACGGTCAACTACAGGACCGTGGCTACTCTCGTTATCCCGCAGCAGACTGACAATCACTGTATCATCAGCGTATTTTAAAATGAACCTGTTTTTAAAAGTGCTCTGACACATACTGATATAGAGAATAAATAACAGAGGTGAGAGCACACACCCTTGTGGCGAGCCAGTAGAAGAACACACTGTGTTTGATAAAATCCCGTTCACTCTAACTTTCTGTGTTCTGTTTGTTAAAAAGTCTAAAATCCAACCCACGAGATTATTACTTAATTTAAAATGTTCTAAAAGCCTTTGGGTTAAAATACAGGGTTGAATTGTATTAAAAGCTGAAGAGAAGTCAACAAATAAAAGCCGGGCATGACACCCGCTGCCCTCCAAATGCCTGAGAAGCAGATTAAGCAAAGTGAGTGGCATCCTCCACTCCTCTATTAGGCCTGTAAGCAAATTGTAACGGATCGAGTGCATGCATAGTATTTTTTTAGCATTACCGACCGTACCAATTTCTCATAGATCATCAAAATTGATGTTAGAGAAACAGGCCTAAAATCATTCAAGGATGTAGGATTACTAGATTTAGGAACTGGGACCACAACAGCATCTTTCCACACTTTGGGGACATGCTGTATTTCCAAGGACCAGTTAAAATATAATAAAAAACTGGACTCAGCTCTTTTGCACAAGATTTAAGTAAATGGCCACAGATATTATCTGGACCATGACTCTTATTTACCTTTGTGCTAAGAAAAGCTTTTTCTATATCCCATTGGTGAAGGGAGAAGTGTTGAGAGTCACGGAGCCTGAGACCAAGTTCCTGAGTTTCCTTACTAAAATCAGGTATGTTAAAACGATTAAAAAACAATTAAGAGCATTAGCTAGTTCAATATCTGAGTTGAAGCCATTTAAAGTAATATTTGTGCTGCTTTCCATATTTTGGAGGCCTGCAATGGCCTTCATACTAGACTAAGCTGACCCAAGATTATGAGCAGCCATCCTCTTCTCCAACTCAGACTTATAGGTCTGTTTTGCTTTAAGAATCTCTATTTTAAGCTCTTTGGTAACTAAAAGAAGGTCCGAGTCTACTCCCTTTTTAAAGACCACCTCCTTTTTCTTTATACAAGATTTCACTGATTTAGTGACCCATGGTCTATTATTAGGATAAATTTTAACTTTCTTACAGGGAACAATCATGTCTCTACAAAAAGTGACATAAGAACATATAACATCAGTGAGTTCATCCAGGTTATCAGAGGACTGCTTAAACATGTCCCAGTCAGTACAGTCAAAACATTCCTGCAAACAAAGCTCAGAATCAGCAGTCCAAACTTTAACCTCCTTGGTTTGTACTTTCCCCCTCTTTAAAACAGTCTTGTAGGTTGGCAGAAGATGCACACAATTATGATCTGCAAAACCCAACGGAGGAAGAGAGAGTGATTTAAAAGCGTCTTTAATTGACCCATAACATAAATCCAAAGTCTTGCCACGCCTGGTTGGGCAGGTAACATATTGATAGAAGTTTGTTAGGGTTTTTTTTTCCCAAGGAGACTTGATTAAAATCTCCCAAAATAAAATTCGGGGCATCAGGTGAAATGGACTGCAATTTTTGAACAACATTAAAAACAGTACTAGAAGCACAGGCACCATTTGCCTTTGGGTGAATGTATAGTACTGTTATAAAAAGTTGTGGGAATTCACAAGGCAGATAAAAAGGACGCAATGACAGATAAAAGTTCAACATCTGGTGTGCAGATTTTCTCTCTGACAGTCACAGAGGTGCAGTATTGTTTGTTGACATACAAACATACCCCACCTCCTTGCGTTTTTCCCGTCTCTTCAGTCTGACGATCAAGACGAAGCGGAGCTCCAAAACCGTCGATGAGCAGATCGGCGTCTCGGTCTTCCTCAGTAAGCCATGTCTCCGTAAAGGCCATGACACAAGTGTTCCTGAAGTCCTTTTGAAAGTGGACATTTCCTTGAAGTTCATCCACTTTATTTCTCAGGGACTGAACATTTCCCATAATCACGACAGGCAAGGGGATCCTGGTAAGCTGCTGTTTACGTACACGCAGCCTCACACCACCTCGTCTCCCCCGCTTTCTCCTCTTCTTCTTTATCGAATCACCTTTGTTAAAAACCAGATAATTAAAATCCCTCTGAATAAATTCTCGTAATATAACATCCGTAACGCGGTTCAGACTGACACAGTTCAACTGCATTAACACATCTCTGGAATAAGTATGACGTGTCCCTGTCGGATTGACAGCTCCGGTGAGACCCCTCACAAACAGGGTACACAATAAAAGCCACAATGCAACAAAATAAAGCGGATCCATTTCCGTTGGCAGCAGAATAGTCCTTCACACAGCAATAACCATACAGTGAGAACATAAAACACTCCAAAACAAAACAAAGAAAAAAGATTTTAGACAATAAGCCGGAACGCCAAACTCTCGCTGCCAGTCGCTGCGTGCGCATGCGCCCAAAGCCATCAAGCAAAGAAATAGTGGTGCATTGGGAGATATCTATGTAGTTTTATTTGTGGTATTACAGTTTTGTCTGCAGCTGTTTGCAATGCTGCCCACCAAACAGTTGGTGGGGGTTACGAGTTACGAGCCACGGGCTGTAAGAAGTAGAGGAAGATGTGCGTGAGCGGCTGCAGCGTGGAATGTTAGAGAGCTCTGCTGTGTTAAAAAGAGAAGCAAAGTTTGTGTTCAATGAGTTAATATGCCTGCTCAGCCTCTCTACCACAGTTAAGACACCACTGTACAGGGGAAGGAATTAACATCATGTACACGCAGACACGTGCACTCCTGCAGATGCTGTTTAAATATAAATATTGTTTATGATTGATTGACTGATACATAGATAGTGGGGCTTTACTGAACATGTACAAACTGTACGTAAGACAATAGGATCTTATTAATTAATGAAACCACTGCAAACTAAAAAGAAGACAATGCTCATACGGCTGGGGGTATTTTAGCATTGTGTTGTTTATGCTTCTTTGGTGATGTGAACTGATCCTCCCTTGCCTTCTTGTGATAAGTAATATGCATAGTACTTCATTTTCAAGATTATGACAACATTTAATTCATTGTTGCATGTAATTACACAGTAATGAACAGTTATTTATGAAAACTATATTCCACGTCTGCTAATAAACACACTCTGCATTTGCATAGATTTGTCTTCTCTTTTGGCCCTGCCTAGCAGGTGATAAAGCCACCATTTGTCTCTTGTCTAAAATTCCCACTCCACACTGAAAATGAATGGCAGCTGGTTGCTTTGCCTCTGTCTCTTGTAGCTAATGTGATCAAGGGGTGATTGGGTCCCAGCCATACTTGACAGCTTTGTAAACTATGTTGTCAGAGCTCCCTAAGATGGACACACTATGTAGTGACAATTTCCAGCAGTCGTGTTTTTCTACACTGTTTTTTTTTTTTTTTGGTAAAATAAAAGCTTTCATATCACCAAAATAACGCCAATGCTATATGTTCTTGAAAGGCACAATGTCATCCAATATTACTGAGCAGACTAGTTAATTGTTCCCTTGACACCACCTCTCTGCTGCTTACTGCAATCTTCAATAGGGCACTGCAGTCTCGTCTGAACCCTGTGTGATATCGCGGGATCTGACCACTTATGGGGACAGCCGCTTTGGTGCACCATTTTATTTTCAGCTGCAATCACTGAAGCAGTTGCGAAAAGTTCAGTTTTTCGGTTCCCAGTGGAGAAGGAAAGACAGGGCAAAAGGGAGACGCGTCATTAAGTGTTAGCCTACACAGCTAGCCAGAGTAGCTACATTCCCTCGTCTACACAACCGCCTCCACACGTTCCAGCTACAGGTCATAAACAAACCGTAACATGTCTACTTTTCATAGCACTGTCCTTTTTCTTTGTATTTTCACTTTGTTTGCATGTAATTCGCCCAAAATCTCAGAGAAAATGCCATGTTTTTCCTCCCCCAGAAGTAGAGAAATTACACCATGTGTCATATTTTACCCCTTTAGCGCCCGCCCTCAAATGAGACTGCGGTGCCCTATTCTGAATAGGAAACAACATAGGGCAAAAAGGCCGTCTGCTCTCTGTAATTACCCACGGCGCTCTCACTGGAATGACAAGTCTGACAGAAAAATAAAGATATTAATTAGCGGGGTTGCCAAATGTGATACATGACCTGTCATCAAAACTACTGCATAATACTGCAAAAAATCTGAACTCAAAAACCTGACCTAAGGTGAGATTTTTTTTTAAGATTTTAAAAATAAATGAACATGCTAGATTGCCACATAAAACTATCATCCTTCAAAATGTTTCTTGTGGTCTTACGTTATGACCTCCCTTAACAACTGATAAATGCTGTCAGGTTGCGTAATAAAAACACTATCTGTATGTATTCCAACGCTGATCCATGTCAGCCTGGTTTACAAAAAGACAACATTAACATTTCTAGACTGACAGTCATATCTCATTGCCCTGATCTGACCTGCTGCATTTCCTCTCTGCTGTTGATGGTGGTCTTCAACACGAGGAACGATGAGCCAAGACAAACATGAGTGCTGGCAAAATAGTGACTGAACCCAAATGGATGTGCAGTCTTAAAGAGCCACATGGTTCTTCCGACGAACATAGTTTTATTTATACTGGCAAACACACTTGTTCTGATACCACACAAAACTGCAGAGCCATCTTCTGTCCACAGGCTACAAAAACAAATCAAAAGGTTTCCTCTCAAAAAAGCAACAGATCGTTTTTAGAGGTCTATGGAATAAAGTGTCCTCCTGGGTCATTGAGTGGGGGGTAGGGAGGGGTGCATTGTAACAATTTGAGGTAAAATTAAAGCATCTGGGGGGTACTTCTGTTTCATACAGTACTGTGCAAAAGGTTTTGGCACATTTAATAAATCACAAAAACATTAAAAAAAATTATGAAAACATGATAAAAACTCAAATAAATGAAATGTGTGATGATGTTAATCGATATGACAACTGGGTTCTATTTAAGTGTGATTTTTCAGTATATAAATTACACCAGAGTACAAGTCACAGATCTCATTCTCAAAACAATTTTAAGAAAAATGCAACTTAAAGTATGAGTGAGCATGAGTTTTACAATCATTTTAACATTGCATGACATTTGCAAATGTGTTTGTGTGGTACTCTACTGGCCAGTACACTTACAAAGAAATGATTATTATTATTATTAATATGGAATTAAAAATAATATAGATCACATTCAGTTTGTTGGAACTGATTTCATGTCCACATGCCAATAAAAAGGGGGTGGGGAGAGGAGCATCAAATCCTACTTTTATTATAACTAAAACTTTTGCACAGTACTGTATGTAACAGAGGTCTCAGCCAAGCTGCCCCAGGTCTACAGCAGGAGACTGTCACTCGGATTGTGGGAATTTGAAGATGTATAACATTTAACCTCCCAAATGAAAATGCAAAAGGTAGATTCAAAAGTTATTTTTGCACTATATGACCCCTTTAATAATTATTTTATTCAAACAAGACTATTTTAATTTTCAAATCTGTTCCTTGAAAATTAAAACAGGTGGAAAAACTTCATGTTTCAGTGTTTTGTTTTGTTTTTTTACAGTTTTGCACACTGATAAAACAAAACAACAGAAAAGATAAAACCAACTAACAATGAACATAAATAAATAAATACAGAAATAAATGTTTTCTGTGAACACCTAGTGATTCTTAGACCTCCACTTCATCCCTGTTTTATTTAAGTTTAATGACGATTCATTTTGGTCAAACCATATTTTCAATTTGTTAATTTCTTCAGTGATTTCTAGAGCCCAACCGATATATCAGCCGGCTGATATTATCGGCCGATATAAGCCCTTCTCAAAGTACTCACTATCGGCTGAAATTTTACCGATAGAACATCGATAATTTCTCATAAACAGAACAGTTACTGAAATAATGTTTGTGTCGGCAATGTAAAATGTCCTTGCACCGTTTGTCCAGTAGACGGAGCGCTGACTCCATTCAACTGAGAGCTGCTTACACCCCTGCTAGAACTACCAGAGTGGTGCCAAATGGCATTTCTTCCTTTCATGACCAAGGTGGTGTCAAATGGCACTGCTGGGGTAATTTACAACTCATTAGGCCACCTTTTCTTATGTAAATGCAGCCATTAGATGGCAGTTTGGCAGTTTGATCCTGTGAGAATGTTCAGTTTTTTAACTCTTGTATTATGGTGAGAAATAAATACATTTATTATGTTGTGGGTTATTTTGACCCGTATTGTTTAAATCCAGTCAAAACAGTCAAAAATGAAATTAAACCAATCAGAACTTTATTTTAGATTATACAAACATTTTGAAGAGATGAGAAGAAGAGATATACAATTCAAACACTATATCAAAGAACTGTTTTCAATTTTTCCCTCTTCACGAACATTTTTTTTTTTATCTTGCCCCATTTTCTCTGATTTTCTATGTTCAACATTTTCCCACATGATGGACAGAATGTGACTGTGTGCTTTCTGCAGATGTACTTCTTGCACCTCACACAACAGGTACTTGTTTTATTGTCATCTTGATAGGGACAGACTTGGCATCTTTTGCGTTTCTTTGCACCTGTATCCAAACGATCCATTGTGGGTTGGTCAGATGCTCTTCCCTGGACCTTTGCGATGAAAGCTACAGCTGCTGGGGATTGAGCTGGCCTGGCCCGGTTCTGGATCCTGGAAGTGATGAGTGCTTTGCCTAGTTCTTTCAGGAAAAGTCGACGTCTGTACAGTTTGCCGGCATTCCACTGCTGGTTGATCTCAATCCACAACATATAGGCACTGTACGCAGATACGTCCACAATGTTGTAGAAAACCACCAAGGGCCAACGGGCAGTCTTGCGCTGGCAGCTATATGTTGCTGTGACTTTGTCAAGATTGTCAAGTCCTCCTTTGGTGGAGATGTAATCCAAGATCTTCTGCGGCTTCATGTCCTCTCGTGCTCAGAGATGCATCTTTGTGCATCGTGCTCATCACAAGAACATTCTTGTTTCTCTTTGGGCAGTAAGAAACAAGTGTTTTCTCTGTGAAAGCAAATTTTGAGGAATGCAGAGGTCTTCCTTGCATCTTCAGAATCTCATGAGGAAGTTCTCTTATTTTTTGTGACTGTTCCCTGTTGTGAAAGTGTAGGAACACGGACCCACAACAGGGGGCGCAATGAACGGACAATGGAGAAGGTAAATAACAAGGTTTACTATTGTGAATCGAGCACAATAAATACAACAATCACAATTTGGGGTCGAATCCGCTGGTGTCGTGTGGGCAGGCTCGAAGGTAGGAGACGTCCGTCTCAGTCAAACCGGAACCACCCAGATCTCCTCTGCCACCGAACCCTGGAAATACTGGAACCGCCAAGTCCCGAATTCCCAGGTGGCCACTGCCTCCGCTCGTCGGATCCGGTACTGCTGGCGGGAGAGAGCAACAACACACAGGTGTGGATGCGACCGCACCCAGTAACGGAGAGGGGAGAAGCCGCCTCCACCTCTTGTCAAAGTACAGCAGGAAGGTGAGTTCTTATCCAAGCAATGAAGCTATCAGTAGTCAACAGTCCTGAAAAGGTTTAACAAGTTTAGCTGGTTGTTCAGAATATAAATGCAGAGAATATTACCTCAGTCTTAGGCGATATCTCGGCACTGAGGTGGAGACGCTGTCCTCCTGATATACCTCTGTGCTGAGTGGAACAGCTGTGTCTGGTGATGGGTGACAGCTGTCACCCAGGCTACTCCCATAAGGCGGCAGCGCCCTCTGGTGCCTGGAGCCCGCACTCCAGGCAGGGCGCCCTCTGGTGGTGGTGGGCCAGCAGTACCTCCTCTTCAGCGGCCCACACAACAGTTCCCAACATAATCAGCTTTCTCTCCTGAAGTTCATCTCCAAGATGGTAGGAGGTAAAGAAGTTGTCACATGTTATGTTATGACCTTGCAGCCCTTCAGTCATCTCCAATACCACATGCATTCCTTGATTCTACTCAGGTGCTCCGCCAGGTGGCTTTCCAGTATATACGAGGTCTGTCCATAAAGTAACGGTCCTTTTTATTTTTTCAAAAACTATATGGATTTCATTCATATGTTTTTACGTCAGACATGCTTGAACCCTCGTGCGCATGCGTGAGTTTTTCCACGCCTGTCGGTGACGTCATTCGCCTGTGAGCACGCCTTGGGAAGGAGTGGTCCCACCCCCTTGTCGGATTTTCATTGTCTGGAAATGGCAGAATGAAAAGGACTTTTTTTCCATCAGAATTTTTTCAGAAGCTGTTAGAGACTGGCACCTAGAAACCATTCAAAAAATTTATCTGGCTTTCAGTGAAAATTTTACGGGCTTCACAGAGAATAAGGACTTTAACTACAGCTTTAAGGAACCCTTTAAGGACGGTCGGTGCGCCGCGCTGCGAGCTGCGACGATGCGGCACAAACCACTGGATCATTTCTAAGCTGATGGCTCTGTGGATACGAGACCGTCGTGTGCTCTTTCTCTGGTTATTACAAGACCTGGACATCAGCCGTTTTCCGGCAGATTTCACTTTTAACAAGAGATTTTGTCATGGAAAGCCGCGCGGAGGCTTCGCGCGTCACAACCGATTCGCTGATGAAGCGAGACAAAGGAACACCTCCGTTTCGGAGTGTTAGAGGACAAGTTGGGACATGTCTATCTCGGCTTTCAGTGCTTACCAGTCGAGTGAGTATAAAAGAACTTGTGGAGAGCTAGACATGTCCCAACTTGTCCTCTAACACTCCGAAACGGAGGTGTTCCTTTGTCTCGCTTCATCAGCGAATCGGTCGTGACGCGCGAAGCCTCCGCACGGCTTTCCATGACAAAATCTCTTGTTAAAAGTGAAATCTGCCGGCAAATGGCTGATGTCCAGGTCTTGTGATAACCAGAGAAAGAGCACACGACGGTCTCGTATCCACAGAGCCATCCGTTTAGAAATGATCCAGTGGTTTGTGCCGCATCGTCGCTGCTCGGCGCACCGACCGTCCTTAAAGTGTTCCTTAAAGCTGTAGTTAAAGTCCTTATTCTCTGTGAAGCCCGTAAAATTTTCACTGAAAGCCAGATACATTTTTCGAATGGTTTCTAGGTGCCAGCCTCTAACAGCTTCTGAAAAAATTCTGATGGAAAAAAAAAGTCCTTTTCATTCCGCCATTTCCAGACAATGAAAATCCGACGAGGGGGTGGGACCACTCCTTCCCAAGGCGTGCTCACAGGCGAATGACGTCACCAACAGGCGTGGAAAAACTCACGCATGCGCACGAGGGTTCAAGCATGTCTGACGTAAAAACATATGAATGAAATCCATATAGTTTTAAAAAAAAATAAAAAGGACCGTTAATTTATGGACAGACCACGTATTTGCAGGTTCCATGCATAACTGGATTTTGCATTACAGGCTGCCCATATTTTGATGCCATATTTCGCAGGCTTGTTTGGCATATACTGTCGGAAAGGACCGTGTCCTCTGAATGGAACGAGGCGCTCATCGACACTGACACTGGGGTCAGGATTATACAATAAAGGCAGGATTTCGACCCATTTATCCTAGACATCTCTGATCGCTGCAAGCTTGTCTCTCTCTCATCGACCAGCTCTGGTGTCACGGTTGTCAAATCGGATCACACGAGAGATCATGTGAAATGTCTCCAAAGACATTGTTGCTTGGAAGATTGGCCTTCCATTCTCTTCATTCCATAAACTTGCAGTTGCTTCACCCTTTGACCTGTATACTCCAGCTAACACCAGAACTCCAGTGTAAGCATGCAAGTCAATTGGATCCAGTGGCTTCCATTTCTCTTAAATAAAACATGCCTCCCCTCCAAGTTCGTCATGTTGAGGATTATCTTCTCTATGGGTGGTGATATGAAGAGCTGAAATGCTGCTTCAATATCATCAATTCTTTTTACAGCAAATCCTGTCAGACCAGGAGTCATTTTGATGACATTAGAAGATGACAATCTGCCTCGACTTTGGTGTGGTGTTGACCATTTTATTTCACCATCTCTAGATGTCCATGTCCCCTGTGTGGATGATGAATGTTGCATTTCTTGGTTTTCATCTGATGAAGGGACACCGGCAGACTCATCCTCTGAATCCTCCTCCTGAAAACTGACAATCTGGATCATCAATAGCATTGTCCTCTGGCTCTGAAGGATCCTCCGTCTCTGAAATATCTTCCTTTGCATCACTATCCCAGTTCATAAGCTGCGACAAAACTTCTTCAGATGTAAATCGTCTGGAGCTAATTTTTGGTGTATTTCTCAAAGAAAGGGCATGGAAACAGTGACAAGAACAGAGGAGAGAAAGTCCCTCTTCCACAACACCCGGTTCTGAATGGCTATTCAGAGGCAATCAAAATAAAGTAGATCAAAGAGACATGTTTATTTTGGATTTGAACAGCCATTTTGTGTCTGGGTCAAAATGACCCGCAACATCATCTTTGTATACAAACTCTGTGTACACACTCCACAACACATCAAAGTGTTCAGATTTTACACAGCAGTTCATGACCCTAGATGAGGAAAAGTCATAAAATTTCATGGGAAAAAAGTGAGGATAACCTGCACTTTGGCCAACACAAAAATTGAAATGGGACAAATTGACCTGCAAATACAAGGGTACAAGTGGTGCAAAAGCTTCAATTCAATGGTCAATTTTTTTTGGTCTTTTTTTTTGTATGCATGCATAACAGGAACTTTTCTGACTTTCTCAAAGTCAGAAAGTAAGCTTGAGCAGAAAGCTCAAACTGCCAGTCACTCTGGTACTGCCACATTCCGATCTAATGGCTGCACTTACATATGAAACATAAGAAAAGGTGGCCTAATGAGTTGTAAATTACCCCAGAAGTGCCATTTGGCACCCTCCGGTCAGAATAGGAGGTGGAAGAAAAGGCTAGTTTTGCGAGTGTTAAATGTGTTCATCACCGGCCCCCGTAGTTCGCTGTCACACTGCACTGATCGGCTGACAAAAGCATACAAGTAAGTTTATAAGGATGTTGTTTGTAATAATTTTGCGATTACATTCACCCCACATTTCTCCCGTTTCAGTTCAACTCAGTTTGATTAACTCAGTTTATGTAGTAATGTGTCAAACGTGCTTCATAGCGTCAGTCACGCTTTTTATTAAGCCCACGTTGTGTAGACCTTATTTCTAGCATGAAAAACTTTTGTTTACTGCTAAGAGGTTGAATCATTCAGATTCACTGGTCATCCAGAAGGGTTCTGGGAATTACTGCTGTTCGCCATTAACCCTCTGGGGCCGATGCCGTTGACCAAGCTTTACTAAATTGTAAATACCTTTTTAATGATATGAGATAGAAACTTTTTTTGCTGAAAAGTTAACTCTGTGGACTTTCGATCCACCATCGGCCATCTTGGTACTCCTCATAGAAGATGTGTAATGACGTGCGCAATGCGAGTGTCTAATCGGAATTGGTTCTCCGTCACATGGTTTTCCAAAATCCAATCGTAGGGCTGATTTACCTCACGTGATATGACAAAGATCTTTTCAGGAGTGATATCTTATTAGTTGGTGTGTTTGAATAGCCCCCTAACTGCTTATTCTCTATTATAAAGTTAATCAATATGAGGACAAAGCTTCAGGTTTTAGCTCATACCTTTTTTGTTAAGGGTCCAAAAAAGAACATTTTATTCATTAAAAAAAATAATAATAATATCTGCTAATTTATCAGCTAACGGCAAATCAGCCGATTTATCGATTATCTGCATTTTTTTTCTCATCCAAATATCGTTATCGGCCTCAAAAAATCCATATCTGCTGAGCTCTAGTGATTTCCTCCAGAACTATCTGCCAAGCTAGAAAACTACTGCTTCCTAGTAAGGGCAGAATATTACTGGAATGAATTTGAATAAGGAAAGTTGGGTTATTTTCTCACCAAAATGGATGCTGCACTCACTGCATTTTATTGTCTGGAATAGTCCCAGATTGCATTTCAGAGCTTCTAGAATTCAAAGATTTTCATGTGGGTGGTGTTGGGGGGTAATTCTGGGTTTCAGCTTTTTTTGTTTTTCACCACTTTCATCCCTGAATATGTCAATCGTGTCACTTTTGTGAGGATTAAAGTCTCTAACTGTCTTGTTGCAAGAAAGAAACGAGATTCATCCTCCGCTCTGTTCACACAGATCCAAACACTGCACGGCTCTCTGCTGAGTCAAGTTAGAAAGATAAAGTCTGCCCGGAATTTATAAATTTAAAGCCAAATGCCGTTTAAATCAAATGACAGCTCTTTCCAAATGTTGCAATAAACTACAATCGATTAAAATGTTTTTTTCCTCCCAAAATGAGACATCCTGCACTGACCTGCAGCAGCTGGCTGAGCTCAGCTCAGAGGTATGGAGTGACATTCATGCCAAAATGTCTGAAAGCAAATGCTTTTGACAAAAACTACAAATTTTGTTTATTTTTATTTGTGTCCAGAGATAAAGGATCCAGTGACCAATTTCATATATATTTACTTTAAGACTCAATAAAATGTTGCTGGCATAGAAAACCTGTAAAGCCTACTTTTAGTACACAGAAAATTCCCAAGAGGTATCGATAGGGGAATTGATAAGGAATCTGATAAGTGGAATTGATAATGGCATCGATATCAATAAAATCTTAATACCCATCCCTATTACAAAACCGCTGCAGGGTCTGTAATCAATGTAGAGAATAGATCATTTTCCAGACAAACACCCTCAAAAACAACGGCCGCTCTGAAGGACCGATAAGGGAATTGTTAAGCAAAAAGACTATCGATATCGTGGATTGAATCATTTCTTAACGATACCCGAAAATAACCGGTTCTCGATTACCAACTCATGGTGCCATTTTGGGTTCAAAATAGTGTTCGGTGTTAATTTATATGCATGTGAATCCAGCAGTTTATTTATTTATTTGCTGAAAATGCCGGGTTGTTGTGGAGGAGTTCATTTGCAAATAAATCTGGCCAATTCAGAAGAGAACTATTAAGAAAGGACTATGATGAGAAATTCTGGACATGCATAACTTGTGCACAGTGAAAATGAATCACATGTAGCACACACATTTCCAAGTGGAATGATAACTCTGTATCTACTTAAAGTCTGTTTGAATATTCCATTTCCTGCTTGCTGTAATCATCAAATGACTCACCCCACCTGGACAACATTACACACTATCCCAACAGTGCATCAGCTGTCTTCTTTGTCTTATTTTATTATGAATATTTTTATTATTATTTTGTAAAAAGGTATTCCTGAAAGAAGTGTACAGGGCTTAAAATTTACTTCATGTAGTGACTCCAAACACAAAAGACTGTCACTGCAGGACATGTTCAGTCTGTGCAGAATTTTGTCTTCTCACATCTTGTCTTCTCTGCCTCCGCCTCATCAGAGTCCCTATTTATCATCTCTCTTCACAAATGTTGGTGCCGGGCCTCCGCAAGCCTCAAAAGAGAGCTACAATCACTATGGAAACTAAACATTACCATGGAAACAAGCGGCAGCCTTTACAGATTACGGTTATGTAACTACAGCTGTACGGAAACAACACGCTGCAAGCCAACGAGTGTCACAAAGTGCACACGTTTATCGAATGTGTTACTCATTTTACATCAGACTCAAAAATATCTCAGGAACTCAGTGTCTCATTAAGCTGCAGCACAGCAGCCATCACCACTTCCATACTCATAAAATACTGAAATAAAACAACTGTACTGTTCAGAAATTGGGCTTTAATACATTATTTACAACTAAATATTGTTGGTGGCCACCAAGGCTATGTTTTGGAAATAAAATAAATTGTCAACCAACTAATTTAAAGTTAGATGCAACTTCAAAGCCACACATTTGTTGAAAGCACATGTATGCACCCAAATTATTTCTTTGAAAGACAATCAATTTACAGTTCATCTGGAAAGTATTCACAGCGCTTCACTTTTTCCACATTTTATGTTAGAGCCTTACTCCAAAATAGATGAAATTCAGTTTTTCCCCTCAAAATTCTACTCAACCCCCCATAATCACATGAAAAAGTTTTTTTTTTTCTTTTTTAACTTTTGCAAATTTATTAAAAATATCAAACTAAGAAATCATGTACATAAAGCTTCACTGCATTATTTCTGTTTCTGTTTTCATCTACAATGTGTGACAGTGAGCTGAACAGCCTTTCACTCTCCATACTATTTTTTTATACTTTTAATTAAATACGTACCGGTAACATACACAAATACATACCGTAAATGTTTTTCCCCCCCAAAGGTGGAACATGTAAATATTGGAGGAGCACGGCGTGCGTGCACACACAGCGTTGCATGGTGTCTTTGCTCCACAGAGAGGCAAAACTGAGTCATTTTAACATTATTTAATTTTTTTTGTGGATCCTGGGATAATTTCATCACATGCAGACAGAATCACCCGATGCCTGAGACGCACTGACTCCTTTAGTGAGGCCCATGGGGGGAGGGGCTCCAAACACAGCACCACAGACATTCAAGAAACGGATCACACCTGTAGCGGACCGAGCCCGTGTTCCATCAGCCTGGACAGCCACACCAAGGACTGAAACTCACCAACTTGATAGACAACCTGCGCTGCTGAAACCGTGATCTGACGGAGCAACTGTTGTGCAAAGTGTCACAGAGGAACTTTTTTCAGCCACAACAAGGAATTAAAGTATTTTCAGATGTTATTTTCGAAACTAAGGAGGCTTTATGTGGATAATTTTTCTTCAGGATCATGTGATGATGATTTCCACTGAAATGAACAGGTAAGACTATATTTACTCCATGTGAATTTACCACAGCTTTCAGCCAATCAATGAACAGCACTGATGGACGTATTTCGACTTATGAGTAAATTACATCAAAGCCTGTAAAAGTCCATAATTTAGCCACATTATTGTTTCAGCCGCAGTGCTCAAATCATATGAAAAAAGTAGCAGCTTATAGTCCAGAAATTACACAGCATCTGCGCGAAAATCCCCCATTGAGAAGTTGACATCAAGCTGCTGTAAAGGGGTAATGGGTGTCGTAGTATTGGAGAAGTTTTATGATTAAAAGTACAAGTAAATGAATGCGGTATCTGGGCAATACCAGATACTGATATTGGGAACAGTGCATCCCTATTATTAATAATAACAAATGTTTGATTTTTCTGTATTTAAAGTGTAGGTGACACTATATGTAATGCTTTTTCTTGAGTATTTAAGTCTAAAATTAAACAACAGTTTAAACGTTACTCTTTCCTGGTGCGCAGTTACTGAAGAGATAAATATTCAGATTTTGAACTGCGCGGCACTAAAAACCAGGAACTTCGGGGCGATTTCGAACATTGGAGAAGGAGGAGGAAGTGGTATTAGTGCCAGAACCATTGTGTTAACCCTCTCAAGGCAGGCGCTGCAGATTTGCAACAGCTAAATATCAGATTTTTCGTGTTACTGAAAATTAATTTGAGCCTGAGAGGGTTAATAGTCCCATTAATTTATGGATTCTTGCAGGGTACTGACAGCCACGTTTCCACCAAGTGGATCAGGTCAGAGCTGCACAGTGTTTTTGGTGTCAGAACGATTAATTCTCACCAGCAGAATCCTTCTGATTGGCAGGTGGAACACTTACGAGTATATTGAGGAGCGCACACGCAGTGCCTGCGGCTTCTACACTTGACACAGAGGCAAAACTGAATATTTTCACATTATTTCATTGTTTTGTGTATCATGGGATAATTCTGTCGCATGCAGACTAGAGCCTGACCGATATGGATTTTTTGAGGCCAATGCCGATAACAATATTTGGATGAAAAATGCACATAATTGATAAATTGGCTGATTTGCGGATAGCCGATAAATCAGCCGATATTTTTTTTTTAAATGAATAAAATGTTCTTTTTTGGACCCTTAAAACAGGTATGAGCTAAAAGCTTTGTCCTCATATTGATTAACTTTATAAGAGAGAAGAATTTTCAAGTTCAAAAAAATGCAAAAATGCAATTGGAGCAATTAGGGGGCTATTCAAACAGGCCAACTAGTAAGATATCACTCTTGAAAACAATCTGCCATATCACGTGAGGTAAATCTGCCCTACGATTGGATATTGGAAAACCAATTCCGATTGGACACTCACATTGCACACGTCATCACACATCTTCTATGAGTACCAAGATGGCCAACGGTGGATCGAAAGTCCGCGGAGTTAACTTTTCAGCAAAAAAAAAAAAAAAAGTAAGTTTCTATCTCATTTCATTAAAAAGTTATTTACAATTTAGTAAAGCTTGGTCCCAGCCATTGTATATGACAGCGTCAGCCCCAGAGGTTTAATGGCGAACGGCAGTAATTCCCAGAACCCTTCTGGGCGACCAGTGAATCTCAATGTTTCAACCAGTTAGCAATAAACAAAAGTTTTTCATGGTAGAAATAAGGTCTACACAACGTGGGCTTAATAAAAAGCGTGACCGACGCAATGAAGCACATTTGACACATTACTATATAAACTGAGTTATGTGTGAATGGGTGAATGTAATCGCAAAGTTATTACAACTTACTTGTATGCTTTACACCAAGCTGACACCAAGCTGCTGTAAAGGGGTAATGGGTGTAGTAGTATCGGAGAAGTTTTATGATTAAAAGTACAATATATACCAGTAATATACCAGTAAAAATCTATTTAAGCATAAAAATTCAAAAAGAAAAAATAATATAGCACCTTCAACTGCACCACAGACTAAAACAGTTAAATGTGGTCTATTAAACATTAGGTCTCTCTCTTCTAAGTCCCTGTTAGTAAATGATATAATAATTGTAATAATTATAATAAAAACCTGGTTACAGCAGGATGAATATGTTAGTTTAGCAGCAAGTTTAGCAGGATTAGCAGCAATCTTCCATTCCAGCTTATTAATTAATCAAAAACCCAGACAGAGCTTTAATTCATTTGAAAGCTTGACTCTTAGTCTTGTCCATCCAAATTGGAAGTCCCAAAAACCAGTTTTATTTGTTATTATCTATCATCCAGCTGGTCGTTACTGTGAGTTTCTCTGTGAATTTTCAGATCTTTTGTCTGACTTAGTGCTTAGCTCAGATAAGACAATTATAGTGGCCGATTTTCACATCCACACAGATGCTGAGAATGACAGCCTCAACACTGCATTTAATCTATTATTAGACTCAATTGGCTTTGCTCAAAATGTAAATGAGTCCACCCACCACTTTAATCATATCTTAGATCTTGTTCTGACTTATGGTATGGAAATTGAAGACTTAACAGTATTCCCTGAAAACTCCCTTCTGTCTGATCATTTCTTAATAACATTTACATTTACTCTGATGGACTACCCAGCAGTGGGGAATAAGTTTCATTACACTAGAAGTCTTTCAGAAAGCGCTGTAACTAGGTTTAAGGATATGATTCCTTCTTTATGTTCTCTAATGCCATATACCAACACAGTGCAGAGTAGCTACCTAAACTCTGTAAGTGAGGTAGAGTATCTCATCAATAGTTTTACATCCTCATTGAAGACAACTTTGGATGCTGTAGCTCCTCTGAAAAAGAGAGCTTTAAATCAGAAGTGCCTGACTCCGTGTTATAACTCACAAACTCGCAGCTTAAAGCAGATAACCCGTAAGTTGGAGAGGAAATGGCATCTCACTAATTTAGAAGATCTTCACTTAGCCTGGAAAAAGAGTCTGTTGCTCTATAAAAAAGCCCTCCGTAAAGCTAGGACATCTTACTACTCATCACTAATTGAAGAAAATAAGAACAACCCCAGGTTTCTTTTCAGCACTGTAGCCAGGCTGACAAAGAGTCAGAGCTCTATTGAGCCGAGTATTCCTTTAACTAGTAATGACTTCATGACTTTCTTTGCTAATAAAATTTTAACTATTAGAGAAAAAAATTACTCATAACCATCCCAAAGACGTATCGTTATCTTTGGCTGCTTTCAGTGATGCCGATGTTTGGTTAGACTCTTTCTCTCCGATTGTTCTGTCTGAGTTATTTTCATTAGTTACTTCCTCCAAACCATCAACATGTCTATTAGACTCCATTCCTACCAGGCTGCTCAAGGAAGCCCTACCATTAATTAATGCTTCAACCTTAAATATGATCAGTCTTTATTAGTTGGCTATGTACCACAGGCTTTTAAGGTGGCAGTAATTAAACCATTACTTAAAAAGCCATCACTTGACCCAGCTATCTTAGCTAATTATAGGCCAATCTCCAACCTTCCTTTTCTCTCAAAAATTCTTGAAAGGGTAGTTGTAAAACAGCTAACTGATCATCTGCAGAGGAATGGTCTATTTGAAGAGTTTCAGTCAGGTTTTAGAATTCATCATAGTACAGAAACAGCATTAGTGAAGGTTACAAATGATCTTCTTATGGCCTCAGACAGTGGACTCATCTCTGTGCTAGTTCTGTTAGACCTCAGTGCTGCTTTTGATACTGTTGACCATAAAATTTTATTACAGAGATTAGAGCATGCCATAGGTATTAAAGGCACTGCGCTGCGGTGGTTTGAATCATATTTATCTAATAGATTACAATTTGTTCATGTAAATGGGGAATCTTCTTTGCAGACTAAGGTTAATTATGGAGTTCCACAAGGTTCTGTGTTAAGACCAATTTTATTCACTTTATACATGTTTCCCTTAGGCAGTATTATTAGACGGCATTGCTTAAATTTTCATTGTTACGCAGATGATACCCAGCTTTATCTATCCATGAAGCCAGAGGACACACACCAATTAGCTAAACTACAGGATTGTCTTACAGACATAAAGACATGGATGACCTCTAATTTCCTGCTTTTAAACTCAGATAAAACTGAAGTTATTGTACTTGGCCCCACAAATCTTAGAAACATGGTGTCTAACCAGATCCTTACTCTGGATGGCATTACCCTGACCTCTAGTAATACTGTGAGAAATCTTGGAGTCATTTTTGATCAGGATATGTCATTCAATGCGCATATTAAAAACAAATATGTAGGACTGCTTTTTTGCATTTGCGCAATATCTCTAAAATTAGAAAGGTCTTGTTTCAGAGTGATGCTGAAAAACTAATTCATGCATTTATTTCCTCTAGGCTGGACTATTGTAATTCATTATTATCAGGTTGTCCTAAAAGTTCCCTGAAAAGCCTTCAGTTAATTCAAAATGCTGCAGCTAGAGTGCTAACAGGGACTAGAAGGAGAGAGCATATCTCACCCATATTGGCCTCTCTTCAATGGCTTCCTGTTAATTCTAGAATAGAATTTAAAATTCTTCTTCTTACTTATAAGGTTTTGAATAATCAGGTCCCATCTTATCTTAGGGACCTCATAGTACCATATCACCCCAATAGAGCGCTTCGCTCTCAGACTACAGGCTTACTTGTAGTTCCTAGGGTTTGTAAGAGTAGAATGGGAGGTAGAGCCTTCAGCTTTCAGGCTCCTCTCCTGTGGAACCAGCTCCCAATTCAGATCAGGGAGACAGACACCCTCTCTACTTTTAAGATTAGGCTTAAAACTTTCCTTTTTGCTAAAGCTTATAGTTAGGGCTGGATAAGGTGACCCTGAACCATCCCTTAGTTATGCTGCTATAGACTTAGACTGCTGGGGGGTTCCCATGATGCACTGAGTGTTTCTTTCTCTTTTTGCTCTGTATGCACCACTCTGCATTTAATCATTAGTGATTGATCTCTGCTCCCCTCCACAAAATGTCTTTTTCCTGGTTCTCTCCCTCAGCCCCAACCAGTCCCAGCAGAAGACTGCCCCTCCCTGAGCCTGGTTCTGCTGGAGGTTTCTTCCTGTTAAAAGGGAGTTTTTCCTTCCCACTGTTGCCAACTGCTTGCTCACAGGGGGTCGTTTTGACCGTTGGGGTTTTTCCGTAATTATTGTATGGCCTTGCCTTACAATATAAGGCGCCTTGGGGCAACTGTTTGTTGTGATTTGGCGCTATATAAATAAAATTGATTTGATTTTGTCAGCCGATCAGTGCAGTGTGACGGCGAACTACGGGGGCCGGTGAACACATTTAAGCAGGGATGTAAGCACCTCTCAGTTGAATGGAGTCAGAGCTCTATCTACTGGACAAACGGTGCAATTTTACATTGCTGACACAAACATTATTTCAGTAACTGTTCTGTTTATGAGAAATTATCGGCATTTTATCGGCAAAATTTCGCCCGATAGTGAGTACTTTGAAAAGGGCTTATATCGGTCGGGCTCTAATGCAGACTGAGATGTTATGAGCAGATGAGGGACTGGGAGTCTTTCAACTTGCAGCGCAATGCGGCTCGCAGTGTTAACAAAAGGAGGATTCATCCACAGCAGAGACTTGATCCATCAGCCGCAATTAACAGATTACAGCCGGTGCTGTAACCTGGCACCATAGTTGTGACAAATGGACTTTTCTTCAGCCAGGACATAAAGAATTAAATTATTTTCAGATGTCGTTTTGTAAAGGTGGATGTTTTCATCAGAATGAAGATGATCTCACTAAAACGGACAGGTAAAACAATATTATTTAGTCCTTGTGTGAATGGTTTTAATATTTAATAATAGCATGTTTATCATGCTGCTAACATACAGTGTACTAACTGTATTCAAGAAGGAAACAAGCTTTATTTTAAAAATAGCTGATATTTTCCATCCCACGTGTCATTTTTCAGATTTGAAATGTATGTACCTGTTTCTAAAATTAAAAAAAAAGACAAAAATCCAGACTTCCTCATCACTTTTTTCTGATGTCAAGGATAGTAAAACAAACTTAAAAAAATGTATTTATATATATATATATATACATACATACATACATACACACACACACACACACACACACACACACACACTCAACAAAAATATAAACGCAACACTTTTGGTTTTGCTCCCATTTTGTATGAGATGAACTCAAAGATCTAAAACTTTTTCCACATACACAATATCACCATTTCCCTCAAATATTGTTCCCAAACCAGTCTAAATCTGTGATAGTGAGCACAGTTGAGGTGCAGTTTTGTTTTATTGGGGGGGGATACCAGTCAGTATCTGGTGTGACCACCATTTGCCTCATGCAGTGCAACATCTCCTTCACATAGAGTTCATCAGGTTGTCAATTGTGGCCTGTGGAATGTTGGTCCACTCCTCTTCAATGGCTGTGCGAAGTTGCTGGATATTGGCAAGAACTGGTACGCGCTGTCGTATACGCCGGTCCAGAGCATCCCAAACATGCTCAATGGGTGACATGTCCGGTGATTATGCCGGCCATGCAAGAACTGGGACATTTTCAGCTTCCAAGAATTGTATACAGATCCTTGCAACATGGGGCCGTGCATTATCCTGCTGCAACATGAGGTGATGTTCTTGGATGTATGGCACAACAATGGGCCTCAGGATCTCATCACGGTATCTCTGTGCATTCAAAATGCCATCAATAAAATGCACCTGTGTTCTTCATCCATAACAGACGCCTGCCCATACCATAACCCCACCGCCACCATGGGCCACTCGATCCACAACATTGACATCAGAAAACTGCTCACCCACACGACGCCACACACGCTGTCTGCCATCTGCCCTGGACAGTGTGAACCGGGATTCATCCGTGAAGAGAACACCTCTCCAACGTGCCCAAACGCCAGCGAATGTGAGCATTTGCCCACTCAAGTCGGTTACGACGACAAACTGGAGTCAGGTCGAGACCCCGATGAGGACGACGAGCATGCAGATGAGCTTCCCTGAGACGGTTTCTGACAGTTTGTACAGAAATTCTTTGGTTATGCAAACCGATTGTTTCAGCAGCTGTCCGAGTGGCTGGTCTCAGACGATCTTGGAGATAAACATGCTGGATGTGGAGGTCCTGGGCTGGTGTGGTTACACGTGGTCTACGGTTGTGAGGCTGGTTGGATGTACTGCCAAATTCTCAGAAAACGACTTTGGAGACGGCTTGTGGTAGAGAAATGAACATTCAATACACAAGCAACAGCTCTGGTTGACATTCCTTCTGTCAGCATGCCAATTGCACGCTCCCTCAAATCTTGCGACATCTGTGGCATTGTGCTGTGTGATAAAACTGAACCTTTCAGAGTGGCCTTTTATTGTGGGCAGTCTAAGGCACACCTGTGCACTAATCATGGTGTCTAATCAGCATCTTGGTATGGCACACCTGTGAGGTGGGATGGATTATCTCAGCAAAGGAGAAGTGCTCACTATCACAGATTTAGACTGGTTTGTGAACAATATTTCAGGGCAATGGTGATATTGTGTATGTGGAAAAAGTTTTAGATCTTTGAGTTCATCTCATACAAAATGGGAGCAAAACCAAAAGTGTTGCGTTTATATTTTTGTTGAGTGTATATCAGTCTAGGGCTGAAACGATTAGTCGAGTAACTCGAATAATACGATTACAAAAAATGTTCGAGGCAAATTCTGTGCCTCGAAGCTTCGTTTAACGTTGTAGTACATATGCCAGGCCTGTGTGTGGCGCTGCAACGTCCACAGAAGGGAAAAAAAAAAACAGAAGAAGACTGGAGCATAACAGCTAATGAAATTAGCAACGATAGCTATCGCTTTCCAGCGTGACACAGAGTAAAATAAAGCCTTTTAAGAGATAGATGGTCCACGCTGATCATCTGAAATAGACTTACTGTGCATTTAAAGCGAAGCAATGTGTTTGTCTCGTTTTAAAAAACACACAGTCTGCTCTACGTGGGGAGGGACGGTGGCCGGCTGCTCTCTGCACGGTGTGAGGGGCTCTCAGACCGGGCGAGTCACAGCTCTGGCCCCAACTACATTGACAAACAGCAGAAGTGCACTCTTTCTTCTGTGTTTCCCTCAGACTCACACTGTTTGACTTTTTAATTTTTTGCTTTTTTGGACAACACACAACACTTCACAAACACTGACTTAAATAAAATAATAATTTTAAAAAAAAAACTGACTGCGAGGCTGCATGTTCAACCTCCAGCTGAAATGCATCTGCTGAATTGCAGAGAAAGAGGGGAAAAAAAAAAAACTTAAAAATGGTTACATTTTACAAGTTCGAGAAAACAAAACAGAAAGCCACATCCCATCGCCATTTCAGCAAAATGCCAACACTATGGCGCAGTTTCATCAACATTTCAGCATTTTTAGTGATTATTTGTGCACATTTTTTGGTGTCACCTACACTTTAAGGCACATACGAGGTCTATTAGAAAAGTATCCGACCTTATTATTTTTTTCAAAAACCAGATGGATTTGAATCACGTGTGATTGCGTCAGGCAAGCTTGAACCCTCGTGCGCATGCGTGAGTTTTTCCACGCCTGTCGGTTGCGTCATTCGCCTGTGAGCAGGCTTTGAGTGAGGAGTGGTCCAGCCCCCTCGTTGGATTTTCATTGTCAGGAAATGGCGGAATGATTTGGGCTTTTTTTCCATCAGAATTTTTTCAGAAACTGTTAGAGACTGGCAGCTGGAAACCATTAGAAAAATTTATCTGGCTTTTAGGGAAAATGTTACGGGCTTGGTAGAGAATAAGGAGTGTTACTGACGCTTTAAGGACGGCCCCCAGCGGCTGTGGGGCACGCCGCGCTCCGAAGCCGCCATCGACAGGCTGAATGACCATTTAATTTCTAAACGGATGGCTGTCTGGATCTGTGACCGTGTGCCATTTCTCTGGTTATCACAAGAGCTGGACATCAACCATTTTCCGGCAGATTTCACTTTTAACAAGAGATTTTGTCATGGAAAGCCGAGCGGAGGCTTCGCGCGTCACGGTGGATTCGATACTGGAGCGAGACAAAACCACCTCCGTTTTGGTCTCACAGGACGGCTTTGAGATGGCGTTCATACAGCTGTCGGTGGTTTTTCCATCGAGTGATTATCCGAGAAATTGTGGATGTGCCTGGACATGCCAGAACATGTCCCGTGAGGCTTCATCACGGCGTTGCTTTGCGCCATGCGGCACCGCCGCGACGCGCGAAGCCTCCGCTCCTCTTTCCATGACAAAAACTCCTGTAACAATGGAATGTGCCGTTCATTTCCAAACTGGACGCTGTGTTTTATCCGGGACGTCGTCTGACTAGCACAGGAATTGTGAAAAGCCGTGGACATCAGCACTTTTTTGGCACATTGAGACAGACGTGCGGAGAAATTTCGCGCACGAATTTGCCTCAAACATTTTTTGTAATCAAATTCTTCAAGGTACTCAACTAATTGTTTCAGCCCTAGCCCAAACTACAAAACAGTGACTCATACTGAAAAAAATAAATAAATAAAAATACAGTACTTGAAGTAGCCAAGGACATGAATGAGGGTAGTGCCTTAAAGCAGTGATTCACAAAGGATTTAATCATCCATAAAGTAGCAACGAACAACAAAAATATTCAAATTTAAGAAGCTAACTCTAAAGAATTTGGACTCCTCCCCCACCCCCCTTCAAATTAGTCAAAACAATTACTTGATTTTGCAAATTTAGTAGTTGATGAATCATTGATGTAGCTAAAAATAAGCTCCACTAAACAGTTGGAACAATTGCATGGGAATGCCTATTATCTGCCGCTGCCAAGGCCAGGTCAGGCGTGGCGTTTTGTTAGCATGTGTGAACAGTGGCTGTGGGTTTATCTCGCTGTTGCATGTCATGTGGGGCAGAATAATGGGAGATTGCTCTTTGAAACAACACACCCCTCTGTCCACGGTTTAGCCTCAACTGTACTCACGAGTGCATTCTTCAACACTGAATCCAAACATGCACACCTCAACATGGTGCTAATGACTAGCCTCCATCACACAGATGAAAGTAAAGAGACACACATCATGTTCCAGAAAGAATTCTAACCCGATGCTAAGTGATCACATAACAAAAGAAAGGAAAGTGAGAGTGACACAGTGCAGACAGAATGGATCTGGAACCAGGAACACATTTCAGCTGCACTGCAGTCAAGGGTGTGGGCGTGAGGAGTGGGAGTAAAACAAACATACCGCACGGCCTCTGGTTGCATGTGTGATACGTGTTGTGTTCTGCAGTGTGACTGTATCGAGGATGACTGCACGGAGCCAGACTGACAGAGCTGCGCCTCATCCTTTGGGAGTTCCACTCATTCTGAGAGAGTGACCAAATCCAGGGATTTACCATCACAAACACACATTGATCTTCACCATTTGGCTTTAAAGTCTTACTAATCTTTAGTTTATGGGGGAAGGGACTTCACACACCACACTGCTCCCAATTTGGCCCCAAATCCTTGTGTTCTATAAGTATTCAGCTTTCCTATTAAAGTCAACATGGTTTTAATGACATTACTTTCTTCTTAAACATTGTAAATAATAAGTCAAAGACCCACAGTATCTATTATGATGAGCACTCCACTATGAAATCAAAATACATTATGTTTTCAAAGGAGTAGAATGTTGGTTATATTATTATGTATATTCCTGTATATTCATTTTGTGAATTGTTCTGTGAATTGTTCTGTAATTTATGTCTGTACCGTGGCCCAAGCAGAGGGTCACCCCTTTGAGTCTGGTCTGCTTGAGGTTTCTACCTCAGAGGGAGTTTTTCCATACCACTGTTGCTCTGGGGGTTAGTAAGGTCAGACCTTACTTGTGTGAAGCGCCTTGAGGCAACTCTGTTGTGATTTGGCGCTATATAAATGAAAATAAATTGAAATTATGTGCAAAAAAATTTTTTTTTAAATGTCAAAATTGTATCTTTACTCCAAGTTGGGAAGGGAGGAGGGGAACTTTCCCACCCTTCATGCCTCTGGCTGTACACCTGCAAAGAATTTGTGAGTACCAAGACTGACACACACAGTTAATGATCGGTATGAATACATACGTCCAGTTCTGATCCATGGGTCAACTGGACGCACAGCAGATTTATCAATGTGCCTTCTGAGGAAATCAGTGTAGAAAAGCTGCATTCTGCACCCCCAGGAACATCAGTGCTTTAGGAGTTTGACATGTTTTTGGACATATACACTGTACATTTTTCTGTTGAATCTTATTTTTCACTTGTATCCAAGTCATGATAAAGCCTTCACTTGCATTTCAGGGGTTGAAATACATTTTTTGACCTACTTGCACTGGTGCTAGTAACAAAAAATTACTTGCACCAAAAAAAAGTACTTGCACAACCAAAAGTCAGTCTTATATCAACCTTAAAACTCCTCCTCTGATGTGTCAGACTCTTAATTCCTCTCTGGGGAGAGTCTGCCACTGCTGCTCTCCCCTCAGTTTTTTTTTTTTTTTCCACGTGCGCGCGTGAACGAATCGTCCGTGAAGATTATTTTATTTATTAACTACACAGATGTATAATAAAACAAATGGTGACTGGTTTATAACACAATTATGACAGTTTCAGGGGAGAGAGAGCGAGGAACTAGGGAGCCCTGGAAGTGTCATCGCAAAATGGTTTGCATGTGGAGAGAATGTGTGCATGTTTTATTATATTGTGCGCTCGTTTTATGATATTGTGCACACGTTTTAACCATCGTTTGAGTAAAACAAGGGCATGATCTACTTAAACGTGGCCACAATTTGTAAAGCGTGCACTCAATATTGTCTTGACACATAAATGCTGACTATTAGTCAACAAACCAGGAGACAGTGTGATACATTTCCCCATTAAAAATGGATCTAGTCAGGGCGTATCATCATGGTTTGGGCATACAGAGAACTCCAGTTGTCCAGCATGGCATCATCTGGAGTTTAAGCACATTAAAAAGGATGCTGAGGTCGAAGCATTGTGAGGATGACAATTTAGGTCATATCATGAAGTTAATTTTGAACAAAAGGAAAACGTGCGCACATTTTATTAATTTGTGTGCTCAATTAAAGGATAACGTGCGCAGAAATTATCATGGCCAGAAAAAAAAAAAAAAAAAAAAAAAAAAATCACTTTAAGTGACGTCTCCTGGGTTCCGTAAAGGAACCGCAGCGGCAGCCACTTTTTTTTTTACGTGCCTGTGTGAACTAATCGTCCGTGAAGATCATTTTATTAACTACATAGATGTATAATAAAACAAATGTTGACTGGTTTATAACACAATGATGACAGAGTTTGAGGGGAAGAGAGAGAGAGAGAGAGAGAGAGAGAGGAACCACAGCCAGCCAGTTTTTTTTTTCTTTTCTTTTCGCGCACGCGAACATAACAAATGGAGCACAGAAACTCGCTCCGTGTGTCTGAGTCATAAAACGCAGGGAAGACGAAGACAACACACTGGAAATTGTTTTTTTTTCCCCTTATTTATTCCTTTATTGGTTCATTTTACTGGTGCTTATAGTTGATAAAACTTGGATAAAGTTACTTGCACCAGTGCAAGTGCAGTATAAAATTACGTGCACCGCTCGAATAATACGTGCACAAACTAGCACATGCACGTACTATTTCGAGCCCTGCACTTAAAGTAAAAGCAGGTACACCCCTGTATCACTGCACCATTTTATATCCACATAATTGCATGATACAGTTATAGTTCAATAGGTCAAGCGCATCTTCAAATCTTGATTACTTCTCTGTCTGTATGCAGATGCACTTATACTGTAGCTCAATGGGTAAAGCAGATCTCAGTTACTTCAGTCTGTGCAGATGTGAAACTTAAGTGAATGTTTTGTTTTTTTTCACTTGTAATTCAGTTGGGATAAAACCATTTGCCAATGCCACATGCATAAATTATATTTTACAGTTAGGAGAGGTAAGGGAAAATTTCCTGTTGCACTTGTTGCTGCATCCATGAAACTATGGAACTGCGAAGTCCTGGATGGCAATCACTCAGGAAGGCAACTGTCCACACACATCTCAGTCTATCTACGGCAGTCAGGTGAAACATGGGCATCCCTTGACCTTTTCAAGCTCTGGGCATGCTCAACATTGTGGCAACTGCAAACTGGATCATAAGCACGCCACTACCAAAATATCATCGTTAATGATCCCTAAAAATGTCATTAATACACCTTATTTAAGTTCCCCTAAGTAACTGTTCATTTGACACAGTCATTCCAGGGAAACAAGGATCATCCAAAGAGACCAAGTATGAAAGATATACAGTCAATGCTTTAAGCCAATGGGTAGTGTCCAAGTCTCAAACCCATACAGTAAGGCCGGAAGCACGAGGACATCAAAGACTCAGACCTTTGATCTCTTGTAAAGATATCGGCATCACCAAACACCTGTGTCTACTCTAGCAGGACCATAAGCTCTTCCCAGATGCCTTTCGATCTCAAAGACCAAGGACCCAACATGTATGTGACTGCTGAGACAAGTGAATCTCAGGTTTCAGGTTTCACACTTCCACCACATACAGAAACACTTCTGATGGCAGAGTCCAAGAAATCATTGAAAGCTTAGATCTAGTCTTGATCCAGGAGAAATGTAAAACCCAATCACTCTAATTATTCACTCAGTTTTTATGGTTATGGTAACAAATTATATGCCATCTGTTATACTGTACATGCAGCCAGACGTACTGACATTAGCTGCATGTGATACATCCTTCAGAAATGAAAAGAAAAAATCTAATTGTTTTTAAACTAATCACTATCTTCTGAACTAAGACAGATCTTCACAAAACAAAACACAAATGTAGTCTCAAATCAGAATGACAACAAACCAACATTTTGCTTGTAAACAACATTTCAGATAACTCCATTAGAGATCTGAGGAAAACCGGAAATGAACCTTGCAACAATTTACTCCTGATACTATGTACAGGAAGTTGCCTGTCTGTCTTAAAGAATGAGTATTCATATGGGCTGGACAGCTCAACATCAGGAACTAGTAAATGCAGCAGACATCATACAGGCAGCAGATTGCATCAATATTAAAATTCTGGTAAATTCTTGCCTTTCTGGTATGTTGCATATTGCTTGTTTTTTAATCATTGTTCTTAAATGAACTTGGCAATGTTTTCTGTATCATGATGCACGATATTCCATATAAATTAAATTCCTAAATCATTAGCATGACACGACTGTAACGATATTATCATGTTACTACAATTTTTATGCAAAGTGACACGTTTCATCTTGAATAATAAAAATTAGATGTTTACAGTATTATCTAAATGTGCTTGAACTGTTAATGACCGACTTTAAGACAAAACAAAAAAGTTCAAGCAGAGCCTCCGCAGGACTTGAGCAGCACAATAATCGATGTTTACCAAGAGCATTCAAAGTAAAAACAATACAACATAAATCAGAGGCCTGTGATCAGGCTAATATGTGGTTAAAGGGGAAAACAGACGTACAGTTCAGAAGAAACAGTCTGATGAGAGGTGGGTTCACGGAACCATAGCACTTAAAACAGAAACAACCGTAAATCTAAAAAAATAAAAAAAATAATAAAAAATGAGAAGAGGTGCCTTTCTGCACCGATCGAGGGTAACGTTAGCAAAACAGACACCTAGGAACCAACACTACGACACCAACAACACACACGAAGCGGACACATTCTGAAAACTAAGCCGCTGGAGTTAACTCTTACCCTCTTTATGATGATGATGATGTGAACAAATATAAAAAGTATATTCGGCAGTTTTCGCAATTTTGGTCCACGACCCTGGTGATTTCAGAGTGGGTTTATTTGCGCTGCTCGGTGCTCCGCCCACCCACCATCATCCTAGCTGGGTGCGGCAAACGGGTTAATCTGCGGCATGCCATTGGCTACTCATAGACACGTGACTAGATCACAGAATTTGATTGGTGAACGAGACGACCACCCACCCCATGGGGGCTTTGTGTTTACTGCTGAAGGCAGAAACCATGAAGCTGAAAGCAAAAAAAAACGGCTAAGAGTTGAAGCTCAGTTATTATTATTTTTTAATCATTTTATTTATGCAAAGTAAAAACGGGCAATCTGAAATATGTGCATGTAAATCCACATCAAAATGAATATTTATCAAACGTCACAATCTACAGCATGGCTACCCAATGTGAGGCCCACGGGCCACTTTTGGCCCACATCCCCTTTGTTTTTGTCTTGTTGTGACAATAGACAAATCTCTCTGAAAATTAATCAAATAAAGTTAAGTACACCAAAGAATAGTGTCATCATTATTTTTGAATTTTTATTTCCGAATTAGAATACTGAGCAGCACGGCGGATTATTGGTTAACACTGTTGCCTCAAAGCAAGAATGTTGTTGGATTGATTCCCACTTGCAAAACACGTGTGCAAATCAAGGAATATTTGTAGGTCACCCTCTGTGGATTTGCAGGTATTAATGAGACAAATTTAATTCCATATGCGATAGACTGTCCATCCTGTCCAGGGTGTACCCTGCCTCATGCCCCATGACTGCTGGGATAGGCTCCAGCTCCCCCCGCAACCCTTAATTGGAGTAAGCGAGTATAGAAGATGGATGGAATTAAAATACTACTTTAAAAAAATAATATATGAAATTGGAGCATAATTGTATGTATGTCACACGGGATCGAGACTTGGCCCTCCATCCACATTATTTTGTGGCCCTTCAAAGGAAATAATTTGGGTATGCCTGGTCTCCAACTTGCAAATATAGAATATAAAAATATATGAGAAAACAATGAAAGTCAATTTCCTCCAAAATATATATTTTGATTCACAGGAAACTATTTTAAAAGAAGTCTAAATGTACATAGTAGAACAGGTAGCTCAGTGGATAAGGAGCTGGCCTGCCAATATGTAGACCTTGGTTCAAATCCCACTCATGCTACTTGTTTATGTCCTTGGACAAGACACAATTGCCTCAGTCCACCCAGCTGTAAATGGGCACCAGCCTTGGCTAGGGAAGTCATTTGCTTTGGACAAAGCCAAAGTAATAAACTGAGGAAAAAGTATAGCATATTACATTCCTCTTGTCCATCCACCCATCTGTGCATGGTTCCATGCACATTGTGACATATCTCATTAATCGATGCATAGAACGTAATAATTTTGGTGTCAAGATATCATGAAGAGGCAAGGGTCTTTTAACAGTAATGGATCGTTTTGTCATTTAATGACCAAAGACAAAATTAGCTCACTGCTCAAGTCTTCGTAATATGAGACTAGAGAGTAGATTTGAGGCTGAAGTTACTCAGAAACCCCATGTTACCTGAAAATAACTGGAGAGTCCCATTTTGATCTTTGACCTTAAATGAACCCACCCCTCTCTGAAATTCAGGAACAGTTTTATGAGATAAAGATGATGAAAAAGCATCACAGTTGAAAGCCTAGCTTTTAATTCATGGTGCCATAATGCAGAAGAGTATTTGTATGTTGGGAATAATTTGACACCCCCCCCCCCCCCCCCCCCCCCATAAAAAAACAATGATAAGATAAACAAATGAAAAAATAAATAAGAAAGAAAATTGTGCCTGGAGGATGTTTTTACAATTATTAGTGGCTGTATACTATGGGGAAGAAAAAAATATGGGGATCAAGTTGTGCGATAATGCTACATATACGCATTACTGTATAATTCGAAATACGGTAGCGTGCAAATGTTTGAGCACCACAGGGCTTTTCCACATTTAAATTTTTTATATCAAATTAAAAAAAAGAAAAATTTAGGATTCTTTGTATTAAAATTCCCTGCAGCAGACTGGCGTCCTGTCCTGGGTGTACCCCGCCTCGCGCTCTATGACTGCTGGGATAGGCTCCAGCCCCCAGCGACCCTTAATTGGTCTAAGCGGTAGAAGATGAATGAATGAATGAATGAATGTATTAAAATTTCGACAGTGATGCCCTTTAAAATCACAGTGAGAATACATTTCTAGAATATGATATAAATTACATAAAAATATCAAAGCCACAATAATAGAAAGAATAAGTATGAGCAACCTTTAGGTATCAAGAAATCCCCCTCTGCTTTTCCATTTTTTCACTTGGGGTGACCACATCAGATTCCAAATAGATCTGCATGCTGACTTTGCTCAAGTTTTGCACCAGAAGCCCTTCATGATGCAACTCCACATTGCATGGAGATAGGGCAGCGATGGTCTTGAACTGGGAACCTTCTAATCCAAAAGAAGAAGAAGAAGAGGATCATATTTAACATGGGTAGCCAACGAAAGCACAAAGCTTGTTTCCAGAAGGGCCCACGGCACGTGTCTCTCACTCCTCCCCAGCACTGTTGTTAAGAGTGCCAGTTGGGAGCATGGCTGTGATCGGGAAGCGAACCCAGATCACTGGCGTCCCAGTCCAACGTGCAAACCATTACACCACCATCTCCCTGTAAGTGGTTAGTGCACCAGAATAGTTGCACTAACCACTTGGGTCCCACATTGCCCATGAGCATGCTTTAGTATAACACCTAAATCCTAATTTTTACAACTATTTTTCTTTCAGCATGTCAGCTGATGGATACATGAACCTTTAAAATTCAATACACGTCTTGGAGTTAATTTACTGGTGTTAAATAATTTACAATATGGTACTGTACAGCAAATCTGTCTAGAGAAATTGTTTCTTAAGAAAAAAAGAAGCACATTGTCTGCACTAACCCACAGCACCCTGGGCAAATAATAAGTGACACTTTGATAAGTGACACTTTTATGCAGAAATTTTGTCTGCAGAAGGCTTTAACAAAGTACAGTTCAGTGTTACTGATCTTTGACATTTTGACCTCAAAACCTATAGGCTCCTTGGGGTCACCATGCATAAACCCCCTAACAAATTTGGTGATGATCAGCCAATTAGGAAAGAAGTTATTGCACTCACAAGATTTTTACAATGTTCACTCCAGTGACCTAGACTTTTGACCTCCAAATCAATCTTCTTGAAGCCACTACATGTAATGCATGTACCAAATTTGGTGACAATCTGAAATTTCAGCAAATGTTTGCCCGAAGGCACAAGCCTAGATTTTATCAGTTTTCTTCCACCAAACTGCAACAGAAACGTTGCACTAGTTTCTTCAGTCATAGCCACAGCAGCCTACAACTCCATCTGAGTTGTCATTTTGCCTTGGTGGCTTCCCTCACTGGTCTCCTTCTTTGCATGTTATTCAGTTTTTGAGAACTAACTACTTCCCCCTGCCAAAACTACTTTTATACAGCAACATTTGGAGCATAACTGAACTGTTTTTTTTGCGGAAACGTATGCACCTGTGGGTGACAACATGGCGCCTGTAAAACAGTGTAAAAAACATCTAACATGTTGAAATGGTCAGAAATGATTAAATTAAATGATCTACAAATGAAAAATAAGATTTACAAATTTACAAACTGGTGCATAATTCTGGGCAGTCACAAATGTGTCTTCTAATCCAAATAAAAATAATAGCCATTTGAACACAAAATCCACCTCAAATCCTGAAAAAATGACAATATTTTATGTACAAATGTTCAACTTCAAATATCTCAATGTCTTTGCTTTGCATAATGTTCCCGTGCAAGCAAATGTCGAAATATATCTGTGACGTTAGTTACAGATACCTGAGAACCGAGATGACCCAGTTTTCCACCGGCGCATAAACGCAGCACGGATTTGTGCAGTGCTGGAAAAAAGTGTGAAAAAAGTGTGAAAACCCCGCAGGAACAATGTAACCAGATCATTTCCACCAGGAACACACGAACAGAATACTTTTATTATTTATGACGTGGATCATTTTAAAAACGCCTCAGCTGCTGCGGAGGATCACACATGTGGCTGTCATGTTCGATCTTAGCCACTAGATGGCGGAGCTTCAACACAATCGTTCACAAATCAGGTTGCGACACACAGGGATGTGTGCAGGAGTTATTTCATCATCGTTTGACAAACGCCAGTGTGTACTGGAATGCTCGTGCATACCATAGTCTGCAGTTAAACCCCAGCACACACACCACTGAAGTGACTGTCATTCCACTGGTAAGTCTGCAAATTCTGCAATGTTGCAAGAAAGCAAACAAGCCCATTTATATTCAAAAAGGAAACAATAACATTACTTGGAAGTGAGATTTCTCTTTTCGCGACAGCCAGTCTGGGTTCAAATTGACCACTTCTCGCTTTCATTTCTTCTATTCAATCAGTTGGAGATTGCACAGAAGAACCTGTGACAGTGTTCAAACGAAGGATGCTGCAAGCAGCCAGTATGGTCGGCATGCACTTGGGTTCATTTGCAGAATAAAAAATATATGACTTCTGAGTCATGATCAGTGCAGAATTCTGATGCATTTACAATTAAGCAATAACAGATCATTACATACTATTACATACTCATTACTACCAGGGGGTGGGTAACTTGTTCCAGAAAGGGCCAAGAGGCTGCAGGTTTTCTTTGCAGCCACTGACTCCACCAGGTGATTTCACTGATTAATATCACTTTGAGCAGGTGGAAATCACCTGGTGGAGTCAGTGGCTGCAAAGAAAACCTGCAGCCTCTTGGCCCTTTCTGGAACAAGCTGCCCACCCCTGCTATATGCGCATGTTTGTTTACAATAATAATTGCACGTGTGTGGTGGCACATGAAGTATTGTTTTCAATTTTGTGTGCCCTTTCATGAACGTGTGTGTGTGTGTATAAACAAAATTAAGAGTTTTGATCTGATTTAAACCAAAATTGGTGGAATGATTGAGGGTCAGCTAAGTTCAAATGATCTGAAAAATTAGTTAAAAGGCACCTCAACTTGCTCTTTTCAATGCGAGAAGGCAGCGGCTCTACTCAGAGTTCCTCCTGCATATTCATGCCTCTCATCCTGTCCCCGAGTGTAAATCCAGATAACCAATGGAAAAATCTATCCTGGAAGTCACTGAATGAAAGGCGGGATACGCCCTGAACATTCTGGCAAAGAGCTGCATATAGACAGATGAACACATTCACACCTTATGGACAATTTAGAGTCACCAATGCAGCCACGCAAATGTGGCGAGAACATGCAAAACGCCACACAGAAAGAACATTATTATTAAGCATTATTTAGGTGTCTTTTCTTTGCAAAGACTTCAACCTGACAGACAGAGAGCATGTCAGCCACAAGCTGCAACATAATGTGCGGCGGCATGCACCTCAAACTATGCGCTGTTGCTCCTTATGTTTATTTGTGAACATGTCAGAGATTGCTGGCGTGACTGTGGCAGAACACTCAGCCCCAAAGGACTTACTTCAATTTAACGGTGTTCAATCTGCCTGCGCAACAAAAGTTTAGCAAACTTCAAGTAAAACAACAGAAATGATCCGCTGTGCAAAAAACCCGATCAGCTCTTCTTAGTTCAAAAATCTGCTGGGTTACTTGAAATTCTGAGTAATTTGATTTTATGTGTTAAAATTAGTATGGAAAAGCTCAGTCTGTGCCACAACTTGGGATATAAAGTCACACATTCATCAAGGTTTCTGCGTACACGTTGTACTTTTAATGCGAGCGGACCAGAGGCCTTGACCTCTGACTCTTGCAGCGCTAATCCGAGCGTATTCCAGTCGACTCTGGCTGATCTCAGAACCAGCACTGGCTCTTGTCGTGTTGTGAATAGCTGCACTCTGCCTTGCACCATGGATACGCCAGTGAGCGACTCTAAATATATCCAATTGGTAATTCTCAAGAGCAGGCATGGGTATCGCATATATAACCTACAACTTAGAAAATGATGCTTTTTCATCCATACAGTATTTTGATGTTTGTTTTTGCGTGTCACTGTGGCCGCATAAACCTGAGGGTCGAGAGGAACAAACAGACAAAGACACAGAAGAACAAACTAATTTGCACTGATAAATGAGATAAAAACAAATCTTTAAAAAATGCATATGTGTGGCAAATGGCTGCAAATCATTTTTGCTGCAGTATTACATTAAAGTTTTCAGCGCACATTCCCGAGTCACCTGTTTTCTCTTAGCAGCACATGTCACAGAGCGACTGAAGATAAACCCAGCTGCTTTTCGGATTCATTTCAGGCAGCACTTAACTGTCCTCTTTTAACCGCAGCCAGCCTTCATCTCAAAAGCTAGCGAATCACCACAAGCCAACCTGAAAAACAGACAAATTTCTGATTATTCCGAGTAGATCACATGGCCTGATCGGGGGGTGGATAGGTGCATTTTGATAGATGCACCCAACAGCTGAACCGGACAGGTACGTTTCTGAACATTTGTTATTTGTGAATCCACAGAGCAACAAGTGAAGTACAACGTGAAGCTGTTTCATCCTTCACGAGCACGAGTCTGTTTTGTGCTCAAAGCTGGTATTGTGCTCGGCCAGCAGAGCCGAGGAAAGCTTCAGCCCCTCCTCCTCTGTCCTGCACAAGACAAGGGTCAGCCTGTTTCTCCTCCACTCTGTTTTTGATTCACTTCTGCTTCAGGAAAACACTGGCTAAACTTTGACCCCAAACAGTGACCTTTTAAACTCACAGCCCCACCTACAGCTTTTTCTCAAATGAGGCTAAAGGTGAATGATTTGTCAGTGTGAAATGCAAAGTCCAGAACTTTGGGGGAAAAAGTGGCAATAATAACAATGATAATAATAAATATATATAATAACAATAATAATAGTAACATAATAATGATAATAATAATAATAATGATGTGGTGGATACAGTGATGCAGCATGCAAATGTGAAATATTCCAAAATTGGACCTGGACTGTTTTGTAATTCTGCCACTGTGCAAAACTTCCAGAAGTGTACAGAGCCATGGTCCATATGTGGAATTATTGTTCAAAATTTTAAACTTTTTTTTTTTTTTTTTTACTTTTTCTTAATCCTAACTATATCCCTAATCCTTTTGTGATTAATTAATCTGTAATGCTCCACAACAGCTGAAACTTTGTGGTGGACCCTTGTTCCAAAACTGGAAGTGCACTGCGCCCTGCTAAGGGCTGTAAAGAAACACCTATTGACTATTTTTCCATGGTTGTGGTTGTGGTTGCGCACATATATCTTGAGACTTCCCAACTTAGAGTGAAAATATCAACCTGATCTAACGCCAAGTTCATAATGCATCATGAAATGTGATTTAATCTGTTAGTTTGTGATGCAAAATTTGGAGTGATAGGAGGGGGCCATTGGGGTTATGATTGGTGCTAGGGTTAAAAATAGTGCCTGAAACTTGACCGTGTCACGAAAATGTGATGCATTTCGTGATATCATGGAAAAAAACTGTGAGACTGAGTTGAAAATAGCCTAGATGTACCCTGTTATACATAAAAAGCTTAGAAATGAGCATGTGAGCCTCCAGTCATTCATTTATGACTCTCTTGCAACGTAAATTTTAGTTAACAGTATGATGTTCTAGTTCTAACCTTTGCTAGTTAGCAGCAGGCTTTTCTCTAGTGCCGCCTATGCAGTGTTATTGTGTCTCTCTGTGGTCCTGCGACAGACTGGCTTCCTGTCCTTGGTGTACCCCACCTCATGCACTATGACTACTGGGACAGGCTCCAGTCCCCTGTGACCCTTAATTGGAGTAAGCTATTGAAGATGAGTGAGTGAATGAATGAGTGAGCATTATAATGTGGGGACCAATAGAAAAAATAATAAAAATTTACATCACATGAATGACTGGAGGCTAGCCGGGAACTTTTATAGATAATGGGCTATGTCACTACAGTATTTTCTCAGCTGTCGCTTTGCAATGAAAACATTCTAAGCTGGGGAATTCTCAAGATACACATGTGCAATAGAGGTGGGCGATACCGGGAATTTTGGTATTGATCCGATACCAAGTAAATACAGGCCCAGTATCGCCGATATCGATAACGATACCAATACTTTTTCATGTTTAAGCTTCATAGAGCCAAAGGATCCAAAAGACCGAGGATAGAATTTCACCAAACATTGTACATGACAACAAAATACTTTATTATCACAATCAACATTTTTGTTTTAAAAAAAAAATCACTCAACACAACTTAAAACAAAATTTCCTGAAGGTTTGTACTGCTCTGTGTTGTGTGACACAGTGCAGCGCTGCTCTTACAGACAGAGTGTAGACTTTGATGAATCTGCATGCGCAGCAGTCAGTGCGTGCGGGAGAGAAAAAAAGCTTGAGTATCGATCTTTTTACACGAAGACCGTTCAATATCAATACCAGCGTTGGTATCGATATTAGGATCGTTCCGCCCACCTCTAATGTGCAACTCGATCCATGTACACTGACTGCCTCTATAAAAAGGGTCTTACCAGGCTCTTTTTTCTGAGGAGGCTTAAGTCATTTGATGTGTGTAACCAGTTGTTGTCTATGTTCTATCAGTCTGTTGTTGTGGCTGTCCTTTTCTTTGCTGTGGTGTGTTGGGGCAATAGTATCTCTGCCAGAAACTGCAAGAAGCTGGATAAGCTGGTTAAGAGGGCGCAGTCAGTGATCGGGGGATCACTGGACACCGTGGGCAGCTGCGGAGAGGTGTATGAGGTGGAAGGTGCAGGCAATCCTCAATAACAACAGACACCCTCTGCATGAGACTCTGTCCGTCCAGAGGAGTAATAGATCTGAGCGCTTCCTGTCCGTTCGGTGTAGGACAGAGCGCTTCAGGAGATCCTTCATTCCTGCTGCTATTCGAGCCCACAATGACTATTGCTGATTTAGCTGTGTGTGTGTGTGTGGGGTGTGTGTGTGTGTGTGTGTGTGTTATGTTACGGGTTTTTCTTTTGTTTTAACTATTTTTTTATATTTATTGTCTTTCTGTCTTTTAAAACCAGATTTGCTACTGTACGACAACTGAATTTCTCCATGAGGGGATTAATAAAGTATCTATCTATCTATCTATGTAAAAAATACCAACTTGGTTCTAAAAAAAAAAAAGTCACCAGTTTCTAAAATGCAAAAGTTTTTCGATTTTGTCCACATTTGCATACTGCGCAACCGCCTAAATTACCTAAATTATTGAGGGGGGCTAGAGCCCCATAGAGCCCCGCGCTAGACTCGCCTATGAAAGTCAGCATTAATGTAAAGTTTAGTTGATGTGCGTTGTGGGAGCAATAATACTGAAGAGGGGAGAGAAAGAGAGGAGAAAAAAAAAATCTGGGTGACGTTGAGGCTGAAGGATACCTTCGCTGGTCTTCCTCCTCCTCCTGTCGATATCACAGCCCGGAGAGTTTTGAATCTAGTCTGTGGCCCCGCAGCCGCCATGCTGAGCTCGAGCCATTAAACTAACTTTATCAGGAACATCTCTCTCCACAAACCGGGACAAAGAGGAATACTTTCCGCACAGTGAGTACCTCACCTGTACTTTAAGCAGTTTATATTCAGCGCAGAGTTTGATTTTACCGACTGACTGTGAAGTAAACGGCGGCGTTTTGTGCTTTCATGTCGCGCTCGCGCGTGCCGTCTGCAGCCTGCACTTGTTGCGGTTTTTAGCCGCAAACGAGAAGAAAAGAAACATTGCTGCTAAAATTACAGAATTATTTAAGGGCGTACAAAACAATCATTTTTAAAGTTACATCGTGGCGACATTTTTAAAACTGCGGTAAGAGAAGCTGGTGCTGTTTTTTTTTTTTTTTTTTGAGATTTCATACTGTTGGCGTCTTCGGAAAAAATAAGCCTTGAATATATTATTCACACGCAAAACCTGTTTAAAATTTAGCTTTCAAATAATAAATTTAGCTAAATAAATAAATCTTCCCGGCCTTCGTGGTTCAATCTGGCGTTGCTACTAAGTAAATGCGACTACAAAAGACATGAGTGTTGAAATGTGCACTGCATAGTGCATGTAGTATCACGTGGATTTGAACTGCATCGTGCTCTCTGAGTAATAATGTGCAGCAGAATGTTTTTTTTTTGTCGTTTTTGGCAGAATCAGGAAAGTATCTGGTGCAACAGGAGGTCATCAGTTCTAGTCATAACCCTTTCACCTGCTTACATGCCTGCTTTGTTTGGTCTGCAGACTTTATGATGCATCTCTGTAGAGATGCACCATAAAGTCATTTATCAGTAATAATACTGATCATAATTAGTTTTGTTACAGCTCATAGTCCTTTCTTGCTTTGGTTGAGGTTACATAGTATAAATTCCTTAACATTTTTTTTAATTTAAATTGTTTTAAAAACAAGTTAGGTCAGGTCTAGGAGCATGCACAGTTGCGACTACGCCATGAAACTGCCCTGGATGGCAACCATCCAGGCATACAACTGGTCCATCCCCATCACTTGAAACTAATCGTCTTGCTGCTGCAGCCAGGTAACTGTGGATTATAGCCCCTTTCACATCAGACTAATGTAGAGTTGCGTAATGCAATATGCTAAGAGACGCAAAGGGTCCGTGAAATGAAAGCGAAAAATGAAACGTTTAATTTTTTCGCAGACATTAGGCATAGAGCACTACCTCCAGTTTTCTACGTAAGTCTATGCAACACACCACTACTGTATGCAAGTCTATGTAACACTGCGCTACTGTACACCAAGCCTCCGCTATAAGTGAAGTGCGCATCTCTGGCTGCGCAGTGCATTATGGGTATGCTAATTTTTTGGGCTACCAATCCACATTCAAAGACGGCGGAAAGCAACGAGGAGTGCTATGATTTGGACCATTTCAACCACTGGAAAGTTGATGTATGATGATGATAAAGCGTTTTTGTAAGCTCCGCAGATTGCCTGTTACAACCAGGACTGCGTACGGCAGTAGACAGAAACGGAAAGAAGAGCTGGCTGCCCTTGCGTGTGCTGCATCGGTACAGAAACTACCGTTGGTGCTGACAAAGGAGGAAAAGAGAGCTGCTGTCGAAAATGACGACCAGTCCTTGTTGATAGTTGGAGACAAACAAATTTCTGACCCCTTGAAGGCAACTGACGGATGGTTAGATGAAGTCCAGGGTCTGAAACTGTGGATACTGCAGAATATTTGCTAAGCAGGGATGAGAAATTGCTACTCCGCCGGCTTCGTAATGACTACAAGGAAGGTGGGTCTCACATATAACCTCTTTGGTGTCACGTTTGTTTTGATAAGTTGACAGACATACAGTAATATGTGCATGCATGCAGTTTGTTTATAGAACATGTCAATATTACGTGCCACGTCATTCATGGCGAGGCATTACTGTCATAAGCCGATGCACGAAAACGGCGCCATCAACCACATAATTCTGCACGGTTTCAGGATATTGACAAAATAAATGTGTGCAAGAAACTTACAATTTTAGTTTGTCTTTTACGTCCGTTTGGATATTTCTTTTCTGTGGGGAAATTGTGTAGAATGAACGGAGGTTTACAACCACATTTCTTCTTTCCGTCTTTGGGTGGACTCGGCGGAGCTTTGCAATCGTGTGTTTTCAGCCACCTTTCAAGCTTATAAATTCCATTTGAGCATTTGAAAACAGCACAGCGCACACCTGTCATTAATGTATGCGTCGCTTAAGGGTTAAAGCCTTTGAAAGAATCCCTGTAAGCCTTAACTTTCACAGTCCTCAAACGCTACCGTATACGAAACTCAATGGTAGCGGTGTGTGTTTGGTAGCTGGAATTTTTGACCCGTCTGACCCACGCATGCGCAGATGCATTGCGCACTTCGCTTGTTGTACGGTCCTTTAGGTTTTTTTATCAGTACATACCTGCATTGCTAGATTTTATTCATCCCGCTGGACTCTGCTGAACTTTGCTGACAGTGAAGCTTCAAAACCACAGAAGAAGAAGGGGTGGGCTAAAGTGTGATGTGGTTGTAACAGAAATCGTAGAAGAAGAAACCTGCAGTGTAAACAGTAAGCCTAGCATTGCACAGTATGTGATTGCTCTCAGGATGATAGAAACTAACTACCTTGATGCCGAAATTTGTCAGTTTTAGATTGAAACATCAAACTCCTCCAGCTGTTCTGTTCTGCTGTTTTGTTGTAGTTCAGTCTCATCACTACAGCAATAACTTCAACCAATCTGCTTCTTTTGACTTGTGCTAGATGATATGCTGTGGAGTACTGATGAGATTCCATGTTGTGTGTTAAAAAACCTCTTGTGATGTTTGATTACCCATGATTCTTATCTCTGCGTTGGCCAGCAGTGATACAAACAAGCAGCAGCAGCACAGGAAAAAAAAAAGAGGCCGTGTAGCCGTTTGGACACGGGCGTATTACAGACACAATTGAACCTTTGACCCTCTGGTCAGAAACCTGCTTTTCAACCCACTTCCCCAAAAGTACATTTTAGATAAACAAACTGGAAAAACTGGTAACTGAATTCCTGATCCTTGAGTTGGAAGGAATCCACTCTACTTGCTGTGCCATTTAAACCAGAAATGGTTTTGGCGTCTGGCTGGAGGGAAGCCTTGGTGGGTCCGGACCAAAAGATACTTTGTTTGAGGTAATCACTTTTAAATTACATTAAATTGGGCGTTAGCACTCTTTAAACCAATTTTAGCCAGCTCATAACTAAAGCTCCACTTGTTTAAACTGGGCAAATTTAAGAAACTGGTTTTGGTTGGTTTCAATTGAATACCTTTTGGGTTTGTATTGTTGCTTGAAGATTTCACATGGGGTTCTGAGAAAATGTGGTATTTTCTTTTTGTTGCCATTTTATAAAATGCACTCGAGTGATGATGCATAATTTCCTTTTTCAATATGCTTAAAAGAATTTCAGACGAATAGTGGGAAAAACACATAATCTTCATTGCAGAGTAAATCACATTACCTGCAATTTACCTCATGCGCAGTGTAGAATTTTGCAACATGCCAAGTATTCAGTATTTCACTTGACACAGATGTTGTCTAAAGCTGTTTTCTAGCTTCGCTAGTGGCATTGACCTCTGCGTCCTGCAAGGTTTCACCAAATGTATGGGCTGCGACTGGCTTGTGGATCCCTTCCCCACTGGCTTTAATAAGTAATTCTTCTGCCTCATCAAGCTTGATTCCTCAGGTCCTTGGCAGGATCATTTAAGCCATGGGGTAGCCACCCGGACCTTGTCAGTATGATGGCTACTGGCTGTCTAGTTGGACCCGGGCAAGCCAGAATCATGTCAGCCCGACCTTTAGGGGGGCCTCGGAGAACTGGCTAGAGCAGGATATTGCTGTGTGATCATTCACCAGCAGCAGACAAATCATTAAACCACTTTCTATGTGCTGCTTGGGGTCTCAGGCATGTCTGTAGGTCACAATTGATCTGCTGTTTGTGCAGTAACATTATTGCTTTGGAATCACCATCGTGTTGGAAAAACCCAAATTCCTAATTTTTTGTTAGGAGAGGGGGAAGGGTTTGTTACAAGTAATAAATGAATATGATCATGATGTTTCTTTCTGTGCATTATTTTCTAGCATTGTATACATTGGTTTTATGCTGCAAAGAGTTTAACATTGCTTTCCCTGCAAACTGCTATGCATTTGGCATAACCGCTTTGTATCTCATGCATAATTATACCAAACGTCCTCTGCAAAGGGGTCTTCGGGCTTCCTGTGTGTCTGATTTGACACATCTGTAGGATATTCTAGGCTAAACATTACTTTTTTAGTTGATCTGGTGCTTCAAAAATCACAATATTTTAGATTAGATCAGCCTTTGTTGATCCCTTAGGAAGACTCCCTCAGGTAAATTGAGGTTCCAGCAGCATAGTGAAAGTAAAAAAAAAAAAAACAGTTTGTAAATATAAATACACAAATATAGATTAGTTTGTCCTTGTTATATGCACTTTTAAGTTGGAGACTTACAAGGTAATGGCACTTACTGATTTTTGAGTTATTGCTTACGCAAGATGGTTACGATGGACTATCCTACTCCTGTATTTTTGCTATACAAGCCCTGACCTGTTTCTAACAAAGGGAATAGGCGACAAAGTTTAATATTCAATTAAGACTATGGGAAACCTGTGTTATCTTACTGAAAAGGTAAATAATATGGCCCTTAAAAAATTTTAAATTCTGTTATTGGAGAAACTCTTCTCTTAAAGGTGTTGATTTTGTTCACATACTCTTATGAAAACATGTTTCACATGTTTAAATTCAGTTACTAGAGTTGGGTATTGGGAACCAGTTCTTTTCGGGTATCGCTAAGAAATGATTCGATCCACCAATATCAATAGTCTTTTTGCTTAACGATTCCTTTATCGGTCCTTCAGAGCGGCCGTTGTTTTTGAGGGTGTTTGTCAGGAAAATGATCATGTCTCTACGTTGATTACAGACCCTGCAGCAGGTCTGTAATCAACCATTTCTGCAGCTTTGCTTTGAACCTTGAAACAACGAAGCAGTGCTTCGATCCGCTGCTTCGTTTGTTCGTTGCTTCACTCCTCTTCAGAAGCAGCAACTTTGCTTCTTAACCCCTCTCAAAGCCATTAAAATATGTCAGTCGTGAGTCACTTTTGTGTGGATTAAAGTGACTAACTGGGACTTCTGTCTTGTGAGAAAGAAACGAGAATCGTCCTCCATTCTGTTGCTCCAAATGCTGCACTGCCGAGGCAAGTTAGAAAGATAGAGGCCGCTCACAATTAATAACTTCAAAGCGAATCGCCATTTAAATCAAATGACAGCTCTTTCCAAACATTGTAATACAAACAATAAACTACAGTTGATCAAAAAAAAAATTTTTCCTCCCAAAATGAGACGTCCTTTGCTGACGTGCAGCAGCCCAAGACTGTGTGGCTGCAGACCTGCAGACTCCAGCAGCCAGCTGAGCTCAGCTCAGATGTATGGAGACTTTCATGCCATTAATGTCTGAAAGGAAATGCTTTTGACAAAACTACACTTTTTTTTATTTCTATTTATGTCCAGAGATCAAGGATCCAGTGACCAATTTCATATTTATTTACTTTAAGACTCAATAAAATGTTGTTGACATAGAAAATCTGTAAAGCCTACTTGTAGTACACAGAAAATTATTGATAAGCGGAATCGATAATGGTATCTATCAATAAAATCTTATCAGTACCCATCCCTATCAATTACACAAGTAGAATGCTCATGTTTGTTATTGATAACCAGTCTAAAACATGCAAACTGGTCTTGAGGCTTTTATCAGTAATCAGTTTAAAGCGGATGGGAATAAGAATTCAGTCAGGAGTTGCACAGCTGAGAGAGGGCTTTGTGTTAAACTTGAACGTTGTGCAGAAATGGTGCTCTCGTTGAATGTCAGGGGTTATTTACTTGGATGCCGCGTCTTAGTTTCAGACCAAGCATTGGCTGTTTGTCAGATTTGTTATAAAAGGTTGGAGCTTTGAGACTGGAGCGTATCCAGTGTTGCATATAGAATCTGACATTTACATACTGTGTTTGTGTGTAGCTACCTCCATCCAAGTGCATTTATTCCATCACTGTTTTTCACATGCATGAAGCACACGCCTGTCAGATAATTAAAGGAAATTTTAATGGCTTTGAGGGTGACCATTTGTGTGAGCTGCCAGTCCTTTTTCACAGAACACCACATTCATCGCCTCAGCCGGCTCCTCTGGTTAAAAAAAAGCTCTGAATACCTGCAAATGGTCTGAGAGCTTTTGCATCTTTTCCTCCTGCTGTGGAAGTAGTTGTAAAAGGTACTACATCTTTGTCACACATGACGCTTATTGTTCCCTGCACCCTATTAAAACTTAATCTCCCCTGCCAGTCAAGATGGTGACAAAGATTTTGTTACGTTAATTCAAATTTCTATGCATGCTGAAAGTTGGCACAGGATGTTAGATTAGTGAGGCTCCATATTCAGGTGAAAAGAGTTTGCATGACTTGTAGTCGTGTTAGTGTTTTGTTCCTGGAGGAGTTGGGGGGCCAATGTCGGGTGTTGTGCTCACTAAACAAATCGGGGGCTTCCTTCCCCCGCCCGCCTCCTTTTTAAACTCGTGCAAACCTCCTGCGCCACACCCTCGTACCCCAATATCCTTAGGCTGGAATAATTTCCTGCTGGCAGACAAAGTAGCATCTGGTGCTGTGTCAGTAGCAGGCAGTGGCATGTGTAGGCACTTTGTGTGTGTGTGTGTGTGTGTGTGTGTGTGCGTGCATGCACAATGCATTCCATTGATATTGCTGTAAAACTGTTTCATGTTCAAATTGTATCCACGTGGATGCAGATCAGCTGCACGAGTCGGATCGCCTGTGTTGTTTTCGGGTTGTTGGATGAAGATCAGGAGAAGAACTGTAATCTTTGGTTAAAATCTTTACAATAGAGTTGTTACTGTTGTAAAATGTAACAGTTTATTTGATCACGGAGCTGATACTTCAAACTATAGATGAATGATTTAAAAGGCCATAGTTATTAGATTAATTGGTTTATGGAGCCGCACTTTAAAAAAAAAAATTTCATGCTGACTGCTTGGGGTGCTGCCCAAAAATTTCAAGACTCGCATGGTTTTATTTGTTCATCGTGTTCAGCGCCAGACAAGATGGCAGAACACGCCGCATTTTGTGTCTGCATTGTTAACAAACACGATGAGGGTGAAAATCAGTTCTTTCAGCCCATGAAAATGTCAACCGAACGTGTGGAAATGGAGGCAATGAAATATGTTCCATATCAGCAAGTCATCAATCAATCAATCAATTTTTTTATATAGCGCCAAATCACAACAAACAGTTGCCCCAAGGCGCTTTATATTGTAAGGCAAGGCCATACAATAATTACGTAAAAACCCCAACGGTCAAAACGACCCCCTGTGAGCAAGCACTTGGCGACAGTGGGAAGGAAAAACTCCCTTTTAACAGGAAGAAACCTCCAGCAGAACCAGGCTCAGGGAGGGGCAGTCTTCTGCTGGGACTGGTTGGGGCTGAGGGAGAGAACCAGGAAAAGACATGCTGTGGAGGGGAGCAGAGATCGATCACTAATGATTAAATGCAGAGTGGTGCATACATGTGTGTTTACATCAGTAAACAGCATCATAACTAATCACTCAATCTAAAAAAATAACCAAGTTGGATTACGCAACTTGTAACTGTGCCAACGCTGCTTCTTGGTTTCTGGTTCCTCATTTGCACTGGTCGTCATTCTTTGTTCCTTCCAGTTCTCTCTGTTTCACTGGTTCTTTCTCTCTTTTATGGCTTTTATGTCAGTGTGGCTGCTTCCAGGTCCTGGCATATCTGAGGTCCATTTGATACAGATTTTTTACCATACTACCTGCCTCTCCTGGAATATCCATTAATTCTTATCCAATTACATTTTTCCGCAAATCTGACTGGTTAATCGTGTGAGATTTCAGACCGTATAATATCGGGGTAACGGTGGCAAAATATTTGACTGTTTCACATTTGGATATATTACGCCGCACCCTGACCGGTATTCTGATGAGAAGTCATTCCTGTCGAATATCATTCATGCGCATTGTCGAGACACGGAACTGTCGATTTATGCAACAAGACGCACAGTTCGACAGAACATTGGCCACGGCCGCTGTTAGCTGAGAGCGAGAGAAAGTCGTGTGCCGCCGCCGCTACTGAAATGTGTGAATTCAAGCAAAGTATCAGTGTGGATTCTGATACAGGATTACCATTTCACATTTGATGGATTTTCACATTTGATGGATTACTCCGCGCTGTGACCACCGTTGGAGCGATGCCTCCTCACGGTAAGCCTCGCCAACCGAATTACCTACAGAAAATTAAAGTGTGCAAACAATGGAATTGGATTACAGTGGGAATAACCCTGTTGTGTCTGACTTGTGGACGTTCATGCTGTTATACCGTCACAAATATCCTTTTTACTAGTGATGCATTAGCGGAGCCGGTAAAGCTCAATTTGCGACCGTATAACCAGCATGAACCCATATTGGCCTCTCTTCATTGGCTTCCTGTTAATTCTAGAATAGAATTTAAAATTCTTCTTCTTACTTATAAGGTTTTGAATAATCAGATCCCATCTTATCTTAGGGACCTCATAGTACCATATCACCCCAATAGAGCACTTCGCTCTCAGACTGCAGGCTTACTTGTAGTTCCTAGGGTTTGTAAGAGTAGAATGGGAGGCAGAGCCTTCAGCTTTCAGGCTCCTCTCCTCTGGAACCAGCTCCCAATTCGGATCAGGGAGACAGACACCCTCTCTACTTTTAAGATTAGGCTTAAAACTTTCCTTTTTGCTAAAGCTTATAGTTAGGGCTGGATCAGGTGACCCTGAACCATCCCTTAGTTATGCTGCTATAGACTTAGACTGCTGGGGGGTTCCCATGATGCACTGAGTGTTTCTTTCTCTCTTTGCTCTGTATGCACCACTCTGCATTTAATCATTAGTGATTGATCTCTGCTCCCCTCCACAGCATGTCTTTTTCCTGGTTCTCTCCCTCAGCCCCAACCAGTCCCAGCAGAAGACTGCCCCTCCCTGAGCCTGGTTCTGCTGGAGGTTTCTTCCTGTTAAAAGGGAGTTTTTCCTTCCCACTGTCGCCAAGTGCTTGCTCACAGGGGGTCGTTTTGACCGTTGGGGTTTTTACGTAATTATTGTATGGCCTTGCCTTACAATATAAAGCGCCTTGGGGCAACTGTTTGTTGTGATTTGGCGCTATATAAATAAAATTGATTTGATTTGATGAACGTCCCCAAATCATCAGACACAACAGGGTTATTCTCTAATTAAATGTTCATGTCTGCTGAACTATGTGTGCACAACATTTATTATGGTTAATTGCAGAAATACCATAAAGGAGAAGATGATAAGGCTACACTCTGTTGTCTCATACATGATAATAAATTTCTTTCTATGAATAAACCCTACTCACTAGTTGATAAATATCACCTGATTATTAATTGTCTTTATTTAAAGTCAGAGTGGACAATATGGCAAAAATAAATACAGTTGTCCATGAACATAAAAGCTGGCATGGTTTGGTTGCCTTAGTCATGGTGTTTCTTCCACAGATGGATGGTAGAGATTAATAAAATCTCTGAAATGATAAGTGGATCACAAGGATGAAGAGAAATGCTGAATTAGTCTGACAGTTCCTCATATAATATGATACTTTATGTGACAATCACTGCTTTTTATCCTTCCCCAAAGTGCAGTCTGTCTGAAAAATGATACACAGAAGGCTGTCCCACCCCCGGGGTAGCAGGCAGATGCATAAGTTTTCTGTAAAACTATGCGGAGGCTCTTATGCTGGAGCAGGAATGCCTTCTGTTAGTTTGAGCCCAAGCGTGATCTCATTATGATTACACTGTGTGCAAGATGCTGTTTCTATTGAAGATGACTTGTTGCACATAGAAATCAGTTTGGCCTGATACTGTTCAAATACTACTCCCTATTTGAAATGGCTTCTTTAAAATAAAATAAAAACTCTTGAATCATTGACATAAAATTAATTTGAAAATTCTGTCATATTTGAACAGAGGAATACAGGAATTTTACAACAAAGAAGTTTTTCTTAAAATGTATGTTTGTTTCCAGGCTGATCCGTAAATGTTGCAGACTGTTTGAATTCTCCCGACTGCACACAGTCACATCTGAGCCACCAGGGCTTCACTAGATTTCGTGAAGTTTGATATTTCCGTGATTTCCACATGACTGTCATTAAACATCAGGTTGCCATAGTCATCTTTGTGTTTCCTGATTTTTATTTGTCCAGCCGTAGTAAATAAGCTTGTAAGCCTAGACATTGCTAACGGTTAGCAGTGCTACATGCTCCAAAGTCCCGTACGGCCAAACCCTAGCTGCCCCGTTGATGTTTTGATAAATACATTGATACCAGACTTTGGAAAACAAAACACGACTTATTTCTTGACAGTATCTATAGTTCATTCATTCATTTTCTATTCCCGCTTACTCCAATCAGGGGTCACAGGGGGCTGGAGCCTATTCTAGCAGTCATAAGGCAAGAGGCAGGGTACAGTGTTGTATTGAGTTTTGGCTGATGGTATTGTGCATTGGCCCTCTGTTGTATGGTACTGTCGGCATCGGCCAGAAATGCAGAAGCATAGTTGGCAACATCAATAGTAGAGAAGCTTGAATCTTCGACTGGACTGGGTTGCTTAATGCGAGGACCAGTCCAGTCAAAGATTCAAGCTTCTGTACTATGGAAACCACCTGGACAACTGAGAGCCTACACAGAAACGGGCAACATCAATAGTTAAATGCACCATGATGACTTCACAATGTCTGGCATAAATACTGTGTGAGTCCAGAGTTTCTTCTTCATCAAGTGGTCTCTCTGGCAAGCACAAGGAATGTGAGCTGTTCAGTAATTGTATGGACTGGATGTTGGTAGGGCTGTGGAGTCTGTCTGGCAATTTCAGTGACTTTGTTGGCAAAGAAAGGTTTACTGACTGTGACTTGGGAGATGATGCACTTATCTTTGTGGAATCGATGATGCCCTGATGGTGGCACTTGAAAAGCTGATTGCTGACTCAGAGTTTCCAGGTTTGCGATGGTCCGATGGCAGGGTTTCAGAGTTATCAAGATGTATTAGCCAGATTTCCCTGAATTGTAATTGCGACACTCGGTGGTCATTTGGCTCAGTATAGGGCCCTGGTGTTACTACATTACAGCAGTGTCTCCATACACTGTCACAACCACATCCAGACCTGACAAAACATCAGCAAGCATACAGTCACCATGTGAACACAAAACATATGACGTGCCACCAAGTCTGGAGATGTCAAGACCTCATCATGATGGAGCCACAGCTTGCATAAGAGGAATGTTCTGAAATTTCCCTTAAAAACATGGGCATGTTGCATATTTTCACCATTGCGAAATATGAACAATGGCTATAAAGACCAGATGCTGTTGAAGATGAAGAATGTCTGCTGACTGTTTGACGACTAATTGGTAGTTTCTTGGCGGTGGCTGGTGAGCTTTGTGTTGCATTTGTGACAGCTTGTTATTGCTCTGTGGTGAATTATATTTCTGTCATGTATTGCCAGAAATGGTCATGAATTCAGCAAGATAGTGTCACAAAACCACCAGAATGCACCAGTACATTGTCAAAGTGTTACAGGACATGTCAAGACTGGGGACAGTTTTTGAATATTATAATGTTGCAGCACGTTGTGGGTCTTCCTAGCCCATGATGAAACATCACACCATTGCATGGTATGTTGCCCGATGTGTTGCAGTTCTGAGCACATTACGAAGGTGGACACTCCCATATGATCCAGGCTTTCAAATGACACTGTGGACTGGACAGTCATATGTCTCCGGGTCCTTGTCGTTTGAGATCAAGAGGTACCTGGAAAGAGCTTATGGAGTCATGATGTCCCTGGACAAAGATGTTCGGCAGTGCTGATACCTTTGCGTTAATGAAGGTCTGAATTTTTAGGGAAACTGATGCTTCCTCTCTTGTATGGTTGTGAGACTTGTACACTAACCAGTGACCTAAGGTAATACGTAGATGTTTTTGGCACTAGTTCTCTTTGGAGGATCCTTGAGTACTGTTGTAATGACTTTGTCTTATTAGGGATGCTCAGATGAGGAGTATCACTTGATTTTAAGGGAACATCAGCTGTGACATTTTGACCATGCATTTGTCTGTGCATGATCTGTTTGAGCAGACAGGTACCTCAGTGAGGACCCCAGCAACTCTAAAAAATACAAGGAGATGCCCATGTACTGCCTGGATGCAGCAGACAGATGGTTACTTTTGGGAGATGGGGATGGACCAGTTGTCTGCCTTGGTGGCTCGTAGTTTCCAGTCAGGATAAAGTGCTGTTGTGTAGTGTGGTGGATGGACAGTACCACACCTGACATTTGCCAAACCCAGTAACGCCAAGTCTGAATATCGCCCTGTGACAAAGCTGAAGACCAACAGATGTTCTTTAATCTTCAGCTGTTTTGAAGCCTTTTACTGTTTGCTTGTATTTGTATATGTGATCTTGAATGTCATTGGCGTCCAGCTCTTAGACAGTTTTCTGTTTTAACAGATAATTGGAGCTCCATTTGATCTTTGCAGTGTTGGCATACATGAACAATGATCCATTGCCTAGAGAAGCAAACCGTCCCCACAGTTAACACGTGCGTGCATGCGTGTTTGTGTGTATGTGAGATTTCACCCAGGGCTAACGACGGTGTAGAGGCAGAGCGGCAGCTGGATCTGCAGCCCCCTTTCATTGCTTAACGGAGAGAAAAATGCCCCCGTTACAATGGACACACTCCCCACAATCTCAACCCCCCCCTCCCATCTCTCCCCTCACCCACTTCCCCCAAATCCCCCTTCCCCCGTCTCTATGATTGTGTGCATTGACGCTTTCCAGAGGTGCGATCCTTGCAATGCTGCTCCGCTGGTGAGGATGATTTTTGTTTTTAGCACATATGCTTAGTGTCTCCTCTCAGATGCACAAAGTCTGCTGTTGACATTAATGTAATCGATCTTCAATGCAAACACTCTATTGAATCGCCACCTTTTACTGCTCCGCTGTCTCTCTCTCTCTCTCTTGCTCCTTTTAAGTGCTATCGCGCTCTGTAGCGGGAGAGGCAGAAAGAGACCTTTTAGGAGGGAGAGTGATGGAGGAACATGACCAGAGAGGAGATGACAGACTAGCTGTGCTGGGCGATCGTACCCTTGTTCTTTTTTTTTTCTTCCATCTGCCGTATAAGCTGCTGGTGAGTGGTTCCATGTAATGACAGAAGGACTGAGCCCTGTTGGAACAATGTCCTCCTTCCTTCACCTGCAGCATCTTCCCACTCAGATTATGGTAAGAGTCGCATCCTTGAGCATAATGACAGGCATGTCATGCTGTCAGCACCTTCTCCCTTCCTGTAGCGATGAGATGTTTTTGTGCAGTGGAGAGAAAGACTCTTGCAAAGTGCAAGCTATTTTTACCCAGACATCTTCTGGTAAGTAAATAATTGAGTGTCTTGGTGGATGCCGGGTTCTGGTGATGCAGTTTTACTGGTCCTTGTTTGAGGAAATCCCCACACAGCTTTCTGCTTACTGCAAATAGAAATTATGTCCCTCAAGTTTGTTATGCAACTTCAATATTTACAAAATCAAACAAGAGAAAGGGACAAAAGAATATTTTTAATTTAATTTTTTTATTTGTGTCTTGCCCTATCTGGTTGTGGTCAGATTGATTGTCAGGCAAAGGGGTATTGTTTCGCTCCTAGTGTGGCCATTCAGGTTTCTTTTCCATGCCAGCTGTTATACTCACTGAAAGATCTTAAGTTATAGCACTAGTATCGGGTAGATCAAAGCTAGCTGATGTCTTTTCAAGGAGTAACATATCAAAGGATAAGGTTTTTCTGCCTCAAAGCAAGTCCATATCTTCTCTCTGGACTAGTAGTAGAAGCCTTTGTCCTGTGTCATTTACATGTCTGTTCTTAGCCAAGGGCTTTAAATCTGTTGCGTTCATGTTCCGTATTGTCTTCAGCTTTGAGGTATGGTGCATTTACCATGTCACAGTTCATGTGGTGGAATGTAAGAGGGTGATAGAATTTTGGGACCTGAGGAATTCCTTACTTTGCTTTAAATCAATGCATGAACACAGCGTAAAGAATGTGGGATATTGTTTCCTCTCATGCACTTATGGTAGAATTGTTATTGTGTGCAAAAGAATAGATTTTAGATTTTTTTCAGTGATTGATTAATCAAAAATGAGTTGAAAATTTACAGTGTTGCGTATGCTGTCATAATTTGTGACCTGCTCTTTTTGCAAGAAAAACTAAAGAAATACAGCTATATTGTGTGTGTGTGTGTGTGTGTGTGTGTGTGTGTGTGTGTGTGTGTGTGTGTGTGTGTGTTGTGTGTGTGTGTGTGTGTGTGTGTGTGTGTGTGTGTGTGTGTGAAAGAGAGACTGAGCAAGAACAAGCAACTCAGTTTTGACCAAATTTGACAGAATGTTTGAGGGTCAGCCAAGGACAAAGTGATTATATTTTACGAAATCTGTTTAAAAGGCAACAGTCAAGCAAAGGCCAAGATAATATCTGGCTGAGTTCTTCAAGGAGATTATTAAAAGTGCACCAATGCTTATTATATAATGGCTGAGTGGATCCTTGTAATTTGATTGGTGCTTTGTATGTGACGTGACATGGATTATTTGTCCCATTTGTGAGCTGCAGGGCTGCGCTCTGAGTTCTGTTATAGTTTATCTTTCCTCCCTTGACCGCGAGATGCGCGCACGCATGAACCCTCCTTGAGCAAATGTGGAGATGTCTGGAGTTCTACTTGATGTTGACATGTCCTGGACTTATGTCCTTTTTTAACTGTGATGAGAGAGTCTGAGGAGAGAAAAGAACTAACTGCCTGCAGACAATTTTTTTTTTCTTTTCTTTCCTCCTTTGACCACGAGATGCACACGCGAACGAACCGTCAAGCAAATATGGAGATGTCTGGAGTTCTACTTAATGTTGACATGTCCTGTCTCAGGACTTATGTCCTTTTTTGTCCTTTTTTTAACTGTGATGTGAGAGTTTGAGCAGAGAACAAGGAATTACGAGGGCTGTCCATAAAGTATAGGTCCTTTTTATTTTTTTTCAAAAACTATATGGATTTCATTCATATGTTTTTACGTCAGACATGCTTGAACCCTCATGCGCATGCGTGAGTTTTTCCACGCCTGTCGGTGACGTCATTCGCCTGTGAGCACTCCTTGTGGGAGGAGTCGTTCAGCCCCTCGTCGGAATTCCTTTGTCTGAAAAGTTGCTGAGAGACTGGCGCTTTGTTTGATCAAAATTTTTTCTAAACCTGTGAGACACATCGAAGTGGACATGGTTCGAAAAATTAAGCAGGTTTTCGGTAAAAATTTTAACAGCTGATGAGAGATTTTGAGGTGATACTGTCGCTTTAAGGACTTCCCATGGTGCGAGACGTCGTGCAACGCTCTCAGGCGCCGTCGTCAGCCTGTTTCAAGCTTAAAACCTCCACATTTCAGGCTCTATTGATCCAGGACGTCGTGAGAGAACAGAGAAGTTTCAGAAGAAGTCGGTTTCAGCATTTTATCCGGATATTCCACTGTTAAAGGAGATTTTTTTAATGAAAGACGTGCGGGCGGATTGCAGCGTCGGCTCGCAGCCGCCGCGACGCTCCGCCACAGGAAAAACACCTCTGTTGGAAGCCTTAAGGACAAGTTGGAACATGTCCAGCTGTTAAACAATTTCTCATATACTCACTCCACTGAAAGCCATCAAAAGCCGCCTGGATTTTACAAATGGTTATCAACACGGAGGTGTTTTTCCTGTGCCGCCGCACCGCGTCAGCTGCGTCCCGACGCGCGGACCCGTCCGCACGTCTTTCATTAAAAAAAATCTCCTTTAACAGTGGAATATCCGGATAAAATGCTGAAACCGACTTCTTCTGAAACTTCTCTGTTCTCTCACGACGTCCTGGATCAATAGAGCCTGAAATGTGGAGGTTTTCAGCTTGAAACAGGCTGACGATGGCGCCTGAGAGCGTTGCGCGACGTCTCGCACCGTGGGAAGTCCTTTAAAGCGACAGTATCACCTCAAAATCTCTCATCAGCTGTTAAAATTTTTACCGAAAACCAGCTTAATTTTTCGAACCGTGTCCACTTCGATGTGTCTCACAGGTTTAGAAAAAATTTTGATCAAACAAAGCGCCAGTCTCTCAGCAACTTCTCAGACAAAGGAATTCCGATGAGGGGCTGGACGACTCCTCCCACAAGGAGTGCTCACAGACGAATGACGTCACCGACAGACGTGGAAAAACTCACGCATGCGCACGAGGGTTCAAGCATGTCTGACGTAAAAACATATGAATGAAATCCATATAGTTTTTGAAAAAAATAAAAAGGACCTATACTTTATGGACAGACCTCGTAATGCCTGCAGCCAGACTTTTTTTTTCTCTTAATTGTTCACATGTGCGCGCGTGAACGAACGTCCATGAGTGGACTTGAGATGTCCGGACTTTTTACTGGATATTTCTGGCAATCAGTCTGCATTTTTTTTTTCTGTGGTCTTTTTTTTTTTCCAGCGTGTAGTTTTTACTACATTAAGTACACAGTATAAAAACAATCCTGCGTGATTTATACTGCGGGAACAATGGAACACAGCAGGAATCATAAATTGGCTTCCGAGTCACGCCGGGTAATGCCTCTTTGCCCCGACTTGTGCTGGAACCACTTCCTTTCTGCGTCGAGCACAGGACGCCAAAAAAATTAACAGGTTTAATTTTTCGGCGCCCGACTTGCTTCCTCCTTTGCGCCCCTCGCGCTGTTGTGGCGCCGAGCTGCATCGTCTTGGCACTGAGTTGCTTCCACGCGGCGTCGTCATAATGATGCATGGCGCAACCGGGAGCAGCCCCGGTGTGAAAGGGGCTTAAGGCTTTGTTTCGGTAATGTGCGTGCTTACCTAAAGTGTTTTCCTACTTTTTTATTTTAAAATTTTGATTTTAAAGCTGATGGTGCATCTTGTGTTGATGCAGTCTCAGGCTATTATTTTTGTAAAATCTGCTTGAAACAGATATGAAATCAAGTAATGCCAAGATTAGGTTTATAACATACGAGGTCTGTTAGAAAAGTATCCGACTTTATTTTTTGCAAAAACCATATGGATTTGAATCACGTGTGATTGCATCAGCCAAGCTTGAACCTTCGTGCGCATGCGTGAGTTTTTTCATGCCTGTCGGTTGCGTCATTCGCGTGTGAGCAGGCTTTGTGTGAGCAGTGGTCCACCCCTCTCGTCGGATTTTTATTGCGAATAAATGTCTGAATGGTTTGGAGCTTTGCTGCATCAAATTTTTCCAGAAACTGAGAGAGACCTCCAGGTGGACACCATTCGGAAAGTTCAGATGGATTTCAGGGACGATTTTATGGGGATTACACAGATTAAGGAGTGCTCCAGCCGGTTTAAAGACCACCCACGGCGTCTGAGAGTGTGGTGCACTCCGAACGCCGATCGACAGGCTGACACCCCGCTGAAACAACCAGATCATTTCCAACGTGAAGGCTTTGTTGATCCGGGACGTCGTCTGACTTCCACAAAAATGGCAGAAGACGTGGACATCAAGACTTTTTCGGCACATTCCACTGTTACAGGAGTTTTTTTCATGGAAAGAGAAGCGGAGGGATGCGCCACGGAACCGTGAATAGCGCGGGACAAAAGCACCTCCGTGTTGGTCTCACAGGACGGCTTTCAGATGGCTTTCGGTGGCTTTTCAGTCGTGTGACTATCCGAGAAATTGTGCATGAGCTGGACATGTCCTGTGAGGCTTCATCACGGCGTTGCTTTGCACCATGCAGCTCCACCGCAACGTCTGTCTCAATGTGCAGATGTCCACGTCTTCTGCCATTTTTGTGGAAGTCAGATGACGTCCCGGATGAACAAAGCCTTCACGTTTTAAATGATCTGGTTGTTTCAGCGGCGTGTCAGCCTGTCGATTGGCGCTCGGAGTGCGCCGCGCTCTGACACTGTGGGCGTCTTTAAACTGGCTGGAGCACTCCTTAATCTGTGTAATCCCCATAAAATCGTCCCTGAAAGCCATCTGAATTTTCCGAATGGTGTCCACCTGGAGGTCTCTAACAGTTTCTGGAAAAATTTGATGCAGCAAAGCTCCAAATCGTTCAGACATTTATTCGCAATAAAAAATTCGACGAGAGGGGTGGACCACTGCTCACACAAAGCCTGCTCACAGGCAAATGATGCAACCGACAGGTGTGAAAAAACTCACGCATGCGCACGAAGGTTCAAGCTTGTCTGATGCAATTCAAGGATTCAAAGGAATTGTCATATGCACAGAAGAACATGTTCCCTGCACAATGAAATATGTCTACTGCATTTAACCCATCCTAATTGCCAGTAGGAGCAGAAGTCGCCATTAGGCGCCTGGGGACCAGCTCCAGATGTACATCCCTGCCTTGGTCAACAGCAGGGCTGAGCAAACCAAGACCGACCCATAACAAACGACACACACATAACACACAACACACATAGGCCGGCCCGGTACATAAACATATATTGAAAAGCAAACACGAGGGAAAAGGAGAAAAAAAAAACCCTCATAGCCGCTGCGTTACACAGCAGCAATGAGGAAAAAAATCCCCATCAGCACAGGAAAAACAATAGTCACACAGACAAAACAAGGACGCAGGACGACAACCGAGATTTGAAGGTCCAGTTTATCAGAACACTCCGGAGGCAGCCTATTTGGCGCCGTCAACGGCCTTGTCTGACAATCCTTGAGGGGGAGGGGCTCAGCCCTAAGCTGTCCACAGTCAACGTCAGAGCTGGAGAAGCTGAGGGGAGGGGGGATGATGAGGGAGCGAGGCTTAAGTGTTGATCTTCTTGAGGAGGTTTTTTATCACAGCGACCTTGAAGTGCAGCTGTGTTGGGGAGGCCAAATGAATAACCAGATTAGCAGACGCCTGAAAGATTCCGCAGTTCTGAGAACAGAGTGGCTCTCAATGCATCTGAATGTAGAATGTGGTCTTCACAGACGGTCAAAGCGGGTTTCCAGAGCTGCAATCCTACCCAAGATGTTTTCCAGCATGCGGTTAACACCCGCCGACTGTGCAGCCACTGCCTTCCCAATCGAATCAATCATGTAGGGCAGCCTGGAAGGCCCAATCAAAGCTGCTTCCACTTTCTTGATTTTCCGGTAAACCAGCGCCATGCCCGCTCCACACAGCAGAAAGCTGGTCACCACCAAGCCAAATATATACACATCTTCGACATCCTCCACAGAAAGCATGTAAAGGCACATGACCTGCCATCTCCTCCACGAGTCCATCACGTAACCCATCACATGCGTCCCGGCAGGACAGGTTGGGTCTTCCGCCCCTGAATGTCTTGTAGAAAAAATAGTGTCAATTGCGTTCAGAGACCACTTTAACAGATCCATTTTTGTCGTTTTCCAGAAGAGCAAAGCTGCAGCCTCACAGACAACACGCCACAGAAGCAGGAAAGATAAGGAGGAAAGGAGAAGAGAAAAGTGCGTCCGTCTCGGCCGAGTGCAAGCTGGCAAAAAAAATAAAAAAAAAATATGGATACCATATTTCAACCATATGGATATTTCAACCATATTTATTTTATTATTTTTTTGCAAAAAAATAAAAAGGTCGGATACTTTTCTAACAGACCTCGTATATTGTGTTCTCTGCTGGATTAAAGCAGAAACTTCTTTTCCTCTTAAAGCAAATAGATTTGAATAGTGAAGAATTTGGAATTTAAAAAGCTATTTTAACATTAACAAATTTTGCTGCAGGGCTGTCTACACTGACATCAATGATATCATATCATATGCTGTAACGTATGACATTAACCATAGGCTGTTGGGCATTAACGCAGAGTGTTGCCATTTTGAGGTATGTAAAACCCCTGTCGCACCTTGATGATTTAGCCAGCGTATGCCGAGCATATTTAAAAACGCTGGCATACATCTAATAACTTATGGGTGTTTTATATAAGTTAAGCGTGCATTGAAGCACACTGATATACGGCGAGTATGTCAAACTTTTGGGCATGCACAATATTTTCGATGTATGACTGATACCTCCCGCACACATGGACCGTAAGTTGTAGGTAAGTTATGCGATTGTTGACACATTTCTTGTAACATACTCAGTCGAAATACTTCCATTGATTGGCTCAAAGCTCCAGTGCTCATGCAGTTCAGACTGTTACAAATATTAAAACGATTCACACACACAGTAAATCTAAAGTCTTAATCTTACCTGTGACGTCATTTTGGAAAATGTCGTCTGAAAATACTTTAGTTTCTTGTCATGGCTGAGGAAAGTGTTTTAAAAGAAGTCCCTCTGTGTTTTGTGTGTTTCTCAGCCTCAACCAGAGAACACTGGCGCTTTGTGCCACAACAAGACAATTAACTCATTTTTAAAAGTTGAAAGAGTCACAGCACCTCATTCATTCACATCAGTATTTATCACAGACATCATTCGATTCTTGAGCATTCTGCATGCAATGAAAATAAATCCCATGATCCACCAAGACAAAAATAAAACTTAAAAAAATGTTAAATTACTCTGTTTGGTCTCTGTGTGGAGACGAGAGGCTGCAAGGCAGCGCACGCGTGCCCTTGACTTGCTTGTCAATATTTACATGTTCCACCAGCCAAAGAAAAGGGTTCTGTCAGAGGTGGAAATGCAAACCAACCCAGACTTAACCGTTCCGACCCGCATCATACCATGCAGTACCAACTCAGAATGCTTGGTGGAAACGGAGCTGTCGGCATATGAGGTCTGTCAATAAAGTATCGTACCTTTTTATTTTTTTCAAAAACTATATGGATTTCATTCATATGTTTTTACGTCAGACATGCTTGAACCCTCGTGCGCATGCGTGAGTTTTTCCACACCTGCCGGTGACGTCATTCGCCTGTGAGCACGCCTTGAGAAGGAGTGGTCCCGCCCCCTCATCGGATTTTCATTGTCTGGAAATGGCGGAATGAAAAGGACTTTTGTTCCATCACAATTTTTTCAGAAGCTGTTAGAGGCTGGCACCTGGAAACTATTCGAAAAATGTATCTGGCTTTCTGTGAAAATTTTACGGGCTTCACAGAGAATAAGGACTTTTACTACAGCTTTCAGGACTGCTTTAAGGACGGTCGGTGCGCCGCGCTCCGAGCTGCGACGACGTGGCACAAACCACTGGATCATTTCTAAGCTCATGGCTCTGTGGATACGAGACCATCGTGTGCTCTTTCTCTGGTTTTCACAAGAGCTGGACATCAGCCATTTTCCAGCAGCTTTCACTTTTAACAAGAGATTTTGTCATGGAAAGCCGCGCAGAGGCTTCGTGCGTCACGACCGATTCGCTGATGAAGCGAGACAAAGGAACACTTCCGTTTCGGAGTGTTAGAGGACAAGTTGGGACATGTCCAGCTCTCCACAATTTCTCTTATATTCACTCGACTGGTAAGCACTGAAAGCCGAGATAGACATGTCCCAACTTGTCCTCTAACACTCCGAAACGGAGGTGTTCCTTTGTCTCGCTTCATCAGCGAATCGGTCGTGACGCGCGAAGCCTCCGCGCGGCTTTCCATGACAAAATCTCTTGTTAAAAGTGAAATCTGCCCGAAAATGGCTGATGTCCAGCCCTTGTGATAACCAGAGAAAGAGCACATGACGGTCTCGTATCCACAGAGCCATCAGCTTAGAAATGATCCAGTGGTTTGTGCCGCGTCGTCGCATCTTGGAGCGCGGCGCACCGACCGTCCTTAAAGCAGTCCTGAAAGCTGTAGTAAAAGTCCTTATTCTCTGTGAAGCCCGTAAAAGTTTCACCGAAAGCCAGATAAATTTTTCGAATGGTTTCCAGGTGCCAGTCTCTAACAGCTTCTGAAAAAATTCTGATGGAAAAAAAGTCCTTTTCATTCCGCCATTTCCAGACAATGAAAATCCGACGAGGGGGCGGGACCACTCCTTCCCAAGGCGTGCTCACAGGCGAATGACGTCACCGACAGGCGTGGAAAAACTCACGCATGCGCACGAGGGTTCAAGCATGTCTGACGTAAAAACATGAATGAAATCCATATAGTTTTTGAAAAAAATAAAAAGGTATGATACTTTATTGACAGACCTCGTACACTGGCTAAATCGTCAAGGTGTGACAGCTTCATTCACGTATTTAATGTATCCAGTGTCCCACCCCAATCCCCAAAGTCAGCGGTAAGTAAAGAATTGTCTACTGAGCTATTTTGCAAATTCACCCTATTTAGCACATCATTGTCATGTTCTCATGCTTCTGACATAACAATATGGTAGACTGTTTATTTTTTTTTCCTCTCTTGAATTGTTATGTAGCAGAATAGCTTTGACTGCATTGCTGCTTGAGTTTTGGAACTTGGATTATTACCTGAATTAACATTTTGTTTAAAGTGCTAAACTGTAGTTGCTTTGCTGTCGCAGTGGGATGAATTGGTATCAAACATTGCATCAATTTTGTTGACGCTAAATCTCAATCTGGCAGGTCACAATCTGTTATTTCAGTGTGTTAAGGCATAACTGGAGATGAATCAGTCTAATACTCTGTTATAATCTTTTATAGGCAGCTAAAAAAAATATTGACAGGTTTTGGTCATACAGTGTTGGAAAAATTTCAAACATGATCCAAATTTAAGTAACAATGGAGGATTGGTTTTGTTAAAATGTGCCATTTGTGATGTTTTTCTCATTTGATCTTATTTTTGTGGTGTTCGCTGATGAATTTATGCATGCTGTGATATTAAATTCATCGCAGACAGTTTATTTTTCATCTGTTACTGGATTCATGCTGCCTGTTCACTATCTGGAGGATTTGTTGGCACACTCTGTTTGTGATAGCTAGCTGGCTGGTTGACTGCTCTGGTAACTATGGTAACCGTATCCCTTAGCAAAGACAGTGTAACAGGCCTGTCCTTGCTAAGCTAATTGTGAGCGAGTGAAGCATATCTGTTAGCTACAGCTCAGTCTTTGTGATTGCTTACTTCAGCAGTATTTTATTTTCTTGTGCATTTTCAGTCACACAGGAGCCGCACAAGTCATTAAAAGAGACTCAAATGTAGTGACAAGAAATATGGGCCATTTGTGTCTTTTCTGCCCATTTTGTGTCTGCAAAATGGCTATTCATCAACCTGTCTGTTGTGTACGGAGTATTTACTACTGTTCAAAAATCTACCTACAGTATCTTTTAATCTGAGCACCCGAGAGCTGCGTCAGACACGAACACCGTGAGACGAAGTGTAAACTCCCCCCCCCCCCCATTAAATGTTTGTCATTCGTGTCAGAATTTTTACCACTGAATCACTGCACAGTCTCCAAAAATATGATTTAATAAACACCTGACCTGAGGTTAGCCTAGCTGCAGTGTTGCCAACTTGGCGACTTTCTCGCTAAATCTGGCTACTTTCCAAACCCTCTTGAGGACTTATTTTGTCAAAAGCGACTAGCAACTAATTAGTCTCCAGACTTTGAGAAGCCCTGGCCTTGAGAAGTTATTTTATTTTGAGGAATGATAGCCAGTTTTAATGGCAAAATAAATAAACCAAGAATCAAATTTTTTTTTGTCTCTCCCACAATTTGTTTTTATTTCAAGAAATACATTAACAGTAAAAAAAAAAAAAAAAGAACAAAGGACAAGGCCACAATACCATTCACAGTATTATCATTATAAATATAAAGCGATAGGGGGGAAAAACATTGTACAATAACAAAAGTAAAGGGTTTCTTTAACATTAATTCTCTTAAAAAAAAAAAAAAATTCCTTATAGACCGTGACAGTTTTGACATTTGGGACAATCTGTAAACTTAATACTGCTTATATATTGTGCAAATTCAGCCAGACGTCTGTGTAAATTCCTTTTCAGTACTTTGCAATTATGAATGTGGAATTTACCAAACAATATTAAAAGGTTGATAATGTATTCAGTGATCTCTCCCACAGTGTTTTCCCCCTACATCTGTTATGATGTCATAATATGCAAATTATCCCACTGACATAATTTAGTAACTTTTGGCGACTTTTAGGACAGCCAATAGCTACTTTTCTTACTGAGGAGTTGGCAACACTTCCTAGCTGGTTCGGACCTGGAGAAGGGTGTGTTTGGGCTTGTTTTGTCGCACACTGAGCCACCCATGCTCTACTCCTTTATGTATGAATGAGTTCATTGTGATGCTGCTGCCAGCATGACGACACTCGGGTATAGGCTCTTTATACCTATAAATGATACGCCAATATGACTGGATAAAACACTAAAGAGTAAATAGCAATACACCCTTTTCGCGGATGGGTAATATTTTTCATATCACCCGAGTAATCAGCCAATCCGGACAGCGGAGCGGCGCCACGACGTAGAGGCGCGGTCAGAGGAATTGTGAAATACTGGTGAGTCACTATTAATAATTTTTTACGTGTCCAACCTCGTAGGTTGATCATTAAAATTAAATTTTAGTTCTAAAAGCCATCATAATTATTTATAGGAAAACGTTCTATTTTTTTCTACTAAGGTTTGAACATTGAGTGTTTACACAGGAGAGAAAAGTGATAAAATGTTAATGCCTGTTTGAGAAAAGTGTATAAAGTGTGTAGTGAGGGGTTTTACAGCCTTAAAACATCTATAATTGTAAAAAATAAGGCTGACTACTTCGCGGATTTCGCCTATCGCGGGTTATTATTAGAATGTAACTCCCGCGATAAACGAGGGACCACTGTATATGATAAAATCGTTATCAAGTTGTTCACCAATGAATATGGCTTTTTACACCCTTCAGAAAACCATACAACATTTATCATTTATAGGTATATGATAAAATCGTTATCAAGTTGTTCACCAATGAATATGGCTTTATACACCCTGAAGAAACCCATACACCCTGAGGCCGAACTTGATAACTGATATTATCAGCTGTTTCCGTGTCACTGTAGAAAGGCTATGGGTGATGTTATGCAGGCTTTGTCTAGTATGTATACAATCTATGGCACCAGTAGGCCAAATCCAGGGCTGCCAGCTGCTGTGGACTCCACAGTTTGTCTTTTCTAGGCATTTTATTACAAATATCTGCGATAATTTGCTTTGCTGTTAATTGTACTAAATGACAATCTCAGATGTCTGTGCTCCAGTATTTCCGTTGAGGGAACTTTTAGTATTGTTTAACTTTTACATTAGCACCATTAGCATTAATTAGTAAGTTTTTAGAGCTTGGTGAAGTTATTTCCACTGTTGCTCCATGGTTACTAAGGCAATATGCCTGTCATAGTTTTTAATACCTTCACCCAAACCACCCTTTAGGAAAACTGCCACCCAGTCTGCAAGAAGTATTTGCTGGCACCTGAATCGAGGTTAGCATGTTAGCTATAGCTTGTTTGGTAACTCCAGAACAAGGTGCATGCTCAGTCTTCATTTACCCCACTCATATCACGCCAGTTTTGCCCATGCTCCACCACTTTACCCATTTATAGGTTGGCTGGAAGATGTGTCAGGCATGGCCAAGTTGGCAACATTTAGAGCAGCGCCATTTAAATACAAAACCTGCTCTTCAGAAAAGCTACAGGTGACATTATGGAGGGTTTGTCCAGTATATATACAGTCTGTGGTATTAACCAAATAATTTTGATTTTTCTTTTCTCTTAGATTGGTGTTGAGACTGTCCTCGTTCTGCACACCTGACCTTTTCCAGCTGTGTGAAGAAAAGTGGACAAGTTTTAATGAATAACTATTCGCTAGCTGACACCATGGCAGAAAAGTAAGTGGTTTGTGTAAAGAACCTCTGTGCTTTTGCCTTTTGTTTGGTGTGAAATAAGATGACGTGTGTGTGTGTGTGTGTGTGTTCTCTGATTACACTTCTCTCATGATTGTCTCATGAAAATGTTTGCCTTGGTGCAGAATTAGAGAGGAATTGGTGGTTTGGATCCCACAGAACGTGTTGTGCTGGTGTAAAGAACTTGTGCTATCCCTAAAGACACATGACATTTGCATCAGGACTAATTTGCATTTTTGTTCACTCTGCTGGTATGTTACGACTGTCGGTATTTTCCCAACAAAACAGAGTTGTTGACACGGTTTCGAGTCTTTGCCACGATGCATCTTCTTTCACTCCTCTGTGGCTCCATCTCTCCCTTCCCCCATATTTTTATTTTGGCCCGCTTTTCTGTTCCCTATCTCTTTTCCCTTTTTGTCTCTTTTGTCATCTCAGCTTTGTGTCTCTTCCCTAGCATTTGGTGGAATTGATCCAGAGGGTAGATAATTTGGGTGCAGTCAGCAAAACCTTCGGCTGTAGTTTCAATAAGTAGAACCAGGAGAAACTTGTATATTTACAAGACTACGACAAGATCAGCCTTATTAAAACATACACGAACATTCATTACAATTGAAACAAGAACCACTATGCTTTTTTGCAACCCCATCACGACTCTGTCAGAAGTGTGGTAACATTTTATAAAGTAACATTTCGGGCAACCTGCCCTTTGTCTGACGAAGGACAGGTTGCCCAGAATGTTACATTTTGTTAAATAAAGCTTTTTTGTGTGGGAGCGTTGTGGCTGTGTGGATCTTTTGATTTCTATTTTTGGTACAATTGTTCTTGATCCTGCAGGCTTTTTACGTGTTTGGATGTGCGTGTCTCCGTTGCAACATTTTATAAGGTGCCATCAGTGCTAGGGATGGGTATCGAGAACTGGTTCTTTTTGAGAACCGTTACGAAATGATTCGATCCACCAACTTCAATAGCCTTTTTGCTTAACGATTCCCTTATTAGAGTGGCCGTTGTTTTTGAGGGTGTTTGTTGGGAAAATGATCATTTCTCTACATTGATTGCTGACCCTGCAGCACGTCTGTACCGCTTCTGAAACGGCTCCGCTTTGAAGCTTGAACCAACGAAACTGTGCTCTGACCCACTGCTTCACTGGTTCGCTTCGCTGCTTTTCAGAAGTGGCAAGTCCATTTCTTAACCCCTGTCATTAATAACTTCAAAATGAATCACCATTTTAAATCAAATGACACCTCTTTCCAAACATAATACAAACAATCAACTACAATCGACTAAAGCATTTTTTTTCTCCCAAAATGAGACGTCCTGCGTTCTTTATGAATTGCATTGATGCGGATGCGCAGTGGAGCCGGCTGAGCTCAGCTCAGAGGTGTAGCGTGACATTCATACCATTGTCTGAAAGGAAATGCTTTTGACAAAAACTACAGATTTTGTTTATTTCTGTGTATGTCCAGAGATCAAGACTCAATAAAATGTTGTTGAAAACCTGTAAAACCTACTTTAAGTACACAGAAAATTCACAAGAGGTATTGATAAGCGGAATCAATAATGGCATCGATATCAATTAAAATCTTATCAATATCCATCCCTAACCAGCGAATGTCACAGGATTTTCTTCAAGATGGTGGCAAGACTGCAGCACTCCAGAAATTAGATTAGTAAAAGTTCAGACCAGTTTAAAACTGTCATGCATCATCTTCTCTCATCATGACTTATCAAGAACATGCAATACTTACCAAGACCCTGCAAGATTTGGTAGTCATATCGTGGTCAAGAATCATGAACAGGGCTTTAGTTAAGCCATCGGTTCCCAATCCTGGTTCTTGGACACACCCCATAGATGGATTGCAGTTTCTAAAAAGGCAAGTTGAGATGGCAAAACAAAAAGCAAAGAAGATAGAAGTTACTTTTAAATCTTTATTTTGGACACGTAAAGCACATTTTTAAATTGAGATGTCATTCATCCTCATGACACAAATTAAAATGTTAAGGTTGGAAGTTTGAGTAAGTAATGATGTTGTTGTCAAGCTGTCTCTTTTTAATGAAAGGTATCTAGGCAATGTGAAAGGGGGCGTGCTTTAGTTTATTGTGCGCTAGATGCTAGTCCATGTTGTCAAAAGATTGTTTGCTGGAGAAGAATGATAAATGTTGAGCCAAAAGGAAGTGAGGGAGAAGTTGGAGGACGAGCCCCCGACAGTGATGGCGAACAAAGCCTCCCTCAACATGGGACTACTTAAGATTCAAAGACAGAAGAAGAAGAAGATGGCTGCATGTTTTCTGTCTAATGCACATACAGATGCCCCCTTCTTTTTCTCTAGCTCGTACATCGGTAAATATTTACACACAGCAGAACATTGGATGTTCCTGGTGTAAATATTGGTATTCCGCAATATCACTTGGCCTGAGATGTAGCTCATACATGTGAAGTGTTTTGAAATCTGGTTTTCTGAGATGTAGAATTTTATGGCTGTCCAGTTTAGGATTTGCAGTCTATCCAGATGTTGCTGTCTGATTCATGTGTTGGTGCACTTTTAAAAGCATGAGTTTGTCTTTTGGTGGATTTTGCGTTCAGTGTGCTGTTGTACCAGAACGCACTCTGATGGGGAACGTTTCTAAAGCCTGATTTGCTCTGTAGAGCTGGTACACAGGGATTCTTTCTGTCGAAATTCAAGCCTACATAATCCTCAACACACTGCTTTGTGTGTCTGTGTGCAAACTGACACAGCCCGTGGACTTCAGCATCTGAATGAACAGGAATTTCACCTAGTTTTTCTTTCAAAAATGTTAGTATCAGGGTCCACTGCATTGCCTCATTAAAGAAAGTAGGTCAGTAAATGTTGCCCCAAATACCATACATAGAAAAAGTGTTTGTATTGTACTTGTGTGCTTGTTCCTTTTTTGGTCTTTTAAAGTAAAACATGCAAATATCTGCATACGTTTTGAGTTAGAAATATTTTAATTGATAATTTTATATCGGTCTGGATTCCTCTGATCTGCTAGCTAGGACTAAAACACAAATGCAAACACAAAATGGAAAACTGTTGCTTCTCAAAGCATAGCATCAGGTTTGTTTATGCAGCTGTCCCATTGTTGTTTTCCGTAGGAATACACACCCCTAAATACTTCTTCTTTGTACTCTCATATCTTCTCTGTCACTTGTAAGAATGCGCACGTTCAACGATCTTGTTCCTACGCTAGCTTCTTTTCTCCATTTTCTTCAGTTTTGTTTATTGATCTTCCTTCCCCCCACCTGCAGTGGTGCACACAGACAGGATGTTTATCGATGTACAGATGAATGTATGGTGGAGGAGGGGATCTTAAAGGAGTCACCAAGCTATCAGACTGCTGAGCGCCTTTGTCATTCCATATCTGTATTTTGTTTTGTATGTTGGCATCTACCAACGTTCTGTGTGTTTATTCATGTACAGGGACCATGAATCCAAAAACGACACATAGTAGGTCAGTGGCTTTCTACCTGGCAACCTGGGGGGGTCCTCAGATGCCGGTAGAACACCCCAGCAGGTTCAAATAGATGTTAAAAAAAAAAAAGCTTCAGATAAGACTTGCATGCCTTCCACTTTGGGTAACCTGTCTGACAGTTCAACCTCCAGTCTGCAGAACACCATTGTTACAACTTAGGAAACGGTCAAGCTTCTTATCAAATCCCAAGAAAGTACTTCTGTTAAGACCAAGTATTACAGATGCCATAATAAATGTGGATTCAGGAAAGATGAAATATACCCTTTCAGGCAGGGAGTCAGCTGTCCAAAGTTCTAATATAATGTTAATCATTTACTCTTTTGTTAGAGAAATGTGGATTTGAGAAGGTCTTATTCCACAGAAGAGCCACATTTTGTGTCAGCATTTGTTTTTAATCTTGAGTCTGCAGCACACAGAAAAGTGTACTTTCACTTTTTAAAATTAGCATCTTAAGAATGAATTCATTACTACTTACCGCTTTTCTCTTTTAAAAAAGCAAAGACACATTGGGTTCGTTAACATTCTAAAGCAACTTTCGCACATCACAGAGTTTGGTGCTGAGTTTTTCCAAGCAACCACTTATGTGTTTGTCCCAGGGAAGGTCAGCATCCTGTTCACCATAGGTCGGCACAAATCAGGAAAGTTAAACTTGTGCCGGGTTTGAACGTGTTACTTTTCAGGAGCTGGGTCAGACTTCTGGGGCAGCCATGATGTACTTTGGTGTCCAGTTTTTACACCAAGCACAGAAAGAATTACCCCAATTTGTCAAGAGCTGAGGGCAAAGTGTACAACAAGTTCATCCGGACTTGCATCAAGTCCCATGAGCTTTTGAGGTGGAGTTTTCATAGAGTAGTTGGATCAGTGGATAAGGAGCTGGCCTGCCAATATGTAGACCTGGGTTTGAACTAGGGACTGCAGCTATCGATTATTCTGGCGATTACTCGAGTAATCGGATGAAAAGTACTTTTGCATTTTTAAACAACATCGACAGTCCAGGGCTTTCCCTAAGCAATGGCACAGTGTCGCTGCGCCAAATTCTTGACATTTTGCTGAAATGGCAGTAGGATGTGGCTTTCTGTTTTCTTTTCCCCAACTTGTAAAATGGAACTTGTAATTTTTTTTAAAGGTTGGTGGACTGTGATTTTTTTTTTTTTTTTAATCCCACTTTCTCTGCGATTCAGCAGATGCATTTCAGCTGGAGGTTGAACGTGCAAGCCTCGCAGTCAGGTTTTTTTTAATTCTTATTTTGTTTAAGTTACAGTGTTTGTGAAGCGTTGTGTGTTGTCCAAAAAAGTGAAAATTAAAACGTGAAACACTCAGTGCGAGTCTGAGCAAAACACAGAAGAAAGACTGGACTTTTGCTGAGAGGATCTTCTTTCAGAGACTGTTTGTCAGTGTAGCTGGGGACGGAGCTGTGACTCGCCCGGTGTGAGGGGAGTGCTGAGAGCCCCTCACACCGTGCAGAGAGAGACAGCAGCCATCCGCCGGGTGAATAGTCACTCCCCACGTAGAGAGGCCTGTGTGTGTGTGTATTTTTAAATAAAACAAACACACTGCTTCAATTTAAATGCGCAGTAAGTCTATTTCAAATGATCAGCGTGGACCGTCGTTCTCTTAAAACGCTTTATTTTACTCTGTGTCATGTTGGAAAGCTGTAGCTTTTGGCGCTAAATTGATTAGCGTTTACACGGCTTATGCTCAAGCGCTAGTCTTCTTCTGTTTATTTTCTGGGGATGGTACAGCGCCACACACAGGTCTGGCATATGTATTACAACATTAAACGATGCTTCGAGGCACAGAATTTGCCTCAAACGTTTTTTGTAATCGAATTATTTGAGTTACTCGGTTTCAGCCCTAGTTTGAATCCTGTTCATGCTGCCTGCCTGTGTCCTTGAACTAGACACTTAAAATGCATGGTCCTAGTCCATACAGCTGTAAAAACTGCTTAGCGGCCTTGGCTGGGGAAGTAAATGAGCATCTGCTAAATGGAAATGTGCTATCAAAATCCACTCCATCTTTTTCTGACTTCTGCAGAAAGGTTGTTTGTGATAGCTGCTCAAGTCTGTGTAGACATACTTAAATTATTTTGAGAAGATGCTGAATTATTTAAGTTAATAATAATAACAGTACTGTAAAGTCCTTTGGCATATTAAATGTGCATAAAACATTTTAAAATGGAAAATCTAACAATCAAAATTTTATACAGGTAAAAAATAAAAGAATAAAAACTTCCACAGAAATTAACTGGTTCAGAAATGTGATTGTGGTTAATAGGGTTTTACAAGGGAGTTGGCTCTACAGTTTGGTCAGGTTAGACTCTACCCACGTGAACCACTTTGGGGTGACTTTGCTGTGATTCAGCGCTATGTACTTGAATTGAATTGAATCTCATATTTACAATGATTGAGTTTCTTCACCAGCAGTTTTTTTTTTTTTTACTTCAGGCTTGAAGAGTCTTGAAAAGCCTCGTGATGAACAATCCTCGTTCAACACTACTCATCAATAGGGAAAGTCTGACCCATGACACCTCCACTTCCTCTTTTTCTGTCTCCAGACTGTTGTGTCACAGCGGGCGTGTCGTGGGACTCCACAGAGCCCTTACTCAAGCTTGACACCCACTCAGGAAGTTCTGAATTGAGACATTTAAAGGCATGGTGTCATTGGTCTTGGTGATGGCTTCGTAAAGACTCCTTATCAACAGCCACAGGGTTTTGTGAGAGTCGCGAGAAGACAAGTCAAAAGTGTTTCCTAACGATGTTGAAGGGGAAGCAACCTTTGGCCTGTAGCTCATCAATCTTGTGCAACTGTCATCTTCTTCTAATGTGGCATTGATGCTGTCAGAGTTAGCTGAGTGTTCAGGACTCGTCTGTGTGCTTGATTCTACACAATTGTAGCCAGTTTGAGTGAGTGATGGAGGAATAAGAGTGATTGGAGAACACTGTTACAGCGTGCACCAGCAAATATGTTCTTGACCTTGATCTGTAAGTGGTCCTGGGATTCATGAAACTCATTGCAGCAATGACTTGATGACGACTGTTCAATGACATAGAGAGGACGTCTATGTCAGCATGCTAATGAATTGACTCATATTTCTTTTTTTTTTTTTGGCTTGATGCTTTTAAGTTGAACTTTCTTCCTGGGAGATGGTTTCTTTTTTATCCCCTGCTGGCTGAAGGCCCGAAGGGGCATTATGTCGTGGTGCGTTTCGTCTGTCTGTCCCAAAAAGGGTATAATTGTTCTGCAATCAACTCCTCTCACACTTTTACAACCCCTGGCAAAAATTATGGAATCACCGGCCTCGGAGGATGTTCATTCAGTTGTTTAATTTTGTAGAAAAAAAGCAGATCACAGACATGACACAAAACTAAAGTCATTTCAAATGGCAACTTTCTGGCTTTAAGAAACACTATAAGAAATCAAGAAAAAAGATTGTGGCAGTCAGTAACGGTTACTTTTTTAGACCAAGCAGAGGAAAAAAATATGGAATCACTCAATTCTGAGGAAAAAATTATGGAATCACCCTGTAAATTTTCATCCCCAAAACTAACACCTGCATCAAATCACATCTGCTCGTTGACATTAACCCTATGCCATGACATTGACCCTATGTGTCTTTTTGCAAGGAATGTTTTCACAGTTTTTGCTCTATGGCAAGATGCATTATCATCTTGAAAAATGATTTCATCATCCCCAAACATCCTTTCAATTGTCCAAAATATCAACGTAAACTTGTGCATTTATTGATGATGTAACGACAACCATCTCCCCAGTGCCTTTACCTGACATGCAGCCCCATATCATCAATGACTGTGGAAATTTACATGTTCTCTTCAGGCAGTCATCTTTATAAATCCCATTGGAACGGCACCAAACAAAAGTTCCAGCATCATCACCTTGCCCAATGCAGATTTGAGATTCATCACTGAATATGACTCTCATCCATTCATCCACAGTCCACGATTGCTTTTCCTTAGCCCATTGTAACCTTGTTTTTTTCTGTTTAGGTGTTAATGATGGCTTTCGTTTAGCTTTTCTGTATGTAAATCCCATTTCTTTTAGGCGGTTTCTTACAGTTTGGTGACAGACGTTGACTCCAGTTTCCTCCCATTCGTTCCTCATTTGTTTTGTTGTGCATTTTTCGATTTTTGAGACATATTGTTTTAAGTTTTCTGTCTTGACGCTTTGATGTTTTCCTTGGTCTACCAGTATTGTTGCCTTTAACAACCTTCTCATGTTGTTTGTATTTGGTCCAGAGTTTAGACACAGCTGACTGAACAACCAACATCTTTTGCAACATTGCGTGATGATTTACCCTCTTTTAAGAGTTTGATAATCCTCTCCTTTGTTTCAATTGACATCTCTCATGTTGGAGCCATGATTCATGTCAGTCCACTTTTTAGATGCAGACTAACGAGCAGATCTGATTTGATGCAGGTGTTAGTTTTGGGGATGAAAATTTACAGGGTGATTCCATAATTTATTCCTCAGAATTGAGTGATTCCATATTTTTTTCCTCTGCTTGGTCTAAAAAAGTAACTGTTACTGACTGCCACAATCTTTTTTTCTTGATTTCTTATAGTGTTTCTTAAAGCCAGAAAGTTGCCATTTGAAATGACTTTAGTTTTGTGTCATGTCTGTGATCTGCATTTTTCTACAAAATTAAACAACTGAATGAACATCCTCTGAGGCCGGTGATTCCATAATTTTTGCCAGGGGTTGTAGGAGGAATTTCATGAAACGTGATACAAGCCCTTGTTATAGGTTGGTAATATGCCTATTATCATATCATTTGAGTTGGGCCCATCTTACCAGAGTTATGGCACTTGATTAACACATCTAGACACTGCAAGTTTCATGAGTTGGTGCCTGCGTTCTGAAATCAACTTCTCACATATTTTGGATGAATTTCGTGAAACTTGGTACAAGTCCTTCAAATGTTATCAAAATGTCACAGGCACTGTACCAAAGCAGCTCAGAGCACTCTCGTTTAATTTATTGTGGCATTTAGTGAAACTCCAAAAGTTTGTATTTTTCAAAACAAGTTTGTGTAATTTTGAATTTTGATGCATAATTGTAGATACGTTTCTCTACCCTCTGAATGTTTGGGCCATATAGCATCACGCTCCATCTGTGCATGCGTGTGTCCTTTTTCTGAATGAGTGCAACTTGTACATTAAAGTGGTGGGATAATGCTCAGCCATGAAGTGCACCGTTTTGTTTACAACATTTCGTTCAGTATTTATCTCTGAAATGATTGTGTTTTTTATTTTTTATATTAAACATTGTCCATGTTTCACACGAGGAACATAGTGGCTGCAGACAAATGGTTCAAATTGGTCATACATTCCAGTATTGTGTAAGCCTTTCAGGGTCAGGACAGAACATACTTAGGCTTAGACTTGTTTTTATTGTCATTTAGTGAGAAACATCACAGATGCAGTCACAGAATGAAAAATCGATGCACTGCACAAATAAATAAAAGCACAGAATAAAAGTCCAAGGTGTGTGATGATGATAGATACCAGGTTTTCCTTGCTTTGTATGCCTTTTTGGGGGATGGAGGGGACTTAACCTTTTACCTTTGAACATATTAAACTTTAACTTAATTTGATAACATTTTTAAAAAATTTAATTGTCTTTTTCCCACTTGTTTATAGAATACAAGTTGAGATGTAAGTCTTGGGCACAACTGCGGAATGAGCCCTTTGACATAATTTTATTTATTTATTTTTTTTACATCTGGTTTTTTCCACAGTCACAGCTCCCCACAGCTGTGCTCACATCACAGGCAACCTGGAAAGTGGTTTTGGTCTTAAGCAGAACAGTCACGATGATCAGTCAGCATGACACACTCACACACGTCTGAGAGTCCACAGAGTTTATTCACCTTTTGCTTAGGTGGTTGGATGGACCAAGAAGTGATATTTTGTTATAGTTGGAACGGTAAATTTCTTGTGCAACCTGTGTTTTTCCTCACAGCAGACTATCCAGGTTTTGACAAGTAACTACTCATAAACTCCTCCCTGCCTGTTTCAGGCACGTGCTACATCATTGTCTGATCTGTCTGTCTTCTCCCTCCCTCCCTAGCTTGAGGATTTTATAATTCTCTCCAGAGGAAGAACATCGCATCTTGTAAGGAGCCACAGGTCAGAAACTCTACTCCTCTCCCTCCCTCCCTTTTTTACTGCTCAAACCCATACTGAAGTGCTCATGGGCCTGCATGCTGCAACACGAATACTGCATGCTTCTCAAGCTACCTCCTGCATCCATATTGGGGCTATACCCCTTTTTATTCCCTGCTGCATGGTTACATTTGGGCAATCACGCTTTCAGTCTGCTTGGCCTTGATGTTTCTGGAAAAAAACACCTTTTTGGATTGCTTTGTGTTTTGTAATGAATCTTTAAAGGGGACGGGTTGTGCAAAATCCATTTTATTTAGCTTTTATGGTTATTTAAAGTTAATGTTGTATAATAAGCATCCTCAAAGTCTGACCAATCTATTACTGAGTATGTAGAAATTCTCCTGTTATAAGCAAAATTTGGACTGAAATGCTTGTTTTAGACTGCTGTGTCATATGGAAAGAAAGTCTTTCCACTGCAGCAGTAACTGGGACTAGAAATTATAACTATATCCTGCCCAGATTGATGCTACTTTTAGAGTTTGCTTTTTATCATTTACTGCTCGAAACTGTCAGACTTGTGGACGATTGTGAGGAAAGGAGTAGGTCTTTGATAGTTCAGTACTGGCCACAGTGTAGTTAATGGTAGTGTTTCAGCATTCACCCAATCTACCACGTCATAATTATTCGTAATTTACAATGTGGTAGATTGGGTTACTGCTGAGACACTCCATGTGCATGGACATGCTTTTCTCTTGGCATTGCAAGCATTTTTTTTACCCCAATCTGGATGACTCGTATCGTTGATATGGACTAGAAGAAGCCACTTGTCATCTCACTCTTGAAAGTGGATTGCAACAACTACGTGCCATGCTACACTGCTTTCTGTGCTTGAAAAGGTGCACTCAAGGATTGGTCTTAACAGGATTCAGTCACAGTTAATTGCTGCTCATCAACCGGTGTAGTCTTGCTTCACGATGAAGAAGTCAACCATTGACGGCATCCTAGCTCTCTGCACATTGAACAAAGGAGCAGATATCTGCAGTGCTTTTTCACATTCTTTGTTGATTTTGCAAAGTGTTTGATTTGGCTGCTCTCTCACACATCCTGAAAATGTGCTTGATCCCCTTTGAGTTGCTGGGCATCATAGCGAGTCTATACATAGTCATGTGTGTGCTGTGTGGAGTGAATTCAGGTGTTTGACAGGTTTGTGTTTTGGCTTCTACTCCCTTCAGTGCTTGCATGGACTGGGTGTTGAATAAGGTGGGTGGGATGTCGAAAAGCGGCTTAGATGCCTTTGTTGGTGAGGTTTACTGACCTTAACTTTGCAGATGATAATGTGAACTTTGCAGAATCAGTGGATGCCCTGATTCCAGCACTTCATCTACGGAATGAAACATCAAACTCATAGACTTATGGAATCATGAGGTTCCTGGACAGAGGGGTTTGGCTCACCAGATGTCTTTGTAGAAGAATGAAGGTCAAAGTGTTTATGGGGCTTCCTGTTTTACTGTATTTTTGGATACTAACCACTGTCCCAATGTAAAAAGTGGATGTCTTTGGTACTCTGTCACCTCAAAGGATCCTTGGGTACTGCTGGAATGACTTTACATCAAAAGAGCTTCGGAGACTCAAATAAGGAGCATGACCAGCTCCTCATTGCTGAGAACCACAGCATCTTTAAAAGTCCAAAGGAAGCTTACATTTCACCTGACTGTGTCATATGAATGGGTACTTTTATTTGTGACTGCAGACCTACATTGCTGAAATGTGTGTAATGTGGCCCTTTTAACTCGTACTTTGTCTACATGACTTTCCACAGGTCTTTTTTTTTTTTTAGGGCCTTATGTTAACTGACAATGTTGACTAATTAGCTTTTGGTGACAGATCATGTGTAAACTAACTTTAACTAGTAATGACTTCATGACTTTCTTTGCTAATAAAATTTTAACTATTAGAGAAAAAATTACTCATAACCATCCCAAAGACGTATCGTTATCTTTGGCTGCTTTCAGTGATGCCGGTATTTGGTTAGACTCTTTCTCTCAGATTGTTCTGAGTTATTTTCATTAGTTACTTCATCCAAACCATCAACATGTCTATTAGACCCCATTCCTACCAGGCTGCTCAAAGAAGCCCTACCATTATTTAATGCTTCGATCTTAAATATGATCAATCTATCTTTATTAGTTGGCTATGTACCACAGGCTTTTAAGGTGGCAGTAATTAAACCATTACTTAAAAAGCCATCACTTGACCCAGCTATCTTAGCTAATTATAGGCCAATCTCCATCCTTCCTTTTCTCTCAAAAATTCTTGAAAGGGTAGTTGTAAACAGCTAACTGATCATCTGCAGAGGAATGGTCTATTTGAAGAGTTTCAGTCAGGTTTTAGAATTTATCATAGTACAGAAACAGCATTAGTGAAGGTTACAAATGATCTTCTTATGGCCTCAGACAGTGGACTCATCTCTGTGCTTGTTCTGTTAGACCTCAGTGCTGCTTTTGATACTGTTGACCATAAACTTTTATTACAGAGATTAGAGCATGCCATAGGTATTAAAGGCACTGCGCTGCAGTGGTTTGAATGATATTTATCTAATAGATTACAATTTGTTCATGTAAATGGGGAATCTTCTTCACAGACTAAGGTTAATTATGGAGTTCCACAAGGTTCTGTGCTAGGACCAGTTTTATTCACTTTATACATGTTTCCCTTAGGCAGTATTATTAGATGGCATTGCTTAAATTTTCATTGTTATGCAGATGATACCCAGCTTTATCTATCCATGAAGCCAGAGGACACACACCAATTAGCTAAACTGCAGGATTGTCTTACAGACATAAAGACGTGGATGACCTCTAATTTCCTGCTTTTAAACTCAGATAAAACTGAAGTTATTGTACGTGGCCCCACAAATCTTAGAAACATGGTGTCTAACCAGATCCTTACTCTGGATGGCATTACCCTGACCTCTAGTAATACTGTGAGAAATCTTGGAGTCATTTTTGATCAGGATATGTCATTCAATGCGCATATTAAACAAATATGTAGGACTGCTTTTTTGCATTTGCGCAATATCTCTAAAATTAGAAAGGTCTTGTCTCAGAGTGATGCTGAAAAACTAATTCATGCATTTATTTCCTCTAGGCTGGACTATTGTAATTCATTATTATCAGGTTGTCCTAAAAGTTCCCTGAAAAGCCTTCAGTTAATTCAAAATGCTGCAGCTAGAGTGCTAGCAGGGACTAGAAGGAGAGAGCATATCTCACCCATATTGGCCTCTCTTCATTGGCTTCCTGTTAATTCTAGAATAGAATTTAAAATTCTTCTTCTTACTTATAAGGTTTTGAATAATCAGGTCCAATCTTATCTTAGGGACCTCATAGTACCATATAACCCCAGTAGAGCGCTTCACTCTCAGACTGCAGGCTTACTTGTAGTTCCTAGGGTTTGTAAGAGTAGAATGGGAGGCAGAGCCTTCAGCTTTCAGGCTCCTCTCCTGTGGAACCAGCTCCCAATTCAGATCAGGGAGACAGACACCCTCTCTACTTTTAAGATTAGGCTTAAAACTTTCCTTTTTGCTAAAGCTTATAGTTAGGGCTGGATCAGGTGACCCTGAACCATCCCTTAGTTATGCTGCTATAGACATAGACTGTTGGGGGGTTCCCATGATGCACTGAGTGTTTCTTTCTCTTTTTGCTCTGTATGCACCACTCTGCTTTTAATCATTAGTGATTGATCTCTGCTCCCTTCCACAGCATGTCTTTTTCCTGGTTCTCTCCCTCAGCCCCAACCAGTCCCAGCAGAAGACTGCCCCTCCCTGAGCCTGGTTCTGCTGGAGGTTTCTTCCTGTTAAAAGGGAGTTTTTCCTTCCCACTGTTGCCAAGTGCTTGCTCACAGGGGTCGTTTTGACCGTTGGGGTTTTCCGTAATTATTGTATGGCCTTGTTTGTTGTGATTTGGCGCTATATAAATAAAATTGATTTGATTTAAACATACATAGAATTCTTTCCACAGCTGTTGCTGTGTTGTTGCCATTTCCAGTGCTCAACAAATTCACTTTGATTCTCTGCAACTTTGCTCTGTACTGCATACCTCCTTTCCTTTTCTATTTGATTGACTGATTTTAAGTTTCCCACTGCATGATTGTGGGGGGAGACTACAAGTTTGTACTCTGTCCATCCATCGTTCTGTCTGAAAATGTATTTCCACACAATGTTTTTTGTGTTTAAACAGCTACAGAAACTAAACTTTGTGTGTGGATAGTTCTTGGTGTATTGGTGAGTGATGTAAAACAAGGCCACTGGACAGTTGACATAGAGACCTGCTTGCTGGTCATATTTCTTAATTTGTAGGTTTGCAAATGCTTTATTTAATATCAGACCATATTATGGTCAACGGCATAGACTGACAGAGAGTCTAAAAGCACTATGCTCTGCTCTTACATTTCCACACAATTCACTGGTTCAAGCAGATAATGGCAGTCTGCTCTTCCAATTAGCACGTTATAAACTAAGCTTATTCATATGGGTGTATTTGTTGTATGATTTATACTGCCCAACTCTAATTGTAGCCCTGTCATGTGTTTCCTGAGCATCATCCACTGTGAATTTGCCTCATTGTTGAAGACCTGTGTTACTGTACCAAACCAAGGGGACGCCCACATAGCACCTGGTGGCAGCAGGTAGATGGTTACTTTCAGGAGATTGAGATGGACCACTGTTCTCCCTGGATGCACAGCATTTGTGACACAGGGCTGTTCATGATGGGGTGGAATTCAACAGCGCACTGCCTTTCTGTTCACACTTTCTGTTCTAAGCTGGCATTCAGTTTATCTTTGCTAACAGTTGTCTGGCAAGGGTCTATGTACTGATATGCAATGCATTTTGAAAAAGGGGTATAATGACAACTGAGTTTAAGAATTGGGCAAGAAGTGGGGGTACACCCTGCACAGGCCACCAGTCTACAACAGAGCCACCACATTGCAACAAACACTTTCACTCACTGTCACCTACAGTCAATTTAAGGCACTTTGACACTTGCAAGAATTTGATTTCAGCACTGGCACGCAATCTGGCATGCCAGTGAGTAAACACGTTGTAAACTGGGTGTGAACTGTGCGCGGCTGTGCGCCAGTGCGCAAAGAAAACTTTGAAATGTTCAAAACTTCTGGCACACATTAATTTTGTGAACTAGTTGTGAACATTGCCCAACCTATTCAAAAACACGGTATCTCTGCGCCTCAATGCATCTCATTGACGAGATCATACATCTGTAGTAAACCTCATCTTACAGATACATTATCAAACTCATAAAAAGGAATAAAAATGCAACCATTTTACCAATCCATTGCAGTATATATACTCAACAAAAATATAAACGCAACACTTTTGGTTTTGCTCCCATTTTGTATGAGATGAACTCAAAGATCTAAAACTTTTTCCACATACACAATATTACAATTTCCCTCAAATACTGTTCACAAACCAGTCTAAATCTGTGATAGTGAGCACTTCTCCTTTGCTGAGATAATCCATCCCACCTCACAGGTGTGCCATACCAAGATGCTGATTAGACACCATGATTAGTGCACAGGTGTGCCTTAGACTGCCCACAATAAAAGGCCACTCTGAAAGGTGCAGTTTTGTTTTATTGGGGGGGGATACCAGTCAGTATCTGGTGTGACCACCATTTGCCTCATGCAGTGCAACACATCTCCTTCGCATCATCCGTGAAGAGAACACCTCTCCAATGTGCCAAATGGCAGCGAATGTGAGCATTTGCCCACTCAAATCGGTTACGACGACGAACTGGAGTCAGGTGGAGACCCCGATGAGGAAGACAAGCATGCAGATGAGCTTCCCTGAGACAGTTTCTGACAGTTTGTGCAGAAGTTCTTTGGTTATGCAAACCGATTGTTCCAGCAGCTGTCCGAGTGGCTGGTCTCAGATGATCTTGGAGGTGAACATGCTGGATGTGGAGGTCCTGGGCTGGTGTGGTTACACGTGGTCTGCGGTTGTGAGGCTGGTTGGATGTACTGCCAAATTCTCTGAAACACCTTTGGAGACGGCTTATGGTAGAGAAATGAACATTCAATACACGAGCAACAGTTCTGGTTGACATTCCTGCTGTCAGCATGCCAATTGCACGCTCCTTCAAATCTTGCAATATCTGTGGCATTGTGCTGTGTGATAAAACTGCACCTTTCAGAGTGGCCTTTTATTGTGGGCAGTCTAAGGCACACCTGTGCACTAATCATGGTGTCTAATCAGCATTTTGGTATGGCACACCTGTGAGGTGGGATGGATTATCTCAGCAAAGGAGAAGTGCTCACTATCACAGATTTAGACTGGTTTGTGAACAATATTTGAGAGAAATGGTGATATTGTATATGTGGAAAAAGTTTTAGATCTTTGAGTTCATCTCATACAAAATGGGAGCAAAACCAAAAGTGTTGCGTTTATATTTTTGTTGAGTGTATATATTATAAATAATTAACTTTCAGACGATTCCAAATGTGTTCTTCACCGCATAATGCGCACAAGAGAAGATGTAGCCAAGTTTTGAGAGCACATGCATCACCGGCTACGAAATGATTATTTAATATAGCGTGGCATCAAATGGGACAAAGTGCGGCATCCAGCTGGACAAAATGGGTCGTACTGGTTAGGGCTGTCACGATTAGGAATTTCTGGAGACGATTAATTGTCAGACAAGTAATTGCGATTGACAAATATATTGTCTATTTTCTTTCCCCTTCTTTATATTCTACTATCATAGTATAATTACACAACTCTGGAAAAACATTTGGCTTCTGTGAGTGGAGAAACTGGGAATAGTGCAACATTTTTGTTTTTATCTTCATTTTACATACAGTCCCAACTTGTTCTGATTTGTGGTTGTTTCTGTTGCATTTCTGAAATTATTTCTCCTCAGTCACGTTTTGTGCTTAAACACTATATTAAGCTCAAGATTGAACAAATAAATACCTTTGGAAAATAACAGCTGTTAAAGTTCAGCGTTCTCACCTGCTTTTTTTGATCTGTGCGTCTGAACATCACAGCTTCTCCACGTCAGGGTTTTATTTTAACCCGTGTGTGTGTGGAATTTTTTCTCCGTTCATTCATATATTCTCATTTTTTAAATATGTTTTTAAAGATATTTGACCGTTTATTTCATCTCATGATCTCATAAATTCAGTATTCGACGTGCACATGGTGTGAACAGGACGGTAACGGCAGAATCACACCGGGAGAGAAAGTTCAGAGAGAAGTAAAGGCAGCTCCACGTTTTGGTTTTGTTTTTTTAACATGTTCACTCAGGTTAAAATCCTCTCTCTGCTCTGCGCTCGCTGTGTGCACTGATGGTTCTCAGAGTGTAACGTGTCGTGCCGCCATTCAGGAATCTCCCTCCCCCACCCCTCCCTCGCAGTCACCAGCCTGTTGACTCCGCGCGCACGTACACACAGACACACACACCAACAGCTCTTTCGGTAAACTCCACATTTTAGACGGCTTTGAAGAAGACAGCCACTGTTTTAATCAGCCGTCTTATCCAAACGGCAGGACGGCTCGCTCCTCAGCCTCCATGTTACTGTCCTGCCTTAAGACGAGAGCGAAACAGAGTGAGCGAGGCTGCAGCACAATGATGTCAGATTCTGAGTCGTTTTATGCTTTGTGGATAAAATAAATCATTCACAGTAATCGCGAATATGAAAAATAATCGCGATTGGCGAATATTGTAATAATCGTGACTGCCCTAGTATTGGTACGGCGAATTGCACAGCAGTGTGGGGATGAAATTCGTGCAGGTGTCAAGGTGCCTTTAAGGTCACCAATTCACCAAATCTGCATGTCTTTGGAAGTGGGAGGGAACCCACGCAAACACAGAAAGAAACAGGTCAGAAGCTAACTTGGGACCTTCACACTGTGAGGAGACAGTGCTAAGCCACCAAGTCAGAAGCTCATATTGATCAGTAACATGTCTAGAGAGATTATCCAAGTTTTATATTGATCAACAAGTAATTTGCTTATCATTGGATCTGCCATCTACTATGTGTGGTCCCTCAAAGCTTACTGCATGTATTGCTGACTGTAAGTATTCAGAACTCATAAGCTTATATCTCAGTGTGCAGAGCGTGCAGAGCATACCTCAGCCCTCTGATGTCTTTGACTTCTGTTAAGCCGCGGTCCCACCGAATAATGAAGGATGAAGGAGCCACGCACCCTGTTTTTTTTGTTTCGTAAGCTATCGTGGCATTATAGTGGCTCAGAGTGGCTCTTAGAGGCATTATCTTCAGTTAACGAGGCTCCTCTCTGAGCGTGGCGCTAATTTCAAGATGTTCAAAATTTAGCAACAACAGCGTGGCGCAGTTTGTGTTCGAGTTACTGCGACGGCTTAGAGGCATTTGCGTGGTGCTTACGAGTCTGCAAAAAGTCCATTATCCGTGCGCCTAGCACCTTCACAGGACCTGAGAGGCTATTTTTGGAACAGCTCTCCTCTTGCGCACACAATTCCACCTGCTCTGTGCGCTGGACTCTATATAATATAATTATTTTGTAGTGGATTAATCATTTTCTGCCAAACCTTGGATGCTGAAAACACCTCTAATCACTTCTAGAATCAGAGGACTGTTTCATCTGGACGCTTTTTTTTCCTCTCTTTCCTGCTCCATGTGGGATGTATTTTGAACAGCTTAAGGTAATTATTTTTAATGGTTTTTTTATAGCTTGATAAAACAGTTCCTAGCTGTAAAACTATGTCTGTATGTTGATGTCTGTTGTATGTAAAAGTATGTTGATTTAATATCTTGTTAATGGATCACTGTGTGTGCGCACTGAGGCAGGATCTGAGAGGCTATTTTTGGAGCGGCTCTCTTGCGCACACAATTCCACCTGCTCTGTGCGCTGGACTCTATATAAAATAATTATTTTGTAGCGGATTAATCATTTTCTGTCAAACTTTGGATGCTGAAAACACCTCTAATCACTTCTGGAATTAATGGATCACATGAGCTCCGCTGTGTGTGCTCACTGAGGCAGTGACTCATCATCACGCTTCAAACGTTTAGGCAGAACGCCAGCTCACAAAAGAGTGATATTTCAGTCAATATTGGATGAACACAAAGTTAAAAGTTGGGTGACTGCGTGAAAGTGGATGTGTTTTTAAAGCCATGGAAGATAGTAACTCCAGTGGAGCAGCTAAGAGCAGGAGCTGTGCGGCAACACAGGTGGAGAACGCGCAGAAGACCGATTTTGAAGACATAACACAAAGTTAAAAGTTGTATCATGATAACTTGTAAGCTGCGGAAGAAAAAAAAAAAATATATATATATATATATATATTGAAAATGATCCACAGGTGTATATAATAAAACGGCCACCTCATTCTACGAGCAGAACAGCACCGCGCGCAAAAGAATGCTTTTGCAGAAATAAACGGATGAACACAAAGTTAAAAGTGGATTCACATTGTAAAAATGACTGTGTTTAAAGCCAGGGGAAAAAATAAAGCCAGGAAGCGACTTAGAGCACAGAGGCGGCTGTCCATGAAAGGACAACAGCAGCGCGCGTGCAAAAGAGCGATTTTGAAGGCATAACACAAAGTTAAAAGTTGTATCATAGTGACTTGTAAGCTGCGGAATAAATAAATAAAAAATAAATAAATAAATATATATATATATATATATATATATTAGGGCTGGGCAACGTTAACACGCTAACGTTGCGTTAATTATTGAGGTCATTATCGCCAACAATTTTGTTCCTCCCCTTAACGCGTTTGCTCGTTGCCTTTTATGTTGAAAACGTCAGTCGGGGGCGAGTTTATGCTGCTGCTTCCTGCTGATAGCTGAGTTCACACAGAAAACGACACGAGGATCGAGAAAAGTACAGGCTATGCAATGCACAACAAAACAAAATGCAGAAAGACGCTGAACTTTTGAATGGACATTTTCGGTACAAAGTTCTACAGGATCAGGCCCAGATCCAGACCGGTTTGGACCGATGCAGCTGCATCGGTCAAATTTGTTTTTTACGCATTGTTTGTCATCGGTTAAAAAAAAAAATCTTGAATAATCCCGAATAGCCGAAAGTGTCCCCGCGGTGAACACAGCTTTTCGGTGGTTTTCATGTCAACCTATAGTCCGTAAATTATACGGATTTTTCCGAGTTTCAGAGTCATACGGACGTACAAATAAAGTCGGATATTAAGGGTTTGGTCTGTAATAAACCGTTTCTGCAGCGCGGCTCCACTTTGAAACCATGAACCATTGAAGCAATGCTTCGATCCAGTAGCTCGTTGGTTCTTTGATTCACTGCTCTTCAGAAACGGCAAGCCACTTCTTAACCCCTCTCAAAGCCATTAAAATATCGTCAGTCACTTTTGTGTGGATTAAAGTCACTAACTGGGACTCTTGTCTTGTTGCTGTCAAGAAACGAGAATCGTCCTCCGTTCCGTTCACACAGCTCGAAACGCTGCGTGGCCGAGACAGAGTCCGGTCGGAATTAATAACTTCAAAATGAATCGCCGCTTTAAATAAAATGACACGTCTTTCCAAATGTAATACAGACAAGAAACTACAATCGACCAAAACTTTTTTTTTCCTCCCAAAATGAGACGTGCTGTATTTTCTTTTCAAATTACATCCTGAAGTGAAGCACAGCAGCTCTAAGCTCAGCTCACATTCATGCCAATAACGTCTGAAAGGAAATGCTTTTGACAAAAACTACAGATTTTGTTTATTCCTATTTATGTCCAGAGATCAAGGATTCACCATATAGAGTTCATTATGTCCTCTGGGTACAGAGCGGCACATAGTGGCACCTTCATAGTTGATACGTGATAGATGAAAACGTGGGTCATTCTTCGAATAATCACCCCACACCCATGCGTGGCTCCTTCTTGAGCCTTCATTATTCGGTGGGACCAAGGCTTTACTTTGCTGACGAATGGTGAGGTTTCATCATCCCCTACATCTGCTGTTGGATCTCAAGACCTTTAAGTGATACGTTTCAAGGCAAACTGTAGATGTGTCTGTGTTGTTTGTGCCTCTCTGAGCTGTGGAGGAAACTATGAAATTGGTGTGCATTTTTTTTCTTCTGGTATGCGAAGTTCAGGAGGACACACTGTAAATGTTGTGACAGCATGTTGGTGACAGGGTGAGTTTTCACACTGCACCCCAAAGGAGGTTTTTGTTTCTGTTGGCCAGAATTACACCACCATGAAATTGCTGGCTGATGAGACTGCTCTAAGAGAAAGGAGTGTTTTTAAAGACAGAGAAGAGAAATGTATCTGGGTTTTCAGTCAAGTTTAGCCCCCTTTAAGATGTCATGCAACTGGTGGGAAAACCCAGTGTCTATGACTTGATAGACAGTTTCTTTCTTTTACTTTGCTGCCCCCCCCCCCCCCCCCATTTTTTTTTTTAAGTTGAGGAGTAGGAATCACTTGCTCCTGGTAATTGCAGGTTCCAAAAGCTGCCACCAGTGCGAGTACCATTCACCAACTTGTTACCACATGGCCTTCAACCAGGGACCACAAGACCTTCAGCTGGGATTTCACAGCTTCCCAAAATAGTCCCACATTATGTGCTGCAAGGTCTGATGAGCATCACAGTACCCTCAAGAAGGCCATGATAAGTAAAAGCTTTGACATGACACTGAACGGCAGCTTTCATTTGACACTTGACTACTCCAGGGCATTCCATGCATGCTGATACACCGTATGGCAACATGATATGAACATGATCATACACCAGGAAGCGGTATTCTACCCAGAACAAATGACAAAGCTGTTTTTTCACAGTATTTAACTTTTTCAATGCTCTGTTTAGAGCAGTATTCACCTGTATCGTCACAGCAACAGTTTAGTAAGTAATGTTATAATGAAAACCTGGCATCGCTGTTGTTCCATTTGGGGCTGATGACTTTACAAGTACGACCTATATAGGACATGAGGCCCTTTGGTGCCGGTGCTTATCCCTGCTTCCCCAGGATGACTGGTACCCATTTACAGCTGGGTTAACTGGAACAATGTACAGGACATTTCCATGCTGAATGGGAAAATCTTTTTAGGTTTCCCTTGCGTTTTCAATTTTCTAGATATAAAATAACTTTTTAAATTTTTTTTCAGAAAACAAAGGACTTTTGGTGTAACGCAAGTCACGCTGTAATTAAAAGACTAATTAAAGACTTATCTTACCTTTTGTTTGTCATTTCACACCTTGTGTCAACTGGCACATGCATGCAAGAAATGCTGTCTAAAAATGTATGTATGTGGGAGATATGCAAAAAAAAAAAAAAAACTTAAAAAGTGCCCAAAAACTACACCACGAGTCACATAGAAATGCCCTACATGGAGTACCGTGTCCAAGAGCACTAACCAGTATCATGACTGGAAACTAAACTCACGTTTGAAAATTGGTTTTCTAAGTGACTCCTTAACCCGCTGAACTACTTGCTGTACTTTTACAAGGAACCAAATTTTGTCTCGTCAAATGTGACACATTTTTGAGACACTCGTATAATTACACAATTGCACAAATAATAATCACAGTGCTACAACTAGGCATGGGCCAGTATGAGATTTGGATGGTATGACAACCGTGGGCAAAAATCCACCGGTTTCACGGTATTATCTGTAGCTTTAAAATGTGCTTTAACAACATGATGGGTGATTCAGGCGCGCTAATCGACACAATGTCTACCGATACGAGCACTGTACCACTGTTAACTTTAGAGAAAATACCAAAATGATAGTCTCTCTTTTAGACATGTAGCATCTGCCCCGTGGGAAACATGACTTACTTGCTTGGGGAGAAACGTGGCTGGAATAAGGTCCGGAACTCTTTTTACCGTATCCAAAGTAATCCCATACAGCCGACTTGATCCTTTTAGACGGAGGGAAAAGTTCAGTGTAGGCTTTGCCACCTTCAGCCATGCTGCAGAACTAGCTAACTTTGGCTGCCTGTTTGTAAACAGAGACAGAGGTGCGCGCCGGGGAGAAGGGCGGCAGCAGCCGCCTCCGCTCTGCCTGCCAAGAATTCCCATAACCCACTCATACTGCAGGGACGGTACGAAAATTTTAGTGGTTTTGATACCGTGGCTTTTTCATACCGCGTTATACCGTGAAACCGGTTATTGGCCGATGTGTAGCTACAGCTATGCTGTTAGGTGATTGACCAAGCAGTCTTTATTATGTTGACAATCGCATAATCTCAGATGATTTACTGACAAGACATGATACCAAATTTGGGCCATTTCCGCTTTGCCAGATATGAAGATTATGACCTTTTTTATATGAAGCATTAACATATATGAATTTAATACCCGGGTTTTGCACTGTGGTTTGACAAAACATGCCGTGGAGATGCTGTCTTGGTATTTGAGACACTGAATTATTAGGGGTTGACTAAAACTCCAAGACCGCACAATCAATATTCATATATCTCTGCATTCTTTGGAGTGTGGCAAAGCTTGTGATTTAGGCCACACCCATTTCGGTTTCTCTGTTTTTCCGCAGTATTCCAATATGTGTAAAACCTTTAAAATCTATCTCACCCCAGGCCATCACTTAGTTCATCGCCAAGTTTTGCAACTCCAATCAATGGACCATTTAGAGCTTAAGATATGAAAAGGAACATGACAGCTCAAAAGATGCCAACTTCATAAAAGGAGAAGAAACCGCAGGGAGCAGTCAAAACAGGAAGTGCTACTTATCTTTGTAACAGTACCTCTTATAAACATGAAACTTACCACAAGGCTACAGCAGAATGAGCAAAGGCTGTGTATCAAATTTTGTAAACATATGTCACTAGGAGGCACCACAAGTATAAAAAGATTAATCTGAAAAAAAAAAATGCAGAAAATTGGTATGATTGGGTATCATGTCTGAGTTGAACCCTACAATTTGGTGATGATTGCGTAAAGTGGGCGTGCCTCATTATGCAAGGTACTCATGAAAACATCTCTTACCTCAAAATTTTAAAAAAATCACCCATTTCTCCTACAGAGGTGAAACATTTTCAGCATATCCAGTGAATATAGACTAAACTTTTATACACTAATAGATATGGTCTATTTTGAAGTCTGTCACTGTTTTTTTCATATCTTTATCTTTATCTTTCCATATATTATATCAAATACCACCAAAATTGACAGATGTAGAAAAGACATTAAGAAATTGTTTAATTTATTTTTACATTTGGTCTATCTTTACTATATTTTTTTAATTTCCCAAAATAAGGCTTATAGTATGAAAGGGGGTGTTGCCCACACTGTACATCTTTTCAAGATGAAATTTCATGTTACTCATATACCAAGAATTACATTTTGTCACCTGCAGGTGGCAATATAATAAAGGAAATGCATTTTGGGCTGAAACGCGTATTGCGAAAATCAGTCAACAGTCCATCAAAATTCATACATTCCCATACTCTTTTACATGTGTTGAATGTTCTACAATGGGCTACACCCATTTCTGCCTTTTTAATTTTTATGCAAAATGGCAGCAATTGTAAAACCTATCTATTCAACCTCTGCCTTGATCATGAGTCTCATCTACACCAAGAGTTGCACATGTATTTAGTGGACACTCAAGGGCTTATGTTAAGATGAACTTGATAACTCAATGGTACCAAAGTTGTACAAGAAAATCCACTGCAGGTAGTAGCAGTAGTTACAACAGGTGGGCTTGCATATCTTCAAAAGTAAGTCCAATACATATAAAACATGGTTGAATGACACAGAAAAATGATCAAAAAGCTGCCTGCCAAATTTAATAGTAGTCAGTCAAAGATAGTGCCACAAAGGGGGAAATGATAATCTTAAATTATGTGCATAGAAAAACATAAAATTCATACCTTAGCAGCATATCCATCAAAGGCTGTCAAATTTCAAAGAAGAATTTTCTGTTTCGACATGAATAGCTTTTAAATTATGCTCAAACTGAGCACTGCAGATGCCATATTTGCTCTGAGAGTGATGATGGAGAAGTGTAGAGAAGGCCAGAAGGAGTTGCATTGTTTGTTTGCTTGTTTGTAGACTTAAAGCTAATGACAGCATGCCCAGAGAAGAGTTGTATTATATGAGAAAGTCTGGTATGGCAGAAAGTAAATGAGGATATGTCCAAGGACAGTCACCCCACTGAGTCTGGTGTGCTTCAGGTTTCTCGCTATCATCAAAATGCCTGAGGAAGTTGTTTTTTTTTTTTTCCTGACCACTGTTGCCAGTGTGCTTGCACAAAGAATGGATCAGATTTAACCTGATTCACATGAAGAACCTTGAAGTGTTGTGATTGTCATATTTCGAAAAATATTTAACTCAATCCATTGTCCAATCACCTCTGACCTTTACATGGGCCATGTGGCCCATATAAAGGTCAGAGGTGATTGAATATTTCTTTCAGTGTTTTTGCTATTTGGTAGAACACTTGGTTGAGCAGATATTGGGGGAAAATTAGATTTGAATATCGATAAATATAGTCTGACAGACTTCGTTACACTACAGTTACCTACATGCACAGCACCTCATGCACATGGTCGGAGGAACGGCTGTGATTCAGTGAATGCACTAAACTAAATATGGATGTTTAGTTAAAGTTAGTCCAGTAAAGCTGGTGTGAAAGCACCGTCGCCCATGTGGCTCTGTGAATCAGGCCCATTTCTTACAGCTGCATCGTTAACCAATCACAAGGGCCTCACAGGGGCTCGGAAGACGACCCGCAAATGGGGTTTGAACCCCGTGTATACCTGCTGGCAGGTCTCGTTGTTGTTATTACATTATTTTCTGTTTTTATTCAACATTTTATGAAGTGATTAAAGTAATACAAAGTTAGTTAATGGTGTGGGGAAAAAATCAGAGGTTAATGTGTAACAACAATCGTTCATTGTAGCCAAAGATCATCATTAGGTTCTCTGTCAACATTTGATTTTTTTTTTTCTGCCACTGCAGATGTTTGCAATAAAACTCTTACAATTTATCCTCCCCTTTTAATTAAAAGGAATTATGGTGATTATGCATTCATGTTGGACTACAGAGGCATATTCGGGACTTGGGAGGGGAACACCACACACCAATCCTTGGTCCTCCACTTAGCCTACTTCACTTGGCTGTGTACATTTATAGGGCAGTTTTCAGATCTTCCAGGGCCATGTGACTCAGGGAAAGGGTGTGTTGTTTTTGAAAAGCTTGCCATCGGCAGACTAAATATACCCTTTACTGGACCTGACCCCTCATTTGCCTTTGCTGTGGCCACTTTAGGTCGACATGCTAGCTCAGTAGAGAACCTACAACTGGTAATTATATAGGACGACTTCCATTTTATGTTCTCTGTATCATGAAGTCGTCACATAAGCACTCTTCCTCATTTGCTTGTCATTGATGGTTTACCTAAATTTGAATCCTACCTAATTTCTTTTCTCTGTTTATTCAGCTATAGCTTTTGAGACTGTAGCAGAATGTGCAGAATGTGTTCTTATTATTTGGACTTTAAATGAATATTACTTAATGTTGGGTGTTTAGTACATGGATTTTTGGTAGCTTGTGCTAATATTTGAGTGCTTCTATTATTTTTATTTATTTTCTTTTTGAAGCCTTTATTCTGAAAAAGTATGAACTATAGATTATTATGAACTATAATTATGAACTATAAAAATCAGGAACAATAGAAAGTATAGTTGTGTCTGAGTGTTTCTTTAACCGATACCTAATAGTTCCCGGGTTTTTCTGTGTGGCTAACAGTGGCCAGTGCAGAGGTTAAGCAGTGGTTCACGGGGTTTCAGATGATTTTAGCTTGTGTGGCTTTGGTGTCGTTGCTTTTCTTGTTTCAACTGAATCATGTCTATCTTCAGTTATTTCCTCACAATATATACTTGGATTAGAGTTACAGGTTAAACTGTTTTGCTTTGGGTTATCCAAACTCTTTAACCAGAAAAGCCCTTGTTGACTATGTATAAAACATTGCAGTAATTTTTATTTTTGTGGACTAGCTGAGCATTCTGGCTTTGTGAAACATACCATAAGCAAATTAAATTTAAATAGTTTACTTAATTTGGTCTTTTTTTTAAGATCAAGTACAGGAAAAAATGGACAATACATTATTAAAACGAATTTCATTTCATTTTCATTTATTTATATAGTGCCAAATCATAACAAGGTTGCCTCAAGGCGCTTCACACAGGTAAGGTCTAACCTTACCAACCCCCAGAGCAGCAGTGGTAAGGAAAAACTCCCTCTGAGGAAGAAATCTCAAACAGACCAGACTCAAAGGGGTGACCCTCTGCTTGGGTCATGCTACAGACACAAATTACAAAACAGTTCACAAAACGAACAGTCTGGGACAAGTCTAAAAGTGCAAATCAGTCAGCGGTTAAAGCATACTGCTTACAGACCTTGACAAGCTGTTAGACATGGCTGATTGAAAGAAAACATTACCCCAATGAGAGATCTCAGTTGGGATATAAGTACAAAAACGGCCAGCTTTATTGGGTTTTTGAATTGTAGTCTAATGTAAAATGTTTATTGTCCAGCCCCAGTTTTGGTTAACTGCCTCATCTTTTAACAGATCAGATGCTCGCAGTGGGCATTATGTGCACATGTTGGCATGCTTGAATCTCAGCAACATGTACAGCCAACTCCATTGAGCTCTAAATGACATCTGTCCTCATCAGTGAGGACAGATGTCGTGTTCCCGGTAATTTCAGTAGAGAATATAAGCGTGAGCATGAGACTGAGAAATAAACAACCATCATACCTTTAGTGCTAAAGTCTCTGAGCTGCTTTTTTTCCACTCTTTGCAATTCACACTTTAAAAAAAAAAAAAATTGATTCACTAAAAATCAAAATACATTTTTTCCCTTTTTTGTGATAATTGTGAATAGAATCCCACAGTCAGGTGTATCTTCATAACAGATGGTTCTTTTGATAAAAATGAATTGCATTTCCTCAGTGTTGCAACACACTAGGTTGGGAGGTTGCTTAAGACTGTACGCACTTACAAATGCTGCCAAAATTATTAGGCGTAGGGTTTTTTTTTTCCTGCAAAAAAAATCCCAAGTACTTTTTTAATGGAGCAAGAAATTTCAACACAACATTTCTAAATATCCTAGTTTTATTTTGGATGCTAACATTATTTTATTTTGCATGCAGAAACAAAATCATTTGTAGCATTTGAGATCATTTTAGCTGAGCAGCCTATTATTTTCTGCACTTATTTATGTTTTCTTTGTTTGCCAATCAATTTCTTAATGAAAACACATTGTTCTATTGAAAAATGCCTTGAATGACTCATTTTACTCAAATTGTCAGAGAGAAATGCACTACAACCAGCATGTACAACATTTGCTGCCTTCATCCTTAAATGAAGACAACCTCTAAGGGTGTAATGAGGGTCACTGAAAGAAACATGCAGAGTTGCGGCCACTACTTTTTTTTAAACAACCTAATATTACTTTTTCTTAACTTTGTAAAGTAATCATCAAATCAAATCAATTTTATTTATATAGCACCAAATCACAACAAACAGTTGCCCCAAGGCGCTTTATATTGTAAGGCAAGGCCATACAATAATTACGGAAAAACCCCAACAGTCAAAACGACCCCCTGTGAGCAAGCACTTGGCAACAGTGGGAAGGAAAAATGCCCTTTTAACAGGAAGAAACCTCCAGCAGAACCAGGCTCAGGGAGGGGCAGTCTTCTGCTGGGACTGGTTGGGGCTGAGGGAGAGAACCAGGAAAAAGACATTTTGTGGAGGGGAGCAGAGATCAATCACTAATGATTAAATGCAGAGTGGTGCATACAGAGCAAAAAGAGAAAGAAACACTCAGTGCATCATGGGAACCCCCCAGCAGTCTAAGTCTATAGCAGCATAACTAAGGGATGGTTCAGGGTCACCTGATCCAGCCCTAACTATAAGCTTTAGCAAAAAGGAAAGTTTTAAGCCTAATCTTAAAAGTAGAGAGGGTGTCTGTCTCCCTGATCTGAATTGGGAGCTGGTTCCACAGGAGAGGAGCCTGAAAGCTGAAGGCTCTGCCTCCCATTCTACTCTTACAAACCCTAGGAACTACAAGTAAGCCTGCAGTCTGAGAGCGAAGCGCTCTATTAGGGTGATATGGTACTATGAGGTCCCTAAGATAAGATGGGACCTGATTATTCAAAACCTTATAAGAAAGAAGAAGAATTTTAAATTCTATTCTAGAATTAACAGGAAGCCAATGAAGAGAGGCCAATATGGGTGAGATATGCTCTCTCCTTCTAGTCCCTGTTAGTACTCTAGCTGCAGCATTTTGAATTAACTGAAGGCTTTTCAGGGAACTTTTAGGACAACCTGATAATAATGAATTACAATAGTCCAGCCTAGAGGAAATAAATGCATGAATTAGTTTTTCAGCATCACTCTGAGACAAGACCTTTAGAGATATTGCGCAAATGCAAAAAAGCAGTCCTACATATTTGTTTAATATGCGCATTGAATGAAATATCCTGATCAAAAATGACTCCAAGATTTCTCACAGTATTACTAGAGGTCAGGGTAATGCCATCCAGAGTAAGGATCTGGTTAGACACCATGTTTCTAAGATTTGTGGGGCCAAGTACAATAACTTCAGTTTTATCTGAGTTTAAAAGCAGGAAATTAGAGGTCATCCATGTCTTTATGTCTGTAAGACAATCCTGCAGTTTAGCTAATTGGTGTGTGTCCTCTGGCTTCATGGATAGATAAAGCTGGGTATCATCTGCGTAACAATGAAAATTTAAGCAATGCTGTCTAATAATACTGCCTAAGGGAAACATGTATAAAGTGAATAAAATTGGTCCTAGCACAGAACCTTGTGGAACTCCATAATTAACCTTAGTCTGTGAAGAAGATTCCCCATTTACATGAACAAATTGTAGTCTATTAGATAAATATGATTCAAACCACCGCAGCGCAGTGCCTTTAATACATATGGCATGCTCTAATCTCTGTAATAAAATTTTATGGTCAACAGTATCAAAAGCAGCACTGAGGTCTAACAGAACAAGCACAGAGATGAGTCCACTGTCTGAGGCCATAAGAAGATCATTTGTAACCTTCACTAATGCTGTTTCTGTACTATGATGAATTCTAAAACCTGACTGAAACTCTTCAAATAGACCATTCCTCTGCAGATGATCAGTTAGCTGTTTTACAACTACCCTTTCAAGAATTTTTGAGAGAAAAGGAAGCTTGGAGATTGGCCTATAATTAGCTAAGATAGCTGGGTCAAGTGATGGCTTTTTAAGTAATGGTTTAATTACTGCCAACTTAAAAGCCTGTGGTACATAGCCAACTAATAAAGATAGATTGATCATATTTAAGATCGAAGCATTAATTAATGGTAGGGCTTCCTTGAGCAGCCTGGTAGGAATGGGGTCTAATAGACATGTTGATGGTTTGGATGAAGTAACTAATGAAAATAACTCAGACAGAACAATCGGAAAGAAAGAGTCTAGCCAAATACCGGCATCACTGAAAGCAGCCAAAGATAACGATACGTCTTTGGGATGGTTGTGAGTAATTTTTTCTCTAATAGTTTTATTAGGAAAGAAAGTCATGAAGTCATTACTAGTTAAAGTTAGAGGAATACTCGGCTCAATAGAGCTCTGACTCTTTGTCAGTCTGGCTACAGTGCTGAAAAGAAACCTGGGGTTGTTCTTATTTTCTTCAATTAGTGATGAGTAGTAAGATGTCCTAGCTTTACGGAGGGCTTTTTATAGAGCAACAAACTCTTTTTCCAGACTAAGTGAAGATCTATCTAACTATTGATGAGATACTCTATCTCACTCACAGAGTTTAGGTAGCTACTCTGCACTGTGTTGGTATATGGCATTAGAGAACATAAAGAAGGAATCATATCCTTAAACCTAGTTACAGTGCTTTCTGAAAGACTTCTAGTGTCATGAAACTTATTCCCCACTGCTGGGTAGTCCATCAGAGTAAATGTAAATGTTATTAAGAAATGATCAGACAGAAAGGAGTTTTCAGGGAATACTGTTAAGTCTTCAATTTCCATACCATAAGTCAGAACAAGATCTAAGATATGATTAAAGTGGTGGGTGGACTCATTTACATTTTGAGCAAAGCCAATTGAGTCTAATAATAGATTAAATGCAGTGTTGAGGCTGTCATTCTCAGCATCTGTGTGGATGTTAAAATCGGCCACTATAATTATCTTATCTTAAGTCAGACAAAAGGTCTGAAAATTCACAGAGAAACTCACAGTAACGACCAGGTGGACGATAAATAAGAACAAATAAAACTGGTTTTTGGGACTTCCAATTTGGATGGACAAGACTAAGAGTCAAGCTTTCAAATGAATTAAAGCTCTGTCTTTGTTTTTGAATAATTAATAAGCTGGAATGGAATATTGCTGCTAATTCTCCGCCTCGGCCCGTGCTACGAGCGTTCTGGCAGTTAGTATGACTCGGGGGTGTTGACTCATTTAAACTAACATATTCATCCTGCTGTAACCAGGTTTCTGTAAGGCAGAATAAATCAATATGTTAATCAATTATTATATAATTTACTAACAGGGACTTAAAAGAGAGAGATCTAATGTTTAATAGACCACATTTAACTGTTTTAGTCTGTGGTGCAGTTGAAGGTGCTATATTATTTTTTCTTTTTGAATTTTTATGCTTAAATAGATTTTTACTGGTTATTGGTGGTCTGGGAGCAGGCACCTTCTCTACGGGGATGGGGTAATGAGGGGATGGCAGGGGGAGAGAAGCTGCAGAGAGGTGTGTAAGACTACAACTCTGCTTCCTGGTCCCAACCCTGGATAGTCACGGTTTGGAGGATTTAAGAAAATTGGCCAGATTTCTAGAAATGAGAGCTGCTCCATCCAAAGTGGGATGGATGCCGTCTCTCCTAACAAGACCAGGTTTTCCCCAGAAGCTTTGCCAATTATCTATGAAGCCCACCTCATTTTTTGCACACCACTCAGACAGACAGCAATTCAGGGAGAACATGCGGCTAAACATGTCACTCCCGGTCCGATTGGGGAGGGGCCCAGAAAAAACTACAGAGTCCGACATTGTTTTTGCAAAGTTACACACCGATTCAATGTTAATTTTAGTGACCTCCGATTGGCGTAACCGGGTGTCATTACTGCCGACGTGAATTACAATCTTACCAAATTTACGCTTAGCCTTAGCCAGCAGTTTCAAATTTCCTTCAATGTCGCCTGCTCTGGCCCCTGGAAGACAATTGACTATGGTTGCTGGTGTCGCTAACTTCACATTTCTCAAAACAGAGTCGCCAATAACCAGAGTTTGATCCTCGGCGGGTGTGTCGCCGAGTGGGGAAAAATGGTTAGAAATGTGAACAGGTTGGCGGTGTACACGGGGCTTTTGTTTAGAACTACGCTTCCTCGTCACAGTCACCCAGTCGGCCTGCTTTCCCGGCTGCTCAGGATCTGCTGGAAGGGAACTAACGGCGGCTAAGCTACCTTGGTCCGCACCGACTACAGGGGCCTGGCTAGCTGTAGAATCTTGCACGGTGCGGAGCCGAGTCTCCAATTCGCCCAGCCTGGCCTCCAAAGTTACGAATAAGCTACACTTATTACAAGTACCATTACTGCTAAAGGAGGCCGAGGAATAACTAAACATTTCACACCCAGAGCAGAAAAGTGCGGGAGAGACAGGAGAAGCCGCCATGCTAAACCGGCTAAGAGCTAGTAGCTGTGCTAAGCTAGCGGATTCCTACAAAACACACAAAGTGAATAATGTTTAAATAATTTAGAGTGATTCAGCAGAGGGAGTGCTTTAGTTAAGGCACGTGAAGATTACACTGTGAAACAAATCGTTATCTAGTTATCTAGATCAATCTAACTGCGCAGATTAAACAGCTAACAGATACAGCAAAACACCGCTGTGCTCTGGAACAGGAAGTGATACAATACCGCAGTGAGAGCCAACCACCAGTAGAGGCAAGCAAGATTCCCCTAATAACAAACTTGATAAATACTTTTCTTCATGTTTTGATTCAGAATTGAATGTGCAGTGTTCCCAATGCATTTGCATGTATGGAAATAAAAGCTATTTTAAGGATTTTAAGCTTTGCTCACTTTTTTTTAGAAACACTGCTGGACAATAAAGACTTGTGTGTCAGAATGCTGTTCATTGACTTCAGCTCACCGTTCAACACAATCTTCCCCCAACAGTCAAACTGAGCCAACTGGAACTGAACACCTCACTGTGCAACTGGTTGCTGGACTTCCTGACAGAGAGACAGACCATAGTAACACATCCAGCTTCATCACCTTGGACACTGAGGCCCCTCAAGGATGTGTACTGAGCCCCCTCCTCTTCACATTGCTGACCCATGACTGCACACCACTACACAGCAACAACCTCCTCCTCCTCACCAAGTTTGCGAATGACACAATCGTGGTGGGTCTCATCAACAACAACGATGAGACCAACTACAGGAACGAGGTGAACCACCTGACCTCATGATGTGAGCCCAACAGTCGCTTCCTGAATGTGGGGAAGACAAAGAGATTGTTGTGGACTTCAGGAGAACACACACCCAATATCCCCCTCTGACCATCAACGGTGCTACTGTGGAGAGGGTGTGCAGCACCACGTTCCTGGATGTGCACGTCACAGAGGATCTCTCCTGGACCACCAGCACTACATTACTGGCCAAGAAAGCTCACCAACGCCTCCACTTCCTCCGCAAACTAAGAAGAGCTAGGGCCCCGCCCCCATCATGTGCACCCTCTACAGGGACATGATTGACAGTATCAAGCTGCATCACGGTGTGGTACGGTACCTGCACCGCATCCTGCCGCAGGACCCTTCAGCACATCGTGAGAGCAGTTGAGAAAGTCAGACACCCCCCTCCCCACCCCACAAGACATATTTAGCACCTGCCTCACCTGCAAGGCCATCCGCATTGCGGGAGATCCCACCCACCCATTAAATTGCCTGAATCACTGCTTAATGTGCACAAAACATACTGCTACCATCAGGTACCTCACTGACCACATTCTACTGTCTACTGTATTTACATATTCAGTTTATATTCTACTGTTGTGTTTTTTTTTAAACTCTTTGTCTAGTAGACTAACGGAATTTCAATTCTCAATATGTCTGTGTATGCGTTGCAGAATTAACAAATAAAATTGACTTGACACTGCAAAAATCGCTAGGGACCCTTGGGAAAGGTCCTTAATCCTCTAGTTGCTCGCGGTGTGTAGTGAGCGCCTTGCATGGCAGCACCCTGATATCGGTGTGTGTGTGTGTCTTTGTGGATAGGTGAATGTGGAACATTATTGTAAAGCACTTTGAGCTTCTAATGCAGATGGAAAAGTGCTATATAAATGCAGTCCATTTACCAAGTGTAAATTGAAGGAAAAGTTATTAAGTGTAAGGTGAACGTTGAGGTAAGCAGCATAGAGCCATATGGAAATGTGATATCAACCAACTAACTACATTGTTTCCACAAAAAGGACCATATTTCCCCTTAGCCTGTTTGTTTCTACGTGTGGTTAGGCCTTTATTATATGGAAATTCAAGGAGCCGGAAAAAAGTGAGGAGCAGCATCTTGAGTGCTGCTTCAAAATGAAGAAGAGCATCACTGTGAGCGTTGATGCTGATGATCAGGGAGTCCATGGAAAAAAGGAGGACAGAGGAAAAAGAAGTGAGGGGTTGTAGTTGTTGGCAGGAGCTGAATGTCAGACTACTTTACCATCACACACTCTGAGGCCTGCTGTTTTCTCTGTTCATGCATGCAGAGCTTCTTCTTGTTGCATTGGATATGAAATAGTTATTGATGAAGCCACAGTGTCGCCTTATGGAACGATTCCTCTTTTGAGTGTTTCAGCAGAGCAGTTCCCGTTTAGTCATTTTCGATGTGGCCTATATCCCTCATCTCAGTTCCTTACAGTTGTTGCACTTCCTCTCCTGTACAAGGTGTTAATCATTTCTCAAAATGACCCCTCACCTGTTTTGCGTGTTGCTGTGGGGGGTTTGCAGGCAAAAAAGATGGCTAAGATCTCTGTCATCACCAAAAAGGGAGGACGTGCACTTGACGTAAATTGTATGCAACAACAGTACAACAGCTGTGCCAATTTCCATGTTCTGATTGGTCAGCTGTATGCTGGGCATCAGTCAGACGACACCATTTTTTTTTTTGATGATGAACATTTTCATGCACAGAAGCACAGTGGAAAAAGAAGTGATGGGTTGTAGTTGTTGGCAGGAGCTGAATGTCAGATTATTTTACCATCGCATACTCCGAGGCCGGCTGTTTTATGCACAAACACATACACGCACAGGTGTGTGCGTGTGTGTGTGTGTGTGTGTGTAATTATAGGAAGAAACCTCCAGCAGAACAGACTAAGTGGGGTGACCATCCTGTTTGGCAGTATGAACAAATAAAACAAAAGTATAACAAAGACTTGTCTAAATGCCTAGAGAAGTGTTGCAGCTACATAGCTGCATACAGTCCAGAGTTCACATTGGTAACTAGGGAGATTGAGGTTAAAATATATAGTACTGTGCAACATTGTTTATGAAAACACTGAAAAATGCTCAGTGTTTAATAAATAAATATGTGGGCATTTAAATTTGTTTTGTTTTTTACAAATTATTTTGGTAGTAAAGAAATGTGAATTTTGAAACACTCCTTGCAGTACAGTGTAACCCAGAGTCCATGTTATAACAATTTACATGAACATTTCATCATATTTATATCATCATATTTAATCAGATTATCATTATTATTATTATTGAGCGATCATTGGCTTCATGTTATTCACTGAACAGTATGTCAGTGGTCAAATTGTACGTGCATGTGCTAGTTTGCGCACGTATTATTCATGCGGTGCATGTAATTTTATACTGCACTAGCACTGGTGCAAGTAACTTTATCCAAGTTTTATCGACTATAAGCACCAGTAGAATGAAGCAATAAAGGAATAAATAAGGAAAAAAAAAACAATTTCCAGTGTGTTGTCTTCGTTTTCCCTGCGTTTTATGACTCTCACGCACAGAGCGAGTTGCTGTGCTCCATATGTTGTGGAAAGCTGACAAATGTCGCCAGCGGTGCCATCCCTGGGTTCACAACATCCTCATGAGACGTTCCCAATTCGGGGAGTTTCATTATTTGCTGCAGCAGCTGGAGCAAATAAACTGCAGCTGCAGGAGCTCCAGTTTGAGGACCTCCTGTCCGCACGCGCACATGTAAACTACACAGCCCTGGAAGTGTCATTGCAAAATGTTTAGCATGTGGAGAGAATGTGCGCACGTTTTATTATATTGTGCGCTCATTTTATTATATTGTGCGCACGTTTTATTAGAAATGGATTTGGTCAGGGTATATCATCATGGTTTGGGCGCACAAGGACATACAGTAGTGTTCAGAATAATAGTAGTGGTATGTGACTAAAAAGATTAATCCAGGTTTTGAGGTTTTTATTTCTTATTGTTACATGGGAAACAAGGTACCAGTAGATTCTCACAAATCCAACAAGACCAAGCATTCATGATATGCACACTCTTAAGGCTATGAAATTGGGCTATTAGTAAAAAAAAAAAGTAGAAAAGGGGGTGTTCACAATAATGGTAGTGTGGCATTCAGTTAGTGAGTTCATCAATTTTGTGGAACAAACAGGTATGAATCAGGTGTCCCCTATTTAAGGAAGAAGCCAGCACCTGTTGAACATGCTTTTCTCTTTGAAAGCCTGAGGAAAATGGGACGTTCAAGACATTGTTCAGAAGGACAACGTAGTTTGATTAAAAAGTTGATTGGCGAGGGGAAAACTTATACGCAGGTGCAAAAAATTATAGGCTGTTCATCTACAATGATCTCCAATGCTTTAAATTGGACAAAAAAACCAGAGACGTGTGGAAGAAAACCACACGTTTGTTAAACCAATCTTTAACAAAAACAACCATCAAAATGGATAGAAGAATAACCAGGATGGCAAAGGTTCACCCATTGATCAGCTCCAGGATGATCAAAGACAGTCTAGAGTTACCTGTAAGTGCTGTGACAGAATACGCCTGTGTGAAGCTAATTTATTTGCAAGAATCCCCCGCAAAGTCCCTCTGTTAAATAAAAGACGTGCAGAAGAGGTTACAATTTGCCAAAGAACACATCAACTGGCCTAAAGAGAAATGGAGGAATATTTTGTGGACTGATGAGAGTAAAATTGTTCTTTTTGGGTCCAAGGGCCGCAGACAGTTTGTGAGACGACCCCCAAACTCTGAATTCAAGCCACAGTTCACAGTGAAGACAGTGAAGCATGGTGGTGCAAGCATCATGATATGGGCATGTTTCTCCTACTACAACCCCTGGCAAAAATTATGGAATCACCGGCCTCGGAGGATGTTCATTCAGTTGTTTAATTTTGTAGAAAAAAAGCAGATCACAGACATGACACAAAACTAAAGTCATTTCAAATGGCAACTTTCTGGCTTTAAGAAAGACTATAAGAAATCAGGAAAAAAAATTGTGGCAGTCAGTAACAGTTACTTTTTTAGACCAAGCAGAGGGGAAAAAAATATGGAATCACTCAATTCTGAGGAAAAAATTATGGAATCATGAAAAACAAAAGAATGCTCCAACACATCACTAGTATTTTGTTGCACCAACTCAAGCTTTTATAACAGCTTGCAGTCTCTGAGGCATGGACTTAATGAGTGACAAACAGTACTCTTCATCAATCTGGCTCCAACTTTCTCTGATTGCTGTTGCCAGATCAGCTTTGCAGGTTGGAGCTTTCATGGACCATTTTCTTCAACTTCCACCAAAGAGTTTCAATTGGATTAAGATCCGGGCCATTTGCAGGCCATGACATTGACCCTATGTGTCTTTTTGCAAGGAATGTTTTCACAGTTTTTGCTCTATGGCAAGATGCATTATCATCTTGAAAAATGTTTTCATCATCCCCAAACATCCTTTCAATTGATGGGATAAGAAAAGTGTCCAAAATATCAACGTAAACTTGTGCATTTATTGATAATGTAATGACAGCCATCTCCCCAGTGCCTTTACCTGACATGCAGCCCCATATCATCGACTGTGGAAATTTACATGTTCTCTTCAGGCAGTCATCTTTATAAATGTCATTGGAATGGCACCAAACAAAGGTTCCAGCATCATCACCTTGCCCAATGCAGATTCGAGATTCATCACTGAATATGACTTTCATCCAGTCATCCACAGTCCACGATTGCTTTTCCTTAGCCCATTGTAACCTTGTTTTTTTCTGTTTAGGTGTTAATGATGGCTTTCGTTTAGCTTTTCTGTATGCAAATCCCATTTCATTTAGGCGGTTTCTTACAGTTCGGTCACAGACGTTGACTCCAGTTTCCTCCCGTTCGTTCCTCATTTGTTTTGTTGTGCATTTTCGATTTTTGAGACATTGCTTTAAGTTTTCTGTCTTGATGCTTTGATGTCTTACTTGGTCTACCAGTATGTTTGCCTTTAACAACCTTCTCATGTTGTTTGTATTTGGTCCAGAGTTTAGACACAGCTGACTGTGAACAACCAACATCTTTTGCAACATTGCATGATGATTTACCCTCTTTTAAGAGTTTGATAATCCTCTCCTTTGTTTCAATTGACATCTCTCGTGTTGGAGCCATGATTCATGTCAGTCCACTTGGTGCAACAGCTCTCCAAGGTGTGATCACTCCTTTTTAGATGCAGACGAACGAGCAGATCTGATTTGATGCAGGTGTTAGTTTTGGGGATGAAAATTTACAGGGTGATTCCATAATTTATTCCTCAGAATTGAGTGAGTCCATATTTTTTTCCCTCTGGTTGGTCTAAGAAAGTAACCGTTACTGACTGGCACAATTATTTTTCCTGATTTCTTATAGTGTTTCTTAAAGCCAGAAAGTTGTCATTTGAAATGACTTTAGTTTTGTGTCATGTCTGTGATCTGCTTTTTTTCTACAAAATTAAACAACTGAATGAACAACCTCCGAGGCCGGTGATTCCATAATTATTGCCAGGGGTTGTATGGTGTTGGGCCTATATTTCGCATACCAGGTATCATGGATCAGTTTGGATATGTCAAAATACTTGAAGAGGTCATGTTGCCTTATGCTGAAGAGGACATGCCCTTGACAATGACCCCAAGCACACTAGTAAACGTTTTTATTAATTTGAGAGCACGTTTTATTCATTTGTAGGCTCAATTAAAGGAAACTGTGCGCACAAATGATCATGGCCAGAAAAAAAAAATCACTTTAAGTGACCTCTCCCGGGTTCCGTACGTTCGCGCACGCACATAAAAAAAAAAAAAAAACTATGCTGCTGCTGTCACTGCTGCTGCTCTCCCCTCAAACTCTCCCCAGAGAGGAAGAGTCTGACACATCAGAGGAGGAGTTTTAAGGTTGATATAAGACTGACTTTTGGTTGTGCAAGTAACTTTTTTTTTTTTTGGTGCAAGTAATTTTTTTTGTTACTACTGTAGCACCAGTGCAAGTAGGTAAAAAATGTATTTCGACCCCTGGTATGTGCACAAAGATAAAGTTTTAATTGGAAAATGAGGTTTGTAGTTGATGATGACAGTAGTAACGTTTCTTGCATTTTATGTTGAGATATGAATATTTAGACATTTCAGAAACATATTTTTCTGATTATGCACTGGGAAGCAAAGCACTTTGTTCTTGCCAAAAGTCTCAGGTGCCTAAACATTTACTCAGAAATATGACTTCAGAAAATAAATTGTAGCTCTAATAATAATTTGATTGTTGATGGGTCACCTCAGACCAGTCATATTTATTGTGTTGCTCTTGACTGAATACAAAGCCCCACCCCCTGCATTTCATTTGCAAAACCTGATGATGGGTTTGGATTTTGGAATCTGTCTGTTTATAAATGGCTTGTGTAGGTGTACACAGATGTCCACAACAAACATTTGCAGAAATTGCTCATTTCATTCAAGGCCATTGCTGCAGTAAGCTGCCTTGGGAATATATAACTGTAAATCTCCCTTCTGATGGTTAATCTTATGATAAAGAGATGTATTATGATAACCAGTATAAGTCAAAATCATATGGTTGTCAACCATAATCACATTGTGTACAGTTTAAATGTGTTTTCTGGATAACCCCCCCCCCGCACAAATGCATCCAGATCTCTGATGCACAGATAGGCTGGCTGCATTTTCCGTCCCCTCTGTTTGCAGTAGGCTGCCTGCCAAAATCTGTGCCTACTTAGCAGTGCAGTGCTGAGAACCCCAAGGCCCCAAGCAGGTGTCAACCTTCCTGCCTGGCTAAAGGAGCAGCAAGGGGAGCACAAAGGGCTCAAAGAGACCTGACAGCAGGGTAACCATCTTAAATATCCCAGCCCAGTATGGCCACTGCTTTAAATCTCAGCAGTATAGGGTAGCTGCCAGCGTAACTGTGATTCTCAAAGGCTTGGTGTCATGAGACTGATGTAGGCCATGAGGAGTGCACAGATGAGTCTAGGTTGAAGCTTTTTTTTTTTTTTTGTATAATATGCCGCTGCAGCATTTATAAAAGGACATAAATGAGATTTTTGTCTTGGGATGGGAGTTCCTCACTGATTACATTTTATCACATCCATTTACTGATCGTCCTTACAGAGAGCTTTCAGATGTAGGTCTTGTAGGTTTGTGTTAATCTTTGAATCGCTGCCTTGGCTCATGGCTTACTTCACAGCTAAGCTTTCCCGGCATTTAGATTGGCAAGACTGTAAAAGAACTGGATGAGAGGGAGAAGTGATGCCTCTGTGTCTCTCTGTCTATTCACAACTCCACAGCGATGATGTGGACGGGATTGTGGGGGTTGAAGTGGAGAAAAGGTTGGCCTCATCTTCAATAAACAATAGGTCCTTGTGTATTTGACCCCTTTCTTTAAAAGAGTAGAGTCAGGGTTGACGCTAGGGTGGAATTCCCACTGTCGCCATGTAAAAATAAGGCCCATTTACACGAGCATGCCTTTGCTTCACGCAACAGCACGAACTGTGTCATGATGATCCCACCGCTGTTCTTTGTTCGACTGGCTGCCACTCGCTCTGCGCTGGATGCTGCGTATATAAAATAATTATTTTGTGGTGGATTGATCTTTTTTTTTTTCTGCAAATTGGCCATTGAAAATGGCTTTAATCACTTCCTGAATCACAGAATAGGCTGCAGCCGGTGCTGTTCGCACATGCGCGCAACTAACAAGCTGCAGAAAGCATTTTGAGCCGTCTTAAATTGTAATTATTTGTCTTGTTTACATTGTCATGGCTTGATAAAACAGTTGTGTGTTCTTTCCTTCTTGTCTGCAGCTGTTAAAGTATTTATTTTTAAGTTTATAACAGATTTAACTTCTTGTTATAATCCTTCAGGTGAGCTGCGCTCTGAAACAATCCGCTGACGTCACCACTCTCTCTGTTCACTGCTTGTTTACTCCACTTGAAGAGTCCTGTTGGAGATTAGATCGCGCCACATAGCACGGCATTTGTGCGTGAAAGATTTTTTTGAACATTTCAAAATTCTCTGTCCGCAATAACACACACCGGCACCCCTCAGCACGACACATCACGACCTGTGTCGTGAAGCAAAGGCATACTCATGTAAATGCCCCTTTAGAAAGAATCCCAGTGTTTTGAAGGGCGGTAACCTCTGGGGTTTTGCAAAATCAATAATCGATTATCTTTCCCACTCTTTTTGTCCCCCGGGTTGTGTGTAAAGGCTGTGTCGGGTAATGCATCATTCCTCTGTTACTAACATGTATCTGATTGGACTGGGTCACAGTAATCCTACTAGGTCATTGCAATTATTCATTGGCATTGAAAATGATTTATTTTGCAGCCTTACTGCCATATCTAAAATGAGGATGACTAAAGTGATATTTTCTTGTGTTTCTGTGCACCAGGAAGTTTTCTGTCAGCTGCTTAATTTGTGACATTTTAGCATACACAGTTGTTGTTTTAGTGCCTTCGCTGCTCGTTATTTCTTTACTAGTTTGCTTCTGTGAGTGAAAAGTCTTAACTTTCTCATGCCTCATCTTACAAGTCATTTGATCACTATTTGTGGCATCCTGTGCATGATCTGTTTACCAGTTCTGTGAATGAGTGCTGTGGGTACGTCTGAGCGTCCTGTATGAAAACCAGAATAACCTGCTTTGCACCAGATTAGTTTCCTCTCAAGACACAGGACTGTATATACCAACCTAACCAGCTTGACACAACTGCCTCCCGTGTATAACACAATCGTGCGTGTAATGTATTACAAGAAGGATTGAGGGCAGATTTGGAGATTTATTCTAATATTTTCCTTAAGCTTTAAAGCATGGGCTTTTTCACTGGTTGCTTTATTAACCCCATACAATTACTTGTTTGTAACCATTCAAAGCACAATGATGAGAAAAAAAAAATATATAGCCTTTTTAGATGAAGCCAAAAATTGGTTCCAGTTACTTAATGTGTCAACACTGAAGTGTTTCACATCTTCCCAGTGGTTCTCTTTTAATGTCTTGCTTGAGCTCACCATTTAGAATCTGTTAATCTGGTTTGATCAGTGCATGGGATGGGGTGTGACTCATGGTTTAAAAGGAGACCTGGCACTGAATTTGATGCCTGCGATATTGGGTCTGGACTCATGCAGTCATTATCAGGATCATCATGAGGTCTGTGTACCAGCGCAGACCTGCTAAAAGCCAGAGAGTGCACGGCCCTGTGTAGATTTGCAAATGGAACATGACACCTGCATCTGATAAGAACTGATATCAACCAGGGATACTGTCATCATCATGACCATTGTCGTCATCGCCGCCATCCGACGCACACGGTTACGCCCATCACTGTGTATCAACAATAGAGCGACTGAGGCTAACAGGTTTCCAATAAAAGAGGTACCTTCTACGGCCTGCAGTGCTGAGATGTGGGATTAACAGCAGGAAACTAAAGTCTCATGCATTGTCCTTTTTTTTGGTGTGTGTGTGGGGGGGAGCACACACACACTATCACAGCAACTGTGTCCAGGTGTTTTCTATCGATTTCAGCCATGTTTAAGGACTCTCCAATCAACAATCGGGTCAGTGAAAAAGTTCAGTTGAGGTCTTGTTCAGACTGGCAGTAAAAATCCAATTTATGTGCATGTCTGACCTGAATCTGATTCCACATTGCAAGATAAACAGTAAAAAGTCACATGAAATCTGTATTTTTCCAAATCGTTTTCCATCCTTATTCTTAGGTGATTGGAAATGTGATTCAAATCACATTTTTGCAATTCTGTTTTGACCTGAATCCTGAGATTGGTCTCTAGTGTGTGTGTGTGTGTGTGTGTGTGTGTGTGTGTGTGTGTGTGTGTGTGTGTGTGTGTGTGTGTCGTTTCACACCACGTAAAGCTCCCCCTCTAAGATTGTGCGGTGAACACTATGGTGACTCTTTCCCCACTGCTCACAGCCTGGTGACGGCAAATCCCACCACACACACAAAGGCCCAAACTAACTTTTACATTCACATCCAATAACCATCACAGAAGATTGTGTATGGATTAAAATTTATATCAAAGGCAAATATTGTGGATTGCGCTCATCAGATATGTGCATCACAGCGCAGCAGTGTGTACCAATTTCAAAGATGCGCCTCAATTTTAAATTTATTTTCATTTATATAGGCAGGGGTGGTGGCCAAGTGGTTAATGCGCTTGGTTTCAGTGCAAAAGGTTCCGGGTTCAAATCCATGTAATGTGGAGTTGCGTCAGGAAGGGCATCCGGCGTAAAACCTGTGCCAATTCAACATGCAGATCCACCTTGGACTTGCTGTTTCGACCCCGAGTGCAAACAAGGGAGCAGCCGAAGGGACTTACTATAGCACCAAATCACAAAAGAGTTGCCTCAAGGCGCTTCACACAAGTAAGGTCTAACCTAACTAACCCCCAGAGCAACAGTGGTAAGGAAAAACTCCCTCTGAGGAAGAAACCTCAAGCAGACCAGAATCAAAGGGTTGACCCTCTGCTTGGGCCATGCTACCGACATAAAAAGGGCCAAAACTGGCACAGTGTAAGCTCAGCTTTAGGCCGCATGCACTGTACATGCACGCGTGCGCAGCCGTCACCTGGCAACAGCACAAACATATAAATACTTATAAATTACCCATTTAATGAGATTTAATTAACTTGGTCATGTCATGTGACCGTTTCCATGTGTGTGACTGTATTACTATAGCAACCGTGTGGACAGGAGGCAAATCAGGATTGTGATATGGATACACAGATCTGATCTGGTCACTTGCTATACATAATGTGAACAGTCAATCAGTGAGATCAGATTTGCAATGATTGTTTGAAGGGCAGCATGAACAAAATATGAGTGCCAAAGTATTATTACCCCCTGCCATCCCTTGCAGAAGGGGGTGGAGGGGGATCTAGAAATGTGCTCCATCTGTACATTTGTGCAACTGTGTGTGTGTGTGTGTGTGTGTGTGTCAGTCACATTTTCTTGTGCACAAATTTTATCATTTTAATCTTTGTATTGGACACCCTGAACAACAGTATCTCAGATGAGTTCCAATTTGAATGTGATTGGGTTTCACCAAGACCCTCTTAGCACAGCCAGCCTTACTGTACAGAGTATATAATATTGTAAACTATTATCCCTCAGTAGCCATCTTTTTTGTTTGCCTGTTATCCCTCAGTATCAGCTGTCTGTTTATCATATCCCTCCTCTAAGTAGTCAGCCAAAACTCCATAAATTGTAAGCATTCCAGATTTTAATTTCAAAATCGGAACTGGCAGTATTCTGTTTATTATGTAACATTGCTAGGTTGTGGTACAGCTGATTTTTATTTATTTTTTAAATTTCTAAGTACAGTATTAAAACACAAAAGACATGCTTCGGTGAATATCTTGTAATTTTCCTCCCAAAGTGATCAAGTTCACAATAAGCCAGCTGAATGTTGCAGCACAAATTACCAGTGGCGGATACTTGGCCATATGGGAGTACCTTCTTGTTTAGAAAAGCACGGAACCCCAAAATTACTCAAGGAGCATCAGGTGCAGAAAGAGTTGTCTGTTTTTTAAGACAGCTGTATAAAACATTTGGCTACAGACTAGACTGTATTTTACACTTGGCGACTAGGTTGCTGAAAAAAATTGTAATAAAAACTCTTTGAAACATCCATTAATCTGGCTGTTCTTTTTTTCTTTTTTGGATTATTCACCAGCTTGTCAACCAGGTTGTTCGTAAATGCTCCATAAATGGAAGAGATGATTGGGCGGGCAAATTTTCCAGACTTTTTATCGCCCGCTGGCGGAAGGCCCTCAGGGGGATTATTTTGTGGCTCTGTTTGTCTGTCAATAGGGTATACGCGTTCTAAAATCACCTCCCCTCACACTTTCAGGGGGAGTTTTATGAAACTCGGTACAAGTTCTTGTTATAGTTTGGTAATACACATATTTTCAGATTGTTCCAGTTGGGCTTATTTTACCAGAGTTATGGCCCTTGATTAACAAATCTAGACTCCGTCAGTTTCATGCTCGAGTGCCTGCATTCTGAAATCACCTCCTCACACACTTTTAGGAGGAATTTTGGGAAACTTGGTACTATTCTTTGACATGTTGTCAGAATGTAGCAAGCACTTGTACCAAAGCAGCATTTGCCAGTGGGAGATATTGTGCTCTCAGAGCACTCTTGTGTTGAATGGTGTGTCTGTTTGTAAGGACATGGCGCACGGAGGCTCTGATCATGGCAGCCCAAGAATCTTAAGCACTAGAGGCAAGAGTCTACCACAGTCGACAGGACCCAAGTTGCAAGCTGTGCAAATGTGCTCCAGAGCAATCCAGCACATAGTAGCAAGATGCAAGTTGGGACAGGGAATCCTGTACAGAAACATCTGTGGCATTTATGGATTAGATGTCCTCAAGTCCCAGTGGGACACACCACCAAAGATGGTTGAGAACGACAGGGCTAAGGTCCTGTGGGACTTCAAATTCCAGACAGAGAAGCAGCTGCTGGCCAACCAACCAGACATAGTGGTGGTTGACAAGGGAAAGATAGCAGCTGTGATTGATGTGGCAATCCCATCTGACAGCTACATCAGAAAGAAGGAGCATGAGAAAATAGAGAAATACCAATGGCTGAAGGAAGAATTGGAGCAGATGTGGAAGGTAAAGTCCAAAGTGGTCCCAGTGGTAATAAGAGCACTAGGAGCTGTAACCCCCAAATTGGAAGAGTGGCTCCATGAGATTCCAGACTCAACATCAGGTCTCTGTTCAGAAGAGTGCAGTTCGAGGAACAGCTAAGACACTGCGCCAAACCCTCAAACTCCCAGGCCTCTGGTGATGGGGTGTGAGAGGGAGATTAAACTTTGATTCTGGTCACTGACATCTGAGTGCGATTGATGACCTTTAATCTCCTGATTACTAATCTTTATCCCAATGGACAGACGTGGTGGCCAAGTGGTTTGTGCACATGGTTTCAGTGCAGAAGGTTCCTGGATCAAACCCCACACCTGCCACATTTCTCCACGTAATGTGGGGTTGCGTCAAGAAAGGCATCTGGCGTAAAACTTCATGTATGATCAACATCAACATACATGATCTGCTGTGGTGACCCTGAGTGAAAACAAGGGAGCAGCTGAAGGTCTTACTACTTATATCTATTTTGTGTGTGTGTGTGTGTTTATGTGTGAGAGGGAGGCGTACTAATCTTTGATTTGAAGTGATAAAGGGGATGGATCAGATCTTCCAGTATAAGTAGGAGGTGTGTCTGTGCTGCACACTGAGGACAGCATGTGAGGAACTCATTTCCACATCCTCATTTTTTTTTTTTTATATCTAGCTTTAACATATTGCTTTACTTTTGTGTGTTTGTGTTTTTTTGCAGAGGAAACTTAACAGTTCCAAAACTATCAGAGTCAAACATGGGATTTGGTGTGCTGGGGGTGTTTCTGGGATTACTCCTAGAGGTCTCCACCCATGGACCACATGCTGTGCCTCGCACATCCTGGAAACACCAAGGTAAAACTTAATTTGTCAGTGCAGTGCTTGTAGAGTGATTAATCAATTTGTCAGAAATTGTTTAAAAAAAAAAAGTTTTGCTTATGCTACAGTATCAATTTATTTGAATAGGAAAGCAATTTGAGGAATTTGGTGTATGGTCCGGTGCTTTGGTTATTTGCTTTGTATGTGTTTGTTCACTTTAAAATGTCTTTAAAAAACTGGTTTCATCCTTGATGCAGTCGCCGATACAGCGTATCTAAAAACTTAACTCATTTTCCCCCAACTGCGCATATTGTATTTTATCAAATACATTAATTCAGTCTACTGTATTTCCATATACGAGGTCTGTTAGAAAAGTATCGGACCTTTTTATTTTCTTCAAAAACCATATGGATTTGAATCACGTGTGATTGCATCAGCCAAGCTTGAACCTTCATGCTCATGCGTGAGTTTTTTCACGCCTGTCGGTTGCGTCATTCGCCTGAGAGCAGGCTTTGAGTGAGCACTGGTCCACCCGTCTTGTCGTTAAGGAAATGGCGGAATGATTTGGAGCTTTGCTGCATCATTTTTTTCCTGAAACTGTGAGAGATCTCCAGGTGGACACCATTCGGAAAATTAATATGGCTTTCAGGGACGATTTTATGGGGATTACACAGATTAAGGAGTGCTCCAGCCGGTTTAAAGACCGCCCACAGCGTCTGAGAGCGCGGCGCGCTCCGAGCGCCGATCGACAGGCTCAAACCCCGCTGAAACAAACAGATCATTTCCAACGTGAAGGCTTTGTTGATCCGGGACATTGTCTGACTTTCACAAAAAGGCAGAAGGTGTGGACATCAGCACTTTTTTGGCACATTCCACTGTTACAGGAGTTTTTTCATGGAAAAAGAAGCGGATGAATGCGCCACCGTGCTGCTCATGGCGCGGGACAAAACCACCTCCGTGCTCACAGGCAAATGACGCAACCGACAGGCGTGAAAAAACTCACGCATGCGCACGAAGGTTCAAGCTTGGCTGATGCAATCACACGTGATTCAATCCATATGGTTTTTGAAAAAAATAAAAAGGTCCGATAATTTTCTAACAGACCTTGTGTGTGTGTGTGTGTATATATATATATATAATGTCTGTGTGTGTGTACATTTATTGAAGTTTTTCTTCATTATATCAGATGTTTAGTGGATCAGTGCTTTACATGCACCAAGATTAATGCTTCTTCAATTTTAATTTATTTTCCTTTATATACCACCAAATCACAACAGAGTTGCCTCAAAGCGCTTCACACAGGTAACCTTACAAACCTTACCAACCCCCAGAGCAACAGTGGTAAGGAAAAACTCCCTCTGAGGAAGAAACCTCAAGCAGACCAGACTCAAAGGGGTGACCCTCTGCTTGGGCCATGCTACAAACATAAATTACAGAACAATTCACAGAACAATTCACGGACGAATATACAAGAAATGCTATTGGCGCACAGGACAGGAGGATCGCCAACATGAATACAACTCCCATCTCTGGATGGAGCTGCACCTTAAACAGAGAGAAAAAAAACAATCAGGCATCAGAAAGACAAAAAAATACTTTATAATTTGCCAGCATTAAACAACAAGAAAAACAGAGAAATACTAAGGTGATCGCCGGCCGCTATCCCTAAACTTCACTAAAAGACCCAGAATTTAGGTAAAGTTGAAGCCGCGGCCCGCTCCAATTACTAATAAATGAATTAAGAGTAAAAAGCGTAAAACAAAACTGTACCAGTATGCTAACCATATGAAAGGGAAAATAAGTGCGTCTTAAGTCTGGACTTGAACGTCTCCACAGAATCTGTTTTATTGACGCAGGGAGATCATTCCACAGAACTTTCTTTCAGAACATTCCACTTCTTAAAACAGCATGTAAGATTCCAAAACATTGCAGAAAATGAGTAATGTTTAAAGCCTTGTGAATGAATAATTGGCATAAATGGTGGTTAACTGGGGCACCTAAGGTTGTATACCAGCGCAACCTCTGGCCAATCCAATATGAAGCCTACAGAAGAAGGAATACGTTGTAGTTCCTTTACTGGCCATTTGAGACTAACTCCAGAAAGGAGTACATTACCATAGAATCCTATGTTAAAATGTCCAACTTTACAGCAGGAATAAACCTGTTTACAGCCTGGTGGGGGGGGGGGGGGGGAAACGGTTTTGGTCTGCATAGCTCATTTCACCCTCCATGTATGGGGATGAAATATTTTTATTTTAATATTTTTTTAAAGTTATGCATAATTAGGGGTGTGGTCACTTTGATTGACAGTTCACATGATGCTACTGGGCTAAAAGCATGAAGCCAAAATGCATCTGGGGCAAAATGACGTTATGCGAGAAGTCTGATTCCTCATTATTAAGGAAGGAGGGTCAAATTAATACAGATGGGGGGGGGGAGGCATTTGTCCTCATGGTTAACTGTAAAGTTGTTGCTTTTTTTCTAGACTTTTTATTAGAGCCCAACCGATATGGATTTTTTGAAGCTGATGCCAATAACAATATTCGGATTAAAAAATGCTGATAATCGATAAATCGGCTGATTTGCCGATAGCCGATAAATCAGCTGATATTATTTATTTATTTATTTTAAATGAATAAAATGTTCGTTTTTGGACCCTTAACAAAAAAGGTATGCGCTAAAAGCTGAAGCTTTGTCCTCATATTGATTAATTTTATAACAGAGAAGAATTTTCAAGTTCAAAAAATGCAATCAAGAATTAAACCTTTGTGAAATTAGCAAATACATATCCTTAAAAAGAGTTGTGAAATACATCTGATCTTGTACCTCTTGTTGCTGCAACTTAGAGATAGGTTCAGGATAAGGATATAGATCCTTATAAACTTACTTGTATGCTTTTGTCAGCTGATCAGTGCAGTGTGACGGTGAACTACGGGGCTGGTGATGAACACATTTAAGCAGGGGTGTAAGCAGCTCTCAGTTGAATGGAGTCAGAGCTCCATCTACTGGACAAACGGTGCAAGGACATTTTACATTGCCAACACAAACATTATTTCAGTAACTGTTCTGTTTATGAGAAATTATCGGCGTTCTATCGGCAGAATTACGGCCGATAGTGAGTACTTTGAAAAGGGCTTATATTGGTCGGGCTCTACTTTTTATGTTTATTTTAGTTTCCTCCTTCATTGAGAGCCTTTTAGACCATGATGGTGGAATACTGTCTTCAAGCCGGATGATGTCAAATTTCTGTCTGATGCATCAGACTACTTCATCAGTCCTGATCTGCAGGTTCTGTTGGACCTTTGGTACAAAGATTCATTAATTCTCCTCTGCGAATTTGCACCACCTCCTTCAATGATGGTCCCAAACTGTTGCTTGGTTTTGGTTTTGTTTTTGTTTGTTTGTTTGTTTTAGATTGTAGAGTTGCTTGTAGTACTTTGAACCCCTTCAAAATGATTCTCAAGGAGGAACCTGACTTGTGGAGATGCAAAATTTTGCTCTGCATGCCTTTTCTTGTTGAGATTTTATTTTTTCCCTTGCCTTTAATCACAACAAGGCATTGGGTCTACAAACAGGCACCTCAAATACAGCCAAAGGTTCCCCAATTGTAGCAATTAGTCATTCAGGAGCATTTAAAATTCTATTAATGTCTGAAATGTTCTGTGCTGTTTAAAGAGGCATTCATCTTGACAAAAATGTGACACACAGAAAATCTGATATAATAAAGGAAAACATAAATCTGTCATGTAAATATTATTTTTAGATAACTTTGAATGGAAATAAAGTAGACTGTAACTGAGCTGACACATGTTTACATGGAATGTGTAATTGAAAAACACTATGTTTGAAAGTTTCAAGCGACTGTATCTCTACAACTTTACTTTGTCATCATTGGGAACATTGTATATTACACAATGTGGTCAACAAGTCTCCCCTTTTTAAAAACTGTTTAATATATTTAAAAAAATGTGGTAAATACTTTTCAGAAACCTCATGTTGATTTAAACTGCAACTGACATAATATTTTGTCACATATTCAAAATTTTTTGTGACTCTATATGTTTTGTTCTTTTGGGGAGGAAGAAATGTGATTGAATTGTGATCTTAAAATTCTCAAATTGTCCATTTGTAGTGTTTTTAGTGTATTATTTGGGGCTTAGTACATTTTATACAATCTTATGTAAAGCGTAACTAACCATCTTAGTTGCACTTTAAATTTAAGTTTAAAGTCACAGACACTGTCGACAGACAATTACCTGAAAGTTGGTATGCAGGAAACCGAGATAGAAATACTATCTATTATAGAAAATAGTGGTCATTTGTGAACCCCTTTACTAAGAGTTTTAAAACAGAATTCTGCGGTTGTCTTGGTGTGTGTTATGAAACACTCTAATACAGGTCTTGTCTAACTGACTGTTCTCAAGGTTCACAATTGGCTTGTATGGTGACACCTGTTTCCTAAGTCTATTTCAAGAAACAGCCCTTGGTCTCATCAGCCTAACCACAGACTCTCAGGTTGTTCTTCCTTACTGTCAGGCGGCAGCTCTGTTTGCATTCTGCGTTTACATAAATAGCTCTAGTAAGTCGCACGATGAGAACCAATGCAGCTCGCCCTTTAACACCACAGAGCGCTTTCAGTCACTGTGGCCCAGTCAGAGTACTGGTCAGTCACTGAGGGTATTTGATGTCGTTATTGTGGTGTTTATGCCCTTACACCTGCAACTCGAACCCACTTGCACCTGGCACACTCAGTGCCAGCTATTCTATCAGTATAATGAGTGATGCGCCAATCTGTTGCTCAACTAGAAGCACTTGTACAGTAAGGCAGAAGGATCATTTTACTGATCTTATTCGTTGTATTTTTTGTGTTTTAAATAATGAAACTGAAAAGGGTTTATAAGATCATTTATTGAGTGCTGCCTTAAAAAGTTGTAGGGCACAACATAAATGTAAAACTGCTGTGTTCTTCTGTGTTGGCATTTTCAAGAAAATTTCAACAGTGTTTTCATTATTTGTAGTGTTGCCACAGCTACTTTGAAAAGTTGCTTTTTAACTTTGTACAGTTGCATTGTACAGTTACTTTACACAGTTACTTCATTCGTAGCTGCAGACAACTTGTTGGCAGCTGCTGAATGTAACTAATAACGTAACTAGTAGTCTAACTTGGTTAGTCTTAAGATTGAGTAATCAGTAAAGTAACTATTATTTACTTTGCTGAGTTCTCAATCTTAAAAAATATTAGTAACATTACTTATTATAAGTTGTCCGCAGCTGCTAATGAAGTAACTGTATAAAATAGCAAGCTGCTATGTAGCAAACTGAGCTTGCTTAATATATGTGATGCTATAAGTGGAAAGTTAAAATAATTGTGATATATCCGGCTGTTACCCAATGAGCACATGATAGCACAATATTATAATTGCATTTAAAGAAGCTTAACAGGCTTATTTCTGAATCGATTCATATTTAGCTAACTTGAAAGTATGGCCAGTAAGCAGATAGTAAATCAAGAATCATATGAAAGGAGTGTGTTTGTACTACACTGTATTGTCTTGAACATGCCTGTACATTATATTGATGTTTAAAAGTTTTTCTTTTGGTAGAGTAGAATTATATCAAATTAGATGACCTACCTAATATGATAGCTGTCACCAAAAGCTAGCATGTAAAGCATTATAGCTTGTCGGCAGCATAGCGTGCGTGCTAGCCACGTAAACACTGTCAGTGTTGTTGGTATTCTCAAATTGAATGAAGTTACCAGTCTTTTTAAAGCACAGTTTATGGTTCATTTAGGTGGAATTGTAGAAAATTATGTAGATGCTGTATAATGGCTACTGTAGCTAATATGACGTGTCATGGAGAGCATTATACTAAGTAGGCTATGATGCTTTTGTGGTGTATCAGCACTTATCTAAAGGGACTGTTTATTAAAAAAAGAAAAAAGTACATGACTTGGTAAGGCAAAACTTAATAAAAAAAAATTGATGAACAAATTAATAAAAAATTGTCCATCAATTATAGCTGTTGCTGTTGTGAAAATTGTTTATTACTTCCACCTGACTGATACTATTTTTTTTCCTTTGCATCTCAACCTGTCATATTGGGAAAAATGTGTGTTTTGGTGGTGTCTCATCTATGTTATTTATTTACAAAAGGTGTTCATTTTATTTTAATTTAAATTAATTTTTCAGCTTTGAATGCAAAAACATGTTAATAAACAAGTTGTGTTGGTTTATGTCAGATTTAAAGCTGATGGAGTTCTCAGAACCTGGGATCTCCAATTACTCCACGCTGTTGCTTGATGAGGCAAGGGATGCTCTGTACGTGGGAGCCCGGGAGGCTATCTTTGAGCTGAGCAAGAAGAACGTGACTGTTCGAAACCACAAGGTACTTTAAATATGATTTGAAGTCTTGTAGGACGGAGAGGAAAAAATGAGCTACTACTTATTCAGTTTGTTTGAACTATATTAAGGTTCAGTGGACGGTTGCGGAAATCCCTATGACGATGTGTATTCTTAAAGGAAAATCAAAAGAGGTGGGCTTAAGAAGTCTCATTATTATGTGGCATCACTGCCGTTTTTCCTACTGCTGCATGTGAGCAGACTACAACTAAAAAAATGTTTCTAAAATTGATTTACAGAAAGATTGTTTAAACTATATTCGAGTGCTTCAAGTTGTAGATGAAGAGCGGCTGTATGTCTGCGGAACGCATGCCTTTCAACCTCAGTGTGACTATTTGGTAGGTTTTTTCCAAGCCAGTCCAATAATAAATGAGTTTTATTTCAGACACTTGCTGTGCAGAACAATGGAATAAAATTTTTTACACTTTTCTTGCAGTACCTTTCTGACTTTTCGTTGGTGGGACGCCCTGAAGACGGTCGAGGAAAATGCTCCTTTGACCCCTCGCAAAGCTTTACGACTGTCATGGTTGGTGCGTTGAAGCCAGTTTTATCCACTTTCACAAACATCTCGTGCTGTATTTATTTTTGCTACAGTTAAATGCTGCGCAATTCGAGTCACTTAATTTGAGGGACAGCTTGACAAACTGCTTTTTTGTTTCCGTCAGATGGGGAGCTGTACTCTGGTACAGCTTATAACTTCTTGGGGAGTGAACCGATAATTTCCAGATACTCTCCATCTCGGTCTCTGCTGAGGACAGAATACTCCACCTCATGGCTCAATGGTGAGTTGGAACAAAATATTAAACGAGATTCTTGAAATTAATTGACAATTTTTTTTTCTCCAATTGTGCGCTGAGCAATTTTGCGTGGAGATTGGGGGTCAAGTTTCTTGTTCAAACACACTTCAGCAAAAATGAAGCAACCCACTGAACCTTTAGAAAGGGACAGTTGACTCTACCCACACAACTCCAACACACAAAACCTAGATTTTATATAATTTAATAATTTTTCAACCTAATTAACATATGGTGGGTTTGTACACCAGCGTCGCAGTTATCGCCAGTGTGACAGTGTGCTGCGATATAGATTCTACGATACTTTCAGCCCCACCAGGCCGGTAATATATATATATAATATATATCATGATTCCAACAAAAAAAAGCGCCAGAGTAATTTGGAAATATACATCCTTATTTTGCTGAGCTCGCCATGTGAGTCAAAGCATCTGTTATATACTTTTCTTATAGAACATTGTTAAAAAGTGATTTTTTTTTTTTTTTATATACCAATGGACTTCACCTTTGCAGGATCAATTAAGTCTTATCAAAGATAAATTCATAGTCACAGATTTGTTAAATGTAAAACTGTAAAAAAACAACTTAGATTTATGAAATTTTTCATCCATATTTTAAGTTTGAAACAGCAGATTTGAAAATGAAAATAGTTTAGGGTAAACCTTTGTTCAACCAATGATTGTGAATGATTATTAAAGGGATCATATAGAGCAAATCCGGCAATCCCGTCATATAATACAGTGTACCATTCTCTCTCTTTCTCTCCTGTGTTTTTCCTTACAGAACCAAGTTTTGTTTTTGCCGATGTGATCAGAGAGGGGAGAAATAAAGCAGATGGAGAAGATGACAAAATATACTACTTTTTCACGGAAGTGTCAGTGGAGTACGAGTTCTTTGGCAAGCTGCTCATCCCCAGGGTGGCACGAGTCTGTAAGGTCAGCATGTCATGTACCATCTGTGCATACCAGCAGTATCCTTATTTGGCTCTTTGAATCTTTCCTTCTGTGCCTCATTGTATTTGTTTACGCAACTTGATATCATGATGTGAATTAACTCCAGAAGATTATTTGTTTCTGTATTTGACAGCTAATTTAACAGTAATCGTGGTTGAGAAATGCTAGTCACACAAAGATCAGATATGTGTATCAGTTATAGGAAACTCATTTAGAAAAATTGTGAAATTTCAACTGGTAGCCCTTATTGTTGTTATTTTGGCCTTGGGGGTGACACGTGTTGCAAGTTGGTGCTATATAAATAAATTAAATTGGTAATTTTGGCTCATTAGACCAGTTCTGGTATTGTCATCTGTCTCTATCACAATGCAGCCAATGGGCTAGACTTCACTATGTGCAGGGAGCCAGTTTTCGCAAACCGAACGGTCCCCTCTAAAAATGGGTCCGCCCTGCCTTCGTAGCGCATGTGTCATTAGCCACGGTTTGCGGATTACCACCTCGTTTCTGCTTAAAACTTCACTGCAGTCATCTGTCTCGGCGACAGATATCTGAAGCTTTTGTACAACAATCATTTCCACATAAATTCATCATTATTTCATCATAAAAGATGGATGAAGCAATCAGAGCGCAGCGGCTACACGAGCTGCCAGGTGATGCGTTCACTGTGCGTCGTCATTTCAAAGCATCACCAAGTTTTGAGAATGATTTAAGAGGTTTTACCTTTATCATCTGATGGTTAATAATCCCATTAATCCATTTGATCACTTTGGGTGAACAGACTCTCAGAACTCCAAAATGATGCATGCGCAGTGGAGGCAGGGTGGACCAATTTTTAGGGGCAGACCGTTCGGTCTGCGACACCTGTCGTTCAGTCAGTCATTGGACATTTCACTTGAGTGAAATTACTTCAGTTGAAATACCCTGATTGTCACCAAACTTGGTATATGTATTATGCAGAGTGACCCCAAGAACCCTATTGATTTTGGTGACAAAAGGTCAGTGTCACTGGAGTGTACTTTGTAAAAGTCTTGTGAGCACAATAACTTTTTTCCTAATTGCTTGATTGTCACTAAATTTCATTGTGTGTTAGGCATGGTGTCCCCAAGAAGCCTTTTGATTTTGGGGTCAAAAGGTGAAATGCCAAAAGTCACTGAACTGTATTTTCTAAAATTGTTCTGTAGAAAAGGCATTACTTGTCAATGAAGATTACCCGTGTTTGTTCAGGGTTCCATGGGTTAGTGCAGACTATGTGCTTATATTTCCATGTATGTATGCACTGGTAGTACTCGTGCCTTCTTCTTCTGGGGTATCTCAAAAAAATTGAATATCATGAAAAAGCTCCTTTTGCTTGAATTACTGCATCGGTACAGGGTGGCATGGAAATGATCAGCTTCTGGCACTGCTGAGGTGTTACGGAAGCCCAGGTTGCTTTGATAGCAGCCTTAGGCTTATCTGTATTGTTGAATCTGTTGTCTCTCATCTACAGTGTCTCTTGCTAATACCCTATAGAGAATCTATGGGTTATTGTCTATGGGGCAATCATGTACAGTAATACTACAGTAATACTACAGTAATAGTATAGTTACTCATAGTTTTGGCACCAGGAACAGGTACCAAGTCCTGCTGCAAAAGAAAACCAGCATCTCCATAAAGCTTGCGAGTAGATGGAAGTATGAAGTGCTCCAAAATCTTCTGCATTGACTTTGGACTTGATAAAGCGCAGTGGACCAACACCAGCAGATGTCACGGCACCCCAAATAATCACTGGCTGTCAAACAAGTTAGATTGTGTGCCTCTCACTCTTCCTCTAGACTCTGGAACCTTGATTTCCAAATAAAACAAAATTTACTTTCATCTGAAAAGAGGACTTTGTACCACTTTGGTCCAGTTCTTTGTCTCCTTATCCCAGGTAAGACACTTTTGACATAGCCTCTGGTTTAGGAGTGGCTTGACACTAGGAATGTGACGTGTGTAGCCCATTTCCTGGGCACATCTGTGTGTAGAGGCTCTTGATGCGCTGAATCCACCCTTGGTCCTCTCCTTGCGATGCTCCACCAAGTTCTTGAATCAGCTTTGCTTAACAATTTTTTTCAAGGCTGTAGTCATCCCTGTTGCATCTGCATCTTTTCCAACCACACTTTCCCCTTCCAGTCAACTTCCCATGAATATGGTTTGATACAGTTCTCTGTGAACAGCCAGCCCTTTCAGCAATGACCTTCTGTGGCTTACAGTACCATTCTTATGGAGAGTGTCAATGAGTGTCTTCTGGACAAATGTCAAGTCAGCAAATTCCGCCATGATTGTGTTTGTGTGTACAGAACCAGACTGGGAGATTCATGCTATTTATACTGCATAAATAGTGACTCAAAATAAAATATTCTAACATTCTGAGATAAATATTTTGTTTTTTGGAGATGCTGGCTGTAATTATGAAAATTAAAAAAAAATGTTTGAAACATTTCATGACCTCTGCCAACAAAGTTGGGCTGAGGTTGTTTTCACCCATTTGTTTGTTTCTTTGTCGGCTTGTGAACAGTCTGGAACCCAAAATTTTTCATATATCGTCATGAAATTTTTTGATTTTTCATATCCTGATAGGCAAGAACTGATTAAATTTTCAAGGTTATAGGTCAAAGTTAGGAAAAATCTTGGAAAATCAGAAAAAAAAAATCCTGCCCTTTAACACTGAATGAATTTTCAGAAATTCAGAACTCAAAAAAGATTGAATTCCTTTCATTTTGAGAGCTTTATGTAGGATGGTATCCTTTGTCGACTGACAAAGTTTGATCCAGATCTGATACGGATTACAGATTTTGTGGCCATTTAAATGCCCCAAACACCCTCATATTTGAAAGTGAGGCGCAGACTGGCACTCACTATCACCGGACAAAGTTTGATGCGGCTCTGATCCGATGTCGCAGACCGAACAGTCCCCCCTAAAAATCAGTCTGCCCTGCCGTCACTGCGCATGCGTCAGTTTGGAAAACAGCAGCACATCTGAGATTGACTCTCTTCACCCAAAGCAATCAAATGGATTAAACAATAAAATCTCATTCTAAATCTAATTTATCTTATGAAAAGACACTTCTAACAGGACTTTGACCTTGAAATTTTTTCCAAGATAAAACTTTGTGGAATTGGAAATGTGTTTGTGGAGGTTTGTGCTCTACGAGTCCGGTGCTCTAGTTTTATATGTAATAAGTCTAAAATATATAAAATTTTCACTGTCTGAAATACCTGACAAAAAATATTGAACTTTTTCATGATATTCATTTTTTGAGATGCTCCTGTAGTTTGACTAAATCATGTTTAGCCATATGTCTGCATATAATTGATGTTTAAGCACTGCTAAAAGGGGAATCAGGCAAACTGTCACATGTGGTGGTTCACCACATGCTTCTTTCACCCAGTTCAGTCTTCAGACCAGTGGAGTTTACTGGCATGTGACCATTGCTCTGCACACACAATGTCTTTGTGCCATAGTTCAGATTTGGACAATATATAGGACATAGCTGACTGCTGAAACAGTGTTGCTACTTCTGTGGGGTCAATTAGTGTATCCCATTCTTTATTTTGGGCCATTATACAACCCCTGGCAAAAATTATGGAATCACCGGCCTCGGACGATGTTCATTCAGTTGTTTAATTTTGTAGAAAAAAAGCAGATCACAGACATGACACAAAACTAAAGTCATGTCAAATGGCAACTTTCTGGCTTTAAGAAACACTATAAGAAATCAAGAAAAAAAGATTGTGGCAGTCAGTAACAGTTACTTTTTTAGACCAAGAAGATGAAAAAAATATGGAATCACTCAATTCTGAGGAATAAATTATGGAATCACCCTGTAAATTTTCATCCCCAAAACTAACACCTGCATCATATCAGATCTGCTCATTAGTCTGCATCTAAAAAGGAGTGATCACACCTTGGAGAGCTGTTGCACCAAGTGGACTGACATGAATCATGGCTCCAACACAAGAGATGTCAATTGAAACAAAGGAGAGGATTATCAAACTCTTAAAAGAGGGTAAATCATCACACAATGTTGCAAAAGATGTTGGTTGTTCACAGTCAGCTGTGTCTAAACTCTGGACCAAATACAAACAACATGGGAAGGTTGTTAAAGGCAAACATACTGGTAGACCAAGGAAGACATCAAAGCGTCAAGACAGAAAACTTAAAGCAATATGTCTCAAAAATCGAAAATTGCACAACAAAACAAATGAGGAACGAATGGGAGGAAACTGGAGTCAACGTCTGTGACCGAACTGTAAGAAACCACCTAAAGGAAATGGGATTTACATACAGAAAAGCTAAACGAAAGCCATCATTAACACCTAAACAGAAAAAAACAAGGTTACAATTGGCTAAGGAAAAGCAATCATGGACTGTGGATGACTGGATGAAAGTCATATTCAGTGATGAATCTCGAATCTGCATTGGGCAAGGTGATGATGCTGGAACTTTTGTTTTGTGCCGTTCCAATGAGATTTATAAAGATGACTGCCTGAAGAGACCATGTAAATTTCCACAGTCATTGATGATATGGGGCTGCATGTCAGGTAAAGGCACTGGGGAGATGGCTGTCATTACATCATCAATAAATGCACAAGTTTACGTTGATATTTTGGACAATTGAAAGGATGTTTGGGGATGATGAAATCATTTTTCAAGATGATAATGCATCTTGCCATAGAGCAAAAACTGTGAAAACATTCCTTGCAAAAAGACACATAGGGTCAATGTCATGGCATAGGGTCAGTGTCAACGAGCAGATCTGATTTGATGCAGGTGTTAGTTTGGGGGATGGAAATTTACAGGGTGATTCCATAATTTATTCCTCAGAATTGAGTGATTCCATATTTTTTTCCTCTGCTTGGTCTGAAAAAGTAACCGTTACTGACTGCCACAATCTTTTTTTCTTGATTTCTTATAGTGTTTCTTAAAGCCAGAAAGTTGCCATTTGAAATGACTTTAGTTTTGTGTCATGTCTGTGATCTGCTTTTTTTCTACAAAATTAAACAACTGAATGAACATCCTCCGAGGCCGGTGATTCCATAATTTTTGCCAGGGGTTGTATAAATATGCATGTATGTATATTTTCAAGTTAAATGTTGTTATGGTGTGATACAGTTACTGTGACAGAGCATGCAAATATGCATCCTGCAAATTAAAATCCATGATTTTTAGCATCAAAAGCAACAAAATTGGTCCAGCTGCATTTATCATGATTTTTTTTGGGGGGGGGGGGGGGGTCTTTTCGGTATTGGCACCGGAAGGTAGATACAGTAGTGTTCAGAATAATAGTAGTGCTATGTGACTAATAAGATTAATCCAGGTTTTGAGTATATTTCTTATTGTTACATGGGAAACAAGGTATCAGTAGATTCAGTAGATTCTCACAAATCCAACAAGACCAAGCATTCATGATATGCACACTCTTAAGGCTATGAAATTGGGCTATTAGTAAAAAAAAAAAAAAAAAAAAAAAAAAAAAAAGTAGAAAAGGGGGTGTTCACAATAATAGTCAGTGAGTTCGTCAATTTTGTAGAACAAACAGGTGTGAATCAGGTGTCCCTTATGTAAGGATGAAGCCAGCACCTGTTGAACATGCTTTTCTCTTTGAAAGCCTGAGGAAAATGGGACGTTCAGACATTGTTCAGAAGAACAGCGTAGTTTGATTAAATAGTTGATTGGAGACGGGAAAACTTATACACAGGTGCAAAAAATTATAGGCTGTTCATCTACAATGATCTCCAGTGCTTTTAAATTGGACAAAAAAAAACAGAAACGTGTGGAAGAAAATGGAAAACAACCATCAAAATGGATAGAGGAATAACCAGAATGGCAAAGGCTCACCCATTGATCAGCTCCAGGATGATCAAGGACAGCCTGGAGTTACCTGTAAGTGCTGTGACAGTTAGAAGACGCCTGTGTGAAGCTAATTTATTTGCAAGAATCCCCCGCAAAGTCCCTCTGTTAAATAAAAGACGTGCAGAAGAGGTTACAATTTGCCAAAGAACACATCAACTGGCCTAAAGAGAAATGGAGGAATATTTTGTGGACTGATGAGAGTAAAAATTGTTCTTTTTGGGTCCAAGGGCCGCAGACAGTTTGTGAGACGACCCCCAAACTCTGAATTCAAGCCACAGTTCACAGTGAAGACAGTGAAGCATGGTGGTGCAAACATCATGATATGGGCATGTTTCTCCTACTACAACCCCTGGCAAAAATTATGGAATCACTGGCCTCGGAGGATGTTCATTCAATTGTTTAATTTTGTAAGAAAAAAGCAGATCACAGACATGATACAAAACTAAAGTCATTTCAAATGGCAACTTTCTGGCTTTAAGAAAGACTATAAGAAATCAGGAAAAAAATTGTGGCAGTCAGTAACAGTTACTTTTTTAGACCAAGCAGAGGGGAAAAAAATATGGAATCACTCAATTCTGAGGAAAAAATTATGGAATCATGAAAAACAAAAGAACGCTCCAACACATCACTAGTATTTTGTTGCACCACCTCTAGCTTTTATAACAGCTTGCAGTCTCTGAGGCATGGACTTAATGAGTGACAAACAGTACTCTTCATCAATCTGGCTCCAACTTTCTCTGATTGCTGTTGCCAGATCAGCTTTGCAGGTTGGAGCCTTGTCATGGACCATTTTCTTCAACTTCCACCAAAGATTTTCAATTGGATTAAGATCTGGACCATTTGCAGGCCATGACATTGACCCTATGTGTCTTTTTGCAAGGAATGTTTTCACAGTTTTTGCTCTATGGCAAGATGCATTATCATCTTGAAAAATGATTTCATCATCCCCAAACATCCTTTCAATTGATGGGATAAGAAAAGTGTCAAAAATATCAACGTAAACTTGTGCATTTATTGATAATGTAATGACAGCCATCTCCCCAGTGCCTTTACCTGACATGCAGCCCCATATCATCATTGACTGTGGAAATTTACATGTTCTCTTCAGGCAGTCATCTTTATAAATCTCATTGGAATGGCACCAAACAAAAGTTCCAGCATCATCACCTTGCCCAATGCAGATTCGAGATTCATCACTGAATATGACTTTCATCCAGTCATCCACAGTCCACGATTGCTTTTCCTTAGCCCATTGTAACCTTGTTTTTTTCTGTTTAGGTGTTAATGATGGCTTTCGTTTAGCTTTTCTGTATGCAAATCCCATTTCCTTTAGGCAGTTTCTTACAGTTCAGTCACAGACGTTGACTCCAGTTTCCTCCCATTCATTCCTCATTTGTTTGGTTGTGCATTTTCGATTTTTGAGACATTGCTTTAAGTTTTCTGTCTTGACGCTTTGATGTCTTCCTTGGTCTACCAGTATGTTTGCCTTTAACAACCTTCTCATGTTGTTTGTATTTGGTCCAGAGTTTAGACACAGCTGACTGTGAACAACCAACATCTTTTGCAACATTGCATGATGATTTACCCTCTTTTAAGAGTTTGATAATCCTCTCCTTTGTTACAGTTGACATCTCTCGTGTTGGAGCCATGATTCATGTCAGTCCACTTGGTGCAACAGCTCTCCAAGGTGTGATCACTCCTTTTTAGATGCAGACTAATGAGCAGATCTGATTTGATGCAGGTGTTAGTTTTGGGGATGAAAATTTACAGGGTGATTCCATAATTTATTCCTCAGAATTGAGTGAGTCCATATTTTTTTCCCTCTGCTTGGTCTAAAAAAGTAACCGTTCCTGACTGCCACAATTATTTTTCCTGATTTCTTAGTGTTTCTTAAAGCCAGAAAGTTGTTATTTGAAATGACTTTAGTTTTGTGTCATGTCTGTGATCTGCTTTTTTTCTACAAAATTAAACAACTGAATGAACATCCTCCGAGGCCGGTGATTCCATAATTATTGCCAGGGGTTGTATGGTGTTGGGCCTATATTTCGCATACCAAGTATCATGGATCAGTTTGGATATGTCAAAATACTTGAAGAGGCCATGTTGCCTTATGCTGAAGAGGACATGCCCTTGAAATGGGTGTTTCAACAAGACAATGACCCCAAGCACACTAGTAAACGAGCAAAATCTTGGTTCCAAACCACCAAAATTAATGCCTCGCAGATGTGAAGAAATCATGAAAAACTGTGGTTATACAACTAAATACTAGTTTAGTGATTCACAGGATTGCTAAAAGAGCAGTTTGAACATAGTAGTTTTGAGTTTGTAGCATCAACAGCAGATGCTACTATTATTGTGAACACCCCCTTTTCTACTTTTTTTTACTAATAGCCCAATTTCATAGTCTTAAGAGTGTGCATATCATGAATGCGTGATCTTGTTGGATTTGTGAGAATCTACTAAATCTTCTGGTACCTTGTTTCCCATGTAACAATAAGAAATATACTCAAAACCTGGATTAATCTTTAGTCACACAGCACTATTATTATTCTGAACACTACTGTACACATCATTTTAGTGCTTGATTGACAGGTGTAATGGATCTCTTGATATATATGCAGTGACTGCCCACCATTAAACCAAAAAGTGGTATCTGTCCTGTCTGGCTTCAGGGCGACCTCGGGGGGCAGCGGACTCTGCAGAAGAAATGGACGTCTTTCCTGAAAGCCAAGCTGGTGTGCTCCATGCCTGAGCTCAACTTTGTTTTCAACGTAGTGCATGATGTCTTCATTCTGAAGGCAGCCGACTGGAGAGAAACAGTCATCTATGGCGTTTTTACATCCCAGTGGTAAGTGGCATGAAGATTTCTGCAGGGGATCAGTTTGGGATTGGGGTCAGGAAAATCCATTATGTAGTGTCAGTAGTGGAGTTAAATTTTCCAAGCAAATGCGTATAACATTCAACAGAAAGTTGTTTTTCCACTGTTCACAAGCAGTATTGATCTTGATGCTCACTGTAAGGTAGAGACACTTTGACTGCTTTTGCTTCCTTTTTGTTTTCTCCACCATCAGGGGAATGTGGGTTGTCAGCAGTATGTGCTTACAACATGACAGCTGTGGAAGATGTCTTTTCTAAGGGCAAGTACATGCAGAAGGTCACAGTGGAGCAGTCCCACACCAAGTGGGTCCGCTACAACGGGATCCCGCCTTCTCCACGCCCTGGAGCCGTAAGCACCACAGACACAACTTGTTAAATGAAGACTGATGTGAGGTTTTATAAGGGGTTGTGACAACTTCATAGGATGTTGCAAATCCTGCTGTGAATTTTAGTTTGAAGATTGTCTCCATGTGAACAAGACACTGAGAAGGAAAAAATTAATGAAGGAATTCAGGTGACTTACTTTCACCTTTTTTTTTTTTTTTTTATTGCATGAATGAATTTATTCGGCACACAGACTCAACAAAAAACTGATAAACAAGACAATTCAACAGTGAACATGTGTGACCGAAAGGGTGTGGGCAGAAGCAAAGCTTCTAAACGCCCACCCCTTGTATATGCAAACATACATACACATATACATCCAACAGCAAATGCCAGCATAGACAGCATAAATTAATCAATTAAAAAAAGAAAACACAGCCAGAAGAACAGTGTGCAGTCCCCAAAAACAGTAACAAAAATCTATAAACCTTGTTCATCATATTACAAGAAGCAGTCATATTGTTTCTCAAAGCATAGTTGGATTTTGAAGCAGAGGTCATATGCTTGAATACTTATTGCAAGACCTTCATAAACAAGCAAACGAAGAAAATACTTTTTTTTGACAGGCCTCCCATACTTTATAGACATTTTGCTGTATTTCAATAAATAACAGTCATATGGTCTAACTTTTAGCGTCAATTTTTTTTTTTTTTTTTTTTTTTTTTTTTTTGCAAGATGCCAGTTTCTGTAGGCTTTAATCTACAGGGACATGTTGGGGCTATTGTTGGTTTAAAAAATTCTGGGGCTTGTAGTGGGTGATGAATACTGTGACAACAAACTGAGCCACCAAGAGTAAACGGAGAATACCACCTGCACACCTTAATGAGGAGGTGCAACAGTGTGGGACAGGAACACTGCACACTTGGTAAAGAAGGCACATCAAAGACTTCATCCTCTGAGAATCCTCAGGAAAAATAATATAAACCAGACATTGCTTGTGTCTTTTTACCGCTCTACCACGGAGCGCATCTTCACATACCGCCTCTGTACGTGATATGCCAGCTGCTCGGGGGCAAACAGGAAAGAGCTCCAGAGAGTTACCAGAATGGCAAAGAAGATCACTGGGTGCCCTCTTTTTTAATTTGTGCCCTGGACATACCTTTTTCATTCTGTTAAAACTATTTATTTTATTTTCTTTCCCAGACCTTTCAAGTCTTCGTAGGGTTTACTCAGGTTTATATTTGCACTATAATGCCGCGTTCACACCGGATGCCACGCGATGCCTCAAATTTGCATCCCTTGCCTGGCGACGGACGCGCCGCCATCACCCGGTGTGTTGCTGTGCTTGAGCCGCGTTCACATCGGACGCCACAAATTCATCATTTGCTGCAGGAGCTGTGTCTGGATGATGGCCACTTTCAGCGGTACTTCCGCCTCTCCAGAACCCAGTTTGAGGACCTCCTGTCCTGTTCGCGTGCGCATATGTAAACAAAGAGAAAAAAAACTGGCTGCTGCTGCAGTTCCTCTCTCTCCTCTCCTACTCTGTCATAATTGTGTTATAAACCAGTCACCATTTGTTTTATTATACGTCTGTGTAGTTAATAAAATGATCCTCACGGACGATTCGTTCGCGCTCACATGTGAAAAAAGGGACGTAAGTCCTGCTAACAGGTTGACTGCCAGAGACGGGACATGTCCATATCAAGTATAAACTCCAGACATCTCCACGTCACTACATATCCAGTCCTTGATTGGTCATCGCGGCGTGACAATGAAAAAGTTTCGATTTTTCAACTTGGGGAAGAGGACGACGCGATGCAACGCAGTATCGTGCCACAAACGTGCCAATCGCTCCAAATCATTTTATTCACGTCGCTTGATTCGCGTCCGTTGTGTAGCTTGAACTTTTGTGGTGCCACAAGGCGTCCTTCCATAGGGATTACATGGCAACCTGTCGCCGCCATCACTCGCGTGGCATCTGGTGTGAATGCGGCAAAAGGCTTGTACCTTACCTTTTGCTGTACTTGTTACAATGACAAAGAATCTGTATCTGTAATCCAACATTGTAAAGTGGAACAATCTGGGTTGCTGATGGAGCGAGAACCCCACTGTTTCTCATGAGATTGAGGCTTTAATTTTAGAAAAAAAAAAAATTTTTTCCCACAAATTTCATTTTTTTTAATATAATTTACTTTACAGAATTTAGAATGTTTGCCACTTTAATGCCAAAGAATATCAGGGTTTTTTTTCTTGTAAATTTATGGCTTCAAAGATATTAAAACTCCTGCAATAGAATATAAAATCTTACAGTTTAAAAATAAAATGGTGAATCCACCTCCTCTGGTATCAATGTGTCTTGTGCCTTTTCGCCTGCTCTAGTGTGTGAACAACCTCATGCGGCAGAACAACATTAGCAGTTCCCTCCACCTGCCAGACAAGACACTCCAGTTTGTTAAGGACCATCCTCTGCTGGAAGATTCCGTCCTGCCCATCGGCAACAGGCCTCGTCTCATCACCAAAGATGTCAGTTACACTCAGATTGTTGTGGAGAAGGTCCGGGCTCTGGACAGGAATATCTATGATGTCATCTTCATGGGAACAGGTAACAACAGCGCAGTTGATGCTACTACTTAGGAATTTATTTAATGTGAATTTTGCACTTCAGTCTGAAAATGATGGGGATGATAGAAATGTGAGTATCTGCAAATGCATTCTGCTGCTCAGTTGAATTACAGTGGTACACATGAAATACATGTAGTTGTGATGATACACGCAACACTTTGTATGAAATGCAAAATCACATCAATCTGTAAAAATATCGCAAAGTCTGGCAAATAGCAACTCAATGACCAAATGGTTACAATAACCATGGACTTGTTAAATGGTACTTACAATGAAAAGAGAGGTGTTGTAATAATATTTTTTGTTAAACGTTGAAAACATGCAGCTGTTGGGGGATTAAATTTCCAGTGATGAAAGTTTTCAGTGAATTGCTGGAATTCTGGATGTGGTGCATTTTGTTGTTTATGCCAAATATTCTTACACTGATGAGGAACATTTGAATATTGACAGGCCGTAACAAAGAAAACACGAACTGATTAACTTTGCCATTTGAGGTCATGAGTTCCAGTTAGTGTCAATATTAAAATTAAGCGCATCAGCAGTAATGCCAAACTGCATCCATAGTTAGCATAAGACAGTGGTGTCCAAAGACATTCCTCATCCAGTCTGCTCAAAGTGATGTTAATCAGTGAAATCACCTGCTGGAGTCAGCGGCTGCAAAGAAAACCTGCACCCTTCTTGGCCCTTTCTGGAATGTCTTTGGACATAACTGGCATGTAGCTTTAATCCAGCTAGCCCAATTCAATAATTCCTCAAAACTTTTGGCCAGTGAATTTCACATTTCACATGCTTTTCTTAATTCCCATTTATGGTAAATGGAGTGCAGTTCTGTAGTTTATTTTAAGAGAACAAATAATCAAAGGAGTAACTGGAATTTGCACCAACAACAATTTGGTTAATGGACAGCAGGGTTTTTCTGCCTGAGCTGCAGTGACCTAAATTACTTTGCCATTCCTAATGTAAAGTAACGGAGATGACATAGGTGGAGCATCATGTGATTAACATGAGTTGATAATTGATTACTTGTAACTTTCCAAAGATCCTGTACCTTATTTATAATGGTACTTTGCTCTACCTTTGACTCTCATTGGTTGTGATTGTTCCTCATTACGATTTTAAACAGTGGTCTCCATCTGACTTTCTATCTCCAGATAAAGGAGTTCTACATAAGTCAGTGGTTTTTGCTGAAGAAGTCTACACTGTGGAGGAGATCCAACTCCTCAAGACCTCTGAGCCAATCAAGAATCTACTCCTCTCATCTCAGGTCAGTGACTTTGCTGTAGGAAATGGTGTTTTTAGCAGTAGTGTGGTTTTCTTAATAGGTTTCTGAGTAGCTAATGGTCCAAAGTAGAAGGTTGAGCTCCACAGGTGGTGTGATTTGGAAATGCATATAAATACCTAACACCTGAAGGCAAAGATGACCCATCAGGGGATCTTGGACTCATCATTCACCACAAAGGATCTATTGATAATAGTTATCATCATAATGCTCCACCACACCTACTGTATTGGTGAGTCTGAGAGCCCAGGGCTGAGCATCCGCCCATCCCCTGTTTTTGAGGAAAGGTGGTTAAACGCCCACCTGAAATTAAAGTTCATGAAATGCCAACCTAAAATAAATTAATTATGTAGCCCCAGCACATTGTAAAAAGCAAAAAATACAAAAAAACATAAAATTTCATAGGGGGCTGATAAATTTGTGGTGTGTGTGTGTGAATATAATACAAATAATGAATGTTTATGAGTTCAGTGGTATGAATATTTCATGAGGTGAAAGCTGGAACATACTATTCGAGGCGAATATAATGGCTAAAGTAGATCCTTGTCATTTGATATTTTATTAATTTATAAACAACAGAAAAGGGACTTACATTTTGGTGTTCACTGCTGCTAAAGTCCAACACGAACTTTAAATAGGAGTCCAAATTGTGATGTGTAGTCCGGTGATGATGTGCAGTGACTTCATGCTTCCAAAAAAAAAAGACTTTGTGTAGTTCCTCAGTCCAGCGAAAAATCACATCAGCTTTTCAGCTTTTCATCTGAACAGCTCTTCATGCATCCAGACGGCTTACAGCAGAGTGGATTTTGTGTGTGTGTGTGTGTGTGTGTGTGTGTGTGTGTCTGTTTTACAAGAACTAGCACCATCAGTTAGCTCAGTCAAATCATCATACTGCTGTTGTCCCGCGTGTGTGCGCACACAACTGGGACTGCGCTTGTGTGCGCATGTACTACCACAAAAAAAAAAAAAGACTGTGTACTTCCTCACTACAGTGAACAATAGTCCAGCTTTTCATTCTAACATCCTCCTAACAGCCTCCGGGAAGGTTTAAAGTGCAGTGGATTTGGTTTGTGTGTGCGTGCACGCGCCTGCGCATTGTGTGTGTGTGCAGAGTGCAATGGTACCAAACGTATGGAATCAAATTTGCACTCTAAATGGAACCAAATTGCACTCTAAATGCAGTGCAACACTAATGGGACGAATAACACGTCACGTGACATACAAAGCACCAATCAAATGACAAGGATCCACTCAGCCATTTTATATATATGTATATATTGTGTATAATAATAATTAGAATTATATATGAGGGGGTGATTCTCAATCACCCCTGGTACATAGACTGATGCCTAAACAAACTGGTGAATAATTATGCTTCGTTCTGCCAGTGGAGTCTTACAGATCACACAGCAAACAGATCACAGCAGCAGCATTTCATGCTGTATTGGACATGGATGCCTTGTTTCTTTTGTTACCATGCCGCCATCTGTCTACAAAACTGTGACGTTGTTCACATTAAACAATCATTTTTATACCATTTGTCATTCAACATGTTTGATTTCATGTAGAAATGACTGTAGTACATCGATGGCGATACAGATGAGCAGTTGCACAAAAGTGTATTGTGTGCTCATAAAGCAGAAAAGCGCATATGAGGCAGTGAGACATTCAACATTCTTCATGAAACAAGTACACACTTACTAGGTTAAATATACACAATGCTTGAAATGACTGTTTCTGTATTTCTGTTAACAAGTCGGCACCAACTGTGTCCATAATAATTGGGAATTCACCGCTGGTCTCCTCTTATTGAGGCTGAGTGGTGAGTTCATTCTGTGTCAGTGGTATATGCATGTGTGGTCTACTGCCGAAAGACAACAGGAAGCTTCAGAGAACTTCGCACGACAGATTGATAAAAAAAAAAAAATACCACTGTTTCCTCTGTTTCCTCTCAAACAGGGGTATTGTAGAACTTTTTCTAGGAGTGGTTGTTGTTGTTGGTAAGGGTGCATTAACATGGCCTTCTTTTGTGCATCTTCTAACTTTTTCAAAGTACACTTTGCAAATGTGTGTAAGCACCTGTGTGCATACTATTACATTTGTTGAATACTCTTGTTTGCACAGACCCGATCCCTGTATGCTGGTTCAGACTCCGGGGTAGTCCAGTCACCCACCTCCTCCTGTGAAAAATATATGTCCTGTGAGGACTGTATCCTGGCACGAGACCCCTACTGTGCCTGGGACCCCCGCACTACTGCCTGTGTCAGTATCTTCGATACTCCAAGACAAAAACATGGGTAACTTGCAACAGCCTTGAGTTGTCTCTTTATCATCATACACGGCCTAATTCAGAATTATAAAAGTGAGACATTTTTGCCCACTTATGTTGTTAAATCTGCCTGGTTCCCCTCCAGGAGACTGATCCAGAGCCTGAATGGTGATGCAGACAAGTGTCCTTCAGGTAGGATGCAACTTGCACAAATATAACGGAGATCAGTAAAATGTGGGCAGTGCTAATGCATACATTAACTGGAAGGATTCTCATTTGAATCTATATCTGTGCCACACCCCCAAACACACATTTATTTATTTATTTTTTAAATCATGTAAATTGTTGTGGGTCTGCTCCTTTAGTCAGATTTTCCCCAAAATGTAACAGTACCCACTCCTGACTAGGACTGACATTTTCTTAGTTTAAATGAAAATTGTTTGTACGTACAGGTCTGTGCAGACGTTTTAGCCACAGTGAATGGACCTAAAACAAAATTGTTTCACCCACACTCAAAACTCGGAAGTACCCAAATGAGAGTCCAAAATTTTAACCACAACGTTACAGAATCGCTGGATCAGACAAATGGATTATAGCCTTTAGATAGAAGAACATGTGCTGTTGTCATCTACTGTATTTTCCAGCCCATAAGTTGCAGGTTTGATGTTACTTTATGTTTGGAAGGTCCTACGGCTTGTATATGGAAGAAATACTGCATTATCATGTATAGGCACAAGACAGCACCCCCTGCTCGCTTGACCAGCTGCTCTTGTATCCTGAATTAGGTAGAGTGATTCGCACGCTGGCACAGATGGATGCCATTCACCCAAAACCAAGATGATGATCTGAATAAGAGAGATGGTTTGTGTCTCAGAGAGCACATACATTTAATAAACCATGCTCTCAAACTGTAAGACAACACTATGTGTTAAAAGAGGGAATATAACTAAAACTACTCAACACAACACTGGTTTGGACTGTGTGAGACAACAAAAACAGCAATGGCAGGTCAGCAAGATCTAGGCTATGCTGGGAAGGCCACAAATGTTTGACAAAAGACTTTCCAAATGTTTAATTACATTCCATGTTTACCTCACCTATAACAGTCTGTTCAGTGCGACTAATACTCCAGGACAGAAATAACAAAAATTGGTTGCTGTAACTGATTCAGTTATTGTATTGTTGGTGATAAATGCTAGCCAGTATTTATCACTCTGTTGTTTAATTCACATACATTTTCATCAACCTTCAGTTAATTTTTATGAGGCATGGTGGGCTGTTCAATACAGAAGTTGATCAGTTTTTTAATTTAGGTATTTCATCACAAAAGGTGGACTGCCACCAATATATAAGACATGCAGGCAATTTGGTATGGCAGGGCGGTGGAATGTTGCATTATGGACTTTATGAACATTTTTTCCTGTATGTTGATAACTTTGGAAACGTTACTAATCTGATGAATACATGACCTGTGTGATTTTTGTCATTATCCCCAAGTCTCCTAAGTGAAAGTCTGTATTACTGTTCCCTACTGGATGTGTGTTTTGGGTACACATGACTTGTAATTAAACTGCACTTACTGTTTCCTCTCTGTAGAGTCAGGTCCATCTCTGAAGGACTACCAGCACGTTGGAGTAAAACTGGGGAGCTCTGCTGAGCTGCCATGCCTGGTACAGTCCAACCTAGCCCAGGTGATTTGGAAGTCCAACGGTTCAGTGCTCACTGAGGCTTCTCGCTTCCACCTGATAGGCGAAAATGGTCTCCTTATTTACAGCGTGGCACCAGAGGATCAAGGACTGTATGAGTGCTGGACGGTGGAATGGGCTCCTGCTGCTGGGAAGAACTTCACCCGTCTCCTGGCTGGGTACTCACTGGCTCTGTACCTCCCACCCAGGCCCCGGCAGCATGTGGACTTCGCAACTACTACCCTTGGCTCTAGTCTGAATGATCAGGAGAATTCTGGTACACATAAAGATGAAGGTAATGGTAACACAGATAGAGCCCCACTAATTTCAGTCATCACCCCCGCCACCATCACTTCACCACCCCAAACTGACTCCTCACTAACTACGGTCCCAAGCACCACAATCAAAATCAAGCCCAAACTGCGCCTTATCCCAAGCAATACCACTCCCCGCCCAGAGAGCCGCGACCCATCCACTGAATACTTGCAGCACAACAACAGCGTTGCCCTTCTTTTTCTTTTCCTGCTGTTCTTCCTTCTTTTCATGACCGCGGTAGTGTACAACTGCTACATGCAATACCTTCCAGCTCCCTGCCTGAGGCTACGAGCCACCCTGTTGGGGGAGTCACAAGAGCCCTCTCAGTGGAATACAGGGCCTGCGAAGCAGATATGATGGATACCACCCGCGACGGACAAACTGGACCTGAAGGAGCTACCCTACCCAAAAACGGACGTCAGGTGACGCAAATCAGACCCATGCGTTCCGTGACACTGGGTACTGAGACTGATAACGGAGTGCGGCAATGGTAGGATACCTTCTCACAGCTTTGTGGATGACAGCCTAAACCAGGAGAAGCCCTTCGATGTGGATTGCACATCTCAGCCCATCCAGTTTGCAGATGCAGATGATTGCTAGCTTTTGTGCCAGAATATGTTTTCAGAAACTATGCATGATCATGCTGGTGCTGCGCCTGCCCCCCGGTGTTCTGCACGTAAAAAGGATGTCTTGTGACACTGTAGTTGTTACAAGGCTCATGTCAGAGTGTTATTTCCTGCTGTTGTGATTCAGAGCCTTTGATGATCAAACTGAAGCTGTCAAGCTGTGCACTCTCAGCTTAGCCCAGCAAGAAAAGCTATTTCTTAAATTCCAAATTGGAAACATTGTTTACCAAATTGGTAAGTTATAGTGATGTTTTCCAAATTGGAATAGTGCTGCTTTTTTGTTTGTTTTTGCATAAATTTGTTGAAAATGAATCTCTTAAAGGGGTCATGTAGTATACCTTTACATCAAGCAAATGCATGTCACTATGTGTTTATAAAAAAAAAAAAAAAAAGCTAAAATTTATAGCCAAAATTCCACATAGACACTGAGGTCAAGAATGTTTTTGGGGGAGTTTGGGGGGAGCGTTTTCAGATCTCTATTAAATACTTCTGTGCTGGGCATGTGAGGTGTGGCACAGAGCTACACCAGCTCAATGGGCATGTCCCAGGAAGAGTCGGGATACGTACTTAAGTTACAAACGTCGCAAAATCTAAATGACCTGTTTGAGAACAAAATTTGCTCATTGTTATCGTCACACCATTATTGTATTTTTGGTACTTTAAAATGTTTTTTACTTCTGTGGCTGCTGCATAGTGGCACAGTCTGAAAACTGTTGCGTGACTTTATATTTAAATTAGCATGTTATCTCTCCCTGGAGGATCATATGATGTAAGATAGACCTTGGCTTCTTATGTGCTGAAATTTCTCAGCATTTCTCATTATTTGAAGTAACCACATGAGCTTTAACGCCTGCTTTGATATTTGTTTTGGCTCATGCCACCACGGCAGTAAATTGATCCAGTCTGCTTCTTCCTTCGTGCATCAGATAAACACATCGTTTAAAGTTGGCGGCGAGGCACATACCTAGTGAGAACGCCCACTGCCTCATTTGAAAGCAGGAACTCTCTTCTCTGGGTTAGCCAGAGGTGAAGATATGCAGCATCACAGAAGTAAAAACCAGCCTTATGGGATAATTCATTTATTTACAAACATAGTCATGTGTAAACATTGTTAGAGCTCTACATAGTCATAGTCAAACCTTTGACTGTGTCTTTGTTTGCCAGAAATCCTTTCTTTGAAAAATGATTTTACAAAGTTCGTCTGACAGTGAGCAGAGCAGCCGTCCCTGGAATTAACAATCCACCGTACGCTCAAAATAGCAGTGGAACAATCTGAGTTACTTTTAAGAATGTCCATATAGTAATGGTACAAATGTAGTAGTTAATTACCATCAGTTTCTTTATAGCAGATGTGTTATCGATCTAGGTATCTAACACTGTTTCAGCACGACTAAGGTAGTAAAAAGTAAACCTCAACCACATGTAACTGTGCAAAATGTAGATTAAAAACTGGTTTTGCACATTGTGACTCCTTCAAAGCTTTTGCATATTTTTTCCCAGCTTTTAAAAAAAAAAAAGTGAGGTTCGAGTGAATGCATCGTTATCTTTACAGTTATATCTCAGGGAAGAGTCGATCCACGTCTTATGAATAAAAATGCCTAATTTGCCGTGCGCTGTTTCCATTTCCTGCACACAGTGTGTGGGTTTGCATGTCACACAGTGAGGTGGCATGCAGGGTTGAAAGAATAGAATACAGACAGGAACATGACACGTGTGTGACGGAAAATTACTGGAAAAATCCAGACTGGTGTCTGGTGTACATTTGTCGTGAGCTGCAATGTTGTTTTTCCCGCCTTGTGAAGTTTGCATTCCTAATAATTTTATTGTCTTATGTGTTAACCTCTACTACTCAACTTGTTGGATTTTGGCCAATATCTGAACATATATGCAGTATGACATTTATCTGTACAAATATAAGACCCTCGGTTAAAAATAAATAAATTCAGTGATTAAAGTTTTCCAGAATCTGATTTCCAGGTTTGCTATTTATCTCTGATTTCGCTGTTAACACTTTGCGTTGAACGAAGGATGAGCTAACCACTGTTGGCATATGCTCTCTTTAATCATAGTTAATGCTGCTCTTGTCATCCACGATTAGTCTTGTCACAGTTACTGTTAGCGTGGCGCTGATTAGCGTTTTCTTTGATGCAGTTTGTAGTTAGTCGGGAAGCGCCACAGCATGTCAGTGCACCAAAATCCGGCATTTAATAGCAGTTGCTTAAGGCTTCCCGCAAAAGTTTGATCGCTGATTAAGTTTGCAGAGAAATGGTGCACACATTGTGGAATTCTTTGCCAGTTAAGTTCTGATAGTTGTCATTTTATTACTTTTTAAAAGTCTCAGCCCTTAGTTTTCCTTTTGCGTGTCATCCCTTATTTAGATTTCCTGTTTTCCTCTTTCTTTCCGTCACTCCCTCCCTCACAGCCTACTCTCCTGTCGATACTTCATGTTCTGCCTTCCCTTCCTTCACATCCTCCTCCTCCTCCTCTTCTTCCTCTTCCTCCTCCGCTCACTCCCACGGTGCGGAGGCTGAGGTGAGACTGTTGCCCCCCCTGCTGAAGGACCAGGCCTGGGGGGTTCACGCCCAGGAGGCCTTCTTACTCTTCTGCCTGGCTTTTGGTGAGTCATGTTTGTGACACTGACTCACCTCTCAACCAAACTGCATTTCTCCTCCCTCAGGAGTTCTTAACCCCCCCCCCCCCCCCCCCATCCACCGTTTTACGTTTGTGTTGCATGTCAGCATTTTTCCCGCTTACGCTAACCTGGAGGCTGTGTGTGGATTTGTCTGACTAGCGGATATCAATTCATCAAGGGGCCAAATGGTGCGACTGGATTTTCAAAAAAGGAAAACTGGCCTTCTTTATTAAATTATTAGTTTGTAGGTGAGGTGTTTTCCTTCTACTTAAGGAGTGATGCACATTAACGTCTAACTGCCGTCTGACCTGAATCAGTTCTTAAAGTGGATCTTTCGCAAGTGTGACAAATTGATGTCTCTCAGAATTATTATTTTAAGCTCACTGTGTTGTATCTGGTATTTCATCTGGATCTGTTTTTTGTGCCTGTAAACTAGTGTAAATGTACTTGTATATATGGAAAAAAAATACTTTTGAAGGTGTACATACGTCTAGTTGGATTCTGGCGTTCAAGCTGTTGGTAGAGAGGTTAAATAAATCTTCACTTTTTCAAGACTGGCCTGATTTCTTTTGTATACACAATGGCCTCATCGGTGAAGATTGCTGTTGAAGTAAAAACACTATTTCGAACAATTATATTAGAACTCACAGCTAATGATTTTCTTCATGGTAATTAACAGGTAATTGCCTGTTCAGTCCAAACAGAGGAAGATTTTCCATTTTTTCACAGCAGTCAAAACTTATTTATATGGATTTAACACCTTTGAATCCACTTTAAAGTACTCTAGTTAAGATTAAAAACACTCTTTAATAAACAAAGCTCATGTGCCATTAACTCATACATTAGGCTTCAGTGACTCAGTCTCCTGGTGGCCACAATTGAAATCAAAATGTCTCCAACATCAAACTTGTCCTAGGTCTTATTGAAGTGACTTTTTTTTGTTACAGCTTTCACTTTGATACACAGTTTTTGTCAAGATAGTGGAAATTATGTTAGGAATGCCTGGCAGCCGCATTTACAACTGAAACATGCCGGATGTCTAACTTGTCCAAAGTCTTAGTGATGTGTTCTTCTGTACCTAAAGTAAAGATACAAAAATATTGTACACAAGGATTTGGAGACTGCCCTGGTGGACACAGTTACATTTGAAATGCCCAGCATTGCACATGTTGGAAGCTTTGATTAGGTAACCGTGTGTACCAAGTTTCACCATGCTAGACAAAGGCTTTGTCAAGATATTGTGTACACAAGGTTTTGGAGACAGAGTCAAATGATGCATAAGTTAAGCTATTGTCAACATATTTGGAGATTCTTTTACACCAATACTGTAAAATGCAGCTCACAATGAACACAGGAAGTAAGACAAGCATGTACTTCAAGTGTTCAGGCACGTACATAACAGAATGAACGCCTAAACAAAGACAAGTTAACCTTGAATGTAAATCTGTGTGGAGTGTCTCCGCCACCGGGGTCAAAGTCCCGTTCTGTCCCTCAGGTCCCAGTGATGTCCACATTCATTGGCTAATGAACGGGCATGCTCTGGATACCCCCATAATGGAAGTACCGACGGCCCAGTGGGCCAGAAGGAGGTACTAGTGAGCAGCTGGCTCAAAGAGAAGCCGCTGATCAAGGACGCCCATTACCACTGTGTTGCTGAGGCCAGCACAGGAAGTGCCATATCTGAGGTTGACCTCCAACTCAGTATTGGAGGTATTTTTGGGCATGCTGGTATTTAATAGCAAATTAAAAAATGTTCAGTGTGAAAATGAAATGCAACCTGTCAGCATGATGGCAGTAATGCCCACAGAGTGGTGTTGATGTCAGAGGATTGGCTGTCAACAATTTTCTTGTCGCTAAGCCTGTGACGGGTAGTATTTGTGACGACTTTAACCCATTAAAGATCATGTTATTTGGCAGATGAGAACATTCCAGCCAGGGATTTGAACCAATGGAGGGGTGCACTCACAGAGCACGAGCAGCTGCTAAAAAGATGGGAGAAGGCCTTGGTAGGTCCACTCAGTGATGAAAGTTTTCTGGGAATTACCAACATTCCAAATGTATAATGTACCATTATTTATATTGGACATGGTTAACATTGGCATGGAGCGTTTGATGACTGACAAATGCTAACACAAACATTTGTAAACATGGTTAGCATACCTGCTTGTCTGCTTATGCTAATGTGTGACTGCTTATGCTCATTTCAGTTAACGGTTTCCTTAATGGTGGCTGTCAGTAGTCATCCGTGCCATTTTAACATAGCGGTACGCTCCATATCGGATAATTCCCAGAAATCATTTATCGCTGCTATATTTGTGCATGCGAGTGATTTTTCTCAGAATTTTATTTGAAATTTGGCGTAGGTCATTTCTTCGGTACAAAAAAAACTTTTGAGTTTTGATGCAAGTTAAACTCAAAACTTTATGCACCTTGACACTTGCACGCATTTAATTCGTTGTGCCAATGTGACCCACTGTGTTCCGCTGAATGCTGCGCTTTGTGCCGCTGCACACTGTGTTATATAAAATAATTATTTTGTAGCAGATTAATCATTTGCTCTGTTTGGCTGATAAAAACACCTCTAATTGCTTCCAGAATTTTCTGCAGCTGCTGCTTTTTTCTCTCTCGTGTGCTTCATGAGGTGGAGAACGCATTTGGAGTTGTCTAAAAGGTATTTTTTTTTTGTCATATTTACATTGTAATGGCTTAGTAAAACAATTGCATTTTCATTCCTTCTCATGGCATCTGTAAAATTATGTTTATGATAGATTTAACATCCCGTCATTGCAGTGACTCACAGTGACACTCACCGTTTGTTAATTGTTGACATAATCTTCATGTGAAGTTCATACAATTAATGCTTGACAGAGATTTTGAACATTTCAAAATTTTCTTTGCGCGCTTGCACAAGCTGCACGCAGTTTACAAGTTTACTCTCTGGCATAGCAGATTGCGTACCAGTGCACAGATCAAATTTGTGCAAGTATCAAGGCACCTTTTTTCTCTTGCCTCAGTAGTCACTGAGGTCTGAGTAGGAGGTAGAAGGATTTGGTGGTTGTTGTCATGTAAGAAGTTTTTTAAATTTTATTTATTTATTTATTTTGGGACATTGTAAATGTCTCTTGCAAATAATTTGATGCCAAAATTGAAGCCGTGCAATCAGTTTAACACTGAGTGAAGGACAATGAGTGGAATATATGTGATATGTTGGATTTATTTTCCCAAATGTTGGTACACAGGTTGTGCAGTTTGACACTTACTTTTCCACATGACCGTCCCTATGAAATGAGCAAACTCATATCTAAAATCCAGACAAACACTTTACAAACTGTACATTTAACATTATACATCAAGTTTTGAAAATGAACTCTTCTTGGTCTTTGACCACACATCAAATGTCTTTTTGGATTGAGATGTTTTCTAACTAAGGTTTAAAAGGGTAATTATTCCTTCATTCATTTTCTATACCTGCTTACTCCAATAGACCCATTTCACCGATACCGGCATATTGAATTTGGCCCAATGCACGCTGGGACCGTTTGGGGACAAACAAAGCATTCCAAGCGAGATCTCAGCCTACTCGAACGTGTTGTAGACGTTGTGATCCGTGGGTGCGATCTAGTAATTAAGTCATAAAACCCTGCTGTAGCAGCACTTGTAAATTTGCAGCCACCAATAGTAACTTTCTGCACATTAAACTCTTTCTGCTATTTATGATTTCAGCCATGTAATGTACACCACAAATATGCTAGCACCAAGATTAGGCTGGGTCACCACAGCATTTGATGTTTAAACTAATTGTAGCTGTTGTAATCTTGACTTTTAGGTTTATAAATAATAAATATTTTAACACAAGTTATTTTGCTCTGTATTATTCTGTAAAATTCATATTTTGATTGCTGTTGGTCTCAAACTTATTGTTTTAACGAAATACAACTACAGGTATAAACAACTTGTAGTTGAACAACTCCATCAAGTGATCTTTATACGTATAACAGCTGAGTGGATCCTTGTCATTTTATTGGTGCTTTGTATGTAACATGACATGGATTATTCGTCCCATTTGCGTTGCATGCAATTTGGTTCCATACGCTTGGTACCATTGCACGTTACGAACCCCGTCCACTAGTGGAGGCACCGTTTAGCTAAACATGTGGAGTCACTCTGCTGTAAGCATTCTGAGGCATGAAGAGGTGTTAGGATGAAAAGCTGACGTGATTTTTCACTGGACTGAAGAACTACACAAAATCTTGTTTCTTTTTGTTTTTTGAAATACATGAAGTCTGTACACAGCATCACTGGACTACTTCGTCGCAATTTTACAATCTTATTTAAAGTTCATGTTGGACTGTTAAGCAGCAGTGGAACACCAAAATGTAAGTCCCTTCTCTGTTGTTTATAAATTAATAAAGATCAAATGACAACGGTCTATTTTAGTTGTTATATAAAACAAATAATGAATGTTTTTACATTCTTTCAATGAAACGAATATTTAATTCGGTGAAAGCTGGAATGTACCATTGAACTCATAAACATTATTTGTATACTATCATTGTCAGTATTGCTAAATATTATATGATGTGTACACACTATAATGATTCATAACTTCGAATGCTACAGGATTAATCTTTTAAGCTGTAATTACTGTGATATTGCTCTGAGGAAGGTTAGTTAGAAGTTGATTGTGGGGTGAATGAAAATTGTGAGTTTAAAAATCAAATTTTATACAAAATAAAAGCAGCCTTATTAATTGTATGCTCATACCAATATACATATATGTGCATTATTACAAAACAAGATGGCCAAAGAAATTGACACCGTAAAACATAACTTGCACTGTGGCAATAATTAGCAACACAATTACAAAATGGCATGCTATACTGGTATACCTGTCCTTATAATAATAATAATAATAATAGTACATTTTATTTAAGGGTGCCTTTCAAGGAATGCAAGATCACCTTACAACACATAATTTAAAACATAAAGTAATTTGTGAATGCACCTCAGTCGCTCTTCTCTTGCAGGGTTTGGGGGCATGCAAAAACACAACTTTTTTTAGGTGACAATTCCTGCAATTTGGTGCATATTCCCCCAAAATAAAAAAAAATGGAATCACAGATAAAAGATACTTTGTAACATTTTTATTAATTTGAACTTGTACATTCTTGAATGTGATGTTATGATGACAAGCAAAAGAAAATATTTGAACTGTCTTTGGCTTAAAAAGTGATCAACCTTGCTGAATCATAGTCTGGTACAAATTTACCTGGCTGAGTCACTTGTTGCTGAATAGAGCATTCAGAAACAGGCTTCATTGGGTTTTTTGGTCCATGAAAAAAGGGGCAGATCTGCCCGTGGATAGCCACAAAACATTTTCAGTGTTGCTAGTTCATTGGATACTCTGCTAAATCTTGAGAATTTCTTTAATTCACAATCTTCATTCGACGATGGATGAACTGCATACATTTATGCATTCACAAATTAATTGTTTCAGGAAGGACCTTTGGCGTAAAAATGCGCCACGCCCCAATACAGAGCCTTCCTGGACGCGCTGTAGCGACTCAAACAGCTGCGGCATCTGAAAACAACAAATAAATTAAAGATATTAAGAATTATTGTTGTGACATAAAGGGATCCTGCAAGGTCCATGAAAACCTTTCATACTAGAAACTGTTGACTTGATGACCCTTCATGTGTAATCATTAGAGGTATATTTGGAGATCTGAGCCGACCTGTAGCATGAAATATTTGGTTAAACATAACCACAGCATGCAACGAACATTCAGAGCTTCATTATTTACAAAGTCACTATTTTTCTTTATGTGAAAATGTTATTTGGTTTAAAAAAGAAAAAGCATGCAGGTAGATATGGTTATAGTTATGTCCAACATTTATAATATTTGGCCTTCCTTATGAAAGCTGAGCACAGCTTTTTAGTGCACCCATGTGATACATCTGGGACCCATGTATTCTACTTTACTAACATCTTTGCACGCGTGAAACCACCTGTTTGCATCCACAGGAAAGCTGTGATGGCTACCGATTCGTCTGAAGTTGTTGGCTGAACACTTGTGGACGTGGTCCTCATCTTGGGTGATCCAGACCTTTTGACACTGAATCTATTGAGTGAAACAGCGTCCCAGCGTAGTTTGTCTCACATGAACGTCTGATGGGCCGGGAAGCAAAGAATTGACATTTGCCTCTGCAGGGATTCACCTGCTTGTGCTGGAATTCCTTCCAGAAAGCAACAAGATGATGCTCTTTGTTTGTGATATCTTGAAGATATTTTTTAAACTAATGAACCTGAGTGAACAGAGCGGGTCAACTTGCTGCTACGCGCGTGCTGATGTCACAACGCCTCTGTGCCCGTTCAGGTCTGTTTGTGTGTTTGATCCTCAGATGTTTGCACTTTCAAGTTCACTTTCCCACAGTTTATAGTTTGATGCATCACTGCTGGCTTATAGACTCACGTTTTCTCTTTGGAGCTTTTCATTTTTACAACTCATCTTTTTTCCATGTATGTTAAATTGCGACTTTACGTCTCTGTCCTTTATTTACATGCAAACTGACTCCATCCTTCTTTATTTGAAAAGACTAAACAAATAAATGTTTGCTTTAAATATTGGAGTTTTGTGTCACCTTTAGATTAAACAAAATAAAAGTAAAGAAACATGTTTGATAGAGACATTAAAGCTACAGCATGTAAATTTGGGGGTTTTTATTAACAGAAATAGAATATAGCATTCATAACAATCTATGCTTCCAACAATATGAATTGATGTATTTTCATAAGTTTCGAATGAATTCTTAATATCTTAATGTGAAGGGAAACAAAATGCATGACCTGTGACTGCATTGTATGATCTGTAACTTCACCAGTAGGTGGCACTAAATCACACACTGTAGCTTTAAACATTTCTTTACAATACATGCTAAAGGCCAAAGATAACTGGATTAAATAATAAAACATATTCCCAAAACTGAGCAAAAACAAATACAGCACATGCACCAAACTCAAGTCATGGTGCATGTAAACATGATCACAAATGAAACCACAGCGCCCTCTTGTGACTACAAAAGGGACTGAAGCTCAAGTGTTCCAGACTTTTTTTTTGTTTTCCCCATTCTGACACAAATGCAAACACATACTTACCATCTTACACAAGTTTAGGAAACTCAAAGTGAGGCTACAGTAGTAATAAAGGGACATTTTGCTATTTAAAAAATAACCATGTAGTAACACTGTTAGAAAGCATTTGCAGAAATTACACTTTCTGGTTCTATTGCGAAGTCCTAAAACAATTTTCGTTATCAAATTAATAATAATTTGAGTATGACAATAACCGACTACTATGTGATTGACGCTTGTATTATTTGATGTGTATTAAAGACACGATGGCTGTTGGGCAGCGTTGTGGAAACCAGCAGCTTGGGTACTAAACAATATTCATCCAAGGATTATCAGTTCCACATTTTCATAATTGTGGCAGAATGAGGTTGTTGCTCCAAGTACCTGTTCTGAGACCAAGCAAGCTCTGCATTTTGCATCACAAAAGCAGATGGTGGACGTCAAAATAAATTACAAAACTGAGCCATTGTTCAGACGACCATACACCTCTTCAGAGGAGAGGTGTGTTCTAGAGCATGTCTTGGGGTGGTGGGGGAAAGTATGAATTAGTAACAACTGACCAGAGTTTCAATAAATGTAGAAACGTTTCTGTTAAGCATGAATAAAATGATGTACTAAAGGCTGCAGTATAAATATCATTTATTATCTTCCATCCTAGATTTCTGCTTGCATAGACTTTATGATAGGGAGGTTCAGAAAGTACAATAAATTAAGTTGAGGAAAAAAATGTCAACAGTTCACAGGGAATTGGTTGACTGCAAAAAGCCCAATGTTTCTAACTAAATCTGCATATAGTTGCATATGTCTCCAACACTTTACTATTTGTTTTAAATAGTACTTTGCCAAGCTTCCATATACATCATGGCTGATCTATACATTGGTACAGAATCTGACCTTTTCACTGTGACTTCTGGGGCTTATCAGGGATGTGTTCTGGTGCCAGCTTTGTTTAATGCTTGCATAGACTGGGTGTTGGTATTGGGTGTTGAACTCAACTAGGCAGGGGTTGTTCAACCTACTGAGAGGTTAAAGATTGGTGATGGTCATTTTTTCCAGAAGATCAGCTCATGAGGTTGTTATCTCGTGAAGTGATTATTGTGAATTAATTTAAGAGCTTTATGGTGCTGCAGATACTTTTGCAGCATTTCAAAGGTCCAAGTCTTTGGAGTCCATGTGCTTCTGGTTTGAGCCAAGCCAAATGCAATTTGGAAGTTGGACCATTATGCATGTATTGTTCACATTTCAATTTTTTTTTTTTTTTTTTTTCCAGAGAAATTTAACCTTCACTCCAAGCCATTTTACAAAAGGAGGTTTTCAAGGTTGGTGGGCAACAGAGACATCAACTTAGAGGTTTGTCTTGATTCAAAATGAGCAGCGCATTTCCAGGAGTGTCACAGCACTTCACTTTTTCCACATTTTATCATACAACCTTATTCCAAAATGGAGTAAATTCATTTTCCCATCCCTTTTGTCTACACACAATACCCCATAAAGACGACATGAAAAAAAGCATTTTGATATTTTTGCAAATTCACATATATATCCTGTCCTGGGTGTACCCCGCCTCGCGCTCTGTGACTGGTGGGATAGGCTTCAGCCCCCTGCGACCCTTGATTGGACTAAGTGGTTGAAGATGTGTGTGTGTGTGTGTGTAAATATAATATATATCCTTTGCCATGAAGCTCAAAATCGAGCTCAGGTGCATCCTGTTTCCACTGATCATCCTTGTGATGTTTCTACAGCTTACTTGGTGTCCACCTGGGGTAAATTTAGTTGATTGGACATGATTTGGAAAGACACACAACTGTCATATATGGTCCCACAGAAGACACTGCATGTCAGAGCACAAACCAAGCATGAAGTCAAAGGAATTGTCTGTAGACTTCCAAGACAGGATTGTCTCAAGGCACAAATTTGAGGAAGGGTACAGAAACATTTCTGCTGCTTTGAAGATCCCAATGAACACAGTGGCCTCCATCATCCATAAAAGGAAGAAGTTCTGATCAGGACTCTTCCTAGAGCTGGCCGCTTGTCTAAACTGAGCAATCATGGGAGAAGGGCCTTAGTCAGGGAGGTGATCAAGAACCCAATGGTCACTCTGTCAGAGCTCCAGCATTCCTCTGTGGAGAGAGGAGAACCTTTCAGAAGCACAACCACCGATCAGGCCTGTATGATAGAGTGGTCAGATGAAAGCCACTCCTTAGTAAAAGGCACATGGCAGCCCACCTGGAGTTTGACAAAAGGCACCTGAAGGACTCTCAGACCATGAGAAACAACATTCTCTAGTCTCATAAGACAAAGATTGAACTCTTTGGTGTAAATGCCAGGTGTCATGTTAGGAGGAAACCAGGCACCATCTCTACAGTGAAGCATGGTGGTGGCAGCATCATGCTGTGGGGATGTTTTTCACCAGCAGGAACTGTCAGTCAGGATTGAGGGAAAGATGAATGCAGCAATGTACAGAGACATCCTGGATGAAAACCTGCTCCAGAGCGCTCTTTACTCCATTTTGGATTAAGGCTGTAACATAAAATGTGGAAAAAGTAAAGCACTGTGCATTCTTTCTGGATGCACTGTATCTTGGTAAATTATTTTTGTGCATAGATGAAATATTTCATATATACTTTGCTGTGTGTGTGTATATGTGTAATATATACACACACAAACGCACAGAGGAAAAAAAAAAGCAGATCACAGACATGACACAAAACTAAAGTCATTTCAAATGGCAACTTTCTGGCTTTAAGAAACACTATAAGAAATCAGGAAAAAAAATTGTGGCAGTCAGTAACAGTTACTTTTTTAGACCAAGCAGAGGGAAAAAAATATGGACTCACTCAATTCTGAGGAAAAAATTATGGAATCATGAAAAACAAAAGAACGCTCCAACACATCACTAGTATTTTGTTGCACCACCTCTGGCTTTTATAACAGCTTGCAGTCTCTGAGGCATGGACTTAATGAGTGACAAACAGTACTCTTCATCAATCTGGCTCCAACTTTCTCTGATTGCTGTTGCCAGATCAGCTTTGCAGGTTGGAGCCTTGTCATGGACCATTTTCTTCAACTTCCACCAAAGATTTTCAATTGGATTAAGATCCGGACTATTTGCAGGCCATGACAAATGAAAGTTGCCATTTGAAATGACTTTAGTTTTGTGTCATGTCTGTGATCTGCTTTTTTTCTACAAAATTAAACAACTGAATGAACATCCTCCAAGGCCGGTGATTCCATATTTTTTGCCAGGGGTTGTATAAGAACTAGAGAATGCAGATGCAATGCTGCCTACTTAATGCGAATGTGCCGTCATGGCGAGTGAGTCACCATTTTCAAACGGGGCAAAATACTGACAATGTGCCTGGATGTGAAATCCTTTCGTGTGTATTTTCAGTGCGGAAGTGAACACACTGGAAAAAGCTTGCAAAATACGTTTTAAAATACCGTTCTTTCCTGCATATTGAGCCAGTGAAAATAAATGACATTAAATGATGTAAGGAAAGTATTAAACTTACCGTGACACCCACACATTCCGACATATTAGTGTTGAAAGTTTACACGGATCCAATCTGTTCCAGCTTCCAAATTCTGCAGACATAACAAGGCACATTATCGCGATACATACAATCCAGACTGGGCACACAGGCCCCGTTAGTTTCACATTGTAACTCAATTTTTGTATCATAACGAACTAATTCAGCTTTGAGTAAAATTCCATTCCAGGTGGTTTGTAAATCCTCAGATTGGACACAGGCCCTTCAAGCGTTACAGTAAAACTCCAATAATCAATTCTTTTGTGGATGATCATTCATGAGTTTTATTCCAGGCAATACTGGGCAATATTATCACTTATTGAGGCGTTGCTGGGCCGGTAGCATAGATTTACATTTATGTTACCTGGCTATACCTGTCCACAGTAGCGGGCTAGTATCCCAATACTCGCCCAAAATGACCGATAATCGCCCTCATCTAACTCGGGCGAATATCGGTCATTTTGGGAGGCTGGTAATGGACGTGGGGCCTCTGAAAATGCATACCGCCATCCAAAAGCATGTTATTGTATTAATAGCAAGATACAGAAGTTGAACTTTTCATAATCCATTCATAATAAATGGCGACCACACCTCCTTGCCGGCATGCTTGCCAGTCAACTCAGAACATGGTGACATTTTGGCTCCAACTGTGCTGAACTACTGAATGAACCTTTAATGTCTTCAACATTTTTTTAAAATTATTTAACCACATACAGCAACACATCCAGGTACAGGTACATGTGTAACTAAAATAGTTAAGCTATCAAATTTACAATTTATGATGATTTATTTAATTAAATTAAAGCCTGATTTATGCAGCTGCTGCTCCTCATGCAATGACGTGTGTTACAGTTTTAAAGTTCTCCATCTCTGGATTATGCTTTATTATGGATTAATTTGACCCTCAACAAGCTTTTCTTTCTACAATCATCACCTCCAAATCAAAGGTAAACTGTACAATTTCATCTTTTTCAGACTTTTTGCTGTAAATATGCAGACTTTTCTGATCCATTTGTAATCAGCGTGCGCACTGCAAAAACTATTAAAATATGAAAGAGTGAAAGCAGAAAGTGTCAAATCATGTCTAATTTAACAGGTGCAAGTCCAGGCTACGGGTCCCAGGCTGAACACGGTTTAAAAAATTAAATGGTTTTACTTTTAATCAGGGAAATGACTCCGGTCCCACTTTACTCAAATCGGCAAGTGTGCTGAACTTTAATTTGTACCTCTACACGTCCAGACTGCTCGGGGTTTTTAATGGAAATACATTGTAATCGGATGGGACATTTTATCCAATGTGAACGGAAAATCCATGATACAAAATCTGTTATATACAGTGTTTATTACATGGAAAACAATACAAAAACATTGGGACTTTTTTTGTCCGGTGACTGTGAATATCTAGTTTATACGATGATGGTTTAGGTGAGTTTTACTTTACATGGGACTGAACAATAAATTTACATCTCAAAACCTTGGCAATGAAGTCGCTTCCATCCCACACGGCTGACTTTATTTTCCTAAATGTTGCTTCTGCTCGGATTTGAAGGGAATCTGTACATCTTGAAGCACTTTGTGTGTCTATTTGTGCCTCCAAATGGACAGCAACCCAGCATTTTCAGCAAATAAATGAATAAAATAGCTGGATTTACATGCAGACAGATTAACGGTGAACACTATTTTGGAGCAAAGATGGCACCATGAGTCACGTGACTGTCTTTTTTTTTTTTTTCAACTCATGTTGCTACTCTCTCACTGTCACTAGTCAGTATTTGTGCAAGAGTCAAATTTTAAAAAATAAATTTACACATGCGACCTCAAAGTGTTTCACAGCCAACACCAAATATAAACAAGAAAAGCTGTTTGAAAACAATCGTATTACTTTTACATAAAAAATACACTGTGATATGACTTAAATTTCCTGTTATGACCTCAAAGCATTCCACACCAAACTCCAGATGCAAATTTAGTGTAACATGTTTTTCTCCATTGCTTTGCTGTATTTTAAATGAAGGAACCTGCTGTGAATTAGAACTCAACTGATTTGATTTCCAGAAATCTATCAGGTAGAATAAGGTTGCTGTATCTAATCGCAGACGCACTAATGGTGCTTCGGCTGCGTTTGCTTCTTTTAATGAACCATTCACAGAAAGCACAAATGATTCTTGGATTGCAATTATGAAGACGAGGCTGTGGGTGTCGGTCTGTCATCACTCTGCTTTCATCAGGTAAGATGTGACTAATCTGTTCCTAGGCCAGTCATCAAGGATTTTATTTTGTAATATTTTTTCTAATTCAGTCAGAATAGAAGATTATATAAGAACAGAGAACATGAAATGTGTTATATTTCCAGATTATTATGTCCGCAAAGGATGTACTAAAATCATCTGTGTTAATTTATTTGTCTGTCTGGCTATTAGCAGATCACGTCAAAACTACTGGTCTAGTGGTTAAGACATTGGGTTTAAGACCAGAAGATCCTTGGTTCAAATCCCAGCCATGGCCCAAGCAGAGGGTCACCCCTTTGAGTCTGGTCTGCTTGAGGTTTCTTCCTCAGAGGGAGCTTTTCCTTACCACTGTTACTCTGGGGGTTGGTAAGGTTAGACCTTACTAGTGTGAAGCGCCTTGAGGCAACTCTGTTGTGATTTGGCGCTATATAAATGAAAATAAAATTAAAATTGAAAAATGTGAGGCATTATTGTAAAGCACTTTGAGCGTCTGATACAGATGAAAAAGCACTATATAAATGCAGTCCATTTACTGCATGGATTTTGACGAAATTTTCACCACAGATGTTAGGTCATGGAAGACTCCACTAAATTTTGGAGGAGATCTGGGTCCAGTTTGAAGATTTCACTTTATATAGGCTTTGAAGGATTACATCAAAACTACTTCACAGATTCTCATCAAATTTTCACCACAAATTGGTGTTAGGCCTTGGAAGACTCCACTGAAACTTGGAGGTGATTCAGATTCTGGATCAAGATTTCACTTTATGGGCTTTTAAGGATTACATCAAAACTACTTCACGGATTCTCACCAAATTTGCACCACAGATACATATTAGGGCATGGAAGACTCCACTGAATTTTGGAGGTGATCTGGATCCGGATTGGCGAACATCAGAAATCTTCTGATTGCTTTTGTGTACTTATTTATCTGTCTGATTGTGAGTAGGATTACGTCAAACCTACTGCACAGATTTTCACCACAAATGGATATTAGGCCAGGGGTGGGCAATCATGCCATGAAGGGCTGAGACACTGCAGGTTTTCCTTGCTACTGTTAAATAATATCTGCTAATTCTTTGTTTTATGTTAGCTATTAAGTATTTGTGTTATTTATTTGGAAGTTCTGGGAAATATGTTAAGTTTTACTCTATCATCTGGACAAGTTTCAGACACAGGGAGAGCTCCCCCTTTAGGTGAGAGCCAGTAACATTAGAAATGTGAGACTAAACCACACCTATGTTAATGCCCACAAGATATAAAAGGGTGATTCTTAGACTACGGGCACTTATGTCCTTTGATCATATTGTATGAAAAACAGAAAAAAGGGGAAATTTCACACTTTTATAGTTATCTTTACAATGAAAGTGTGTTACGAAATTTGTTCTAGTAGTCTATGATGACTTTTTCACCTTTTTTCAGCATCATTATATGCAAATATTGCCGTTTTGTGCTTGTCCCACACCCAGACTTTTGATCTTCAATGATAAAAATGAATGGTAAAGAAACATTTTTTCTGTTTTAAAATATCTCTGAATAAAATATCAGTAAAATAATCAAAACATAATTGGGGTATTCAATGTCATACAACTGTTGTGATTTTTTTTTAAACAAAATGTAGTTGTCCAACACTATTGCCGTAATTTCCACTACAACACTGTAATGTCCCTAAACAGTTTGTATGAAAGATTGTTTGGGTAGTTTCTATGGAGATAAACAGTGACATCAGAGCACATGTATATAGCGCCAAATCACAACAAACAGTTGCCCCAAGGCGCTTTATATTGTAAGGCAATGGTGTGGTGGAAATTACATTTACAAGGCCAATAGTGCCCGTAGTTAAAGAATCACCCAAAAAGTGTTGTATGACTCATTTTAGGGGCCTTTCACAAGATGGACACTGTCTGTGAGGGTCCCAGGCCTGGTTTCTAACATGACCTTGAATAAACTTAAAATGAGGAATACAATGGTTTGGTTTTAGCAAGGTACAGCGGTTGAAGGACCAGGTAGAAATAACACTACCAATCACCTCAGTTGGTGATTTCATTAATGATCAGGTGATAATGTTCAGGGGAGAAGCTCATCAGTAACCCACCTGCTGAAGTGACTGGTTGCAAGAAAAACCTGCAGTGTCTCTGTACTCGTTGCCCACCCCTGTATTAGGCCATGGAAGACTCAATTAAATTTTGGAGGTGATCTGGATCCGGATCTGGAACAAGATTGCACTTTATATAGGATTTGCAGGATTACATCAAAACTATGTCACTGATTTTCACCAAATTTGCACCACAGATAGATATAAGCACATGGAAGACTCCACTGAATTTTCAAGGTGATTCGAGTTCTGGATCAGGATTTCAGGTACACTCCAGGTCTCGATGTGAATCACATATGTTTTGAGTCCTCGTCAACTCTTGGCGGACGTCAGAAATCTTGGATTGCTCTTGTTTGCTTCCTACTTAACTTTATAGCCTGAAGGACGATCATGGCTCAACACTTTGATCATTTCATTGAAGATTGGAAAAGATGACTGTGTGCTTTGTTTTAAAGTTTAACTTATGTCTTCTATATATCAGACTGATACAGTGCAGTACATTCCAAAATGTGTCAAACATTGAAAGATGCACAGTTTGTCCAGTCACATCCACACAATCTTATAACTCATTCAGAGTTGTCTGAATGTCTAGGTGGCTTCCCTCACTTGTCTCCTTCTTGTACAATCTCCCAATTTTTGAGAAATGTCAACTCCAGATGGACTTAAACAGTGTCATGCTGTTGGTTATTTCTGAAAGATAGAAGTCCAAGACATCTTCATTGACTTGAAAATGTTCATGTATCCATCACATGATTGACCTGTGTTTATTATTTAAAAAAAAAACAACAAAATTATCTTGTGTGATTTTACACCAAAACACTGTTAAACCTTAAAGGATTATTCATTAAACACAGCCATTGACCTCTTAAATGTGCTTTTTCCCCAAATCAAAAGTGAAATTTTGTAAATAGGTTTTTAAATGTGTTTTGTAGATCTAAACAAACCCAGCTGGTGATGACAAGACAGGCATGACTATGGAGCTGCCATCAATAAACACGAGCTAGGAAACAATATGGCTTCAAATCCCTTGTTTTTGCCACTTTTAGTATGTAGTTGCTCTACGCTGAACTGTGCTTCCTGAATTTATGGGTGGAACTCGTCACACTTACACATTGGTTAAATCGTTCAAACTCACATTTCCAAACTGCACATTTCATTTTATCAGTGTGTATGTGTGTTAAGTCAACTATGATGTCTACTTTATTTATATAAAATGTTACTTAAAAATACAAAATAAGACATATATCAGTATTTATTCACTACAAGAGCTCTTGGTGAAATTCTATGGTACAACCCCAAACGCTTATTGGGTGTTGTTAGAAGAAAAGGTGATGTAACACAGTGGTAAACATACCATTGTCCCAGCTTTTTTTAAAATGTGCTGCAGGCATCCATTTCAAAATGAGCAAATATTTGCACAAAAACAATAAAGTTTATCAGTTTGAACATTAAATATCTTGTCTTTGTGGTGTATTCAACTGAATATAGGTTGAAGAGGATTTGCATATCATTGTATTCTGTTTTTATTTACATTTCACACAACTTCCTAACTTCATTGGAATTGGGGTTGTATCTGCATTAATGGTAAACGTCCACCAGGTGGTGATACTGCTCCATTTCAAGAACCTTGAGCACAGGCTGCTGTGGGACACGACAATGAACCTGTTCTTAAAGTAGCAGGTGTCAGTGAGTTACAAACTGTAACTGTAGACTCAGTGCCTAAATGTGTTGATGAGCAGAAAAAATTCTGCAGAATTAAACCAAGGCAGTTTTAGATCTCAAAAAGTCATATTTTTCTTCAGCAGCTATCTCAAAAAGATTCATGGTACAACTAGCAATTTTATAATCTTACACAAAAATGCAAACGCCTTAAATGATGATACAGGTCTTACACATCTGAGGGAAGATACCCAAACAGCTAGAACGTGACACTTGTGTTCAAAAAGGTCCACCAGAACCTTCGGATCATAACTATGGAACAAATTAAGGAGTTTTAGGCATCAGATAGAAATGTGGCAAAGTTACCCTTTAAGACAGAACTCCATCATTACCTGAAAAACTCCCATTAATCCAAAATTGATGTTGGGGGGGCTCCCCATTTGTTTTCTTGAACTTTTTTTAATGTTGGTTTTTGGATTGATGGCTTCTTCTTTGGTTTGCAGGCTTATAGTTAATGACATCATAAGTCAAGAGGTGAAGGTGAACTTCCAGCGTATAAGTGATCCAGTGTTCTATGACTTGTTCAAATCACTTAAACAGAAAGGATGTTTCTTTTTATTACTTTCCAATGATGACTTTCCAAAGCTGGATTTCAGCTGCAAAGAGTTTCACTTCAGGATTTTTGCTGTTCTGAGGCTGTCTGGGGAAGGAATGCATTAACAGTCATGTTAATTGAATAATTATTAAAGTCAAAATTGGATTAAATTGGACTGGGCCTAACCAGCAGGCAACAAAATAAATAATTTTAAGACTTAATAACTATTTGGAACGAAGTTTAATTACCTCGACGTTATCAGGGCATCACCTATTTAAAGCATAGGTACTTTAATTTAAACAATAATTAATTAATCAGTAATTATTAATCAATAATCATTTATCAGTTTCAAATCATTAATCAGTCTCAAATCTAAAAGTCGGAACTTCTACTATACGACTGACCAACACTGTTTCCACCTGAACACAATAAAAACCATGGCAGAAAATTTACATTTTATTTTTTTTCTTTCTTTCTTTCTTTCTTTCTTTCTTTCTTTCTTTATTGTAAATTTAGAAAATGTTAAAAGTAACGTTACAACATTACAGGAAAGGAAAAGACGCTTTTCTGTAAATTCGCTCTTATCCTGAAAAAATCAGCACGGATGTTGCCTTATGAAAGTGAAAAATGTTATAAAAGTTAATGTTGTTAAAGCTCTGTAAAATATATTTACCATTATAGCTGTCTCAGTAATTGATTGAACAATGCCATGGAAGAGGAAGTCTAAAAAGGGCACAGATAAGTTTGATGGCGCATTCATCAGTGCATGGTGAGCAAGAAGAAAAGGACTATTTGTCTGATTGTCTTATGCTATATGATGAGGCGAGACAATCTTTCATCAGTGTATGATGAACTATCAAGGAACGGACTTTTGAGACTGACTGTCTTTTAGTACTATCAAATGATTTCATTGAATGGACTTTGGAACACCTTGGGACTGTATATAAGTGACATGAAAACTGAATTTACTCATATTTTGTCTTCAGACCTACACTCTGTATGACATGTACTTTTAAAGCTTTAAATAACAAAAGATCTTAGAAAGTGAAACCTGTTTCCCCTAGTGTCTCATTTGCTGTCAGTGTCAGTATTTTTGGGTAATTTTCCGAACAAAAAAATTGACAACCTTGAAAGGTATCAGGCTTGCACACTGCTATCAAAGGTTGCACTTATAAATAAAAAGGAACTAGAGTTTAAAAGATGTAGCATACATGGCCTCACATAAGACCTGGTCCCACCCAATAATGAACTATGAATAATGAGCCACGTAGCATGATTTTTCTTTTTTTTTTTTTGGTGGTACGAGTCGAGTTATTCAAACATGGGAGAATCGTGGCTCTTAGAGGCAGAATATTCGGCTAAGGACGCTCATCTCTGAGTGTGGTGCTAATTTCAAGAAATTCAAAATTCAGCAACAGCAGCATGGGGCAGTTTGTGTACGAGGTACTACGAGGACAAACAAGGATGTTAGAGGTGAGTACGAGGCTGTTAGAAGTCCATTATCCAAGCACACTACTCTGAGGGAGACAGAATACAGAGTTGAGGTCAGATATGCTTGATTCATCTGATATTGTCTCTTCACAAATATAAAATTAGAGCTATTTAGTAAACTGACAATCAAAGAAAAAGAACACACATAAACTCCACATCAGGGAAAGGCAAACCTCCAAATATGCCTTAAGGAGAGAGAAAGATAGGCTAGGTTGGTCAAGAGAACTGAGAATGAGAATGAGAGTTTCTAAAAATTTACATTGACAGTATTGGTACCTTTTAAAATAATGCAGTAATAGATGGTTGCATTAATTACAGTCACTCTGTAAAAGAAGTAGGCTTTATGACCATCCAGATGGTTGTCAGCAACAACACAAAACAACTGTATACAGTATAGTACATGTACAAATGTGAAGAATATTAGCCTGAGTGGTTCCTTGGCATTTGATTGGTGGCTTGTATGTCACGTGACATGAATTATTCATACTATTTGCCATTGTGTTTCATTAACCGTGCAATAGTTCTTTTTTTAGCGTGCAATTTTGTGCTATTTGAAATTTGCTATTGCACGACCTGACCACTGTGCACGCTCACACTGCCGGGGGTGGTGTTTAGCTAGTTTGTTTTTGAGTTTGTTTTGCTGGCGGACAACGATTTCAAGGAGATAATTGATGCTGTTAATCCCCCCCCCCACCACAAAATAAAACAAATCCAAAAGCTGACGTGATTTTTTTTTTTTTTTTTGCTGGAATGAGGAAGTACACAAAGTCTTTTTAACCACCGACTATATTGCCATTTGGACTCCTATTTAAAGTTCGTATTGGACTGTTAAGCACTGGCCAGTGGAACACCAAAATGTAAGTCCCTTTTGTATTGTTTGTAAATTAATAAAATATGAAATGACAAGGATATGTTTTAGCCATTATATAAAACAAATAATGAATGTTTTTACATTCTTTCAATGGAATAAATATTTAATTTGTTGAAAGCTGGAGCGTTCCAGCTTTCACCTCATGAAATATTTGTACCATTGGCCTCATAAACATTCATTATTTGTATACTATAGGCTAATATTATTATGCATGTTTTACGGCTGACTGAAAAAGACGAGTGTTGTAATAATTGCCTATGTTGAGCATTTGCACACGTTTTAGCCTACAATTTCACCAGATATTATTAAGTGAAGATGCCTCAATTTTAATAATTTTTAAATGGTATTAAATCTGTTTGTAACTATTGTAACATTTTTTCTTACTTTTTTATATTTTTCTGTTTTAACTCATTATTATTATTATTATTATTACAACCCCAATTCCAATGAAGTTGGGATGTTGTGTAAAATGTAAATTAAAAACAGAATACAATGATTTGCAAATCCTCTTCAACCTATATTCAATTGAATACACCACAAAGACAAGATATTTAATGTTCAAATTTATAAACTTTATTGTTTTTTGTGCAAATACTTGCTCATTTTGAAATGGATGCCTGCAACATGTTTCAAAAAAGCAGGGACAGTGGTTAAAAAAAGAATGGGAAAGTTGATGAATGCTCAAAGAATACCTGTTTGGAACATTCCACAGGTGAACAGGTTAATTGGAAACAAGTGAGTGTCATGATTGGGTATAAAAGGAGCATCTCCAAAAGGCTCAGCCGTTCACAAGCAAAAATGGGATGAGGATCCCCACTTTGTGAACAACTGTGTGAAAAAAAAAAAATAGTCCAACAATTTAAGAACAATATTTCTCAACATTCAATTGCAAGGAATTTAGTGGTTCCATCATCTACACTCCATAATATAATCAGAAAACTCAGAATCTGGAGAACGTTCTACACGTAAGCGGCAAGGCTGAAAACCAACATTGAATGCCCGTGACCTTCGATACCTCAGGCGGCACTGAGGCACTAAAAACCGACATCATTGTGCAAAGGATCTTACCGCGTGGGCTCAGAGACACTTCAGAAAACCATTGTCAGTTAACACAGTTTGTTACTACATCTCCAAGTGCAAGTTAAAACTCTACCAAGTAAAGCGAAAGCCATACATCAACAACATTCAGAAACGCCGCCGCCTTCTCTGGGCTTGAGCTTATTTGAAATGGAGACGCAAAGTGGAAAAGTGCGCTGTGGTCTGATGAGTCCACATTTCAAATTGTTTTTGGAAATCTTGGGCTTGGCCGGACATGGCATGGGCAACTTACATATCTGTGATGGCACTATCAATGCTGAAAGGTACGTCCAGGTTTTGGAGCAACACATGCTGCCATCCAAGCAACGTCTTTTTCAGGGACGTCCCTGAAAAAGAGAGTGGTAAACATGCCACTGTCCCAGCTTTTTTGAATTGTGTTGCAGGCATCCATTTCAAAGTGAGCCAATATTTGCACAAAAACAATAAAGTTTATCATTTTGAACATTAAATATCTTGTCTTTGTGGTGTATTCAATTGAATATAGGTTGAAGAGGATTTGCAAATCATTGTATTCTGTTTTTATTTACATTTTACACAATGCCCCAACTTCATTGGAACTGGGGTTGGATTATTATTATTATTATTATTACACCTGTCCCAAAACATTTTAATGTTAATTCCACAGGCGAGCATCATTTCTGTGTCTTTCTGACTGCGTGCTACGTGGGTGTAGAGGCTACCCCCCCCCCCCCCCACACACACAAACAAACAAACAAACAAACAAACAAACAATGGCTCTCCGCCATGGCGCCATGCATCCCTACATGAAACGTCTCTATTCATAACCATTTCAGCTACTTCTTACTGGACAGAGAGTAGCTGTTCTGACATCCTTCTCAGTCTGTCTTTGGGTCACGTCTCTCTCTTTCTCCTCCTGCTCTTCCAATTCCGAATCTCCCAGAATAGGTAGTTTTTCCTTCTCTGCCCCTGCACCTACGGTGCCGTCAAACTTGTGGTGGCACTGGCAAACATATCAGTTAGTTTGGCACATTTTGCTGCATCTGCTTGTAGGCTTTTAAACCTTCTTTCTCGCAGCTTGTCTGCACACCCTTTGCGCTTTTGTGGTCGATCCATCTCCAACTCCAGTCAGCAGTTATATCAGGCAATAACCTGATATAACCTTGGGCAAGGGGGAGGGGACAAGGAGGGGAGGGGTGGTGGGATGAAGAGGGCTGAGAGATTTCATTGGATTAGCCCAATGTCCTTCAAGAAAATCAACCGATGGGCCGCTGCGGTCGATAAAATTGATTTATCATGTGCTTTTTCTTAAATTATGTTGACAGCTGGTATGCCAGATGGCTTGTCCATGCCTGTTGGCAACAGTGGTATGGGGAAAAAAACCCTGAAGGCATTTTGATTGTACTGTGGGAAGAAACCTCAAGCAGACCAGACTAAGTGGGGTGACCATCCGATCTGGCTGTGCAAACAATAAAATAACAACCAAAGCACAACAAAGAAATGCCTAAGCAATCCATGTACATATAGAGTCCAGTGGTCACAACAACTGATGGCTAAAAAAAATCTATACTTTGCAGAGCAGAGTGTCAATTAAATGGTAAACGGACTGCATTTATATAGCACTTTTGCATCTATATCAGAAGCTCAAAGCGCTTTACGTTAATGACTCACATTCACCCATTCACACACACCAATGTCAGGTGCAGCCATACAAGGCGCTCACTACACACCAGGAGCAACTTGGGGATGAAGGATCTTACCCAAGGGTCCTTAGTGATTTTCCAGCCAGACAGGGGTTTGAACCAAGGATCCTCTGGTCTCAAGCCTACTGCTTAACCACTAGACCATCATCTCCATCACGTCTGTCAATTCAATTTATTTATATAGTCTGAAAACACAACAAAGCTGCCTTAAGGCGCTTCACAGGGGTGTAACGTTTAATTATTCAAATAATTTATTATTACTGAATCACGCCACACGGGGCACCAATACATATGTAATGTATTTGTTTAAATCTTTATGCCTAAACACAGGAGCACCATTAGATGTACCAATTTTAATTGAATAAAATAATTTATTACCGAATCGCCTCACACGCGGACACCATAAATAATATAAAGTGTATTTATTTATTTATTTATTGTTGACACTTGGCTTTACAGATATTCAGGCCTCGCAACGGGGAACCAAAAATATGTAGTGATTTACACTGAATAAGTAATTAAACTCCCAAATTGAATTACAGTGGATTAGGCCCATCTGATGAGTCACCAAAATAATTAACAATTTGGAGTTTAATACTTTTAATACTCGGGGCACCACTTATTTATAGCATAAGTGCTTTAATTTAAACATACATTAATTTATCAGTCTCAAATTAATTAATCAGTCTCGATTAATTTAATCAATCTCTGATCTGAAGTCTGAATTCTCACGATATGGGTGACCAAGAGTTTCCTTCTGAACACAAAATAAACCACAGTAGAAAATATTTACAATTTATTTACAATTTATACAAGAAATTAACATTTTACTAGCATTTTCTGGACAGTGATTGAAAATAAGTTCGTTCATGGAAACTATTTTCTTACTCACTCATGAGACGTGGAAAGAAGAGAGATAAAGCTTAAAACTTTAGGTAAATAAATCTGATTGGAATTTAGTGATGAATTTTGAAGCAGATTATGAAGAAAAATATTAAGCATGAATATATTTAAAAGGAGCCAAAGGACTAAAATTAGCCACATTGTATCCATAGACAACAAACGCTTTTGTGGACCCGTCGACTGGGTCACTTAGCTGGTCCGTTTGAAGATATGGTTCGGATGATCGATCCGTCCGTCATGGATGTCCATGCTCCGGGCAGCGTGAGCTCACTTGGGTCAGAGGGGTTAACTCAGAGGTGTCCCCGAGTGTTCCCAGGGCTTGTGTCGGCTGGCCTTGCCGACGGTTGGCTGCTTCCTGTCAGGTTTGAAATCAGCTCCATTGTCAGCTTGCAGAAACCCAGAGGTAGAAGGTGTTTGTTGAAAATGGGGTCTGGTAGCTTTAAAAATTGTTAGAGCCAAATTAAAGTCTTTGTGAATTCAGAAAAAGTAAAACTTTAAAAGCGTTGAAAAATTATGAAAAGGAAAAGTCGCTTTTCTGTAAATTCGCTCTTAATTTGAAAAGCTCAGCTCGGACGTTCTCTTAAAAATTCAAAAGACTTGACGCACCTCAAAGCGTCAGGTTAAAACTTTACGTTTGTCCAAAAGTAAAGAATGAATGAATGCCACGTGGCAGCTTAGCTTAGCTTAGCAATGGGGCATGAGCCCAAAAATAAAAAATTAAGCATTTACAAGGAAGAAAGGAAAGAAGGAGCATGGAGCAGGTGGAAATAAAGAGAGCAAGGCAAGACTCTGTTCTAACTTTTAAAGGGGACTTATGTCATCAAACTCTGCCCATTTAGGGTGTGTGTAATCTCACAGACACTTCATGTCCTCAGAGCAGACTCAAATGATTCAACTATTTAAACACATTAATTTGAAATACTATTTGTTCTAAGACACTCAAATGGACACCCATTATTAATAGACACTCAAACCCTCTATTTGGTTAAAACAGAATACTTCATCACATGTTGACACTGCAAAAAGATCACTTAAACACACTTCAGTTAAGGAGCACATATCAATAAACTGGAATGATTACATGCAAAGCACTTTGATTAATCAATACAAACAAACATTATAAGTCTTTAGATATAAATGAAAGAAATACTGATCTAAATTTTTATTTCAAACCAAAGGTCTTTTCCTTTGCTATAAACCTCAAGGTAAAAGCTGATTGTCCAGACAAAGTTCATGACCATGTGTTATCATGGAGGAAGCCCATCCCCCCGGATGAGGAGAGGTCCTGTCTTAGCTTAATCATGAAAGTTTGGGTTCTCCTGGTCTGGAGAAGCTCAGATTCTGACATGAAGCCATTATAATGTCATGTAATTCATAATGACCAGAGTTTAACCGAGAAAAGACGAGGGCTTCCCTTTGAAGAACTTTGAATTACAGCTTTGTTTTCCTCTGCGAAGCACTGTTGGACCATCGGGGGACGTCTCCAGACTTATCTGAAGATCTCCAGATGACTTAGGAATTTCTCAACTGGGGGTGGAAAACTCAGGTTGTTGTTGAGACAGTATTTTATTTAATTGGGGCAAATCTAGGCCATGGCACTACAGGGGTAAGGTGTGACCTTACCACCCCCCCCCCCAACCCCCCGAGTAAGCACATAGGGGACAGTGCTAAGCAAAAACTCCCTCTGGCATTTTGAGGAAGAAACTTCAAGCAAACCAGACTCAGAGGAATGACGCACTACTGCTTGGTCCATTCTAACAGTTACAAAGTTAAAAATTACATAATGGCACAAAGTCCATTTTAAGGCCACGCCCATTGAATCCAAGATCTTGATTTGGATGGGATGTTTCAGAGTCATCGGTTGTTTAATAGACTATTTTTTTAGCCTATTGACCAGATTTGCTGTATGTACGTAGCATCAGTCTCGCCAGTCTTGTATCTCCACCTCTGGCAGTGGCACTTCTGGCAGTCATGATTCTGTGATGCTCCGTTAGTTGTCAAATAAAGTTGTCAATACACAGAATATAACTGACAAGTTGGTGTTCAAGTAGGAATCATTCATTCGGTTATTTAATTGCCGCCTCCTGCACTTGCTGCTCTTTGCAAAGTGTGTGATGAGTGTGGCTGGAGTAGCAGATCTGTCTGCACTGTATTAAAAGTAGAAGTAAGTCCAAAACAGGACCTGAGGTTCATTGAGCTGGTGGTTCTCATCAGGAGAGCTGCCTTTGTCCTGGGGGTTGATCTAGAGTCTGTGGCAGAGGAGGATGTGGAGGAAACTGCGAAGCATCTGGGACAACACCTCCCACTCTCTGCATGCCACACTGACATCCTGGCAGAGCCCCTTCAGCCCTAGAATCAGACCACGGAGTTGCACCACAGAACACCACAGGAGGTCTTTCCTACCTCTGGCAATCAGGCTATATAACTCCTCCCCTTTCTACAGGGTGAATACATAGAGAGTTATTCAGAGTTATAAGTTACTTATAGTTATGTGCAATATTGTTGAACATCTTGTGCAAATGTCTTTAAAAAACATTGTTCACTGTTTACTCTTACTGTTTTGGTACTATGGCAAAATAATTGCCTTCTGGATCAATAAAGCTGATCTTATTCTTATTCCCAGATACAGCAGCATGAAGTGGGTCAGAGACTCGTCCTGGATGCTACGCCAGTCGATTGCAGGGTTCCTTCAAAGCTAAGAACGGGAACCATTTACAGCTGGATGGACTGGGATGATAAAGACAGGTAGCCTGAGCCGACAGCAGGAATCAAACCCTGGTCGATAGGTTGGTAGTCCAACTCCTATGACATAGAGGCATCTAATTTAAAATAGCAGTAGATGTGAAATACTCTAGTGCCTTTTAATAAAATATTTAATGTCCTAAATTTACATTTGTCTTATAAAATTACACATATAAACAGCAGAGAAGCTTGAATCTTCGACTGGACTGGGTTGCTTGACGCGAGGACGTTTCGCTTCAAATCACAGAAGCTTCCTCAGCTAAAATTCTTGCTCTGGTAGTCTGACTTCTGTCTGACCCTTGTCAAGAAGAACAAACAGAAGCCACAAAAGCTGGAGTTTTAAACCTAACCAGACGCCTCCTATCGAGAGGCAGACTGCTATTGGCTAGTGATTAAACAATTGCTTTAATTAGCACCTATTGTGCTCTAGTTAGCACCCTGCAGACTGAGGTCCACTGGCCCTCAGTCTGCAGTTCATCTCCACCTTAAAGACACTAACCACACGTTTGAGGACAAGGAAGTTAAAATCTTTGCCAAAGAGAAGAAACTGTTTGAGAGAGGGGTGAAGGAGGCATTCTATGTGAAACAGTTGAAACCCAGCCTTAACTGGGGAGGGGGTCTGAGACACGCTTTGTCCCCTGTTTACAATGGGGTACTCAGGTCAAAACAGTTTCAGTCTTTTGTTCATGTAATGAGTCATTCACATCATCAGGAGAGGCGTCAGTCCCATCATTAGGAGGGACACCTACCCTGTCATTAGAAGGGTGTTAACTTGAGGACAATAGGTGCTAATTAAAGCAATTGTTTAATCACTTGCCAATAGCTGTCTGCCTCTTGGTAGGAGGGGTCTGGTTAGATTTAAAATTCCAGCTTCTGTTTGTTGTTGCTGACAAGGGTCAGACAGAAGTCAGACTACCAGAGGAAGAATTTTAGCTGATGAAGCTTCTGCGATTTGAAGCGAAACGTCCTCGTGTCAAGCAACCCAGTCCAGTCGAAGATTCAAGCTTCTCTACTATGGAAACCACCTGGACAACTGAGAGCCCACACAGAAACATATAAACAGTATGTATATTGCAAAATATGTCAAAATATGTTTTCCACAAACAAGTGTTGGTCAAGAAGTTGCAAAAACTGATTTTTATAATAACAAAACATCTATAAAACACTGCAAAAAGTCGGTACTCATAATGAAGACAAAAAATGTACATATTAAATCAAAAATATTTGCCAACGGAATAATCATATTAGACTTGATAAGATTTCTTGAAAGAAGTGATCATATTTGTAAGAATAAATATCTAGACACACAAAAAAATCTGAGCATACAGTATTGTTCTTGCCTTAAAGATTCATTATTTTTATTTTGATTAAATTCTGTTTTTGTAGCGTACCTATGCTGGTCTGTTACATTTGTGGTATCTGCCTTCCTACATAGAAACTGTAAATTATTAATAAAATGTGTAGGTGGTCACTGTTCGTATGAATGTGGGAAAAAAAACACAAGGTAATGGTGACATTCAGAATGATGGGGGTGCCATTTCAGCTTCTAGTTTCTGCCGTTGGATGTTTTCTTGCTCGTCCTCGCCTTGGCCGTACACCATCTTATTCAAATCCTCTGAAAAATCTTCAGTTTGATTATTTACGCAGAACAGCTGAAGGGCCGGTTAAGAGGAAACAAAATGCACACCTTGGTTCGGAATGGTCTCTCCCACTATTCTGCAAGCCTCCCCTGAATGAGTCACCCAGCCGGCTCCTCATTGGATGAGACCATGCCATCCCGAGGGATTGCCTTGCAGAGGCAGAAAGGCCTTGCTTCCATTCACAGAAACATTGGTATGCCAGCCTGCTATTTCATTCACATAAAAGACTAAATATTGCATGATTTCCCCCCTCCCCCTTTAAAGGACTTTTGCTGTTTTTCCTCCTTTTGTCTTTTGCTTCTTCTCCTTCTTTGCGAGCCGCCTGCCTTTTCTTTGTCTCTTCTTTGTTTGAGGAGCTAAAAGCAGACGTGCTTGTCGTCTTTTCTTTTTTTGTTCCCCTTTTCCCCATCTTCTTCTTCTTCTTCTTCTTCCCTTTACATTTGCCAGGCAGGGGAAAGAGAGAGATGTCGGGAGGGACTGCAGTGCGAAATCTGCAGCAGAGAGAGAGCGGAAGGTGCTTATGAATGAGTGTCAGTCTTTTGGCTTCGCTCGATGCTCCTGAGGACATTTTACATGAATGGTGTCTGGCTGTTTGCTTTCCGTTGCCGGGGAGAGACAAAGATGCTTGATTGCCGCTGCTGTTAAGGAGACGCTTGGGCTTCATTTTCCTTTGGTTGATTCATTGACTCATGGGTCTGAGAAACATGTTGTTCAAGCTGCGTTTTCATTTGTCACCGTATCGTAGATGTTGAACCAGTCGCCGAGGCTTTTTAGCAGCGACACTGCATTTTGCGGAAAATATTTGTTTTCATCTTTTCTAGCAGATTTCTGATAGAATATTATCAATGTGTTGGACACAAATATCCTCCAAATTAATTTATAGTGAAAATTTTAATATTTTGTTTGATTTTGCCTTTTTCTTGCAGAAACAAGGTGTAGTTCTGTAGAATATGACACCTCAGTGAGGTGCCGTCTGTAATATGCTGTTATTGTAAATTAAGATGGACAAAATGTTAATGATGTTGCCAGTCGTGCTGCACTTTCATCAAACTGTTTCTTTTATTGATTTATAGAAGGGCTGTGCACATGACTTATGCAAAATAACATTTTTTGGCATCTTTATTTTTTGCACGTTCATGACTTATTGCACTACTGTACATACATTATTAGCCCCCCTCAATCGGTTATTCATCTTTTTATCGCCACTTGGATCGTTTCTTCCCATTTGATAAGTACGAATATTAATTTCAGCTAATTGCTGCAAACAAATAAAGGCCAAACTACCCCTCATTCTTCATTTCCTTTTCTCCGAAAAGCAATTAGAGGGGTCAGAAATATCAAGAATGAATATCTGACTTGGGAATTTAAAAGTTGATTGGCTGTAGTGTGCTGTAAGTGGGAGACCCCTCCACCCTCCACTGCCACCACCCTCCCTCCATCCAACAGGAAGTGATTTGCAGTGTTCAGCAAGCCTTTTGTTGAGAAGGTTTTCTCAGATCAGTGAGTCATGCTTCAGTTCTGAGCCGGCGGCCAGGCAGCAGTCAGTCGAGAGAATTTGCTCTTCCCTCGCAGTATCTACGATCTTTGACGACAACACACGCAATTCTTTTCCTTCACTTTTTTGGGGGATTTTTGAGGCTGCAAATCATCATCGGCAGCATCATCATCATCATCATCACCATCACTGGAAACCAAACGCGCTCCATCGCAACGCCAGCAGCCTTTTGAAGACCTTTTTCTCTCCAGCTTTCCCTTCCTTGGGCTTCAGTGTTGTGTTTCCACGGATTGTGTCTCTGACGGATTGGGTCGCGGATCTGGATTTGACCAAAGGCAGATTGCACGTCTGTCGACAGCAGCTCAACACAACCGTCACACTGAAGTCTCAATAGAGAAAATTACAGTCAGCTGGCCTGTGATTTGTGAAAGGCGTTTGCTGCCTGCACGGCTGCTGCTATGTTACAGGAGAGGGTAATCAGCGCCGCTCAGCCACAACCTCCAGCACAGTTGTGAAAGAGGCAGGCTGCCTGTGTGCGCGTGTGTGTGTGTGTGTTGGTTGGTGGAGAGCAAGAGAGAGAAGGGTATGCTTCACCGTACCAAATACAACCGCTTCAGGAACGAGTCAGTAACATCCGTCGATGAGCTTCTTCACGGCTTGTCCATGAACCCAAAGGTCTCGGCTACCTCCCAGCCTGCTGCCGAGACACCGTACACACCCCCAACTGAGGTCCAGCCCTCTACCACCACCACCAGCCACGACTCTGACCACCTGGATGATGGTGGTACAACCCTCTGCACCCTCATCAACAAGGTGTCCAGCCTGAAATTCAGCAATTCGGGCAGCTTGCTGGGCATCAGAAGCCTGCCCTCAGCTGTCAAGGACCTGGCTGTGTCTAAGCTGCAGGGGGGTGCAGGGGGATCGGGCTGCGGCGGCTCCAGCCCCGGGGTGGCGACCGTGGCAGACTGCGGTGTGGGCGGCTCTCTGTGCAGCTCGGCCTCCCTTTCCACCCCCTGCTCCCAGCTTCAGCCGGCCGCCAACATGAGCAAAAAGAGCCGCGCGGATGAGCTCCAGCCCAGCGGAGACGAGTGGAACACAGGCGGAGGTGGCGACCTGGCGAGCAAACCCTCTAGAGGATGGCTGCACTCCAGCGAGAAGATCTCTGGACCAGGAGTGACATACATCGTGAAGGTTGGTGGTCTTAATAATCCACAGTCTTATTGGCTTAAATGGTTTCCTCCACCCATTCTCTGTATTCTTTCAATGACTCTTGAAAGTGGGAGGGCGGGAGAGGTGATGTAGTTTTACTTGCACATCACAACATGCCCTTGAGTGGGTGTATGTAAGCTGGCTGGAGCAGAAGGCTCGGAGAAAGAGCAGGGAACAGAAAATAGACTATAAATAATTCAGGAAATATAGAAGGTCAGTACTGGGGGGCAGGGGGCTGCCAAAAAACCAACAACAACAACAACAACAAAAAAAACCCTGATTAACAAACAAAATGCCAAATACATCCTTTACGTCTGCAGTAAACATTTCAGGTTTTATGGTATTTCTGCCTCGCCTGCACAGCCACAGCTTTTTGCTTTTGTAACCATGGTGATGTGTTATTTCTGTACATTGTGTAGCTGTACAAGCTGTTTGGCCGCCGACAGTGAAATGGTGGCAAAAATAATAAAAATGACACACATGATTGTCTGGTCACATACGTTATCATGTGTGACTTTATTATTCGCTCCTCATGCATCATTTAAAGGAGCACAAGTTGGAGGAGCTGTGAATGTCCTCACGCCGGCACTGAGTCACCGGCGTGAGGAGTGATGATGTCGAGCCCTGGCTCCTTGAGGTGTGAAGCAGATTGGGGAGGGTGGAAACAAATGGAACAACAACAACAACAACAAAACGCTTTCTACTGAAAACATACACTTAAACTCAGCGGTAACCTGCCCGCCTGCCTTCGGGGAATATCTTCAAGATTAGAATGGTTAACACACAGCGAAATGTGTTGGACAGGCGTGATCGTGGTCACATGACACCTGCACAAAGCCTACAGTATCTGTGAACAGCGTGACATTCCATTAACTGCATTAAGGCCGAGATTGCCTATTTGTCCAGTCGATGTCGCTGAAAGCTTCCACACTGTGACAGGAGAAATGGGTCTACTCTGTGCACCGCCGCTCCCCCACCGCCCCCGTGTTTCCTGCGGTTTGCGTGCTGTGTGCGCTGAGCTCAATGTGGTGTTCCTGCTCACAGCACTTTTAATTAGTGTCATGTGGTCACTCCCCGCACATCATGCACCATTACTCTAAAGGGGCATTCATCGACACAGGCAGCGTGCATGCTCACACGTTTATGCAGCCGTATTATTCATGCAAAACTGCTGCACATTGCCATTGTTTATTATGATTTTGACAGTTACTTGTTCTATTGTTTTAGAAAGATACAACTTTTGTACTCATTTAATAAAGGTTAGCACACAACATTTTGCAAACTATTGAATTTCTGGGTTATTCATGTGTATTTTGTTCTCCTCAGTGAGATTTGGGAATAAGTTCAGGAACTTTTAAGCAGAAATTTATTATTACAGGATATTGAAATTGTAACAGGTAGAAAATTTCTTGTTTTTTTTTTTTTAATTGATGATAAATTAAGCTGGAACACACATTAATTATGTTAAAACTAACATGTCAAAAGCCATTACAATTCTGCATAAAGTACAAGACTTCCTCTCCCAACATTCATTAACCATTTTATATATCATACATTACTTGTTCCATATATGACATATTGTGTTGAGGTTTGGGGAAATACATATAGAACTAATACTAATCCAATATTTCTGTTGCAAAAGAAAGGGATAAGAATGATCACATATTGTGAGCCAACGAATCCATTATTTGCCTGTTTACAATTTTTTTAATTCTGGGACTTGGTTGATTACGTCACAATAAAAATTATGTATAAAGTTAAAAATAAACTTTTACCTCAACATGTCCAGCAAAAAGGAGGGACCAGTTACAATTTGAGAGGAACATTATTATTTGAGAAATTAAAGTGCTGAACTACTGTAAAAAGTCATTGTGTTTCCATTAAAAGTGTTAATATTTGGTAATTGTCCTGATAATATTAAGTTACTTGGTTGGCTTTAAAAGGCTTAACAAAAATAATATAATTACTCTTTATAGTTTGAAGGTTGAAGTTTGAATTAGGTTTACCAATTTTGTTATTGTGCTTGGGATTGCACACTAGTGCTTGTTTAGTCGTGTTTTGAAATTTTAGTGCATTGATTAAGTTATATTGTTTGTGCATGCTTTTTGTATTGTTATGAGCGTGTGTGTCTATATCTATCTATCTATCTATATATATATCTATCTATCTATATATATATATATATATATATATATATATATATATATATATATATATATATATATACATTCTTTATTTTTTATGGTATAAGGAGAGGGTATTTTTCGGCCCCACTGGTTCACTGTATGTTGTTCTTTTTATGAGTTTTTAAATTGTCTTTGTTGTTGTTCATCTGTGTGCCGAATAAATACATGAATTCATTCATTGATTCAGATTGTATTTTGATTAACCTAAAAGCTTAAATATATTTTATTTTCAATATATTGTATTTTTATTTTTCAAAATATCTGCAAAGTTCCACACAAAGCATCAAGAAATGTTGTACAACTTTTGCCATTAACTGTCCCAGCAGTGACTTCATGTAATTAACCAGTAGTATTGCAATATTTTCCGGCACATCATAGAAATGAAACCTGTTTGGTGTATGCTGGTAAGATATTTTTCATGTTATTAGCTCTCTGAAGGAGGTGAGGTGTTTGCCTCCAGTTGTTAGCAGGATTACTTGTAAACTAATTAACAGATTTTTATGAAATCAGGTGGAATTAATTACCAAATGATTTTTGGTGTTGCTTCAAGCACATTACTAATGTTTTATCACTCACTTTAATGTTGCAACATATTATATTATTGATAATTACTGGCACTGAAACAAACAAAACCAATCACATGCTGTGTCCAGCGTTACTTGAGATCACCAAGCACAGTTCTGCACAAGATATATAGTCGCAGGTTTAGTGTCAAATTATTCCCAACTTACATAACATTCATCTTCATAAGTGTCATGGGCCACATTGTGGGCTCTGGTTCTGTTTTGCTTTTCTGGCTGGTTTGTTTTCATCATTTCTGGTGATCTTCTGTGTCATTTAGTATTTTCCTGTCCTGGTATTTATTATTCCTGCTTTTCTTGTGATGTTTTCCCTATGTTCACTTTGGTGAATTTAACTTCCAGGTTTTCTTCCGTGTTCACATGTCCCTGCACTCCCCGGATTAGTTGCTTTGCATCCTTTATAGCCACAGTTGAACATCTTGTAAATGCCAGATTGTATTAGGTGCTGCCCTGCTTTCTAGTGTTCCAAGTTACTGTGTTTTTGATTTCACGCAACAGATCTTTGCTGTCTTTCTGGAGTCCTTTTTTCACCTGCTGTCTTGCTCTGGTTTCTGTGTTTTTGATTACACTTTGCTGACCTCTGCTTACATTCCAGACTCCTGTCTTTCACTTGCCATTTTGGATTCAGTGGTACGAGAATCTCTGGTTACTGATCTCTGTCTGTGTTTTAGATAATTCTGCTGCCAATCCCTTTAAGAGACTGTTGCTGTTAGGATAGAGCACCTGTGCCCTGAACTTTGTGTTTTTGGCAACCTGCCTGCCTGCTGCTCTTAGCTGTGTTCTACTATTACTATGGACAATAAAACCTGATCAAACTGCCTTTCGTTGTGGTTCTCTGCATTGGGGTCCTTGCCTAGATCCATTACAATATGTTTAAAGACTGCTATTCAGCTGTGATTTCTTTGGATTCTGCTATTTGATAACATGTCCTTGAAATACAAACTAGAATTTCAAGAAGGGTCTTTCTGCAGTACATATTCTGTCTAACATTTGCACGCTCTGCCATTGACATCATGTGCACACTTTGTCACGGAGCTTTTTCAGTGAGTTAGCTTGTAGCTATGATGATTAGGAAAGAGGGGTGGACTATTAGCCCAGCAGGTTGTAGGTCACAAATGAGCCCATTGCTCCCTTTAGCTTCTAGCTAACCCTACTTTGCAGTCAGGAAGAGATTTAGTGGTTACATTTCTAATTGCACAGTCTGCCTCATGCTACCTCCAGTAGCCAGACACTATTGGAAATTTCAGGTCATTTTCACAAAGAAAGTTCAATTGGGTCAAATTCTCAAGGTTGGGCAGTACCCCAGCACCCTCTGGCAGCCGTTTTTGTTTGGTGAAAACATCTCCAAACTCATTACAAATACATGTACACTAGTATATAAATACACTAGTAGAGTTCTACCTTAGAAATGGAATATATTCTAGAAGACATACCTTACTGAATTTTTACATAATTTGGTCACTTTTCAAAGGGGTCAGACTTGTCAATAAAGTCAATTTAATGTTCATTTCAGGTCAGCTTGGTGCATAAATCTCATCGTTCCAGGCAATAAGAGCTATCAGCTGGATGATAGAAGAAAGATAGAGACCAAACCAGATTAGATTAGGTAGAACTCTAGTAATCTGGTTTGGTGTTGTCTCCATCTTGCAAAAAACCAGCTGATTTCAATAGAACAGCATACAGCCCAGGCGTGTTTTCACCTAAAGGCCAGTTGCGGAAGTATGAATTCTCACCTTCGGATTCGCCACTTTGCCAGAAGTGACATGTACCCGACCTCACCAATAGGAATTTATACCCCCATCACACCTAGCCAGAATCACGCAGAATCTTGTCAGAATGACGAATCAGCGCACATCTGAAAAGTGTCGGGTTTCAGTTCCAGAATGTTCTGACCACCATCTGCGAGAGTCCACACAGTTGGTCAAAATCGGCTGGCAGCCCTGAGTGTGATGCACATGTTCAAAACTCTCCGGGCGCCGTCGAGATGGGGCACCTATCCAGCAGCGGTCCATGTGCAGTCTGAGGCTCATCTGACTGCAATTTACATATTTTGATGGTGGAAAAACAGGATTTGAGCACATACGATGGAATCACGAGATGGATCTGGCACGGCAAAGCCTGCCGGTATGACCTGCACGTACCACATGTAATAATGTCCTCCTCACGGAGTACAAAGGAACTGTTAAAATGTATGTGGCACACCATCATGATAATAATTATGAATTATTATCATGTACAGTGAATGTGAACAGCAGCTATCAAACCAAAAGCACCGTGTGCTACTGTGCGCACACCACCACAAATCTGTACAGGCTGTTATATCCACAATAGACCTTACAGTACAGATATTTGTCCATTCCTTCCCATGGGTGATGTAAAGCATGTGAACTACTGTCTCCGTCATATCTCTATATACCACGGGCAGCTGCGCTTCTCTGTGGGCTCATGCGTAGTAACGTGTCATTGTACGCGTCAGGCATAGAGCTGAACGGATCTCACACTGTAATATATGAACACCTCCTAACGCTGTAGGAGATATGACATGGAACTGTTGTGCCAGGCAGTTACATAATTAATAAACATGAATCTCACCTCCAACAGCGGTCCAGGAGTGTTTCACAGTGTGGACATGGAGCGAGGACCGCAGCCTGTAGTTAAAATCCTCTCACCCTGCTGCTGTGTGCTGGAAACAACCATGCCAAAAATAAATCCCATGTGATGATCCAACCATCATGGTGTCCAGAGTTGCGTTGTGCTGCTGAAGTGAGCCAAACACACAAAAAAAGAAATTAAAGTTCCCTGGAAAATCTGCGTCTGATGCATGGGACAGCATGGTCCACTGCTAGCAAACTTTCAGTAAAACTGTCCAGTGGCATGCAGCGTTATGCATATACACACACACAGCTGACCCCATGCGTGTGCACGGGGTTGCACGTGCACCATGTGCACACGCGTGCTGCACACTTCTGTAGTTCTACCCTTCTTTTCTACCACTAAGACAGGCACCCCTCCCCCATTTTTCCTTCTTCTGCTGTTGTATTATGTTGTTCAGGATATATATCTTGATACAAAAATGTAAGAATACTGTATGTATTGTGAAACTTTAAAAAGTATCACATTAGTTGTGTGGTGGTACCTTCCAAAAGGTGAAGTGGCTACTTTGTTTGAAGATGCCATCTGGTGCTATTTTAAAGCATCTATACAAATTACAGTGTATTTAAAATAAAAAATTCTAGTATTGATACGTAGTCATAGTATAATCATAGTCAAGTAACCATGTCTCGCTCACTGACCCAGTTGTCTGAACCTGCACCTCAGCGGGTTCAGACATACTAGCAAGGTTGGGTAGGATTACTTTGAAAGAATACATGTGGATTACATTTATGTATGTACATACATTTGGATTACTTGTAATCTGATTACTTTTGGATTACATTTCAAAGTAATCCTACCCAACCTTGCATACTAGGCCGATCAAACCTATGATGCTGAAAATTGAGCATGTTTGTGCTTATGAGAAACTTACAGGCAAGCGCAGACAAACATACATAGAGATACAGGCAAAAGAAAACTAGATTCCTGAGTGGAGCATAGTATGTTTGCAGAAATTTAGGTTTAACGATTGTGATCCGTAATGCCAAATGCCTTATTTGCATTTTGTCCCTTCAAAAAACCTTTGCCACATAGGAGGAATGCACTTGATATATAACTGACTATTTTAACCCCAAATGGTAATAACCATGACAACCGTATGAATGGTTTTCAAAGTAGGTTTCTAAGAAATACTTTGAATGTATCGGATAATAAAACTATATCATGCACTTTATTTATTTTTTAAAATGACACAGTCACTCAAACACTTTTGTTTACTATGATCTATCATAGCCTCTTTATTGCAGTCCTCAATGGTTTATTTTTTCCTTTATAATTAATTTGAAGTTGATCTTTCCTGCCTGATGTGTGTTTTGTTGGTTAGCGTTAGACAGCAAGGTCTCTATGGAATACCTAAAGTTGGCATCTTTTCATTTGTCATGTTGAGTTGTACTTCAAACTCACCGTTCTAATAATAGATGTGAAGAATTTGTCATTGAGATGGATTCCATGTGTTTGCTCACTTGCTTTATAGTAAAAAAGTAGAAAAAAGGACCTTATAACATTATAACATTGTTCTAAAATGGATTAGAAATAGACTGTGTCTGAATGTCTCTTTTTGTTTGTTTGTTTACAGCCACATTGAGTCTGATTGTAGTAATGATAGGAGTTTGTCAGTACATTATATTCCCAGTCTGTCTGTACCATGTTAATCAGAGGATTTGCTGCAATGTGAGTAGGTGGTTGGTACCAAAGAGGACAAGTAGCAGAATAACAACGTGCCATTACAATTTCACCTAGAAGGCACTCACAGAGTGCATACATGTGCCAAGGTCCACCCGACTTACTTTTTAAATCCATTGAAGTACACATGGGGTGCTGTTTACCAAAGTCCAAAATAGCATTAAAATCAATGGGAGGCCTTATAAAATATTACATAAAATAGCGTGCTTCAGCACTTAGTACCCCTTGGCTGATGAGAAGTAATGTGGGACAAGACCACAAATCTTCAGTAGGTTTCTTCTCCACCCCAAAGTGCATCACTACCACTCCAGTAATGAACATCACATAGGTTGTTCAGGTGATATTGTGTTTACAGATAGGTTCTGAAGAAACTGGAAACGGACACAATTTTTAATTTTGCCTGTTTTGAAATGAAACAGTCAAGGTGTCCTAGTACTGTGGACTTTCAGCGTTAATTCTAGTGGTTAATCAAAAAATATCATTTCATAATGATGACCATTTTTAGACACCGTCATTTTTAAAGCCTGGAAGTACCCTGCTGGCTCCATGCAAAATTCTGCCTGAAGAGGGGAGTGGGCCGATGCACGAGCATGACGAATAAAATGTCTGATTTCTTTGCAAATGAATAATCACAAATACTCCATCCGTTTGTGTCTGTTTTTGTCCTCGTCTCATTCATTAAGTGTGTTTCTTGTAAATTAATTTAATGTCGAGTGGGTGTTTAACCATCTTTCTTCAAAAAGGGGGTGGACTGATGCTAGGCATCCTCCGACAGGTGAATACAGTAATTGAACAACATAAAGATGAGAATTATTATTAATAATAATCAACATTTTTGCACACAGTTCTCTTTAGACCAGCCAGCCAGGAGTTGGATACATGAACATTCATAAGTCACTGAATATGTTTTGGATCAATCATTAAGAAATACAAACAGTATGGTGTAGAGTAAGAAAGGAACTGATATGATTTGCCTGATCATACTAGTCCAGAGTTTGATTTATGATGCACTCATATTTAGATTGACACAAGAGCAGATACCTTTTCTGTTCAGTTTAATTTATTTAATTTATATAGCGCCAAATCACAACAAAGCTGCCCCAAGGCGCTTCACACAAGTAAGGCCTAACCTTACCAACCCCTAGAGCAAGCACACAGACCACAGTGGTAAGGATGAACTCCCTCTGATGATATTGAGGAAGAAACCTCAAGCAGACCAGACTCAAAGGGGTGACCTGCTTGGGCCGTGCTACCGACACACTTGATAATACAAATATGGAGGAAATTTTGGGAGTCCATGCTGGTGTCCAGGATGGGAGGCTGGCTGGGAAGGGGGTGGGTGGGTCCACAGTCATATAAATTGCTGAACATGATGCTGTGTTGATACGTTAAAGCATGAATATTATGTTGATGTCTGATTGAATAAATATTTCACATGGGCTTTATATTTTTTCCTTTCAGTATCTGGGTTGTATAGAAGTCCTGCGGTCAATGAGATCTCTGGACTTTACCACCAGATCACAAATAACCAGGTATGTCAACACTAAATTTTCAAAATTAAATGGGTGTATGTAGCAGAGTTACTAGCAGGTTACTGGGATTTGTGTATTTTCCTTTGAACAGCGCACAGTTGTACTTTTATTTGGCTGCCTTTTAATCATGTGAACAAACTCATAAGCCGGGAAACATATTATTTGTGACAAGTTAAAACAAAAATGGTGATGTCCAAATACTTATGGACACAACTGTCTGCTTCTCTTGTTTTGGAGCTTTGCTGTTGTAAGATTGTGCACTAAGAATCCCTAAAGAAATTAACATTTCTGTCATGAGTGATTTGTTCCGTTTAAATTTTATGCATGAAAGCTCAATTTTTTAATTTATTTATTTATTTTTAATAAACATGAAAACAGTTAAAGTATTTCACATTTCACTCAGTGAAAATGCAGGAAACAGTTCCAAATGCAGTACAATTACAATATTCCACGCTTTAACCACATAAAATAACATGGTTCAATATGATTTTGGCTCCAGTCATGTTGACTGAAGCAATTTGCTTATTTTGCAAAGAAGGTTATATTTTCAATTGCACATTTTTTCCTTTTATTTGTCATCTTTTGGCAGGATTAGGGTTAGTGTTAGATAAAGTTACACAAAGTTAGCTTTATTATATTAGTTATTAGTTTTTATGAAGGCATTTTAGGGCCACTTTAAGTTCTTCTTTTTTTTTTTTTTTAAATATAAGTCACAATATTGCGAGAATAATGTCTTAATTTTATGAGGAAAAACTCATATTATTATGAGAATAAAGTCAAAATATTATGAGAATAAAGTAATATTACTAGAATAAAGTCGTAATTTTATGAGACAAAAACTTGTATTATTACAAGATTAAAGTTGTAATTTTATGAGGAAAAAATCTTAATATTACAAGAATAAAGTCATAATATTAGAGGAATAAAGTTGGATTCATATGAAAAGCAATAAACCTACAGACTGCCAGTTCCAGCCATCTCCTCCTCCACGAAAGAGGCGATTTCTGGAACTACTAACCGCCAGAACTATATGCAAAGTCCGTGTGGTTCCTCCTCCTTAATACACATTTTCTTGCATATTCTTTTCAGAGTTCTGACACTAATGATGATGTGGTGCAGATGGGCCAAAAGATGATGTATTTCCTTATTTGGAAAACTTATCTTGAAGTACAACTTAACAAAGTGCTCCACAGATCTTATTTTGAGATGCAGAGTTTTATTCTCATAAAATTACAATTTTATTCTTGAAGTCTAAAAAACAAAACCTCAATGCGGCCCTAAAATGCCGTCATAAGTTTTAGATTCAGATGTCAGTTAGCTTCATCTTGCTAGTTTTATATTGACAAGGCTTTGTATTAAAGTTAGCTTTTGAGTTATCTCATTTAGTTAAATTTTAACTTGCTTTTTATCGTATTAGGTTTAGATTGAGTTGTCTTTTCAGTTAACTTTATGCTTTATTTCATGGGATGCAATCCCTTAGCAAAAAGTAGTATACTTAAAGTTCATTTTATTAAGTATGCTTCAGTATAAGTATAGCAAGTATTCTACAGACTGCGTACTGTTAGTATACTAGAAAGTACACAAATTTAATACTTAAGTTTGTTTTAAGTTTGCAAAAGTACACTTTAAAGTATACAACAAGTACACTCATCTATATACTATCAATGTACTTGGTATATCCCTCTTGTATGCTTAAAGTATACCACGCGTACACTTATCAATGTATTTGATATAGCCCTCTCCTATGCTTTAGTATGCCACAAGTGCACTTATCGATATACTGACATTGTACTAGTTGTATACTTTGAGTCCCTATTTTTAGTTTATTATCGTATACTTAAAGTATACTGTTATACACATTGGTTATTTCACTGTTTACTTTTTATACTTTAATTTTGCTTGGCATATTACTGTAGCTTACTATTTATATACTGAAAACATACTCCTTAAAGTATTCTTAAAGTTTACTCATACTGTATGTACACAAGAGTGTGATGCATTTAAAAAAATCACAAGACAGAATATTGAAAACAAGTTTGATATATTTTCAAACATTTCAAAAACAAAGACCTATGAAATCAAGTCCTTCCTTTGTGGAGAAAATTAAAGGAAAAAGTGCATGTAATATGTCAACATAATGGTCTCTCCAAGATCAAGTCCTTATTTGTAAAAATGTAAACAGCGTCTTCAACTGAGAACTAAGTCCTTCCTTGCCAAAAAAGGTAAGAGAAAAGTGGGAACCTTTGGAACCAAAAATAAATAACTACATAGAAAAAAATCTGGACATTATGAGTTCTTTTTAGTTACTTGAGTCAATGGCTTGACTTAGTATATCTTGCTCCAAGTGCATAATAAGTGTTAGTACTTTGTGGAAGAAAGATGTAAAAGTATACTAACTATAAGTATAAGTTTTAGTATTAAAGTATAAGTGTAAGTCTTAGTATTAAAGTACTTAGACTTAGACTTTTGTTTATACTTTTCAGTATAAGCCAAGTATACTTCATGATACTATTCTTAAGTATATAAAATATAGTTTATAAAAAGCCACCTTCAAGTATACTTCCTCAATTTTATAAAAAATAAGTATACTCATAGTACATTTAATAAACTTCTTTTTGCTAAGGGATGGTAGCATGTTTGCCTCATAGCAACAGGTTTATGGGTAGATCAACCATATGTAGTCAAGTTCCATTCTGTGTGGAGTGTAGGAGTTCTCTCTGGGGCTGCCTGGGTTTCCTCTCACTATCAAAATGTGCACATTAGGTTAATTTCCCAGCAGATGTTGGGGTAGAATTAGCATTTCAGTCACTTTTACAAGTATTCACACATTTCTAAACCACCTGAGGGTGTACGCAGATGTAATGATGTTACTGTCACAGGAAAATGACAATGCGCAACTTAGCATGTGGCTGTTATGTGAATGAAACCTTCGAGTCAAATATATCCTGTGACAAACGATCACATGTGAAAATTCTTTTGGAGATCCAGGTATACGTCTGAATCTTTTTCAAGGAGATGCATTTGGACCGATGTGATGTAACTTTTCCTGTTTTACTTATAGCAGTATTGCTCTCATGCTAAATTCAAGGGCTATTTGACCTCGGCGTTCTGGACATCTGTCAAACCTGATGGCAACATAACTGCGATTGCGTGGTTGTATGTCGTCACCATGTTGACGTCATCTTCGTTCTCTGCAGGGAAGCCATCAGTCTGGTGTGTGAGGCTGTTCCTGGTACCAAAGGAGCTCTACGGAAGAGAAAGGTAAACTAGATCCGACACAGAGCTGAGAAAATAAATGTTACTGAAAAGAGGTGTAGTGCTTTCAAAGGTATCCTGTGCTTTTGGATGTAGCACCCCGGATTTGTTAGCCTAGACCTGCTCACTTGTTTGACTCCTGTCATTCTTTAAAAGAATCTTGCGGAATAATTGTGCGAAAGGTAAATTGGGACATGTTATTCTTTTGCAATTAACTTCATATGTATATGTCGCGGACATGACGAGTGAAGCTCTTCAGCAACTCACTATGTTATTTAGATCCTTCAGACTTTTTTTGAGTAAATGCTTCGGTGGAGCATGAGCATGACTAAAAACCTTCAGCTATTATGTTAGAAAGACTTAAAAAAGAAAAATAAGATTATAAAATCAAACCTTCACTGTGCTTGTGATAGAATCACTACGATGACCGCTCCAAGATGGCGGCCGCGCCTCAACAGCCAATGTAGCACTGGTACCCACAGTCTCTTATACAAAGAGACTGTAGTATGTTGTTTGAAAACATGGCTGTGATTGGTCCATCTGATTCGCTTTGGAAGCGAGACAAAGGAACACCTCTGTTTCGGCGTGTCAGAGGACAAGTTGGAAATGTCCAGCTCTCCACAATTTCACTGATACTTACTGGACTGGTAAGCACTGAAAGCCGAGATAGACATGTCCAATCTTGTCCTCTGACACGCCGAAACGGAGGTGTTCCTTTGTCTCGCTTCCAAAGCGAATTGGTCGTGACGCGCGAAGCCTCCACGCGGCTTTCCATGACAAAATCTCTTGTTAAAAGTGAAATCTGCCGGAAAATGGCTGATGTCCAGCTCTTGTGATAACCAGAGAAAGAGCACACGACGGTCTCGTATCCACAGAGCCATCAGCTCAGAAATGGGTCCGGTGGCTTGTGCCGTGTCGTCGCAGCTTGGAGCGCGGGCGCGCTGAGCGTCCTAAAGGAGTCCATAAAGCTGTACTAACAGACCTTATTCTCTGTGAAGCTTGTAAAATTTTCACCGAAAGCCAGATAAATTTTCGAATAGTTTCCAGGTGCCAGTCTCTACAGCTTCTGAAAAATTCTGATGGATAAAAAACCCCAAATCATTCCGCCATTTCCAGACAATGAAATTCGACGACGGGGCGGGACCACTCCTTCCACAAGGCGTTGCTCACAGGCGAATGGACATCACCGAAAGGCTGGAAAAACTCACGCATGCGCACAAGGGTTCAAGCTTGTCTGACGTGAAAACATATGAATCAAATCCATATAGTTTAAAAAAAAAAAAAAGGTACGATACTTTATGGACACACTTCGTACTTTACTACAGTTGACACTTCTTGTTGTTTGTGGGGAACGCCTGGGCGTACTTGCTGAAATGATCACCACTGAGACATTAGCCGCTCCCTGCAAATCTGGTTTGATTAACAGAAATCAATGCGTACCAAGTCCAGTGGACCACTGCTTTTTCAGGGAGTACGAGCTGAAGGACTTCCTTTCAGTTGGCCTCACTGACCTCCTATACAACTGCCCATTTTTCAGCTGCAACTTTGCTCCTTCACGCTGAGAAGAGATGTTTCCATGTGGGTGCTCTGAATTGTGCAGAGCCATCTTCTGGCTCTTATCTCCTATTTGAAGCTTCCAATTGCCTTATCTGAGTCCTGGTCCTTCTGTAGTTCTGACTACTCAACTGTTCCCCAGGAATTTCATACAGTCAGACTGGGTTCATGTGCATATCTGGGATAACAGTGGGTAGTATGCCAAGCTGATCTGCACACTGTACTGAGACCTTTTTGTGAAGTGCTTTCACTCCCAGTGGAGGTATGCACCCTTCCTCTTCAGGGCTTGCATTCTTGGACAGCAGGTCTGTGTCAACATTTTTCCATCCTGGCTTGTATTGTATGCCAAAATCGTAAGTTGACAGGGCTGCTAGCCATCTATGAACAGTAGCATTGAGTTTTGGCAGTGGTGAGAACATAGGTCAGTGCATTCTAATCGGTTCTCAATGTGAACTTTGCACCATCATGAAGTTTGTCATCCGCTGCCCATTTCAGTACCAATAACTCAAGCTGATGGGCAGGGTAATTTCTCTCAGAATTGCTCACTTTATGACTGGTAAAGGCCACTGGACGATTCCTTCAGGATATTCCTGGTTGAGCACCGCATCTAAACCATCGAACCTGACATCTACATACAGAATATAACGCTTGTTGGGTCTGCAAAGGCCAGGATGGGAGCATGTGTGAGACAGTGGATTATCCTTTGGAAAGCAGCAGTGGACGCAGCAGTCCACTGATCTCCAAAAGGCTCTGACTTTTTTATAGTAGGTGGCCTGGGGCTTTGCTGCTTTCTTATCTCTCTGTGCTGGTAGGTAGCCTGTTGTCAAATCTGTCAAGTGCCTCACAATTGCAGAGTAGTTGGCAATGAATCTTCTATAATACCCATAGAAACACATAGAAGCTGCAGTCTCTTTAGGTCAGTCGGCTGCCCCCATTTTTTTGGTAGCTCTTATTTTTTCAGGATCAGTGGCTATCCCTGAGGCTGACACTTTGAGGCTGACATACTTGACCTGTGGCTGACAGAACTGACATTTGTCAATTGATAATTTCAGGCTGTATTCTTGTAACAGGTCCAGTACTATCAGGAGGCATTCCTCATACTCCTCCAGTGTCCTCCCAAACACAATAAGGTCATCGAGATGCACCAAACATTGAAGCAAATTCAAGTCTCCCACAGCCTTTTCCATTAGCTGCTGAAATGTGTCTGGGGCTCCTGTGATGCCCTGGGGCATGCGCACGAACTGGAAGAACCCCAGTGGAAATATGCAGGCTGTTTTCTCTTTGTCTACTTCAGCTATTGTAATATGATAGTAGCTGTTTCTTAAGTCCAACACAAAAAACCAACAGCTCCTTGTCATACTGTCCAAGGCATCGTCGATTTGGGGTAATGCGTACTGGTCGGGAATAGTTCATGCATTAAGAGTGCGATAATCTATGCACATCCTGATTGAATCATTCTTGTTCCTTGCCACCACATTTGGTGACGCATATGGGCTCCGTAATTATTCCAGCCGCAAGTAGGTTTTGCAAATGAGACCACACATCATCAGTATCAGCTGGACCAAGGTGCCTTGAACGTCCTCGGAAAGGTCAAGGGCCACTAATGCGGCTGGTATGTTCAACACCTTTAGCCAGCCCCACATCCCGTTCTCCAGCTCACTCTGCTTACTTCTTAGCGAGTCTGTCTTTCCAAGCCATGGGGATAGGGCAGTCTCGAAAAATAATGCAGTATCCATTGCGTTAGAAGACACTTTGTCTTTCTGTAGTTCAGGTACTATTTCTGCTTTGTGGACATGGGCTACGACAGTGCCCTTGGGGACGAATCTGGGTTTTAGTGACTCATTCCTCAATAACACTTAAAACCTGTCCACCTCCATATGTGAAGGGAGGAGAACACAGGGAGGAACCACAACCCCAGCTGGAAGGGAGCAAGGTGCAGGGGCCTGGACTACCAATACATCTTGTTCCCAGGACTCTTTGACAGTCACTTTGCAGGTAGCAAATACAACGCCCCCTGGGGGGACTGTAAGTGGTCTAGGCCTGTCCATGTTATGTCAAACACAGTCCTCTGCAAGGCTAGATGTGAGTTGGGGTTCAGTATGTGCAGGTGGCAGTGCACACACTCGCCATGACTGGGCTGAGCCACTACTCCTTATTATGACTTTGGTCTTTGATTCATGATGGAAACACCTTGCATGGGTTCCAATAATTACTGCTGCTTGTTCTGGGCTGTTAGTGTCTGGGCACACCAGGGCCAACACAGTTTTAGACTCAGCATGTGCTCCATCATCCAAGAACTTAAGAGGCATCCACACCTTGTCCACGTAGCAGTGAAGATGAGGCGTCCACACCTCGTCCGGGTGGTGATGAAGAAGAGGCGTCCACACCTCGTCCGGGTGGCGATGAAGAAGAGGCGTCCACACCTCGTCCGGGTGGCAATGAAGAAGAGGCATCCTCACCTCATCCAGGCAATGAAGAAAGGAAACAAAAATGTTCTCCTCCTCTGCCTCAACGTCTGTGAAGAAAACGGTTGTGGTCCCTCAGATCCAGGTATCGCTGTGCTTTCTTGTCCAGGCACAGAGGAGTGCTCTCTGTGGCTGGCAATATCCACTTGGCACACTTCAGCAATTCATTAGCCACTATGCAAATGAACAGCTAATGCTAATGACAGCTAGTTCATCAGTTGTGACTGGTTTCCAAATTGCACTTGAACAGTCCAAATATTTTGCAGCTGGCAAACACTTTTTTTACAAATGTGTAAGGCTGTTACAGGTAACTAGTAAACTACCTTGCTCACTGTTCGTAGCTCTTCATTTCCTCTTTTTTTCCAGTTGTCCTTCGCGTGTGCGTGATGGATGGACCCACGTCTCTCTCACTCCCCTTGCTCAACCTCTCGACCTTAGTTCCTGCCCTTTACCATGACCATGAACAAGCTTGTCTGTAATACCTTGTGTAGAGGGATGTGCATTTCAACCAAACTATTAAGTTAAAAAGCATTCTTAGGGACATAGCCCTTTACCTAAAGTGACCCTGTACTATTCATGGTTTTAGAGTATCCCAGAATGCTTTGCACTGGGGAAGGAGGCTTGATAATGGCTCAGCTTAATGCTAACTTTAACACTGAAAATGCCATAGACATGCTAACACGTTAGCATCTGTCCCATTTTTAAGTTATAAAATACATCTATCAACTGTTTCAGAAGACCATAAGAGGTCGGTTTAACGTAAAAAGGTAAAATTACTCACAGACATATGCTCTTTAGGGTTTTAGCGGGGAAAAATTAAGCAAAATAAAACAACGAACCAACAAAGCAGCAGATTGAAGATCGAAGCACTGCTTCATTGGTTCAAGGTTCAAAGCAAAGCCGTGCTGCAGGAATGCTTGATTACAGACCTACTGCGGGGTCTGTAATCAATGTAGAGAAATGATCATTTTACTGGCAAACACCCCCCAAAACAACGGCCACTCTGAAGGACTGATAAGGAAAAAAGCAAAAGGCTGTTGATGTCGATGGATTGAATCATTACTTAAGGATACCCAAAAGGAACTGGTTCCCGGCACGCAACCCTAACAGCAAGATGCTTTTTTTTCTTTTGTAATAAAACTCACATTAACCTTCTTGGGCTTTCGCCATCGTACGACGGCTAAGACCAAGCTTTACTAAATTATAAATAACTTTTTAATGATATGAGATAGAAACTTACTTTTTTTGCTGAAAAGTTAACTCTGCGGACTTTTGAGCCAGCCATTGGCCATCTTTGTACTCCTCATAGAAGCTGTGTGATGACGTGTGCAATGTGAGTGTCCAATCAGAATTGGTTCACCGTCACATGGTTTTCCAAAATCCAATCGTAGGGCAGATTCACCTCACGTGAAAAGTGAAAGATCGTTTTCAGGAGTGATATGTTACTAGTTGGCCCGTTTGAATAGCCCCCTGGGTGCTCCAATGAGTACATACTATCGGGCTCCAAATGTGCCCTGCGCCATTACGCACAGCGATCACTGAAAGCAGACGGAGCACACGGAGAGCCTCTGATGACAATTTCACATGCTCAAACAAAGAGTGTGTAACTATCAGGATTGCTCCACTAGTTTGCATGTGAATGTTACTGGATAATTGGCTAACATTTTTATTGTACAGTCTTTCACACAAGAACTCAGCTTACCTTTGTAAAGTGTCAACAGTTGTTTATTATAGTTTGCTGTGTGTTTTGAATAAATGTGTGAAAATTATTTCTGCTTTACTTTTTCCTTCCTTATTTTGATTGTAAACCTTTATTACACTTATAAACACAACAAAACATATATATTCTGAAAGGTTGCTTTGCATCCTTTATAGCCACAGTTGAACATCTTGTAAATGCCAGATTGTATTAGGTGCTGCCCTGCTTCTAGTGTTCCAAGTTACTGTGTTTTTGATTTCACGCAACAGATCTTTGCTGTCTTTCTGGAGTCCTTTTTTCACCTGCTGTCTTGCTCTGGTTTCTGTGTTTTTGATTACACTTTGCTGACCTCTGCTTACATTCCAGACTCCTGTCTTTCACTTGCCATTTTGGATTCAGTGGTACGAGAATCTCTGGTTACTGATCTCTGTCTGTGTTTTAGATAATTCTGCTGCCAATCCCTTTAAGAGACTGTTGCTGTTAGGATAGAGCACCTGTGCCCTGAACTTTGTGTTTTTGGCAACCTGCCTGCCTGCTGCTCTTAGCTGTGTTCTACTATTACTATGGACAATAAAACCTGATCAAACTGCCTTTCGTTGTGGTTCTCTGCATTGGGGTCCTTGCCTAGATCCATTACAATATGTTTAAAGACTGCTATTCAGCTGTGATTTCTTTGGATTCTGCTATTTGATAACATGTCCTTGAAATACAAACTAGAATTTCAAGAAGGGTCTTTCTGCAGTACATATTCTGTCTAACATTTGCACGCTCTGCCATTGACATCATGTGCACACTTTGTCACGAGCTTTTTCAGTGAGTTAGCTTGTAGCTATGATGATTAGGAAAGAGGGGTGGACTATTAGCCCAGCAGGTTGTAGGTCACAAATGAGCCCATTGCTCCCTTTAGCTTCTAGCTAACCCTACTTTGCAGTCAGGAAGAGATTTAGTGGTTACATTTCTAATTGCACAGTCTGCCTCATGCTACCTCCAGTAGCCAGACACTATTGGAAATTTCAGGTCATTTTCAAAGAAAGTTCAATTGGGTCAAATTCTCAAGGTTGGGCAGTACCCCAGCACCCTTGGCAGCCGTTTTGTTTGGTGAAAACATCTCCAAACTCATTACAAATACATGTACACTAGTATATAAATACACTAGTAGAGTTCTACCTTAGAAATGGAATATATCTAGAAGACATACCTTACTGAATTTTTACATAATTTGGTCACTTTTCAAAGGGGTCAGACTTGTCAATAAAGTCAATTTAATGTTCATTTCAGGTCAGCTTGGTGCATAAATCTCATCGTTCCAGGCAATAAGAGCTATCAGCTGGATGATAGAAGAAAGATAGAGACCAAACCAGATTAGATTAGGTAGAACTCTAGTAATCTGGTTTGGTGTTGTCTCCATCTTGCAAAAAACCAGCTGATTTCAATAGAACAGCATACAGCCCAGGCGTGTTTTCACCTAAAGGCCAGTTGCGGAAGTATGAATTCTCACCTTCGGATTCGCCACTTTGCCAGAAGTGACATGTACCCGACCTCACCAATAGGAATTTATACCCCCATCACACCTAGCCAGAATCACGCAGAATCTTGTCAGAATGACGAATCAGCGCACATCTGAAAAGTGTCGGGTTTCAGTTCCAGAATGTTCTGACCACCATCTGCGAGAGTCCACACAGTTGGTCAAAATCGGCTGGCAGCCCTGAGTGTGATGCACATGTTCAAAACTCTCCGGGCGCCGTCGAGATGGGGCACCTATCCAGCAGCGGTCCATGTGCAGTCTGAGGCTCATCTGACTGCAATTTACATATTTTGATGGTGGAAAAACAGGATTTGAGCACATACGATGGAATCACGAGATGGATCTGGCACGGCAAAGCCTGCCGGTATGACCTGCACGTACCACATGTAATAATGTCCTCCTCACGGAGTACAAAGGAACTGTTAAAATGTATGTGGCACACCATCATGATAATAATTATGAATTATTATCATGTACAGTGAATGTGAACAGCAGCTATCAAACCAAAAGCACCGTGTGCTACTGTGCGCACACCACCACAAATCTGTACAGGCTGTTATATCCACAATAGACCTTACAGTACAGATATTGTCCATTCCTTCCCATGGGTGATGTAAAGCATGTGAACTACTGTCTCCGTCATATCTCTATATACCACGGGCAGCTGCGCTTCTCTGTGGGCTCATGCGTAGTAACGTGTCATTGTACGCGTCAGGCATAGAGCTGAACGGATCTCACACTGTAATATGAACACCTCCTAACGCTGTAGGAGATATGACATGGAACTGTTGTGCCAGGCAGTTACATAATTAATAAACATGAATCTCACCTCCAACAGCGGTCCAGGAGTGTTTCACAGTGTGGACATGGAGCGAGGACCGCAGCCTGTAGTTAAAATCCTCTCACCCTGCTGCTGTGTGCTGGAAACAACCATGCCAAAAATAAATCCCATGTGATGATCCAACCATCATGGTGTCCAGAGTTGCGTTGTGCTGCTGAAGTGAGCCAAACACACAAAAAAAGAAATTAAAGTTCCCTGGAAAATCTGCGTCTGATGCATGGGACAGCATGGTCCACTGCTAGCAAACTTTCAGTAAAACTGTCCAGTGGCATGCAGCGTTATGCATATACACACACACAGCTGACCCCATGCGTGTGCACGGGGTTGCACGTGCACCATGTGCACACGCGTGCTGCACACTTCTGTAGTTCTACCCTTCTTTTCTACCACTAAGACAGGCACCCCTCCCCCATTTTTCCTTCTTCTGCTGTTGTATTATGTTGTTCAGGATATATATCTTGATACAAAAATGTAAGAATACTGTATGTATTGTGAAACTTTAAAAAGTATCACATTAGTTGTGTGGTGGTACCTTCCAAAAGGTGAAGTGGCTACTTTGTTTGAAGATGCCATCTGGTGCTATTTTAAAGCATCTATACAAATTACAGTGTATTTAAAATAAAAAATTCTAGTATTGATACGTAGTCATAGTAATCATAGTCAAGTAACCATGTCTCGCTCACTGACCCAGTTGTCTGAACCTGCACCTCAGCGGGTTCAGACATACTAGCAAGGTTGGGTAGGATTACTTTGAAAGAATACATGTGGATTACATTTATGTACATACATTTGGATTACTTGTAATCTGATTACTTTTGGATTACATTTCAAAGTAATCCTACCCAACCTTGCATACTAGGCCGATCAAACCTATGATGCTGAAAATTGAGCATGTTTGTGCTTATGAGAAACTTACAGGCAAGCGCAGACAAACATACATAGAGATACAGGCAAAAGAAAACTAGATTCCTGAGTGGAGCATAGTATGTTTGCAGAAATTTAGGTTTAACGATTGTGATCCGTAATGCCAAATGCCTTATTTGCATTTTGTCCCTTCAAAAAACCTTTGCCACATAGGAGGAATGCACTTGATATATAACTGACTATTTTAACCCCAAATGCTAATAACCATGACAACCGTATGAATGGTTTTCAAAGTAGGTTTCTAAGAAATACTTTGAATGTATCGGATAATAAAACTATATCATGCACTTTATTTATTTTTTAAAATGACACAGTCACTCAAACACTTTTGTTTACTATGATCTATCATAGCCTCTTTATTGCAGTCCTCAATGGTTTATTTTTTCCTTTATAATTAATTTGAAGTTGATCTTTCCTGCCTGATGTGTGTTTTGTTGGTTAGCGTTAGACAGCAAGGTCTCTATGGAATACCTAAAGTTGGCATCTTTTCATTTGTCATGTTGAGTTGTACTTCAAACTCACCGTTCTAATAATAGATGTGAAGAATTTGTCATTGAGATGGATTCCATGTGTTTGCTCACTTGCTTTATAGTAAAAAAGTAGAAAAAAGGACCTTATAACATTATAACATTGTTCTAAAATGGATTAGAAATAGACTGTGTCTGAATGTCTCTTTTTGTTTGTTTGTTTACAGCCACATTGAGTCTGATTGTAGTAATGATAGGAGTTTGTCAGTACATTATATTCCCAGTCTGTCTGTACCATGTTAATCAGAGGATTTGCTGCAATGTGAGTAGGTGGTTGGTACCAAAGAGGACAAGTAGCAGAATAACAACGCGCCATTACAGTTTCACCTAGAAGGCACTCACAGAGTGCATACATGTGCCAAGGTCCACCCGACTTACTTTTTAAATCCATTGAAGTACACATGGGGTGCTGTTTACCAAAGTCCAAAATAGCATTAAAATCAATGGGAGGCCTTATAAAATATTACATAAAATAGCGTGCTTCAGCACTTAGTACCCCTTGGCTGATGAGAAGTAATGTGGGACAAGACCACAAATCTTCAGTAGGTTTCTTCTCCACCCCAAAGTGCATCACTACCACTCCAGTAATGAACATCACATAGGTTGTTCAGGTGATATTGTGTTTACAGATAGGTTCTGAAGAAACTGGAAACGGACACAATTTTTTAATTTTGCCTGTTTTGAAATGAAACAGTCAAGGTGTCCTAGTACTGTGGACTTTCAGCGTTAATTCTAGTGGTTAATCAAAAAATATCATTTCATAATGATGACCATTTTTAGACACCGTCATTTTTAAAGCCTGGAAGTACCCTGCTGGCTCCATGCAAAATTCTGCCTGAAGAGGGGAGTGGGCCGATGCACGAGCATGACGAATAAAATGTCTGATTTCTTTGCAAATGAATAATCACAAATACTCCATCCGTTTGTGTCTGTTTTTGTCCTCGTCTCATTCATTAAGTGTGTTTCTTGTAAATTAATTTAATGTCGAGTGGGTGTTTAACCATCTTTCTTCAAAAAGGGGGTGGACTGATGCTAGGCATCCTCCGACAGGTGAATACAGTAATTGAACAACATAAAGATGAGAATTATTATTAATAATAATCAACATTTTGCACACAGTTCTCTTTAGACCAGCCAGCCAGGAGTTGGATACATGAACATTCATAAGTCACTGAATATGTTTTGGATCAATCATTAAGAAATACAAACAGTATGGTGTAGAGTAAGAAAGGAACTGATATGATTTGCCTGATCATACTAGTCCAGAGTTTGATTTATGATGCACTCATATTTAGATTGACACAAGAGGCAGATACCTTTTCTGTTCAGTTTAATTTATTTAATTTATATAGCGCCAAATCACAACAAAGCTGCCCCAAGGCGCTTCACACAAGTAAGGCCTAACCCTTACCAACCCCTAGAGCAAGCACACAGACCACAGTGGTAAGGATGAACTCCCTCTGAGATATTGAGGAAGAAACCTCAAGCAGACCAGACTCAAAGGGGTGACCTGCTTGGGCCGTGCTACCGACACACTTGATAATACAAATATGGAGGAAATTTTGGGAGTCCATGCTGGTGTCCAGGATGGGAGGCTGGCTGGGAAGGGGGTGGGTGGGTCCACAGTCATATAAATTGCTGAACATGATGCTGTGTTGATACGTTAAAGCATGAATATTATGTTGATGTCTGATTGAATAAATATTTCACATGGGCTTTATATTTTTTTCCTTTCAGTATCTGGGTTGTATAGAAGTCCTGCGGTCAATGAGATCTCTGGACTTTACCACCAGATCACAAATAACCAGGTATGTCAACACTAAATTTCAAAATTAAATGGGTGTATGTAGCAGAGTTACTAGCAGGTTACTGGGATTTGTGTATTTCCTTTTGAACAGCGCACAGTGTACTTTTATTTGGCTGCCTTTTAATCATGTGAACAAACTCATAAGCCGGGAAACATATTATTTGTGACAAGTTAAAACAAAAATGGTGATGTCCAAATACTTATGGACACAACTGTCTGCTCTCTTGTTTGGAGCTTTGCTGTTGTAAGATTGTGCACTAAGAATCCCTAAAGAAATTACATTTCTGTCATGAGTGTATTTGTTCCGTTTAAATTTTATGCATGAAAGCTCAATTTTTAATTTATTTATTTATTTTTAATAAACACTGAAAACAGTTAAAGTATTTCACATTTCACTCAGTGAAAATGCAGGAAACAGTTCCAAATGCAGTACAATTACATATTCCACGCTTTAACCCACATAAAATAACATGGTCAATATGATTTTGGCTCCAGTCATGTTGACTGAAGCAATTTGCTTATTTTGCAAAGAAGGTTATATTTTCAATTGCACATTTTTTCCTTTTATTTGTCATCTTTTGGCAGGATTAGGGTTAGTGTTAGATAAAGTTACACAAAGTTAGCTTTATTATATTAGTTATTAGTTTTTATGAAGGCATTTTAGGGCCACTTTAAGTTCTTCTTTTTTTTTTTTTTTTAAATATAAGTCACAATATTGCGAGAATAATGTCTTAATTTTATGAGGAAAAACTCATATTATTATGAGAATAAAGTCAAAATATTATGAGAATAAAGTAATATTACTAGAATAAAGTCGTAATTTTATGAGACAAAAACTTGTATTATTACAAGATTAAAGTGTAATTTTATGAGGAAAAATCTTAATATTACAAGAATAAAGTCATAATATTAGAGGAATAAAGTTGGATTCATATGAAAAGCAATAAACCTACAGACTGCCAGTTCCAGCCATCTCCTCCTCCACGAAGAGGCGATTTCTGGAACTACTAACCGCCAGAACTATATGCAAAGTCCGTGTGGTTCCTCCTCCTTAATACACATTTTTGCATTATTCTTTCAGAGTTCTGACAACTAATGATGATGTGGTGCAGATGGCCAAAAGATGATGTATTTCCTTATTTGGAAAACTTATCTTGAGTACAAACTTAACAAAGTGCTCCACAGATCTTATTTTGAGATGCAGAGTTTTATTCTCATAAAATTACAATTTTATTCTTGAAGTCTAAAAAACAAAACCTCAATGCGGCCCTAAAATGCCGTCATAAGTTTTAGATTCAGATGTCAGTTAGCTTCATCTTGCTAGTTTTATATTGACAAGGCTTTGTATTAAAGTTAGCTTTTGAGTTATCTCATTAGTTAAATTTTAACTTGCTTTTTATCGTATTAGGTTTAGATTGAGTTGTCTTTTCAGTTAACTTTATGCTTATTTCATGGGATGCAATCCCTTAGCAAAAAGTAGTATACTTAAAGTTCATTTTATTAAGTATGCTTCAGTATAAGTATAGCAAGTATTCTACAGACTGCGTACTGTTAGTATACTAGAAAGTACACAATTTAATACTTAAGTTTGTTTTAAGTTTGCAAAGTACACTTTAAAGTATACAACAAGTACACTCATCTATATACTATCAATGTACTTGGTATATCCCTCTTGTATGCTTAAAGTATACCACGCGTACACTTATCAATGTATTTGATATAGCCCTCTCCTATGCTTTAGTATGCCACAAGTGCACTTATCGATATACTGACATTGTACTAGTTGTATACTTTGAGTCCCTATTTTTAGTTTATTATCGTATACTTAAAGTATACTGTTATACACATTGGTTATTTCACTGTTTACTTTTTATACTTTAATTTTGCTTGGCATATTACTTGTAGCTTACTATTTATATACTGAAAACATACTCCTTAAAGTATTCTTAAAGTTTACTCATACTGTATGTACACAAGAGTGTGATGCATTTAAAAAAATCACAAGACAGAATATTGAAAACAAGTTTGATATATTTTCAAACATTTCAAAAACAAAGACCTATGAAATCAAGTCCTTCCTTTGTGGAGAAAATTAAAGGAAAAAGTGCATGTAATATGTCAACATAATGGTCTCTCCAAGATCAAGTCCTTATTTGTAAAAATGTAAACAGCGTCTTCAACTGAGAACTAAGTCCTTCCTTGCCAAAAAAAGGTAAGAGAAAAGTGGGAACCTTTGGAACCAAAAATAAATAACTACATAGAAAAAAATCTGGACATTTATGAGTTCTTTTTAGTTACTTGAGTCAATGGCTTGACTTAGTATATCTTGCTCCAAGTGCATAATAAGTGTTAGTACTTTGTGGAAGAAAGATGTAAAAAGTATACTAAACTATAAGTATAAGTTTTAGTATTAAAGTATAAGTGTAAGTCTTAGTATTAAAGTACTTAGACTTAGACTTTTGTTTATACTTTTCAGTATAAGCCAAGTATACTTCATGATACTATTCTTAAGTATATAAAATATAGTTTATAAAAAGCCACCTTCAAGTATACTTCCTCAATTTTAATAAAAAATAAGTATACTCATAGTACATTTGAATAAACTTCTTTTTGCTAAGGGATGGTTAGCATGTTTGCCTCATAGCAACAGGTTTATGGGTAGATCAACCATATGTAGTCAAGTTCCATTCTGTGTGGAGTGTAGGAGTTCTCTCTGGGGCTGCCTGGGTTTCCTCTCACTATCAAAATGTGCACATTAGGTTAATTTCCCAGCAGATGTTGGGGTAGAATTAGCATTTCAGTCACTTTTACAAGTATTCACACATTTCTAAACCACCTGAGGGTGTACGCAGATGTAATGATGTTACTGTCACAGGAAAATGACAATGCGCAACTTAGCATGTGGCTGTTAATGTGATGAAACCTTCGAGTCAAATATATCCTGTGACAAACGATCAACATGTGAAAATTCTTTTGGAGATCCAGGTATACGTCTGAATCTTTTTCAAGGAGATGCATTTGGACCGATGTGATGTAACTTTTCCTGTTTTACTTATAGCAGTATTGCTCTCATGCTAAATTCAAGGGCTATTTGACCTCGGCGTTCTGGACATCTGTCAAACCTGATGGCAACATAACTGCGATTGCGTGGTTGTATGTCGTCACCATGTTGACGTCATCTTCGTTCTCTGCAGGGAAGCCATCAGTCTGGTGTGTGAGGCTGTTCCTGGTACCAAAGGAGCTCTACGGAGAGAAAGGTAAACTAGATCCGACACAGAGCTGAAAATAAATGTTACTGAAAAGAGGGTGTAGTGCTTTCAAAGGTATCCTGTGCGTTTGGATGTAGCACCCCGGATTGTTAGCCTAGACCTGCTCACATTGTTTGACTCCTGTCATTCTTTAAAAGAATCTTGCGGAATAATATTGTGCGAAAGTAAATTGGGACATGTTATTCTTTTGCATTAACTTCAATATGTATATGTCGCTGACATGACGAGTGAAGCTCTTCAGCAACTCACTATGTTATTTAGATCCTTCAGACTTTTTTTTGAGTAAATGCTTCGGTGGAGCATGAGCATGACTAAAACCTTTCAGCTATTATGTTAGAAAGATTAAAAAAGAAAATAAGATTATAAAATCAAACCTTCACTGTGCCTTGTGATAGAATCACTACGATGACCGCTCCAAGATGGCGGCCGCGCCTCAACAGCCAATGTAGCACTGGTACCACAGTCTCTTATACAAAGAGACTGGTAGTATGTTTTTGAAAACATGGCTGTGATTGGTCCATCTGATTCGCTTTGGAAGCGAGACAAAGGAACACCTCTGTTTCGGCGTGTCAGAGGACAAGTTTGGAAATGTCCAGCTCTCCACAATTCACTGATACTTACTGGACTGGTAAGCACTGAAAGCCGAGATAGACATGTCCAATCTTGTCCTCTGACACGCCGAAACGGAGGTGTTCCTTTGTCTCGCTTCCAAAGCGAATTGGTCGTGACGCGCGAAGCCTCCACGCGGCTTTCCATGACAAAATCTCTTGTTAAAAGTGAAATCTGCCGGAAAATGGCTGATGTCCAGCTCTTGTGATAACCAGAGAAAGAGCACACGACGGTCTCGTATCCACAGAGCCATCAGCTCAGAAATGGTCCGGTGGCTTGTGCCGTGTCGTCGCAGCTTGGAGCGCGGCGCGCTGAGCGTCCTTAAAGGAGTCCATAAAGCTGTACTAACAGACCTTATTCTCTGTGAAGCTTGTAAAATTTTCACCGAAAGCCAGATAAATTTTTCGAATAGTTTCCAGGTGCCAGTCTCTAACAGCTTCTGAAAAAATTCTGATGGAAAAAAACCCCAAATCATTCCGCCATTTCCAGACAATGAAAATTCGACGACGGGGCGGGACCACTCCTTCCACAAGGCGTGCTCACAGGCGAATGACATCACCGAAAGGCGTGGAAAAACTCACGCATGCGCACAAGGGTTCAAGCTTGTCTGACGTGAAAACATATGAATCAAATCCATATAGTTTAAAAAAAAAAAAAAAGGTACGATACTTTATGGACACACTTCGTACTTTGACTACAGTTGACACTTTCTTGTTGTTTGTGGGGAACGCCTGGGCGTACTTGCTGAAATGATCACCACTGAGACATTAGCCGCTCCCTGCAAATCTGGTTTGATTAACAAGAAATCAATGCGTACCAAGTCCAGTGGACCACTGCTTTTTCAGGGAGTACGAGCTGAAGGACTTCCTTTTCAGTTGGCCTCACTGACCTCCTATACAACTGCCCATTTTTCAGCTGCAACTTTGCTCCTTCACGCTGAAGAAGAGATGTTTCCATGTGGGTGCTCTGAATTGTGCAGAGCCATCTTCTGGCTCTTATCTCCTATTTGAAGCTTCCAATTGCCTTATCTGAGTCCTGGTCCTTCTGTAGTTCTGACTACTCAACTGTTCCCCAGGAATTTCATACAGTCAGACTGGGTTCATGTGCATATCTGGGATAACAGTGGGTAGTATGCCAAGCTGATCTGCACACTGTACTGAGACCTTTTTGTGAAGTGCTTTCACTCCCAGTGGAGGTATGCACCCTTCCTCTTCAGGGCTTGCATTCTTGGACAGCAGGTCTGTGTCAACATTTTTCCATCCTGGCTTGTATTGTATGCCAAAATCGTAAGTTGACAGGGCTGCTAGCCATCTATGAACAGTAGCATTGAGTTTTGGCAGTGGTGAGAACATAGGTCAGTGCATTCTAATCGGTTCTCAATGTGAACTTTGCACCATCATGAAGTTTGTCATCCGCTGCCCATTTCAGTACCAATAACTCAAGCTGATGGGCAGGGTAATTTCTCTCAGAATTGCTCACTTTATGACTGGTAAAGGCCACTGGACGATTCCTTCAGGATATTCCTGGTTGAGCACCGCATCTAAACCATCGAACCTGACATCTACATACAGAATATAACGCTTTGTTGGGTCTGCAAAGGCCAGGATGGAGCATGTGTGAGACAGTGGATTATCCTTTGGAAAGCAGCAGTGGACGCAGCAGTCCACTGATCTCCAAAAGGCTCTGACTTTTTTATAGTAGGTGGCCTGGGGCTTTGCTGCTTTCTTATCTCTCTGTGCTGGTAGGTAGCCTGTTGTCAAATCTGTCAAGTGCCTCACAATTGCAGAGTAGTTGGCAATGAATCTTCTATAATACCCATAGAAACACATAGAAGCTGCAGTCTCTTTAGGTCAGTCGGCTGCCCCCATTTTTTTGGTAGCTCTTATTTTTTCAGGATCAGTGGCTATCCCTGAGGCTGACACTTTGAGGCTGACATACTTGACCTGTGGCTGACAGAACTGACATTTGTCAATTGATAATTTCAGGCTGTATTCTTGTAACAGGTCCAGTACTATCAGGAGGCATTCCTCATACTCCTCCAGTGTCCTCCCAAACACAATAAGGTCATCGAGATGCACCAAACATTGAAGCAAATTCAAGTCTCCCACAGCCTTTTCCATTAGCTGCTGAAATGTGTCTGGGGCTCCTGTGATGCCCTGGGGCATGCGCACGAACTGGAAGAACCCCAGTGGAAATATGCAGGCTGTTTTCTCTTTGTCTACTTCAGCTATTGTATATGATAGTAGCTGTTTCTTAAGTCCAACACAAAAACCAACAGCTCCTTGTCATACTGTCCAAGGCATCGTCGATTTGGGGTAATGCGTACTGGTCGGGAATAGTTCATGCATTAAGAGTGCGATAATCTATGCACATCCTGATTGAATCATTCTTGTTCCTTGCCACCACATTTGGTGACGCATATGGGCTCCGTAATTATTCCAGCCGCAAGTAGGTTTTGCAAATGAGACCACACATCATCAGTATCAGCTGGACCAAGGTGCCTTGAACGTCCTCGGAAAGGTCAAGGGCCACTAATGCGGCTGGTATGTTCAACACCTTTAGCCAGCCCCACATCCCGTTCTCCAGCTCACTCTGCTTACTTCTTAGCGAGTCTGTCTTTCCAAGCCATGGGGATAGGGCAGTCTCGAAAAATAATGCAGTATCCATTGCGTTAGAAGACACTTTGTCTTTCTGTAGTTCAGGTACTATTTCTGCTTTGTGGACATGGCTACGACAGTGCCCTTGGGGACGAATCTGGGTTTTAGTGACTCATTCCTCAATAACACTTAAAACCTGTCCACCTCCATATGTGAAGGGAGGAGAACACAGGGAGGAACCACAACCCCAGCTGGAAGGGAGCAAGGTGCAGGGGCCTGGACTACCAATACATCTTGTTCCCAGGACTCTTTGACAGTCACTTTGCAGGTAGCAAATACAACGCCCCCTGGGGGGACTGTAAGTGGTCTAGGCCTGTCCATGTTATGTCAAACACAGTCCTCTGCAAGGCTAGATGTGAGTTGGGGTTCAGTATGTGCAGGTGGCAGTGCACACACTCGCCATGACTGGGCTGAGCCACTACTCCTTATTATGACTTTGGTCTTTGATTCATGATGGAAACACCTTGCATGGGTTCCAATAATTACTGCTGCTTGTTCTGGGCTGTTAGTGTCTGGGCACACCAGGGCCAACACAGTTTTAGACTCAGCATGTGCTCCATCATCCAAGAACTTAAGAGGCATCCACACCTTGTCCACGTAGCAGTGAAGATGAGGCGTCCACACCTCGTCCGGGTGGTGATGAAGAAGAGGCGTCCACACCTCGTCCGGGTGGCGATGAAGAAGAGGCGTCCACACCTCGTCCGGGTGGCAATGAAGAAGAGGCATCCTCACCTCATCCAGGCAATGAAGAAAGGAAACAAAAATGTTCTCCTCCTCTGCCTCAACGTCTGTGAAGAAAACGGTTGTGGTCCCTCAGATCCAGGTATCGCTGTGCTTTTCTTGTCCAGGCACAGAGGAGTGCTCTCTGTGGCTGGCAATATCCACTTGGCACACTTCAGCAATTCATTAGCCACTATGCAAATGAACAGCTAATGCTAATGACAGCTAGTTCATCAGTTGTGACTGGTTTCCAAATTGCACTTGAACAGTCCAAATATTTTGCAGCTGGCAAACACTTTTTTTTACAAATGTGTAAGGCTGTTACAGGTAACTAGTAAACTACCTTGCTCACTGTTCGTAGCTCTTCATTTCCTCTTTTTTTCCAGTTGTCCTTCGCGTGTGCGTGATGGATGGACCCACGTCTCTCTCACTCCCCTTGCTCAACCTCTCGACCTTAGTTCCTGCCCTTTACCATGACCATGAACAAGCTTGTCTGTAATACCTTGTGTAGAGGGATGTGCATTTCAACCAAACTATTAAGTTAAAAAGCATTCTTAGGGACATAGCCCTTTACCTAAAGTGACCCTGTACTATTCATGGTTTTAGAGTATCCCAGAATGCTTTGCACTGGGGAAGGAGGCTTGATAATGGCTCAGCTTAATGCTAACTTTAACACTGAAAATGCCATAGACATGCTAACACGTTAGCATCTGTCCCATTTTTAAGTTATAAAATACATCTATCAACTGTTTCAGAAGACCATAAGAGGTCGGTTTAACGTAAAAAGGTAAATATTACTCACAGACATATGCTCTTTAGGGTTTTAGCGGGGAAAAATTAAGCAAAATAAAACAACGAACCAACAAAGCAGCAGATTGAAGATCGAAGCACTGCTTCATTGGTTCAAGGTTCAAAGCAAAGCCGTGCTGCAGGAATGCTTGATTACAGACCTACTGCGGGGTCTGTAATCAATGTAGAGAAATGATCATTTTACTGGCAAACACCCCCCAAAACAACGGCCACTCTGAAGGACTGATAAGGAAAAAAGCAAAAAGGCTGTTGATGTCGATGGATTGAATCATTACTTAAGGATACCCAAAAGGAACTGGTTCCCGGCACGCAACCCTAACAGCAAGATGCTTTTTTTTTCTTTTGTAATAAAACTCACATTAACCTTCTTGGGCTTTCGCCATCGTATACGACGGCTAAGACCAAGCTTTACTAAATTATAAATAACTTTTTAATGATATGAGATAGAAACTTACTTTTTTTGCTGAAAAGTTAACTCTGCGGACTTTTGAGCCAGCCATTGGCCATCTTTGTACTCCTCATAGAAGCTGTGTGATGACGTGTGCAATGTGAGTGTCCAATCAGAATTGGTTCACCGTCACATGGTTTTCCAAAATCCAATCGTAGGGCAGATTCACCTCACGTGAAAAGTGAAAGATCGTTTTCAGGAGTGATATGTTACTAGTTGGCCCGTTTGAATAGCCCCCTGGGTGCTCCAATGAGTACATACTATCGGGCTCCAAATGTGCCCTGCGCCATTACGCACAGCGATCACTGAAAGCAGACGGAGCACACGGAGAGCCTCTGATGACAATTTCACATGCTCAAACAAAGAGTGTGTAACTATCAGGATTGCTCCACTAGTTTGCATGTGAATGTTACTGGATAATTGGCTAACATTTTTATTGTACAGTCTTTCACACAAGAACTCAGCTTACCTTTGTAAAGTGTCAACAGTTGTTTATTATAGTTTGCTGTGTGTTTTGAATAAATGTGTGGAAAATTATTTTCTGCTTTACTTTTTCCTTCCTTATTTTTGATTGTAAACCTTTATTACACTTATAAAACACAACAAAAACATATATATTCTGAAAGCACAGGTTGTCCTGAAAAAAGAGACATAAAACTTGATTGTGGGATGCAGGGAGAGCTGTTAACAGCAATAATAAAACATTTATGCCAGGCGAGTGAACTGTCCAAAAAATGCCCTCGGACCCCAGAGGGTTAAAGACTCACAATTATCTTAAACACTTAAAATACATTTTTTGGATGAACTCACCTCCATAACGACGCAGTGTTGCAAACAAGTTGCCGCACACGCTTGTTTACACTGACAACAAAATCTCTGCCTCCCCAGCGAGAACGTAATTATGCATGAGATTTGACACTGTAAAGGCATCAATAGTAGCAACTGTATGCTTTCTAATGTTATGCACATTTTAAACTCTGGGGCTTTTACCCAGGGGTTACAGAGGTAAAGGGCTGAATATTCATTTACATTTCTTCATTCTATATATATAGCATTGCTTGTGTAAGTTCTTTCTCTTGATGTTAAAAAGAGAGAGAGGGAGAACAGAGATAAAGAAGTGATCACAGAGATGGAGGGACATGAAGAGATATGGGGCTGAATGTGTGTGGGTGTAACACCAGCCCACGATGCACTGTGCCTTGTGCATGGTGCTTAGTGAGTCATGTTGCAGTGCACACTATCTGATGAGGTGGCTGAGTTTGTGTGTGGGTTGTTTTTAAAAATGTGTGTCTTGTCCGTGTGCAGATCGTGCGTCCAAAACATGTGGATGCTATTTCTGAATGTGGGGTGTGAAATGAAGCCTTAGTCTCTGCTCCAGATATTGGTCAGATCAAATGTTAGCAAAGCAAATGTAATGCAAAATTGGTGCTGACTGGTTTACCATATGTGAGAGATGAAATGTTATTTTGACAGTGGCATCAGCTTAGTTGATGCTGAGAGTTTTGAGGAAGTTTTTGCAGAGTGGTATTTTTAAGGCCTGAAACCCACCAGTTCTGTTGTGAGCACATGGTAGCTGTATGGCATGTTGACATTCATTTGGTGGACTTATTAAAACATTACACCTTGTGCACCTACTGCATAAGGGGAGTGTCCTACGTGTTCGCACGTCATGGCTACCATGAGAATACAGAATCAATCTGGCACCTATTTTTTTCACATGTGACTGGAGTGGCACACTGCAAAAATACGGTGCACCCGGAAAGTATTCACAGCGCTTCACTTTTCCCACATGTCATTATCTTACAGCCTTATTCCAAAATGGAGTAAATTCATTTTTTTCCCCCTCAAACTTCTACTCACAATACCCCATAATGACAACATGAAAAAGGGTTTTTTTTTTGGACATTTTTGTAAATTTATTAAAAAGAAAAGCAATCTGAGATTTTTGACATCCGCCAAGGGTTGACAAGGACTCATAATAATACAATAACATGCTTTTGGAGGGCGGTATGCATTTTCAGAGGTCTGACATTCACGCCAAGTCACCCGCAATGACAGATATTCACCCTCGTCTAACTCGGGCGAATATCTGTCATTGCGGGTGACTTGGCGTAGGTAGCATCGACGTAAATCTACGATACTGGCCTAGCAACGCCCCGGTAAAGTGATAATAATAAAAGATATGTGATTCACATCGTGACCTGGACTTTGCCTGGATCCGGATTCCACAACACAATCTAATAATTGCATACTGATTCAGAATGTTCCAACTGCTCAAGATGTTGCAATCTGATATTTAATTCACAACCTGAAATAAAATAGTGTCTTCCTGATTTTGGTTTTACATTGTGATGATATAAGTTTCTGCTGCAGAACATGCATATTGATCTGGATCACTCCCAACATCCAACGCTAACACGGTATTCCTTTGTACAGTAGCTACATGTGATTTAAATTTTGTCAAGATCCATCAAGTAGATTTGAGATGATCTAAGAAATGGTGAAAATTTAAGAAATGAACCAGAATCAGGATTCTGATCCCGATCCACTCCAAAATTGAATGTCTGTGGTGAAAATTTTGTCAAACTCCGTGCAGTAGTTTTGACGTAATCCTGCTAACAGACAAATAAATAAATAAATGCTGATGATTTTATTACGTCCATGGTGGATGTAAAAAATCTTCCCAGTCCTAACACCACCAATATGTGGTGAAAATTTGGTGAAAATCAAAAAAAAAAAAAAAAAAGAAGATATAGAAATATAGTGTGGAGAAAGCCTTTATCAAAGACAAATGATATGGAAAAGCTATGAGGAAAGACTGAGAAATGACACGATGAAAATGCAGTTGAAACACTTCTTGGTGTAAATACATGCACACATATGATCCTCTGTAGCTCCAAGGCCACAAACATAACAGAGCAAAGACAGTGTCAAACTATTCCACTTAAATTTGTGTCCAAACAGTAATCAGTGTTTGGTGTATAAAATCTTAAAATGAAAAAACTGAAGGCAACTAACTACCTGTGGAAATATTTTGTTTTTTAGTTTCAGGATTTCAGTTAAATAAACTTGGATTGAAAAGAAAACTGCTGCTATAATTGAAATAAGGGGTCTATAAACAGTGAGTTGGCCAAGTGGGTAAAAAGCAAACCATTTGTGGTGCGCAGTGAGTTTGATTCCTGAACTTGCACATTTGTTTTGCACATACGTAGCTTGATTTCCCCATTTATTTTCTTATTTTCTATACTCCCCAATCAAGTGAAGGGAAAAAATTAAGTTTAATGAATTGCTTTGGTTGGAAAACAACACAACTTGTTTACACTTGTGTGTATTTATTCATTGTTTTTAGGGTTATTAATTGCATTCTACTTTATATTATTCATGTATTGGGATATAGTCCATCCCATTGCAACCATTAACACAATAAACAGCAGGAAATGGAGGGATGGATATAATGATCTGAACATTAGTTTTGCAACCGTAGCATAAGTGGTGCAGCTTGTTTGTAAGGAAGAAGGTTGGCGGATCGATTCCTTATTACTATTGTTTGAGAAAATGTTGTTAATCAAGCCACTGAACCTCAAACTGCTCTCAGTCTTCATATGATAAAAGAATCTGCAACACCACCAAAGTGGATTCTTCAACAAACTTACTATTTTAGGTACATTGAAACTTAATGATGGCCAAGCATTAAATACAAGTTCAATTTTTGCAACCTTAGTCATGTTAAAACATTTGTAATCTGAGCATTCTGTTCACCTTTGACAAATGTATTGCATGAGAGAAATCCCTTTATTCCTACAAATGGCTAAAAATAAAATACCAGTATCAACTGGGCACCTGCAATAAAGCACTAAACTGTCTCATATCACATTATTCATTTGTTTATTCATTCATTTTCTGTACCCGCATACTACAGTTAAGGGTAACGGGGGAGCTGGAGCCTATCCCAATGGTCATTAGGCAAGTGTCTTTGGAAATGGGAGGAAGCCGGGACACCCAGAGGAACTCATGGAACATGGGACGAAAATGCAAATTCTGCAAAGCACCAGGTGGAAAGCAAACCTCTGTGGAGTAACAGTGCTAAACACGAAACCACTGTGCTGTTCTGTCGCATTTTTCCAAAATGCAAAATAGTATTTTGTGATTATATAGAGGAGTGGTTATTTATTTATTGTGGTGTTATTTAATTGGAGCACTTTTAATTTTGAGAACCTCAGAGCAGATAAAACCTGCAGGGACCCCCTGTGAGCTTTGATGACCACCTCAGCGGGGGCTCGGACCCCCAGGTTGGGAACCAGGGATTTAGAGCATACGTTCATTGTGGCTGATGTTATTATATTTGAAGAGCAAGCAACTATTTACCTACTGGTGGTATTCCTCAAGATTCATTGTTCATCTTTTTTATTCATTGTTCAATAAAGGCGCTGTATGTTAGCTAGTTTGGGTAATCGACAACACCGGTCACTTCCGCCTTGTTCTGTTGGTGCTGAGACACTGTGGATTCAGTATCTGTGTCTTTCTTTTGGCTTCTGCTGTTTTCCTTGGGGGTCACCACAGTGGATCCATTATGGATCAGAATGCTGATTTGGCACAAATTTTACACTGAATGCTCTTCCTGGTGCAGCTGCAGATTGCCACAGAGCAGATGCCATAGGTGGCCTCAAATTGGCCCTCATTTTTTGGAGGGACATGTACTAGCTGCCTGCTCAATATGCTATTAAATTCAGTTCAGTTCAATTCAATTAATTTCATTTATATAGCGCCAAATCACAACAAAGTTGCCTCAAGGCGTTTCACACAAGTAAGGTCTACTAACCCTCAAAGGGAGAATTCACTCTTATCTTATTTAATTTGAGATATCTTTGTTTGGACAGCATTTAAATTACACTTAGATCATCTGAAATGTCTTTGAAAGTGGTTCAGACTGAATATAAATTACATTTCAAACCAAAATGTCTTAAACTGTCTTTAACCAGTAGATAATCTCGTCAACCAAGTGTTGTATTGCTTTTAAACCAGTTAAAACGTGTTCAAAACCAGTTAAAACATACTTTACCAGTTAAATCACATTTTAAAGCAGGTAAAACCAGTTAAAGCATATTTTAAACAAGTTAAAACATATTTTACACCAATTTAAACACAGTTTAAACCAGTTAAAATGTGTTAAAACCAGTTAAAACATACTTTACACCGGTTAAAGAGTTTACACCAGTTAAAACACAGTTTAAACCAGTTAAAATGTGTTTAAAACCAGTTAAAACATACTTTACACCAGTTAAAACACAGTTTAAACCAGTTAAAATGTGTTTAAAACCAGTTAAAACATACTTTACACCAGTTAGAGTTTACACCAGTTAAAACACAGTTTAAACCAGTTAAAACATACTTTACCAGTTAAAACACATTTTAAAGCAGGTAAAACCAGTTAAAGCATATTTTAAACAAGTTAAAACATATTTTACACCAATTTAAACACAGTTTAAACCAGTTAAAATGTGTTAAAACCAGTTAAAACATACTTTACACTGGTTAAAGAGTTTACACAAGTTAAAACACAGTTTAAACCAGTTAAAATGTGTTTAAAACCAGTTAAAACATACTTTACACCAGTTAAAACACAGTTTAAACCAGTTAAAATGTGTTTAAAACCAGTTAAAACATACTTTACACCAGTTAGAGTTTACACCAGTTAAAACACAGTTTAAACCAGTTAAAACATACTTTACCAGTTAAAACACATTTTAAAGCAGGTAAAACCAGTTAAAGCATATTTTAAACAAGTTAAAACATATTTTACACCAATTTAAACACAGTTTAAACCAGTTAAGTTAAGCACAGTTTATTCCAGTTAAAACATTCAAAACCAGGTAAAATGCAGTTTAAACAAAGTCAAAGCAGGAAACGAAATGACCAAATTTAATTCCGAAAAGTGGTGCATGGTTGATGCACCATATTTTCTGGTCACATCTTTTTTGTAGTTTGCGAGGTCCTGTTACTCATACTCCAGAGTGACTTATACACTGAAAAACCACACATGCTTTATTGATAATAATAATTATAATAACTTATTTATAGAGGACTTTCCCAGGAGTCAAAGCACCAAACAAAATAAATTCAAATAATAGATGAATAAATGACAATAACAAAAAAAACTCTAAAACAATGCACAAAAAACCCAAATTGAAGAGCTGTTAATACAGAAAAAAGGTGGGACTTATATATGTGTTTTTCTTTTTCAAATAGATTTTTTTAACAGGTGCAACTTATACTCCAGAAAATACTTTAAACTGTTATATGAGGGAAAAGATGCACCAAGCTATTTTATAGTTTGATAGATATGTCTGTATATGTATATTTGTCTGCTTATGTATGTTTTCGTTTGTGTTCTCTCTCTCTGTGCAGCCTCCATCCAAAGCTCTGTCCAGTATTCTCGGAAAGAGCAACCTGCAGTTTGCTGGCATGTCCATTAACCTAAACATCTCCACCAGTAGCCTCAACCTGATGACTCCTGATTGCAAACAGGTCAGTTTGCTGGTTTTCTAAAATATATATATAATATATATATATGTGTGTGTGTGTGTGTACAGGGATGCACATAACTGGTACTCATGTGCTTGTGTGCGAAACATCATTGATACACAGCAAAGGGAAACAATTTTCCTACAGTCAGTCATTGTTTTCCTCTTATGAAGCGCTTCCTTTGTGTTTTCTGCGGCGCATTATTTATTTTTAGCATGCACAAGCACCATGAGTACCAATTATGTGCATCCTTGATATATGTGTATGTATGTATGTATGTATGTATGTATGTATAATATCAGGGAGTAATATAAGTTATAAGTGTTAATATAAGTTCTCCACTGTGTGTTTATTTCCTCCTATTTTATTTAGATGTGTACCTGTAATGTGTGTATGTCACCACATAGGGGTGTATAGGGTTAGGAGGAGAGGTTAGGCGAGCACGTCCCATTGTCCCACAAGGACAGTAGGTTATTTAACCCCTTAACACCTATTGTCGCATATATGCTACAATATTTGACTCAAATATGCAACATACCAAATTGACTAGTATGCCTGTCAAATTTGCAACATACCATTATTATTATTATAACATTATAACATAAATTATTACCAAAATACCAAAATTACTATTTATTTTTTGTGCAAAAGTGAAATTAATAATCTCAACATTATTTACCATCTACTTAAAGGTAAAAACACACACAAAACATTTTTTTTTATATACAGCTATATAAATTCAGGCATTAAGGGGTTTTAATAGATGGTCAGACTTGGTCCGACCACTTTTTACCTGCTCTGGCCTCATGTGGTGAGTTGTTGGTTCTTGTTTATTTTATTTATTTAATTTTTTCTTTGTTAGAATTTCTTTATTTTATGTTAACTTCATTTATTGTGTTGTGTTGCTTTCTAGTTAAATGGGGTATTTTGTTTTCTTTAAGCCAGACATGGCCTGCATGGGCTGACTGTTAATGTAGAGTGACAGCAGTTTGTTTCTCTCTTTTTTTTTTTTTTTTGGTACATATTTTTTGTATTAAAACAGGTTAGTTACCAGGAATAAAACCTGAAAGAAAATTGAATGTCTGTTTCATGGTGCGGATAATACAAGATTAAAACTGCTACAATAGGACGGCGTCGTCTTGTTTGAACCCCTGTGTGATATCGCAGGATTCGACCACTTCCGGGGACAGCCGGTCATTGCGCAACACAAACACAGCATCACTTCACACGGAAAATGGTGCACTCTTTTGTTTTTGGCTGCAGTCACTGATGCAGTTGTGAAAAGTGCAGTTTTTTTTGTTCGGTTCCCAGTGCAGAAGGGAAGAGGAGGCAAATGGGAGACGTTGTGTCAGAAAATTTTAGCCTGCACAGCCGCGTTCTCTCTCCTGCACAACCACCAACTTAATTTTGGGAGGGCGTTTAACCAACTTTCTTCAATAAAAGAGGGTGGGCTGATGCACAAACGGTATATACGTTTTTTTCCCCCCCCAAAGAGTATTACAGCTGAATGCAAACAATGGAATATGATGGTAATTTGTTTCTTTTCTCTAAGTTTGATGATGTGCATGCACATGTGGGTGATTGTGTATGCACTATGCACAGCGTTTGTCATTTTAAATTAATTTACGTCAACTTTATTATGCTCCTCTTGACAGATCATAGCCAACCACCACATGCAGTCCATCTCCTTTGCATCAGGCGGAGACCCAGTAAGCAGCAGTTTTTCTTTGATTGAAGTCTTCAAAGTGTGTGTGTGTGTGTGTGTGTGTGTGTGTGTGTGTCTGTGTGAAGGTTAGCTTGTCATCTGCTGCCTATTGTACTGTATCTTCCAATACGTATGGTGTTATGTGATGCAAACATTTTAGTCACCCTGGAATTTAGAGAAAAATGTAATTCAAGTTTAGAACATCTCAGATGGAATATCTAAACGTTCATATGCCATCAGAAATCAGTTCAGTCATGTTACAATTTAAAAAAAAAAACAAAAAAAAAAACACAAAATCTACACACACCCCCACCCCACCTCAGAAAAATGTGTATTGCAATGTATGTGACGACACAGGGTCACTCAACATTAAAGTGATTGTAAAAACTACATTAAATAATTGATGTGATTTTCCTCGACGTTGCAGATACCAAAGAAATAAAGTATTTTTAAAGGTGAAAAAAGGTGAAAAGTGTTCACACACTCACTTATTTATATGCTTCTAAATACAGCATATTTGATCATTTTTTATTATTTTTAAGGTAGGGCAGCACGGTGCCTTAGTGGTGAGAACTGTTGCCTGACAGTGAGAAGGTCGTGGGATCGATTTCCACGTGTGGCCTTTCTGTGTGGAGTTTGCATGTTCTCCCCATGTTTGCGTGGGTTCTTCCCAGGTGCTCCGGCTTCCTCCCACACCCAAAGACACGCAGGCTTGGTGGACTAGAAACTTTAAATTGTCCATAGCTGTGCGTGCAGGTGTGAATGTGTTTGTTTACATGTGGCCCTGTGATAGATTGGTGTCCTGTCCAGGGTGTACCCCGCCTCACACCCCATGACTGCTAGGATAGGCTCCAGCTCCCCACCACCTGATCCTGGATAAACAGTTGAAGCTGAGTGTGTGGGTAATGGAAGTAGGAAAAGTACCTACAACCACTGCACACAACTGTATATGTAGAAGGGTAGTTAAACTCAAAATACTTTGAGCATTCAGAATTATTTTAAAATATCTCAGCTCTGCACCCCTAAAATGTAACTGCATATATTCCAAGTTAGTCCAGACATTTTGACCATTGAATGACAGCCAGCACGTAGACACCAGTGTCGCAGACCGAATGGTCCCCCACTAAAAATCGATCCGCCTTTTGCTTCTTCGCATGTGTCATTTCGGATCACAGCAGCACGTCTGAGAAGGAGTCTCTTCACCCAAAGCAATCAAATTAATTAATGGGATTATTAACCATCAGATGATAAAGGTAAAACCTCTTAAATCATTCTAAAGTCAGTTTTAAGCAGAAATGAGGCTGTTTTAAGCAGAAACTCGGCATAATTCTGTAACGCTTTGATGCACAGTGAACGCATCAGCTAGCACTTTGTTTAGCCACGGCGCTCTGATCGCTTCATCTGTCTTTTATGATGAGATAATGCTGAATTTATGTGGAAATGACTGTCGTACAAAAGCTTTAGTTATCTGTCGTTGAGATAGATGATGACCAGAGTGCACTTTGAAGCAGAAATGAGGTTTAAATCTGTGAATCCGTGAAGATGGACTGATTTTTAGGGGAGACCATTCGGTCGGTGACACCAGCGATAACACTAACTAAATTCTTTGATGGTGGAGATATGACTATGATTAAATGGCTGAATTTTTTTTTATCTTTGTATGACATAACTGTAATTGTTTGAATGTGTTTTATGAATTATTTGTTGTGTGTTTGTGTGATTATAGGAAACAACAGATTTTGTTGCTTATGTAGCAAAGGACCCCGTTAACAGAAGAGGTGGGTGTTCACATTCATTAAGCGTTTTACAGCAGGACCGTCCATCCTTTTGTTGTCAGAGTTGAGCCTCATTTATGCTCCACTTGTGTACATAAATCAGTCTGTGCATTTCCAACTTGGTAATCATCACAGCCCGCATACTTCCGTGTGTCCTTTACGGTTGGCATAGAAGAAAAGACAAATATCCAGTAGAGGGCACTGCAGACCATCTTGAAAGTTTCTGACATCAAACATGGCGATGGGGGACGAAGTTACGATAATGTTTCTCCTGCAAAAGAAACGTGGTGTGTGACACCACCGAATACTTTATGACAAGATTGTTAGTGGCCTTCTTTGTGTCCTTTTGCTTTAAGGTTGTGTTTCACTGAACTTTGGCTGTACTGCCTCCACGATTACTGATGGCAACGCTCTGTTTCATTCTTATCCGTAAGCTTTTAGAAAATGGGCAAAAAATATGGACAGTATGTGCGCAGAGTGCAGACAGAAAGCTCCATTCATACCCGTATTTAACACTGAGCATAAATGAGCCTTAAATTTGACACTGTTAAAGTGACTGAAACCTTTTGTGTTTGTACCCCGTCACCTCAACAAAAACAGCATGCAGACCTACCGTTGTTAAGAAATGACACGATGTGCGCGCGTGCATGTGCATGTGCACATGATGCCAGCTTTCCTTCATTCAATGCTTGATACATTTCCTACATTATAACATCTATATATACCAGACTTGTTCTGCAGATACGTCTTTGGATATTAGTGTCATGTACCGTACAAAATCCAGGCTAGGTGACCTTGACCTTTGACCCCTGTCATATAAAACTGTTGTGTGGACCACATTTCTTGTCAAGTGGATTTGCACATGCTCCTGTCAGATTATTTTTAGGTTATTCTACCTCAGGACAGTGATGCAGCTGTAGATAATTATTATTCCTCTGCCCTTCTTTGCAACCTTGCTTACTGTGATGTAATTTATATAACTGACAGATATTTACATTTACAATATACATGTATTTGTTGTCAGGGCAGGACAGGATGAGATGTTGTTCCATAATTTTTGTGTATCATCTGAAGCTTTTGGGTAAATTATCAAAAATGGGTGTCGCGAATGTTAAAAATCCACACTTTAAATGTTTTTTTTTTGTTCTTTTTTGGGGGGGTTGGGGCGTCCACAGCGTGTCACATTCTGGAATGCTCCGACGGACTGGCCCAGGATGTCATCAGTACCATCGGCCAGGCCTTTGACCTTCGCTTCCAGCAGTACCTGCAGTGTCCCTCAAGCAAACTGTCCTCCACACCTGACAGGTGAGACACTCGCACAGATGAAACGATCAGAGCGCCGTGTCTAAACGAGGTGCGAGCTGATGCGTTCACTGTCTGCTGTGACAATCAGGTGTTCTTTCCTCAGGGTATTAAACACAGAGGAGCCACCAAGGACAGAAGAAGAGGAGGAGTCAACGGAACACCCGTACTATAACAGCATCCCTGGAAAAATGCCGCCCCCCGGAGGCTTCATCAACACACGGCTGTCCAATCAGAACACAGCAGCAGATGGGGGCCAGGTTGAAACCAGTTCATCCGCATGATCCCTAAATGTGGCTTTGTGAGATTATATCTGCACCACTTTAAAGCTACAGTATGTAGGATTTAGGGGCGTTTATTAGCAGAAATGGAATATAGCATTCATAGCCATTTGTTTATTAGTGTATATGTTGTGTGGGCCGCCAGAAGAGGAGGTACTGCTGGCCCACCACCAGAGGGCGCCCTGCCTGAAGTGCGGGCTTCAGGCACGAGAGGGCGCTGCCGCCACGGACACAACCGGGAGTGACAGCTGTCACACATCAACACCGGAAGTGTTTTAGGATCCTCGGTTCCATGTATAAATTACATGCCAGAATGAATTGATTGTTTTTTCATCCACAATGTGGAAGCCGCCACATTGCAGCACAATGTTGATACAGTAGCCCAAAAGGGACATACTCCACTTTTCGCATTTTACAGCACAGTCAGAATACTGGCGAAGAAGAACCAGTAGTTAGTTGCTCCTCTATATATTCTCTACTGGTTGTTAGCACATGCTAACGAGTTTGTCCCTCATTTTTGCTAAAAGGACGTTCATACATGTGGCTTAGGACCCTGTCCCACTGGCGTTTAGGAGGATTTGCATATGGATTGCGCACAAAATTGGCTCATATTCGCTTAACATCCCCAGTATGCGTGAAACATGCTTGTCTGACTCGGCTGACACCCGCACACGTCTGCAATTATCCGCAGAGGCACGTTTTTCTGTTACCAGGATTTTTGAGCTGCACAAAATTTTGGCTGCAGATGACATCCGCCTTACATACTCCATACATCCTCAATACATACACAATACATACTCAATCTATGCGCTGTATATTCGCCATCATCTGCTGATATCCGCAACTAACAGTTGCTTGGCAGCGGACTGGGACAGTGTGTAAAGCGGATATTTTGTGTGCCCATGATGTCCACATCATGGACTAAAATAAGTTGTAGCGACTGCATACAGATTGGCCACAAATAAAACGTTTTTATTATGTCTGCCTTGAATCTGATTTGCGGCGGATGAAAATCAGATGCGCTGTGATCACAGCTGGACGCTGTTCTTTGTCCTACCGGCTGCCACGCGCTCTGCTCTGGATGCTGTGTATATAAAATAATTATTTCATGGCGGATTAATCATTTGATTCTGCAAATTGCCTGTTGAAAACGGCTCTAATCTCCTCCTGAATCAAAGCTGGGCCGTTCGCGTGCGTGAATGGCTCCAGCTGCAGAAAGCATTTTGAGCCGTCTAAAAAGGTCATTATTTGACTTGTTTATATTGTCAAGGCTTGATAAAACAGTTGCGTGTTTTTTCCTTCTTGTCTGCAGCTGTTACACTATTTATTCCTGTTTATAACAGATTTAACTTCGTGCGCGATGCATCATAACACACCCGTAATACTGCCGTGATAATCGCGATGCGTCTGATCCGTTTCCTCACTACATGCATTATACAACCATGATTGTTCATCATATATTCGCTATATATTACTAATATATCTGTAATTCATACTGGGACATTTGTCATTTTTGTCCGTTTTTGTTGCGGACGACAACGAACGCCCGTACTTTGTATACTCAATTCACGCGCAATTAATCCTCTCCCCAGGGGGACAGGGCCCTTATCACAAGGGAAGGCAAAGGAGTATGAATCCTTCTCGCCAGAGAAGCGAAAATATGAAGGGGGAAACAAAAGGGTGAGTGGTGATGTCATAATTTAATCTGCCAGGTCACCACTAGATGTCAGTAAAACATACACACTGTAGCTTTAAAAATGATAACCTGCAGATGTGTTCTGCATTTAAAGTTTTGTGTACATCCTAAATTGCCGCCGTTTGTCTGCAGATGGGTCCGGGCTCAGTAGATCAGACATATTATCAAGGGCGACACTGTGGGGAAAACTGGGGAGAAGAGAGAAAGCCCATCTTCATCCAACAGGGTACGAGCACTCCGTCACATATCATATACAGTAGATGAAAGCCATTGGTTTGATCACTTCAGCGGAGTGACGATTTGTGCACGTGTCCAGGGTCATTTGATATCAGCAACCTGCCCGATGGGCCGAAAGCCGGAGAAATGCCCACATATGTAAACACACAGCTGATCGATGCCCAGGTGCTCGCTGCGCTTCAGGCCGAGGCGGAAAATGTGACAAAAGGCATGACCGCTGCCACCGGCAAAGAGAGTCCACCAAAAGACCTTTTTGACATGAGTAAGTGTCTGTCTGTGTGTAGCTTTTGTCTGTTAATCAAAAATCTATGGAAAAATCTCACTTTTTTTTCTCCTTGTACTGTGTTCTGGAATTCCTGGAATGGGATCTGTGCTTTGTTTTAGGAAAGCTCTAATCTGACTTAGTAATTGCGGAGGTTGCCTTGCTATTGTTTCTGAGCGACTTTAGTATGGCGTTGTAATAACATTGTGTCAACATGAAGACAATCGGAAGACATCGTTAATGTTAGTGTACCGTGTCTTTTTTTTTCCTCTCTTGAGATTCCATGTTATCTTAGCGTTCACACATGAGAGATTAGTTCAGAAAAGCACAAACCGGTGGTGGGTAAAATCATAGCAAATATGTTTAACTAATAAAATGAGGTATAGCTGTTTTATTTAGGTATATCAGCAGGCTATGGTGGTGAGCCAGCACGCATAATAGAGGTGGGCGATAACGGGAATTTTGGTATTGATTCCATACCAAGTAAATACAGGCCCAGTATCGCCAATATCAATACCGATTCTGACACTTTTTCATATTTAAGCTTCATAGATCCAAAGGATCCAAAAGACCTAGGATAGAATTTCTCCAAACATTGTACGTGAGAACAAAATACTTTATTATCACAATCAACATTTTTGTTTAAAAAAATATCACTCAACACAACTTAAAACAAAATCTCCTGAGGTAGAGCACTGACAAACCACAATACAAGGGTGCGCTGCTCCGTGTTGTGTGACACAGCGCAGCGCTGCTCTTACAGTTAGAGAGTAGACTTTGATGAATCTGCATGCGCAACAGTCAGTGCGTGTGGGAGAGGAAAAAAAAGCTTGAGTATCGATCTTTTTACATGAGGATCGTTCAATATCAATACCAGCGTTGGTATCGATATTATCGATATTAGGATCGATCCACCCACCTCTAATGCATAATACCAAAGATTAGGAACCAAAACAGCTAAATATAAGCTGTATGGTCTATGGGTTTTTTGATATTTAACTCATATAAAGAATTTTCTTTGCCACCACTGTAATTTTATTTCTTAGCATTTAAATAAGGGATTCATAATATTGTGAATATGATTGAATTGATTACTTCCTATGAACGTATGACTCAATGGAAAATAGGGGTGAAATGATACATCACGTATCGTGATAACTGTACCACGTTGCCTTTATTGAATCATATTCGTTTTTAAAAATGAATGTCATGATATTGTGAAAGTCAACTGTCCATTGCATGGACAAAATACTGACCTCTTGAAATAGAATCATGAATAATTTCTAAAATATACAATACAGATAACATCAAGGATTACAATTTTACTTAAGAATAAGCCATTTCTTTAAAGTTAAAACCTTCACCACAGTTTACTTTCTGCATAGTTAGTGTGAACAGTGATGTACTTATGCATCGCACTGTGTAGCTTGTGTATCGTTACACTCCCAGAAAAGTTTAAAATGTGAAGTGAGAAGCAGCTAATGTAGGCTAGCTATTGCTAAGCGATGGAAACAAATTAAAAAGTACTTATTCCTGAATAAGTTTAATGTTATTATATCCGGCACGTCCCATTGGGAGGAGGCTCCGGGGAAGACCCAGGACACGCTGGAGGGACTACATCTCTCGGCTGGCTTGGGAACGCCTTGGGGTTCCCCCGGAGGAGCTGGGGGAGGTGTGTGTGGATCGGGAGGTCTGGGCGGCTTTGCTTGAGCTGCTTGAGCTCCTTACATCAATTATTTTTAGTTCTGCCAACTTGTTTTGGTTTACAGTGTAATTCCAGTGCCTCTGAAGCCCTGGTCACACGGCACATGGCGTTAGCTGAACGAAGGAAAAAAGTCCCAAAGCCACAAATTGTTAAGAAAAAGTGGATCAATGAGCCGACACTTCTCCCATCACCGAAAAGCCTGCGAGTGCAGAGCGCATAAAAGACCAAAACGCAACGGAAGCGAACAAAAGAAAAACAAAGTGAACGGCGACCTTGACATTGTGATCATTTCTGCAGCGATCCTGTGCTCCTCACAGCCACCTGCAGCTGCATTGTCTTGACAACAGGTTTGTCTTGACTACAACAACATGTGCGCACATGCACGTTGCAGCCAGAGACAGCTGCAACACGCGTAAATAGTTACAGTAGTTGATCAAACGTTCTTGCCGCTATGTTTCTTTTCATCCCACACATGTACGAGTCATGTTTAGCTCGTCGGCTCTTTAGTTATTGATCCGCTCAGATATCGTCAATGTTCATGCAAGACGTCTGACTTGGGCGGTTGGACGAAGTTGGACGACAATCAAACTTAACGCTGACGGTACGGGAACTACGCAAACAATGAGGAACCTTCAAGACAGAAAGCAAAACGGAATACGGACGAATTGAGGTTGTCGTCAGGATTCGTTCACATGTTTCAACAGTTTGAAAATTCCGCCGAAGTGCCAGCTACAGGAACGAAGCTGGATGAGGGTTAAGCGATGTTTCAGAAAGTCAACGTAAGTCCGGATTTCTTGTTTCATTTTGGCTTCAGTGTCCTTCCTTAGTGCTGTGTGACCGGGGCTTTAGAAGAGATCATTGGACGTTTTACTGATACGTCTTATATTGACAGTAATCCCCCCCAGGCCTCTTAAACAGATCTGTTGAGTTCTTCAGTCCAGTACAGTGCACCACCAAACTATAATCCATGCAAGCAACTAGTGTGGCAGCGTGAGGGTTATCATGTTGTGAGTTTACTCACAGAGCTTGATTTTATTTTGACTGTACAGTGGATTTTTGTAATTCCCTGTTAATCCTTTCCTTAATGATTTTTTTTTTTTTTTTTTTTGTAAATGGCATAGTTCTCAAAGTTGAGTAGAGGACTAGTAGAGGCCTAGTTCTGAAATTGAGTAGAGGACTAGTAGAGGCCTAGCTCACAATGTTTTAATCTGACTAGGATGTTAAAAAAAACAAAACAAAGTGAACATATCCTTTGAATGTCAGTAATCTATTGATACTGTTCCCTCCCCGATTTCATCATTTTGCTTCTAGAGCCCTTTGAGGACGCCATTCAGTCTCAGTCACAGGGACAAACAGAGTTCCAGGTGTCTTGTCTTCATAAGGCTGCCTCAGTGGATAACGTCAGTCCTCTACTCGTGCGCTCGTTGGCCTTTTGGGCACAGGAGGAGCTGGAAGGCCAGCAATGGTACCATGGCAAAATGAGCCGCCGCGACGCTGAAAAACTACTGAAAATAGATGGGGACTTTCTGGTTCGGAAGAGCACCACCAGCTCTGGATCCTACGTTCTGACAGGCATGCACAACGGACTTGCCAAACACCTCCTGCTGGTGGACCCTGAGGGCACGGTAAGGCAATCTTGAAGAACGAACAAATTTTGACTAAACTAGCCACTCGTTAATCTGCAGCATCCTTATGACGCCTCTTTCTCTTTCTCAAAGGTACGGACAAAAGATCATATATTTGACAGCATCAGCCACCTTATTGGCCATCACCGTGACAACAGTCTGCCGATCGTGTCAACTGGAAGTGAACTGTGTCTCCGACAGCCAGTCACAAGGAAACAGTGACCCTTGCGAAGCCTGATGGGGAAACACACGTAGGACTCTCCGAATTGTCTCCAACCATCCTGAAACTTGAAGACAAACCACGATGAGAAGATGCTTAACATCTCGCCACGATAGAGAGCGTGTTTAGAGAGGGGTGGGGGGGGGGGCATCAGCCTTTGGTCACTTTTCCAGGTGTCACTCGCTGGAAGATTTGTTTAAAGATAAAAAAAAACATAATAATATTTATAGAACTGTTATTTTGTTGTGACGACTGAAATGCTATATTTTTGAGAAGACATAGGTGCATTTGGACACAATATCTTGATTTGGTGTTTTAAAAAGAGACAAAAAAAAAATTGTCTTGTAGTTTAGATGAAGTGCGAATCAAACCTCAAAGAGGTGATTACAAGAGTATTTTAGAATAAATAAGCCAGAAATATTAGTTTTGTCTGTCAAGCACAAACACGTTTCTACAGCTGCAGTTGGCTAAGAGTTTGAAGTGGAGAGTGTTTCAAACTAATTCTGTTTACATGAATCACTTTGAGAAAGTTGACCTTTGACCTGCTCAGCAGCGCGATGGCTCACACATAAAATCTGCTTTTTGTTGGGGGAGTGCACTTGAATGTGTTTTTTGCTTTGCAGTTTTGAGGTGCAAACAGACATTCTTCATAGTGCTGTCAATGGCTTTAAAGAGAAACTTAAAAAAAAAAAAAAATTCAATCCAAGTATTTCCTTGTGCCACTGCAGCCGCATGACTTAAAACCAACCGTTTTTGTGGACATTATTTGTAGACCTTGATACCCTTTTATTTCAAAGAGGTGCTTGTGTATGCTGACACTGTAACATATTTACGCTTTTCCAACCGTGATTTATCTCCGAATTGGTTTTCTCCTGATTCTTCTTTTAGGTGTGTCGTCAGTGATTAGTTTTGGGGCTTGAGTCATGCAGTGAATATTTTCATATTCTTAACTTTATCCCTTCCCCTTTTTTTCCTTTTCTGTGAAGTTTTAAAAGCTTATTAAGAAATGAAATAGCACAATCTGAAAGGTAAACTGGTTAGATCATCTGTGTTAGTGGTACTGCTAATATATTTACATAACTTATTTATTTATTTATACCCAAAGAGACTAAATTAGACAAAATTTTGACATGGAATTTTAAATCTGAGGCTTTATTCACTTCACTATTTGGAAATTGTCCAGCAAAATCTCTTATTAGATGTCAAAACAGAAATTCTAACAACAATGTAGTAACAATGTAGTTGAACTCAAGTTGTGTTTGTAGAGTTGCAGTTACCATTTTGGGATTACGGCCATGTTTTTATTGTCCCTCAATTTTCAGAGGTCATCAGTAATCGAGTGATGTAAATATGTTATTGTTAATAACAAATCTTCACTTTTGCAACCAGGGGATGGATACATGAACATTCACAAGTTAATGAATATACCTTATAGTTCCTTCACATCAATCATTAAGAAATACAAACTGTATGGTACTATATGGCAAATCTGTCTGGAGTAGGCATTTCTTAAAAACCTACTGTCTGCATAAGGGGGAGATGAGTGAAGGAAGCCACAAGAACACCCATGACAACTCTGAAGGCAAATGTAAGACTCAAGCCTAAATTTGATCCCTCTTTGTTCTGTTCAGCCATAAAGACGTGACGGGTGATGCAGTATGCAAAGCTCTCACTTCCCCAGTTTCTTCAGTCACATCCACAGACACATATAACTTCTTCAGCATTGTCATGGATCTCCTGGTGGCTTCCCTCACTAGTCTAGGTTTCCCATTTGAGAACAGCCTACTGATTGATGTAAATGAAGTCCAAGACATAATCAGTGACCTGGAAATGTTCATGTATCCATCCCCTAATTTGGTGAAACAAAACTGGCACTAAATGTAATGATTTGAATTCACCATGCCCCTACCCCTTATAACTGTTCAGTTATTTATGGGCTCTGAAAACTGAGGAATGATATAAAAAAAATGGCTGTAATTCGTAAATGGTAAATATCAAGACTGTACTACAACACACTTTGTTCCATTTCAACTCAATTGTGGTGGTGCAAGGCAGTAAAACAGAGGTAGAACTACAAAATTTGTGATGTTGTCCAACTACTTTTAGACCTATTTTACATAGGTAATTCTACAGTAACGGAATTACAATGGGAGCAAGTTTTTAATGGTAAGCTAAAATATGGCCAGATTTTTTTTTTCTGTCACATAAATATATACTTCAAGTACTACAAAGGGAATCAAGCAGATGAGTTTTTTTGAGCATTTTTTAAATTGCCAGATCAAACTTCATTTGCATTTTGCAGTCCACATATGCTAATTTGATCCATTTATTTGGATTATACTCATATACACTGGCTGTGGAATTCAAATTTCCAAATGGATTGTCAAAAAGCGTTTCTCTCCTGATTCTCTTTAATGCTCTCATACTTGAAAGTCGTCAGGATTCTGATGGATACCAAATGAACAAAGTGTTGTGTTTGATATGCACCGGACATCATAGTTTAACCAAAATCATGATATCGATGAGTTTGACGAGACAGATGCAATGTAATATAGTGTGCCTGTATTTTGCTGCAAGAGAGTGTGTTAGTAAATGCATCTCACGATAAATCATGTTTGGAGGGCCATACTAAAATACAAAATGGACCAAATGTTACAAAATGGAGCAAACTGGGGCCTAAAATTACAGTGCACTCAGTTATGATAAAAAAAACATTATAGTGCAGCAGGTAACTGAAGCAATCGTTCAAATGGGGAAACAAGCACCAAATTTGACACAAATACTCCTTAAACTTTAGTCTTTTGAAAAAACCCGCTTGCCACTTGAATTGTCAAAAGGCAGCCAGGTAGGGGTCAATTGAGGATTTACACAGGGGTCAAAAACTGAAAATGCTCTCATCATATTGAAACCTATACCACGTTATTGTCTGATCATAACAGTTCCAAAATGGTATAGGTTGGGCTATCTACAAATGAATGTTCTGGAGTTATGGGGTAAAAACAGCAGGAATGGTGACAAAGGTGAGTTTCAGTTTGTACAGGGGTCAAAAGTTAAAGTTACTCCAAGTTTGGTAAAAGGTGGTGCAAATTATTAGTTGAGTTAATAGGGTTTCAAAAAGGAATAGTTTGCACCATGTGCCATCCATAGTTATCATGTTATGGGGTAACATATGTCACATGTCATAGATTCCCTTACCAAAAAATAGTACTGATAAGTATATAAAAAGTAAACTAGAAGTATACTTGAAACATACTTGCATATACTACTTTTTGGTAAGGGTTCCAATGGATGTCAACATTGTTTGACCTATACTTTGGAGATCAAACATTCATCACAGTCAAAACTATTCCATTTAATAATCCTATTAGCTCAACCAGTAATTTGCACCACTTTTTATCAAAATTGGAGTAACTTTAACTTTTGACCCCTGTACAAACTGAAACTGACCTTTGTCACCATTCTTGCTGTTTTTACCCCATAACTCCAGAACATTCATTCGTAGATAGCCCAAACTATACCTTTTTGGAATCATTATGATCAGACAAATAATGTGGTATAGGTTTCAACATGATGAGAGTATTTTAAATTTTTTGACCCCTGTGTAAATCCTCAATTGACCCCTACCTGGCTGCAGGTAGGGGTCAATTGCTGTGGCAAGCAGGTTTTGTCAAAAGACTAATGTTTAAGGAGTATTTGTGCCAAATTTGGTGCTTGTTTCACCATTTGAATGATTCCATTGTAAATATTCTGGTATCTGCTGCACTAATTATATCATGGATTACTCACATAGCAGGTACCCTGCTTTAAGCAGACGTAGCTGTTAATTTATGCCAGATGGCAGCACTTTATTGTGTCCTTAAAGGAGTATTATAGACTAATTTTATGACCTTACGTGGGTTCGGGTGGGCTAAGTATGTATTTCATGAAATTAACGTTTATTGTCCCCATTTCGTACATTTCGTTACATTTCGTATTTTAGTATAGTCAATGTTTGGAAGGGTTAGCAAAGTGTCATATTCAGCATGTTGTGACAAATTTTTCCCACCGTGGTTTAATCTGATAAGGTTTCCTAAATAACATTTGCTTTTTGCAATTTTTTTATGTCTCATCATGAGAGAGAAATACACAAATGTGAAGGATTACTTCAGATTTAGTCTCGAGTACCGAAGACAGAAAATGCGTAAAGGTTTGACTGGAGCGACTTGAAGTTGTCGCTCTGATGATGTGGCGAAATGACACAACCAAACATGCTGGAACACATATGAGGGCATGGCTTTTTATTTTTCCACTTTTCTGTTGATGAAAATGTGCCTTTTATTTGTACAAATGGTGTTTTCAGTTCTCTTTCACTCGAAGTGCAATAGCTGATCTTAAATGGGGCATGCCTGTTGACTAGAGGTTGTGTTTTGCCCTGCTGTGTGTTGCTGCTTGAGACTATTTTCTCTCCGTCTCTCCCTCTCTATTATATATTATAAATGTATCATTTCCAGATTCTAAATGTAAATCTTTGTCAGAGGGAATCACACAAAAACTCACTATTTTGGAAAAGGTATAAAAGAAGCGTTAATAAAAACAAAGAAGTCCAGATGATGTTTACAGATGGCTTTTTGGTTGTGTGGGTTTCTCTTTATTTTCTACAGGACTGTTGGCAATGAAACTGTAAACGTGCAGATGTGGCTTTTTATCTGCGCTACAATCGATACCGTATTCCATGCACTTTGCAATGAAGTGTTCAAATTTTGAGTTCCTGCCAAAAAAAAAAAAAAAAAAAAAAAAAAAAAAAAATGCAAGTGACTTAATTTTAATGGTTTTACTTTTTTTTTTTTCACTGCTATGGTTTTGTACTACAATATCTATATAACAGAATGGCAATCTTACATTGCCAATATTATCAAAAATTTGCCTTTCACAATGAGGGTTAATGTTAAATTACAAAAACATTGACTTGTAAAATCTGGACATATTTCACCTGAAAATGCTCCTGGATGTAACACACGTCAGACAACACTCACACAGGTGTGTTAGTTGCTTAAGTGTGTTTGTATGATTTGTCAGTAATAAAGTTAGTAACATTTACAACATTTTTTTTTTCCCAAAAAAAAAAAGTGAGAAGGGAGACTAACATTTTAATAAAATGTTAGATCATAGCTTTTTAAAAAGTATTTTTGCTAGTTCAAAGTTGGAAATTCTGAGTTCCCAGTTGTCATCGAATGCAGCATGCAGTTTGGCCTTTACGTCCTTATTATCGTCTGGAAAAAAAGAACAAAATTCATATACAGAGAATCACGCTAAATTAAATATTTTACCAGCAATAAAATTAGCGGTAATTTTGTAATACATAAATAAACGGTTTCAACACAGAAAACTCAGCAAAAAAACAAAACAAAACAAAACAACTGCACATTTCACATGCTGCATTCACGTGCCTCAAGACTTTTGCTGGCTTTATGTGGACCAGCTTCATGCTTACAAAACTTTTGTACACACTTCGGACACCATGGTACTACTGTAACGATAATGTTCTGCATATGTGCCATGTATGTTTTGAAAATTTTTGTTTACCACCGTTATATACCAGCAGATGGCGCTGTCTTATCAATACTACTGATGTATAAATTCATTCTTATGCAATGATGAATTGGAATCGCTTTCCCCATTGTTCTGCTAACATCATTAAATCACATTTACAATTAGCTGAACAGTATAATTCTGAATTTAAGTAATAAATACATTTTCATAGTTTTTGTTTTACACTGCCGCTTATTTTTGTTTGAATGTCATATCCATCACTGAAGAAATAAAATTTTAAGAAATAAATCTTTATGTCTGATTTAGAGTCAGACCTAAATTTATTTATTTTTTTTGTTTTTAATGACACATTCTGTTGACACATTTCCGTAATTTAAAAAGCCTCCAAACTGTAGAGAAGCTGGCATGCAGGTGTGGAGGCCTATTTCTGCTGGGTGTATGCTGAGGGAAGGCATGAAAAAATGTCAAAATTCTACAACAAATATTCAGAATTTCTAATTCCTTTCTAAAAATCAGGAGGCAAGTCAAAATTGTGACTTTTAAAGCCACAATTACAAAATAAAAATCACAATTTTGACTTCCCAGTTAAAACTGTGCCATAAGACAAAACTTTTACCTTTAAAGTGAAAATAATGAGATTTCAAGTAAGCGGGTACAGAAAATGAATGACTGAATGATGAGATTTAAAAAGCCATGAGTTAGATTTCCTAAGTGAAAGCTGGTGAAAAAGTGCAAAGTGAAATTTGGACTACAGAATTTAACATACAAACTAAAACTCATGACATTCAAAATTTCAACATTCTATGTCTTTTAAGTCTCTGAAGTCAAGACTTTGTATTCTAAAGTAAACATTTTTGAGAAGCAAAAGTCAAATTTCTGAATTTTTAAATCAGAATTAAGACTGTAGAGCAGCAATCCAAATGTTTCCTGACACTTTCACTGAGACAAAGATTTAAAAGTGGCTTCAGGTTGCATGAAAGATACTGAATAAATGTAGCTGGGGTGTCCCTCAACAAAGTGGTAGGCATTTTTGGTATGGGGGTCACATTGGGTTAAAATGTAAAAATGCTGAAAAAATGTTGAAAAATATATCAAATTATTTGTATTGTCAGACAGAATCCAAAAATATATACTTTGCCTTATCACTTACCTTCTGATTAGCCACTCTGACCAGGGAAGTGGAAAGGTCAGTGTATTTTTGGACAAGAGCTTGAGCATGAGATGCAGTGTAGCGTATGTTCTACCAGAAGACTCCTATTTTATTAATAATATCTGTAATCTCCTAACAGAAGCAGGTGTTCCCTGTTAGTCATGAGTTCAGTTCTCAGTTAAGTTTCACATTTTACAGATCGCTGACAAGACGTTCTTTCCTACACCCCACTGCCACCGGTTTGTCCTTGTCTGCTGCCTGATGGTCGGCTCCGCCCCTGCCTTTTCCAACGGCAGGATTTGAAATCATTCCAGCCCTACTTTCTACCATAACTAGACCTATGCCAAAGACTACGCTCCAGAGTCTTTCTGGTTGAACTTTTAGGATTTTCTGATTTTAATGATTTTTGTTATCGGAGATGCAAAATTCAACCTTCAAAGAGTAGCCATTTTGAAATTTCAAGGGACACATAATCCAAATTTGTTCAGTATCCAAGCAACCAAAAACCACTTTCAAAACTTAGTCCCCATGAAAGTGTCAACACTGGGATTATTCCTTTATTGTGAACTGGAAAATGTGAAATTAGACTTTGAGTCATAAATGTGTGGTATTACCTCTAGATTTCACTTTTGCTTTGCTAAATTTATATGTGTCATAATTACAACATGATTCTGACTTCAGGAAGTTAAAAATATTGATTTTCTTCTTTTTTTTATCAGTTCTGATTTTAAAAGTCAGACTTTATGTATCTCAATGTATATATCATTACTTTGAATCTGAAAGTCAGTCTTTTTAAATTCAGTGCTGACACAGAAAGTCAAAATAATTCATTTTTATCCATTCTGATTTTAAAACTCACATATCAAATATCTCTGTGTGTGTATATCAACAATAATTAGAATGTGATTTTTTTTTTTTTTTTTTTTAATTGGCAGCGGTGACTTGGAAGTCAAAATTTTGACTTAGTATCATTTCACAACTGACTTTAAAAGCTGACATTTTGAACAAAATGTCAGTCAAATGTCAATCTCAATTTCCTTTTACAAAGTCAGAATTTTGACTTTTATTGACACTTATAGTCAATATTTTGACTCTATCGTTTCACAGTTCACTTTGAAAGTTTAAATTTTTAATGATGTAATAAAGTAAAGAATTTCAAAGCCTAAATTTTGAATCAAAATCTCATGATTGCAATTTACAAAGTTGAAATTTTGATCTTTTTGATGTACAAAGTCAAATTTTTAACTTGGTATCTCATAATTACTGCTTTGAAATTCAGCTCTTTGCCTTTCTGATCATCATTTGAACTTGCTGTGGACACACACACACACACACACACACACACACACACACACACACACACACACACACACCACACACACACACACACACACACACACACATATATATATATATATATACACCAGCTTTTTTAATTCTCCAGGCAGAAAGGGGCTTCCATACATGGGAGCTACAATAGTCTTTGGAAGATTTTATACAGTTCTCAGGAATTTCAATGATTCAATGATGAATAGCTTCTTTCTAATGGCGTTCCATCATGGTGCACCACTGAAGCATCTCGCTGATGCTTCGATGAAGATGACCGAGCGTTATCTGACACAGTCATCAAAATTCCCCATTCGTGTCTTGCAGGCTGAAGGTCTGACATTGAAGACCATACATGATCAGAAAGCTCTGCCTTCCTAACCAACAGTCATCCCATTGGGGCAGTCACTTACAGGACCTCTGCAGTGTTTCTGCCACTGAAGCCCTCATTCACATGCACAATTCTCCTTAACCACCATTAACACAAAACAGCAGATGTCCAGCACTTAGAAAGGTGACGTGTGATAGATGCTGTGTCTATTGTGTATTGATGCCTCTTCTCTTTATTCACTGATTTGTTCAGGTTTGTTTAAGTTTGTTTTAACACAGAAAAAAAAACACTGTCCTGCAGCCAGACATTCAACAGTTTCTTCATTTCAAATTGCCTCATGTTCTGTTTGTCATCCGGAACCATTCTGGAACCATGCTTCCCGTCATCCTGTCACTCTTGAGGAACAGCCTCAGCAGCTTCTCTGCCCACAACTTCTCCCACCGAGGCTGTCTCCCGATCCTTCTCCGGTTCTGCCTGTCTAAGGCTCTGTTGGTTCGGGTTTGGGTTGTTTTGGCTGCTCCACGACTTGCTCCTGCTACGGCTGGGCTCCAGAGACGGTCGTGCCCCGCTGCCATTTACGGATGCCTTCGCCCTGTAGCACAAGCCGCACACCAAACCGATGAAGGCCCGCCTCATCTCCCTGCTGGCCAGAGTGTAAATGATGGGGTTCAAGGCCGAGTTCAGCACAGCCACCGCGATGAACCAGTCGGCCTTGTAGAGGATGGAGCAGCGCCTGCGCTGCTCGCATGCCACATCCACCAGGAGCAGGACAAAAATGGGTGTCCAGCAAGCGATGAACACTCCGACTACAATGATGACGGTGCGCAGAAGGGACATGGCGTGCTCAGAGTTGCTGTGCTTGCTGACCTTTTGGCTGCTGGACTTGACCAGGATGTAGATTCGGACGTAAAGGACTGAGATGGCCAAGAGCAAAGCCATGAAAACTGTGATGCAGAAAGCAACGTACTTCTTGGTGTAAAGGGGAAGCACCGTGGAGCAATCGGGGAGGTTCTCGAGACAGTTCCATCCGAGGATGGGCAAAGCTCCAAGAGAAACCGCAATCACCCAGCAGGTTCCTATCAACAGAAACACTCTGTAGTTCTTGTTGGCCTCGTAAGGCCTCATTTTGATCATAGTCAGGTGTCTTTCTATTGCAATAGCCAGGAGGCTAAAGATGGATGCGCCTAGCGCAACAAACATGCTGCCCTCTCTGATGAACCAGAGAGCAGGTGAAAGCTGCAGCGTCTTCTCTCCGGACAGCAGAAGGTTGACCAGGTAAGCTATTCCAGCCAGCATGTCGCACAACGCCAGGTTGCCAATGAAGAAGTACATGCGGTTGTGGAAGCGGTGGTTTCTCTCCATATGGCGACGAGCACGGGTGAGGTTCTCAAGAACAATGAAGCTGCATATGATGAGGAACACAATGGTTTTGGTGTCCACAGCGCCGCCGCTTGAGCCGACGGTGGGCCGGTGGTCCAGCTTTCCCGTGTAGTTGTAGTGAAGGTATATCTGAGGGTTGATCATCTTCACAGCACCAGAAGCTGACACCGGATGTCACACGTGAGCAGGGAGTCCGGCGTCAGAGGTTCCAGCACGTTAGACTGCAAGACGTGAGGAGCAGAGAACATTTAAACATTGATTTAGAACAAACAAAAAAATGTTAAAAATTATTATTTCAGATACTTGGGTACTTGGACTGCAGTATGAGATTTTTTATTTATTTATTACTATTATTATTATTATTATTATGAATCAGATTTTTCTCATCTGGATGGTTCACATTCATGTTAGTTCTTGACTTGTGTCTGATTGGACTGTTCTGTCAGAAGAAATGTCATTACAGATCAGATATAAATTTATTCCAGAATCACAAGGACCATGTTCACATTAACAATTGAAGACACCTAAATTAGAATCTTTAAATGTATTTATTTATTTATTGCCCATTTATGATGGGAGATATTTTCTGTGTACTTTGAACACACCAAATCAACCAGACCAACCAGATCATTTGTTTTAAATGTGGGCCACTTGGGTTCCATTCTTGTGTTAGATTCAGTTCTTTTCAGTTGGTACTGTGCAGGTGAACCAGATTTGATACAGAAAATCAGACTGGGGTTGTTCACACTACTCAGAATCTATCCAACCTATTTCACATGCGGGGAAGAAAAGCTTGATTCAGGTCAATAAAACCAGTAATGTGAACCTAGCTGTATATGTGGTTATGAATCAATTGCTAACATAAAAGAGAATCACATACACACCCACTAAAAAAATCTAAATAAATTCATCTATCAAAAATCAGGTCATTTCAACCAATAATGTGATTGCAGCCGTATGTGTGGTTGTACATTTGATTTGTGTCTGGTGTCTGTGAAAACAGTCAGATTGAATACAGATTAATGACAAACTCGAAGGTAAATAGCTCAGATTTTAAATTTTACACACACACACACACACACACACACACACACACACACACACACACACACACACCACACACACACCACACACACACACACACCACACACACACCACACACACATAAAACATATAAATGTGGCAAAAATAAGATTGGGGTAATTTCAAACAGTAATGTGAATGTAGCTCAAGTTCATGCCATGATGGCAATGAACATTTGTTTTGTTCAGATTTTTTTTTATGTGACAAAAAGTGGAACCCTGCCAGTAAAACACAAAACCAATCTGAAATCTATTTCAACACAAACATTAATAACATTTTATTTATGAGGATCTTACACAGATGGGGTTTGTCTATGTATATTGATATCATGTAGTACGTCATTTATGTTTAGCACTGTACACAACTCCTCACAATTGAATAGATAAATCATAAAAAGCTGATTTTTTTCAAGTAATGCATACAGTCCTTGCTTTGGTAAAGCTATAGAAGTTTTTTTAACTACCCTTTTTATTTTCTTTTATTCTTTTTCCTGAAAATAAACCTTGTGAAATACTTCAGATGCAACAATAAGTTTTGTACATCACCTTGCTATCACGATCACTCTCTAAAACAAAAGCTCATCTGCAAACATCAAGAAATCTTCAGCTTCATGCATTCGGTCTGGTTTCACTTCAAATGAGACAAAACGTGCACCAGTTCATAAACTTACTGTGGGATCCGGGTTCAGTTGAAAGCCAAACATTGCATTGCTGAGGGTTTGAGCCTTTGTATTCCACAGACTTTCTGCTGGACTCTCTCTCAGGACTCCTCGCATCTGAATCCGGAGATGTGGCCGTTGAGCTGGAAGTCACACCCCTCCCTCAGCCTGAGCTCCTGCAGGCTCCACAAACAATATCACAGTCCTGTGCCCGCACAGGCAGGAATTCATCCATTCATATTTCTGTTCATTTATGCTCACTTAAAACACAACCAACAGCTACAAATAAATGAAATATTGAGTTATTCTATTCATTAAATGGACTTATAGTATAAATTGTTAAATGTAGTCTACAGCGGTTGCACATAGGACCAGTGTTAAATAAACTCCGATAGTGTTAAATTGATCACAATGTAAAGTTAATCTCAATGTTGACCAAACCAATTTAACACTCGATGAGAGTTAATTTAACATGATCATACAGTAGAATTAAGACTGTGAGATTAGTGACAAGGCTTGAAAAGTAGGGGTGTGCAAAGCAGATATTTTGGATGAGTAACAAAATAAAAAAAAAAAAAAAATGCTGAAATAATGTGATCAGATACAAAAAAAAAAAAAACATTCAATCTGAGTCTGATATAACATGTTTGACTCACCTTATGAGTTACACCCAGAAGAGGTAACATAAAAATCCATCTCACCCGTAAATATTAAAGGATTATTAACCAAGTGCAAGGTCTGTACGGAAAAAAATATCATACTGAGGTGCTGACAGTACGGGCCGAGCGTTGGTGAGGTCAGTGTGAAAAACACCAAGCTCTGATATTCCTGTACAGACAAACCAAGCGAGGTTAATAATTTTTTATTATATATATATATATATAAACATGTGAACTTACGGTATTGCCCCAAGGTATGTCCGCCTTGGTTTTTCTAATCGGGTTTTTAGCTTTCTGGTTTGTAACGAATGTAATACACGTTCTGGACTGATTGTCATGCAACCAGTCTGATATGTGAAAATATCAGACCGAAAATCAGCCAATCAGAGCGCACGTACCGTCGCAGTCATATACTAATATTAGTACAGTATATTTCCCATATTCAGAAATGGAAGAATTTTGTAACATGATTTCAGACACCCCTAAAGTGGATGGTACTATTTCATCATATCAACCTGCTTCACGCCTGTCAGTTCAGGTAACTAACATTAGCTCGCTAATGCTAATGTTTGCCATGCGTTATGTCAACATTAGCACCCAGACTCTCATTGTAGAATTCATACTTTGTTTTCCAGTATTGTACATTGCTGTGGTTTCCACCCTCATTCAACACCCTAAAATGTTCTCGCATTGCGTCATAACATGACGTTCCAACAGCAAAAAAAAAAGCCTGTAATCTGCCATCTGTGCAGCTGATTTAACATCTTTCCTGAAGTAATTGTATTTGACACTAACTTAACTGCACACGTTAAGACGTTTGCAGCCCATCCTTTGTCTGATCCTTCTGTAGTGACCTCACATCCAGAAGGATGGGCAGGACCAGCCGCCAGCAGTGGAAATCGCACAGAGTCAAAGCGGGACTTTAAAGCCAGATGAGTCTCTAAAATTAGGCTGAAATGAAAGTGACAAAAAAGGGAACTGCGCTGTAGAGAGTCTGGAGAAGTGCGGGTTAAAAACAAACAAACAACAACACATCATTTTCTTGAACTTCAGGCACGTTCGCCGACTCAGAACCAAAGAATTTAGATGCCATTCCCCAATCAGAGCACATGCTGTCCTGCAACAGAGACCAATCCATTAAACAGCAGATCTCATCCCGTGTCTGTGGTTATTAACCAAGAGGAATGTTTTGTGTGGTTGAATAAATGGCCGTGGTCTGGCGGGGGTCCATTTGCATTGTTACGGTCACAATTCTCAGTGATTTCCTGCAGCTCGCAGTGTGCCAGCAGCAATGGGGAAAATCTCAGCAGAAAAGCCAAAATGCTTACTGTGGACCCACTGCAATCTGGGACCAATCACTGAGCGGTTCTCCATAAGGCAGCTGGATTAACACAGCCCGGAGTGGGGTTGGAAAAACCTTGTGTCGTGAGCGAGCAACAGTGATGTGGAGTTAAACCTCTGGGCAAATATGAAACCATCAGCCTGCGCAAACCCATAATATGTGGTTGGACTGAGTTGATGTGTATTCATAGAATGCTGTAGGAGAGATGGGTGGAGGGTTTTCCACTTTTTGCAGGACCACCCCTCACTAAAACGCTATTTCATTGGCAACCGCTTCTTTGGTTTCAGTGAGACTGAATTTTCCTGTCATGTGTGTCAGCAGGACAGTAATTAAACTTTTCTTCTAGCTGCCGTTTTCCAACGTCAAGAGCCGGAGCATCGAGGTTTGCCTCAATCATCACTCTACCATATGTGTGATTTCCTGTTCCCATTATAATGCTGTATTATTTACATCTACAAGCTGCAACCCCTCATTTCAACATACGTTAGCGGGCCTGGCAGCTGGTGAAAAATGTTCTGAGAAAATTTCCACATCTCAGACTGTTGGCCTGATATTCCATGCAAGTTTTTCTTTTCTTTAAAAGTGTGTCAAAATAATTGGTGGTATTGAAAAATAAATAACAGTAAGACTGCAGGAGGGATACATATACATATATATATACAGATATATAATATATTATATATATATATATATTATATACATACGAGGTCTATCAAAAAGTATCCGACCTTATGATTTTTTCAAAAACCATATGGATTTGAATCACGTGTGATTACATCAGACATGCTTGAAACCCTCGTGGGCATGCGAGAGTTTTTTCACGCCTGTCGTTACGTCATTCGCCTGTGGGCAGTCTTTGAGTAAGGAGGGGCCCACACTCGTCGATTTTTTCATTGTTAGGAATGGCTCAGAGACTGCTGCTTTGTTTGATCAAAATTTTTCAAAACTGTAAGGCACAACTGAGTGGACACCATTCAATAAATTCAGCTGGTTTTCGGTAAAAATTTTAACGGCTGATGAGAGATTTTGGTCTGGTAGTGTCGCTTTAAGGACGGCCCACGGCGCCTGACGGCGATCTGCGCTTCGAGGCGGCAGCGTCTCGCCGTTTCAAGTTGAAAACTTCCACATTTCAGGCTCTTGTTGATCCAGTAAGTCGTCAGAGAACAGAGAACTTTCAGAAGAAGTCGGCATGAGGAGTTATTCGGACATTCCGTTGTTACGGACATTTTGTAATGAAAGAACATGCGGGCAGAGTCGCATGTCGGGCCAGACCCGACCGCGGGGGTTCGCGACAGGAAATCACCTCTGTTGGAAACCTTAACGGGCAAGTTGGAACATGCCCAAGCTGTTAAACAATTTCTCAGTTACTCACTTGTGAAAGCCATCAAAAGCCGCCTGAATTTTACAATGGTTTTCAACACGGAAGTGTTTTTCCTGTCGCGGCGCACACAGATTCGTCGAGTCGTCACGGAGGAAACGACTCGACAAATTTGGCGCGCACTGTCTTTCATTAAAAAATGTCCTTAAACAGTGGAATGTCCGCATAAAGTCCTCATGCCGCCTCTTCTGAATCTTCTCTGTTCTCTCACGACATCCTGGGTGAATTAAGCCTTAAATTAGAATGTTTTCAGGTCGAAACAGGCCAATGACGGCGCCTGGAAGCGCTGCGCGACGTCCCGCTCCGTGGGAAGTCCTTACAGCGACAGAAACACCCCATAATCTCTCATCAGCCGTTAAACTGAATTAATTTCTCGAATAGTGTCCACTCGATATTCCTCACAGGGTCCAGAAAAAATGTTGATAAAACAACGCGCAGCCGTCCGCAGCGGCTATTCAGACAAAGAGATTCTGACGGGCGGGTGGAGCACTCCTCACCCAAGGCCTGCCCACAGGCGAAGACGTCACCGACATGGCGTGAAAAAAACTCACGCATGCGCACGAGGGTTCAAGCATGTCTGACGTAAAAACATATGAATCAAATCCATTATTTTTTGCAAAAATAAAAAGGACCGCTTTTTTCATCACAGACCTCGTATATATGTATATATATATATATATATATAATATATATATGTAAGCGGGATGAAAGGTCCAGGGTCCCAATTGAAAAGACGTTCCCGCTAGCTTGGCTAACGGGAAGTTCCCCTTTGGCTGACCTGGTAGAGGAACGGTCTTTTGGTGCGAACCACGTGGGTTCGATCCCCCACCGTCGTCCCGGCCACGAAGGTCCTGCTGCTTCATCTGGCGTCACGAACAGGATGTGGATCACAGAGTATGCTACATGCACCTGTGACTTCAGGACAAAGTCAAAAATGGTGGGGAGATGTGTAGCGGGATGAAAGTCCCGGGTCCCAATTGAAAAGACGTTCCCGCTAGCTCGGCTAACGGGGAGTTCCCCTTTGGCTGACCTGGTAGAGGAACGGTCTTTTGGTGCGAGCCACGTGGGTTCGATCCCCCACCATCATCCCAGCCACGAAGGTCCTGCTGCTTTATATATATATATAATATATTATATATATATATATATATATATATATATATATATATATATATACACACTGTGTCTCCAGTTTCAAGTAATATTAAGGTAAAAACTACTAAAATGACAAACAAAGAAACAAACTATTACATTAATTGCTAGAATTTTGTATTTCAAGCCCAATTTTAATATCTATGAATTACCTGAGGTCAAGCGATGGATTGGAATGTCTACCTGAGACCCAGGACCTGGAGCGGCTCTGGGGTACCGTGAATGGCAGATGCAACACTATGTGGCACCGGTGCATGCTCCTAGTCTTGAATTACCTACGGAGCCCCTGGATCCCCCTAAGTCAGACACTGGTGTTAGGCACACCAGAAATGTTTCATTCTAGTTGTGGTGGTGAATTTGCGAGACCTGAAACTGGTAGGTCTGCAACTCAAAACATTTTGGCTCCCCAAGCTGAAGAACTACTGGGGAGGGGTTTATTATTACCTTGTACATTAATAGACAGTTATGACCAAGGGTTTATATACACTCTTCATTGACATGAATGCCATGACAATATTGGACTTTCAATGATCTCTTTTTCTAACTGTATTTTAATTTAGTTTATAATAACAAAAATGATACTTTGATCATTTATTTTTGGGCTTTTTGTAAAAAAAGAAAAAAAGGCCAACAATATATATATATTATAGCAACTAATATTTGATTAAATGGCCCTTTGAGGTTTTGACATTGAACAGAAGCCAGCAACAAGTTTCTAGCAGAATTATAGTTGAATGTTTGACCATTTTCTTCAGAATTGGTAGATCAACTAAATTATTGGTTTCCTGGCATGGCCCATGTTTTAAACACATTCCAGATATTTTTGATGGTGTTGACAACATTGTTGTGTGGGCCGCTGAAGAGGAGGTACTGCGGCCCACCACCACCAGTCGGCGCCCTGCTTGGGAGTGCGGGCTTCAAGCATGAGAGGGCGCCGAGACAGAGAGTGACAGCTGTCACTCATTTACACTAGCTGTCACCAATCACCTGCAGCTCTACAAAAGCCGGATCATTACTCCACCTCCTTGCCGAGAATCACCTACCGTTGAAGGTAACCTTCTCTGCTGATTATCGTGTATCTAACATTGTTCTGTGTGCAGCCGTATTCCTGTGGATTGAGTCTGAAGCTGGATTGGCGGATAGTGGGAGTGCGACGTTCTTCGCCTCTTACTCCATCCAGGGAAGAGACTAACAGGAGCTGCACGGGTGAAATTGTGTTTGGAGGTGGAGGTTTTCCCTCCTTGAAGACCTGTAGAAAAAGGATTACTGGGTGTGTGGATACACACTCATCATTACTGTTTTTGTCATCTTCTGCCAGCAGTACCAGGGTCTGCAACAGAAGACGGTGACCACCTGGGGACTCAGGACTTGGCGGCTCCGGTGTTCTTCAGGCCGTTGGTGGTGGAAGCTGTGTGGGTCCCGGCTCTCCGATCGCCAGAGGTCTCCTATCTTCGAGCCTGCCCGCACGTCACCTTGTGTATAATTGGCATTATCTGTGTCTGTATTCAGTTGTGCGTTTCACAACATTAAAATTGTTACTCTTTGTCTTATCCATTGTCCGTTCATTTGCGCCCCCTGTTGCGGGTCCGTGTTACGACCCTCTCCCAACAAACATGGCTTTAAGCATAAATGGGCATAACCAACTTTGATGCAGGTTTGGGAGTCAGTGCCCTGTTGGTAGCCCCAACTGTGCCCAACTTTGACCATCTAGCTGTTGGTTTGTGGTTTCCTTCTTCATTACTGCATTCACATTCACATTCACATTGTGTAAGGCACCAGCTCCAATGGAAGAAAAACAGCCCAGAAACATGATGCTACCACCACCATGCTTATCAGTTTGCCCCATGTTCTTGAAGTTTACTCCTCCAAACGTATCTCTGGCTATTGTGCTGAAACAACTCAAGCTTCAATTGCTCTAACATAAAACTTTAGCAGATTTTTTTCCCCCTTTGTCCACATGGTCAGATGCAAAGTTTAGTTGAGCTTGAAGGTATTGATTTTGGAGTAGCGAGTTCCTTCTTGCATGGAAGACTCTCAGTCCATGGTGATGTAAAATATTGTCTAGATTGTCAACAGTCTTGATGTTCACCTCTTTTGCTCTGTATGCACCACTCTGCTTTTAATCATTGGTGATTGATCTCTGCTCTCTTCCACAGCATGTCTTTTTCCTGATTCTCTCCCTTCAGCCACAACCAGTCCCAGCAGAAGACTGCCCCTCCCTGAGCCTGGTTCTGCTGGAGGTTTCTTCCTGTTAAAAGGGAGTTTTCCTTCCCACTGTCGCCAAGTGCTTGCTCATAGGGGGTCGTTTTGACCGTTGGGGTTTTTCTGTAATTATTGTATGGCTTTTGCTTTACAATATAAAGCGCCTTGGGGCGACTGTTTGTTGTGATTTGGCGCTATATAAATAAAATTGATTTGATTTGATTTGATGTCCAACTCATTAGTGATTTCTGACTTGTTGCTAATCATCTGAACCAAGTTTCTGTCAGGTTGGATGGCACTTTAGGTCTTTTGCCAGAACCTCTCAAAGTGGCTACGCCTCACAATCACTTGAACTAACAAACAATTATTTCAACTGATGATCTGTGAAATAGTTTTTTTTTTTTTAGAAATGCCTCCAAAATACATTCCATAGTCATGTGAAGCTACTATCTTTCTTCTCAGATCTGCACTGACCGCCTTGGACTTGTGTGTTGTGTTGGTTCATCCAGTGAGTGCTGCCCACAAAACACGTTTTATGTTGGCACAGAGAAGCTACCAGCTGTTGTCAATCATAACCACTAATAAGAACTTAAAAGGCCTTGCCAATTAAAAGACATTTTGGAACTTTCAGCACTACTGAATTAATAATTTAAGTGAGTGTGTGCATGTCTCACACCCTGTGTTGATTTCAGTAAACACAAAGTAAATTACAACCTGTGCATCAAATTCTTATGCATTTCTATTTAAAAAGCATTTTAGACAAACATCCTAACATTAGACAATCAAAAAATAAAACAGTTCAAAGAAATTATTGCATGAAATTATTGCATGCTCAATGTTAACATAAAATTCATGCCCATAAATGTCCATAAACGTCTGCACACAACTGTAGGAGCGCTTGACATAAACTAGACACCCTCCCAGTTGATTAACTAGCTGGACCTGAGGGGTGGGGTTTGGTGGGGGGTATGCACTTTGCTCCATTGTTGGTTTCCTTAAGTGAAGCCTGCTCCCTCAGCTGAGAAACTGGTAATTCTGAGATTTATCAGGATGGACCTCCAGCTCCCCTAGTTAAGAAGCTGAAAGGAATTGGAAAAACCTTAAACTAGGCCCCCACAGTTGTACCATTTATCTGGATAGACCTCAGACTACCCATTTAAGAAACTGGCTGCATCTGTCAAATTTTGCCTCAAAACAGTTTGACTCCTCCACTTAAAAACCCACAGAATTTGCAGACACATTAACAACTTGGCTGTAGACAGATATAAAGAATTTAATACGTTTTGATTCAAGGCATAAGCATAAGATATTCATTATTAAGCATAATGCAAATATAAGAGCAGTGTGCACTTACCATACAACAGGAATGTGAGCATGTGCATTCATATTTAATTCTAATGCAGTTTATTCAACTGGTAGCCTAACCGCTTTCAGTCAGCGCAGAGAACTAATGGTTAAATGAAAATGACCGGCTAAAGACAAGGGCCTTATACTTTAGTGCTATAAGCACATTACAAAATCTATTTGGCCAGGATCACTGTAGCCATTACTTTGTTGGGGTTTGCCTTGTTCAAGCACTCAACCATTCATTAGTGTGCAATCATTGGGGTCAGAGCCATGGGCCGTGGGTGCATACATGTGCAATTAAATCAAATCCCTGCCTTTAATTTCACCTTCTACATTTTGAGGCAACAGCACACCCCATGAGTTTGGGCTACGAATCTGAGGCGGACTGTCCCCTCCTGTCCTGTGGCTTTGTGGCCGCAGTATTTCTAGGCACCGCGGTCTTTTGCATGCAACTGAACAGTACAAGGCCTCACAGGACATTTCTAAGGCATAATTTCAGCTGTGGCACAGTTTAGACTAGGATCGGCCAACTTCAGAAGGCCACACAAACAGGGATAGGTCTTTATTTCTGTCATTTCTCAACACTTGAGTGAATTTTATTGCTTTGCACTCCATTCCCTGTAAAATGCAATGCTTTAGCATTTGTTCAGCTGACAGATGTAATGAGATGGTTGTGATTCTGCCATACACAGGAGGGATTCTGCCCATTTGCCTGAGTACACAAATGCTCCTCAGCCTGCTGTGCAGTGTAACACTGGCTGACATTCCCAAATTACATCACACAGAACATGGAAAACAACTAAAACCAACTTTTTCAGTGGTCTGCACTCACTGTAAGGGCTTCTACTATAACTAACAATCTCTGCAACATAATCTCCTTACACATATAATACAGTTTTTATTGTTTCCCTTAGCAAAAAGACGTTTATTCAAGTGTACTATGAGTATACATATTTTTTACTAAAACTGAGGAAGTATACTTGAAGGTGACTTTTTATGAACTATATTTATATACTTAAGAATAGTAGTGAAGTATACTTGGCTTATACTGAAAAGTATAAACAAAAGTCTAAGTACATTAATACTAAGACTTACAATTAGTCCAATTATTTGACTCAGACTCAGTTACTTTTACCTAGATTCAGTTAGTTTAATGATTCAGTTACTTTTTTTGAAGATTAAATTAGTTTTGAAGTCATATTCAGAAACATTTTATGTTCACTTGGCTGTATCATACTCCTTTTTTAAAATCCATTAGCTTTCAGGTAGCCTTATATTTACGGACTATTCATGAACATTTAAAGTAGCTGCATATTTGGATGTTTATATGTTCTATCATCTTTCAGTCTTCTTTGTATTCTGTCTGGTTTATATTCATATTATAGTTCTTATTTTTAGTTAGCTATGGTGTTCCATTAATTTTAGATTCCATTAGCTTTCAGCTGCTAGCCTTATATTTAGGGACTGTTCATGAACATTTAAAGTAGCTGCATATTTGGTTATTGATATGTTCTGTCATCTTTCAGTCTTCTTTATATTCTGTTAGGTTTATATTCATATAGTTCTTGTAGTGTATATAGTGTTCATTTGTTTTAGCTTCTGTTAGCTTTTAGCTAGCTTAATGTTTCAGTATATTCACTTACAGCAGCTGTATATTCAGTAAATTTTGCATTCAGTGGGGTTTCAATCATCATGGTCTGTTAGGGTTATATTCACTTGGTTCTTAATAGTTGTACATTCAGTGTTTCTAGATTTTGGTTGCATTATGCTAGCTTTTTATTCTATTAACTTTATTCAATATTTTGTCATTACCCATGATGCAACGTGGCACAGCACTGTGGCTCATGATTGCAAAATTGTTGGAAGAGTTCCGCTTTGTGTTTATCACTGTGCGTTCACATATAGGTACGGTCAGATCTACATCACTTCTGCCGCCATTTTGGATTGCTGCTGAAAACAAACTGTTTATTTGCAAAGGCTGTTTATTCACAAAGGCCTGCCGATCGGGTCATGCCAAATGGCATATGAGTATTTAGAGAGCAAAGGTTGGTGTGCAAAAGTTGCTGCAGTTAAGAAGCTCGTAGTTGGATCTTGGGATTAAGCTGAAGGCCCACCGCAAGGCGAGCTGCCGTCTGTCCCAGCCCCTGCCTCTCAGTGCCCCCTCGATGATCTTAGCTGAGTGTCCCGCAGGGTCTGAAGTGTTTACTTTGAATAAATTAGAGTGTTCAAAGCAGGCCCGGTCGCCTGAATACCTCAGCTAGGAATAATGGAATAGGACTCTGGTTCTATTTTGTGGGTTTTCTTTCTCTGAAGTGAGGCCATGATTAAGAGGGACGGCCGGGGGCATTCGTATTGTGCTGCTAGAGGTGAAATTCTTGGACCGGCGTAAGATGGACGAAAACGAAAGCATTTGCCAGGAATGTTTTCAATAATAAAGAACGAAAGTCGGAGGTTCGAAGACGATCAGATACCGTCGTAGTTCCGTCTATAAACGATGCCAACTAGCAATCTGGCAGCATTATGCCCATGACCATCCTCATTTACTCGGTTGATAGCAGCCAGCCACTTATCCCTTCTGTCTGGACTTTTGTGGTGGTTTGGGAGCTTGAAAAAAACGCAGTTTTCGATTTTTTAACTTATCGTGGCATTCTCTGTGAAAACCGGTGTATATTAATTATAAAAAAAACGTGGCAGAACGATGCGAGTGCGATGGACATCAAGTACGAAATGATGAGTGCGACAGCGGTTTGTTTCAGTGACTGGCTGGTTGCTATGTGCATTGCTATGTGCGCGTGCATCAGGGACCCGGATGTCCCCATACTTCCATCACTAACATTTCAGAAGCTTCAGGATGACTATTCTAAGATCTTCAAATGCTTAGGGGACCGTCAACAAAGCAAACGGCGCATATCAATAAATACTTTCAGTGTATTATTGTTGGAGCACAGCGCCAAACTGGAACTCTTCCAGTGATTTTGTATACACTGCTTTCTCTTGGCATCATATTCAATTAGTTTTAATTAAATAAATGCATAAAATGTATACAATAAAAAGTATTTAATCACTTTTACATTCAGATGGCTTCATACAAATTACGAGGTTGACATAAGAACACCTCTGTTGCATCATGTCTTATATATCAGAAGACATCTGAAAGGTCGGCTCATGTCTCTTGTGTCTTTGGGCAAACTCAAGTCTAGATTTCATATGTTTTTCTGCCAAATATAACTGTGGAACCAAGAGCTATAAACAAGCTCTCGGGTCATCCAGTGGTGGTTTTCTAACTGACAGAGATCCAGATCTAGAGAAGGAGCATTTAGTTCCACGGGTTCCACTCGCTTCTGTGTGGGGTTAAATTATAATGTAGTTTTCTATTTTGTGGTCAAAATGTGTAAATTGGCTTCTTAGACTGTAAACTGCCCTTACAATCAAGTTAAAATAATAAATGTACGTTACTGAGGTCTCACTGGGTCAGATACACTCTTTTACATAAACTGGGAAAATACTTGCAGGTTTACTGGTGAAACTAAAGTACAAAATATGCATAATAAATGCATATTGAGTGAATGGTAACCTGTACTTAAAATTCTGAATTCTCAAATTCTTTGAGGTGAGGGTTGGGATGGCAATAGAAAATATCAGGAACATGTCTGAAAGGAGCAGTTTCCTTCATTATAATCCCTTTAAATGTTATTTCTCCACTCACTATATGTACTAATAATGAAGAATATGTATTTGCGTCATCTGTAAACATCTGCTAAAGTGCTGATGTCGCAGTGCATCCTAATTGTGTCCGTGTCACTACAGAATGGGTTAGGTAGTTTGTACTAACTGATGTTAGTAGCAGGGGTGGTAGCCAAGCAGTTAAGTGCATTTGTTTTCAGTGCGGAAGGTTCTTGCTTAAAAGGTTGCTTAGAAGGTTCTTGCATGTTCTCCATGTAATATGGAGATGCGTCAGGAAGCATAAAACTTGTGCCAAATCAACATGCAGATCCACCTTGGATCTACTGTGGTGACCCTGAGTGAAAACAAGGGAACAGCCGAAGGAACTTACTTATTAACTGATGTTAGTACACACGGTGCATCTGGAAAGTATTCACAACGCTTCACCTTTTCCACATTTTGTTATGTTATTTTTTTCCTCAAAATTCTACACACAATACCCCATAATAACAATGTGAAACAACAACAATAAAAAAAAACTAAGAAATCACATGTACATAAGTATTCACAGCCTTTGCCATGAAGCTCAAAACTGAGCTCAGGTGCATCCTGTTTGCACTAATTATCCTTGAGAGGTTTCTACAGCTTAATTGGAGTCCACCTGGGGTAAATTCAGTTGAATGTATATGATTTGTAAAGGCACACACCTGTCTGCATATGTGGTCCCACAGTTGAGAGTGCATGTCAGAGCACAAACCAAGCATGAAGTCAAAGGAATTGTCTGTAGACCTCTGAGACAGGATTGTCTAGAGGCACAAATCTGGTGAAAGGTACAGAAACATTTCTGTTGCTTTGAAGGTCCCAATGAGCACAGTGGCCTCCATCATCTGTAAATGGAATCCGTTCGGATCCATCAGGACTCTTCCTAGAGCTGGCCAGCCGTCCAAACTGAGCGATCAGGAGAGAAGGGCCTTGGTCATGGAGATGACCAAGAACCCAATGGTCACTCTGTCAGAGGTCCAGCATTCCTCTGTGGAGAGAGGAGAACCTTCCAGAAGGACAACCATCTCTGCAGCAATCCATCAATCAGGCCTGGATGGTAGAGTGGCCAGACATAAGCCACTCTTTATAGGCCATTGGCCCATTATGTCCACGTGCACCCCCCCACCCCCACACACACCACCACACACACACACACACACACCCACAACACACACACACACACACACACACACACACACACCTCTACAAAATAATTTTTTTTAAAGCATCTGGGTCCTCTGAACATGACGTCAACTGGTAACAGTAAATATATTGGATCTCTCTATTAATTTTTCTCAAATATTGGACTCCACCCCCAAAATGTTAAATTTTCTCCAATATCGTGCCATAATTTTTTCTGCACTATGACGTCCACTCGTGTGGCTCACTATGGTCCGATTAATATAAATCAAAAGAAAGGTAATTGTTTACTAGATAAGATGGTATATGTTAAGTTTAGAGTTGACGGTGCCAAATACGTATTTTAAAATTTTGACCTAACAGTTATAACCCACTTTTCCCTGTGAGATCCCGAACAATTATTCAACATTTTAATTCCATATAATACCAAGCTGCAATTAACCTAATAACAACAGTAATACCTTTCGGGACAGTATACATGAAAATATATTGCATTTGATACCATACATAGCTTCTTACCATAACTAGTCTGTCAGATATAATCACCGCAATAATATTACAAGATTGTGTTATGGGGTGTTGTGAGTATGTAGAATTTTTTTGGGGAAAAAATGAATTTACTCCATTTTGGAATGAGGCTGTAACATAACAAAAATTGGAAAAAGGGTCTCGTTGATGCAACAAAGTGAGGGCAGAACAATGACAAACTTCAATAGTCAAATCAAATCAAATCAATTTTATTTATATAGCGCCAAATCACAACAAACAGTTGCCCCAAGGTGCTTTATTTGTAAGGCAAGGCCATACAATAATTACGGGAAAACCCCAACGGTCAAAACGACCCCCTGTGAGCAAGCACTTGGCGACAGTGGGAAGGAAAAACTCCCTTTTAACAGGAAGAAACCTCCAGCAGAACAAGGCTCAGGGAGGGGCAGTCTTCTGCTGGGACTGGTTGGGGCTGAGGGAGAGAACCAGGAAAAAGACATGCTGTGGAGGGGAGCAGAGATCAATCACTAATGATTAAATGCAGAGTAGTGCATACAGAGCAAAAAGAGAAAGAAACACTCAGTGCATCATGGGAACCCCCCAGCAGTCTAAGTCTATAGCAGCATAACTAAGGGATGGTTCAGGGTCACCTGATCCAGCCCTAACTATAAGCTTTAGCAAAAAGGAAAGTTTTAAGCCTAATCTTAAAAGTAGAGAGGGTGTCTGTCTCCCTGATCTGAATTGGGAGCTGGTTCCGCAGGAGAGGAGCCTGAAAGCTGAAGGCTCTGCCTCCCATTCTACTCTTACAAACCCTAGGAACTACAAGTAAGCCTGCAGTCTGAGAGCGAAGCGCTCTATTGGGGTGATATGGTACTATGAGGTCTGTTGTGTGGGCTGCCAGAAGAGGAGGTACTGCTGGCCCACCACCAGAAGGCGCCCTGCCTGAAGTGCGGGCTTCAGGCACGAGAGGGCGCTGCCGCCTCAGGAACAAGCCGTGGTGACAGCTGTCACCACTAATCAACACATCTGGTATAAAAGCAGGAAGACACCTCCACCAAACTGCCGAGATATCATCTTCATCTGGAGGTAATATCCTCAGCCTTTTGTAAATCTGTTTATTGTAAGTGTTTGCAGGAGAACCGGTCGTTTTTGAGGAGGCTGTGCAAGACGGCGCTCTTTTTCAGCTGAGACCGCTGCAACGCGCTGAGTGAGAGGTGGAGGTGGCATTCCCACCAGTGTTACTGGGTGTTCACACACCCACCCTTTGACTGTCCTTTGCTTTCTGCCAGCAGTACCAGATCCGACACGCGGAGAGGTGGCCACCTGGGGACTCCGGGACTTGGCGGCTCCAGTATTCCTCGGGTTCAGGTGGCGGTGGAAATCGTGTGGTTCCGGTTCGTTTCCAGATGGGCGTCTCCTATCGTCGAGCCTGCCCACACGACACCTTTTGTTAATTGACTGTTGCACATTCTAATTCTGCTGTGTTTGGTTGTGACATTCACACCAGTAAAGTGTTATAATTTGACTCCTTCCATTGTCCGTTCATTTACGCCCCCTGTTGTGGGTCCGTGTCACTACACTTTCCCAACAAGGTCACTAAGATAAGATGGGACCTGATTATTCAAAACCTTATAAGTAAGAAGAAGAATTTTAAATTCTACTCTAGAATTAACAGGAAGCCAATGAAGAGAGGCCAATATGGGTGAGATATGCTCTCTCCTTCTAGTCCCCGTCAGTACTCTAGCTGCAGCATTTTGAATTAACTGAAGGCTTGAATTACAATAGTCCAGCCTAGAGGAAATAAATGCATGAATTAGTTTTTCAGCATCACTCAGACAAGACCTTTCTAATTTTAGAGATATTGCGCAAATGCAAAAAAGCAGTCCTACATATTTGTTTAATATGCGCATTGAATGACATATCCTGATCAAAAATGACTCCAAGATTTCTCACAGTATTACTAGAGGTCAGGGTAATGCCATCCAGAGTAAGGATCTGGTTAGACACCATGTTTCTAAGATTTGTGGGGCCAAGTACAATAACTTCAGTTTTATCTGAGTTTAAAAGCAGGAAATTAGAGGTCATCCATGTCTTTATGTCTGTAAGACAATCCTGCAGTTTAGCTAATTGGTGTGTGTCCTCTGGCTTCATGGATAGATAAAGCTGGGTATCATCTGCGTAACAATGAAAATTTAAGCAATGTTGTCTAATAATACTGCCTAAGGGAAACATGTATAAAGTGAATAAAATTGGTCCTAGCACAGAACCTTGTGGAACTCCATAATTAACCTTAGTCTGTGAAGAAGAGTCCCCATTTACATGAATAAATTGAAATCTATTAGATAAATATGATTCAAACCACCGCAGCGCAGTGCCTTTAATACCTATAGCATGCTCTAATCTCTGGAATAAAATTTTATGGTCAACAGTATCAAAAGCAGCACTGAGGTCTAACAGAACAAGCACAGAGATGAGTCGACTGTCTGAGGCTATAAGTAGATCATTTGTAACCTTCACTAATGCTGTTTCTGTACTATGATGAGTTCTAAAACCTGACTGAAACTCTTCAAATAGACCATTCCTCTGCAGATGATCAGTTAGCTGTTTTACAACTACCCTTTCAAGAATTTGTGAGAGAAAAGGAAGGTTGGAGATTGGCCTATATTTAGCTAAGATAGCTGGGTCAAGTGATGGCTTTTTAAGTAATGGTTTAATTACTGCCACCTTAAAAGCCTGTGGTACATAGCCAACTAATAAAGATAGATTGATCATATTTAAGATCGAAGCATTAATAATGGTAGGGCTTCCTTGAGCAGCCTGGTAGGAATGGGGTCTAATAGACATGTTGATGGTTTGGAGGAAGTAATAATGAAAATAACTCAGACAGAACAATCGGAGAGAAAGAGTCTAACCAAATACCGGCATCACTGAAAGCAGCCAAAGATAACGATATGTCTTTGGGACGGTTATGAGTAATTTTTTCTCTAATAGTTAAAATTTTATTAGCAAAGAAAGTCATGAAGTCATTACTAGTTAAAGTTAAAGGAATACTCGGCTCAATAGAGCTCTGACTGTCAGCCTGGCTACAGTGCTGAAAAGAAACCTGGGGTTGTTCTTATTTTCTTCAAATAGTGATGAGTAGTAAGATGTCCTAGCTTTACGGAGGGCTTTTTTATAAAGCAACAGACTCTTTTTCCAGGCTAAGTGAAGATCTTCTAAATTAGTGAGACGCCATTTCCTCTCCAACTTACGGGTTATCTGATTTAAGCTCCGAGTTTTTGAGTTATACCACGGAGTCAGGCACTTCTGATTTAAGGCTCTCTTTTCAGAGGAGCTACAGCATCCAAAGTTGTCTTCAATGAGGATGTAAAACTATTGACGAGATACTCTATCTCACTCACAGAGTTTAGGTAGCTACTCTGCACTGTGTTGGTATATGGCATTAGAGAACATAAAGAAGGAATCATATCCTTAAACCTAGTTACAGCGCTTTCTGAAAGACTTCTAGTGTAATGAAACTTATTCCCCACTGCTGGGTAGTCCATCAGAGTAAATGTAAATGTTATTAAGAAATGATCAGACAGAAGGGAGTTTTCAGGGAATACTGTTAAGTCTTCAATTTCCATACCATAAGTCAGAACAAGATCTAAGATATGATTAAAGTGGTGGGTGGACTCATTTACATTTTGAGCAAAGCCAATTGAGTCTAATAATAGATTAAATGCAGTGTTGAGGCTGTCATTCTCAGCATCTGTGTGGATGTTAAAATCGCCCACTATAATTATCTTATCTGAGCTAAGCACTAAGTCAGACAAAAGGTCTGAAAATTCACAGAGAAACTCACAGTAATGACCAGATGGACGATAGATAATAACAAATAAAACTGGTTTTTGGGACTTCCAATTTGGATGGACAAGACTAAGAGTCAAGCTTTCAAATGAATTAAAGCTCTGTCTGGGTTTTTGATTAATTAATAAGCTGGAATGGAAGATTGCTGCTAATCCTTCGCCTCGGCCCGTGCTACAAGTGTTCTGGCAGTTAGTGTGACTCGGGGTGTTGACTTATTTAAACTAACATATTCATCCTGCTGTAACCAGGTTTCTGTAAGGCAGAATAAATCAATATGTTGATCAATTATTATATTATTACTAACAGGGACTTAGAAGAGAGAGACCTAATGTTTAATAGACCACATTTAACTGTTTTAGTCTGTGGTGCAGTTGAAGGTGCTATATTATTTTTTCTTTTTGAATTTTTATGCTTAAATAGATTTTTACTGGTTATTGGTGGTCTGGGAGCAGGCACCGTCTCTACGGGGATGGGGTAACGAGGGGATGGCAGGGAGAGAAGCTGCAGAGAGGTGTGTAAGACTACAACTCTGCTTCCTGGTCCCAACCCTGGATAGACACGGTTTGGAGGATTTAAGAAAATTGGCCAGATTTCTAGAAATGAGAGCTGCTCCATCCAAAGTGGGATGGATGCCATCTCTCCTAACAAGACCAGGTTTTCCCCAGAAGCTTTGCCAATTATCTATGAAGCCCACCTCATTTTTTGGACACCACTCAGACAGCCAGCAATTCAAGGAGAACATGCAGGTAAACATGTCACTCCCGGTCCGACTGGGGAGGGGCCCAGAGAAAACTATAGAGTCCGACATTGTTTTTGCAAAGTTACACACCGATTCAATATTAATTTTAGTGACCTCCGATTGGCGTAACCGGGTGTCATTACTGCCGACGTGAATTCCAATCTTACCAAATTTACGCTTAGCCTTAGCCAGCAGTTTCAAATTTCCTTCAATGTCGCCTGCTCTGGCCCCCGGAAGACAATTGACTATGGTTGCTGGTGTCGCTAACTTCACATTTCTCAAAACAGAGTCGCCAATAACTAGAGTTTGATCCTCGGCGGGTGTGTCGCCGAGTGGAGAAAAACAGAAATGTGAACGGGTTGGCGGTGTACACGGGGCTTCTGTTTAGGGCTACACTTCTTCCTCACAGTCACCCAGTCGGCCTGCTTTCCAGGCTGCTCGGGATCTGCTGGAAGGGAACTAACGGCGGCTAAGCTACCATGGTCCGCACCGACTACAGGGGCCTGGCTAGCTGTAGAATTTTGTACGGTGCGGAGCCGAGTCTCCAACTCGCCCAGCCTGGCCTCCAAAGCTACGAATAAGCTACACTTATTACAAGTACCATTACTGCTAAAGGAGCCCGAGGAATAACTAAACATTTCACACCCAGAGCAGAAAAGTGCGGGAGAGACAGGAGAAGCCACCATGCTAAACCGGCTAAGAGCTAGTAGCTGCGCTAAGCTAGCGGATTCCTAAAAACACACAAAATGAATAATGTGTAAATAATTTAGAGGTGATTTAGCAGAGGGAGTGCTTTAGTTAAGGCACGTGAAGATTACACTGTGAAACAAATCGTTATCTAGTTAACTAGATCAATCTAACTATGCAGATTAAACAGCTAACAGATACAGCAAAACACCGCTGTGCTCCGGAACAGGAAGTGATACAATACCGCAGTGAGAACCAACCACCAGTAGAGGCAAGCGTCAATGTTGTACGTCAATAGTGAGGTACAACAAGAAAACAGATGTGGTGATTGTGATGAGACACACCTGTGAAGGAACACCAAGTGACAGGGCCACACCTACAAACACACAGGGACTGACAGAGACACAACGAAACATCAAACCACGGGGAATACCGGGGTGAGTAGCACTTAAAACAAATCATAAACGATCACCAAACTAAAGGGGAACTCGGGAAAGGCTAAAGTGTGATATACAGGAAAATAAAACCACTAACAGACAGGACATATGACCGGGACACCAACAACAGACTACAACACACTAGTTTTAATCAGAAAAAGACCTGTGCTACAACTGAGATGGTTTGTCCTTTAACTCAAAATCGCTTCTGCTTTATCTCCTTCCATTTTATCAGCAGACTACTAGACAGCCAAAATGTTATTCCAAGATCCTAAAGCTCACGCTGATGTTGAAATGGGAACTTGGGTCAGGCAGAAAACTGCTCAATGCAAAAAAGTAGAGAAATGGCAACATTTGTGACAAGATACTGCAGAAATTGAGGCAACACTTCACAAACCATTGAGGTTTTGAGGCATTTTGTCACTCAAAAAACAAAACAAAACAAAAAAACAACAAAACAAAAACAAAACAAACAAAAAAACAAACAAACAAGAAGTATATGGAAAAAAGAAAAAAGACAGAAAATTAAACAAGAAAGTTTTTGAGGTTGTTAACTTAACATCTGCCACAGTTTCCACTAAGGAAAAAAAGGTTAACATATCTTATTGTGTTCAACAATATAATTTTAACTCAGTATCATCTGTCTGTAGAAGTAAGATAAACCTCTATGATCTGCATGACACTATTATAAGGTTAAAGTGTTTTTGGAGATTCCTGGACAATCTGATTATATTATTGCTAGTTTCACTCCTAACAGATGATGTAGGGAAACACTGCTGTGGTTGCCACATACTTTAAACTGTCTTCAGCTGAAGCTCAGATCATGATGTCAAGAGCCCAAAAATGACCAGGGTTTGACCTATGTGCAATCTCACATCCTGGAAATCCTGATGAGTCATTTTCTTCATCTGAGAAGTTAAGATCTCGAAGACACTCTGAAGAAGTCAGTTTACCACACATCTTTGACTATCAACCTAGATGTTTTCAACAATATGACATTTTATGTTAGTATTCATGAATGAATGAAATTTATTTTGAACAAAGGAATAATAAAATAATAATATAATCCACAAGAAGTATGGCCCAGGACACGCTGGAGGACTACATCTCTCGCTGGCTTGGGAACGCCTTGGGGTTCCCCCGGAGGAGCTGGGGGAGGTGTTGTGTGGATCGGGAGTCTGGGCGGCTTTGCTTGAGCTGCTTGAGCTCCTTACATCAATTATTTTTAGTTCTGCCAACTTGTTTTGGTTTACAGTGTAATTCCAGTGCCTCTGAAGCCCTGGTCACACGGCACATGGCGTTAGCTGAACGAAGGAAAAAAGTCCCAAAGCCACAAATTGTTAAGAAAAAGTGGATCAATGAGCCGACACTTCTCCCATCACCGAAAAGCCTGCGAGTGCAGAGCGCATAAAGACCAAAACGCAACGGAAGCGAACAAAAGAAAAACAAAGTGAACGGCGACCTTGACATTGTGATCATTTCTGCAGCGATCCTGTGCTCCTCACAGCCACCTGCAGCTGCATTGTCTTGACAACAGGTTTGTCTTGACTACAACAACATGTGCGCACATGCACGTTGCAGCCAGAGACAGCTGCAACACGCGTAAATAGTTACAGTAGTTGATCAAACGTTCTTGCCGCTATGTTTCTTTTCATCCCACACATGTACGAGTCATGTTTAGCTCGTCGGCTCTTTAGTTATTGATCCGCTCAGATATCGTCAATGTTCATGCAAGACGTCTGACTTGGGCGGTTGGACGAAGTTGGACGACAATCAAACTTAACGCTGACGGTACGGGAACTACGCAAACAATGAGGAACCTTCAAGACAGAAAGCAAAACGGAATACGGACGAATTGAGGTTGTCGTCAGGATTCGTTCACATGTTTCAACAGTTTGAAAATTCCGCCGAAGTGCCAGCTACAGGAACGAAGCTGGATGAGGGTTAAGCGATGTTTCAGAAAGTCAACGTAAGTCCGGATTTCTTGTTTCATTTTGGCTTCAGTGTCCTTCCTTAGTGCTGTGTGACCGGGGCTTTAGAAGAGATCATTGGACGTTTTACTGATACGTCTTATATTGACAGTAATCCCCCCCAGGCCTCTTAAACAGATCTGTTGAGTTCTTCAGTCCAGTACAGTGCACCACCAAACTATAATCCATGCAAGCAACTAGTGTGGCAGCGTGAGGGTTATCATGTTGTGAGTTTACTCACAGAGCTTGATTTTATTTTGACTGTACAGTGGATTTTTGTAATTCCCTGTTAATCCTTTCCTTAATGATTTTTTTTTTTTTTTTTTTGTAAATGGCATAGTTCTCAAAGTTGAGTAGAGGACTAGTAGAGGCCTAGTTCTGAAATTGAGTAGAGGACTAGTAGAGGCCTAGCTCACAATGTTTTAATCTGACTAGGATGTTAAAAAAACAAACAAAGTGAACATATCCTTTGAATGTCAGTAATCTATTGATACTGTTCCCTCCCCGATTTCATCATTTTGCTTCTAGAGCCCTTTGAGGACGCCATTCAGTCTCAGTCACAGGGACAAACAGAGTTCCAGGTGTCTTGTCTTCATAAGGCTGCCTCAGTGGATAACGTCAGTCCTCTACTCGTGCGCTCGTTGGCCTTTTGGGCACAGGAGGAGCTGGAAGGCCAGCAATGGTACCATGGCAAAATGAGCCGCCGCGACGCTGAAAATACTGAAAATAGATGGGGACTTTCTGGTTCGGAAGAGCACCACCAGCTCTGGATCCTACGTTCTGACAGGCATGCACAACGGACTTGCCAAACACCTCCTGCTGGTGGACCCTGAGGGCACGGTAAGGCAATCTTGAAGAACGAACAAATTTTGACTAAACTAGCCACTCGTTAATCTGCAGCATCCTTATGACGCCTCTTTCTCTTTCTCAAAGGTACGGACAAAAGATCATATATTTGACAGCATCAGCCACCTTATTGGCCATCACCGTGACAACAGTCTGCCGATCGTGTCAACTGGAAGTGAACTGTGTCTCCGACAGCCAGTCACAAGGAAACAGTGACCCTTGCGAAGCCTGATGGGGAAACACACGTAGGACTCTCCGAATTGTCTCCAACCATCCTGAAACTTGAAGACAAACCACGATGAGAAGATGCTTAACATCTCGCCACGATAGAGAGCGTGTTTAGAGAGGGGTGGGGGGGGGGGCATCAGCCTTTGGTCACTTTTCCAGGTGTCACTCGCTGGAAGATTTGTTTAAAGATAAAAAAAAACATAATAATATTTATAGAACTGTTATTTTGTTGTGACGACTGAAATGCTATATTTTTGAGAAGACATAGGTGCATTTGGACACAATATCTTGATTTGGTGTTTTAAAAAGAGACAAAAAAAAATTGTCTTGTAGTTTAGATGAAGTGCGAATCAAACCTCAAAGAGGTGATTACAAGAGTATTTTAGAATAAATAAGCCAGAAATATTAGTTTTGTCTGTCAAGCACAAACACGTTTCTACAGCTGCAGTTGGCTAAGAGTTTGAAGTGGAGAGTGTTTCAAACTAATTCTGTTTACATGAATCACTTTGAGAAAGTTGACCTTTGACCTGCTCAGCAGCGCGATGGCTCACACATAAAATCTGCTTTTTGTTGGGGGAGTGCACTTGAATGTGTTTTTTGCTTTGCAGTTTTGAGGTGCAAACAGACATTCTTCATAGTGCTGTCAATGGCTTTAAAGAGAAACTTAAAAAAAAAAAAAATTCAATCCAAGTATTTCCTTGTGCCACTGCAGCCGCATGACTTAAAACCAACCGTTTTTGGACATTATTTGTAGACCTTGATACCCTTTTATTTCAAAGAGGTGCTTGTGTATGCTGACACTGTAACATATTTACGCTTTTCCAACCGTGATTTATCTCCGAATTGGTTTTCTCCTGATTCTTCTTTAGGTGTGTCGTCAGTGATTAGTTTTGGGGCTTGAGTCATGCAGTGAATATTTTCATATTCTTAACTTTATCCCTTCCCCTTTTTTTTCCTTTTCTGTGAAGTTTTAAAAGCTTATTAAGAAATGAAATAGCACAATCTGAAAGGTAAACTGGTTAGATCATCTGTGTTAGTGGTACTGCTAATATATTTACATAACTTATTTATTTATTTATACCCAAAGAGACTAAATTAGACAAAATTTTGACATGGAATTTTAAATCTGAGGCTTTATTCACTTCACTATTTGGAAATTGTCCAGCAAAATCTCTTATTAGATGTCAAAACAGAAATTCTAACAACAATGTAGTAACAATGTAGTTGAACTCAAGTTGTGTTTGTAGAGTTGCAGTTACCATTTTGGGATTACGGCCATGTTTTTATTGTCCCTCAATTTTCAGAGGTCATCAGTAATCGAGTGATGTAAATATGTTATTGTTAATAACAAATCTTCACTTTTGCAACCAGGGGATGGATACATGAACATTCACAAGTTAATGAATATACCTTATAGTTCCTTCACATCAATCATTAAGAAATACAAACTGTATGGTACTATATGGCAAATCTGTCTGGAGTAGGCATTTCTTAAAAACCTACTGTCTGCATAAGGGGGAGATGAGTGAAGGAAGCCACAAGAACACCCATGACAACTCTGAAGGCAAATGTAAGACTCAAGCCTAAATTTGATCCCTCTTTGTTCTGTTCAGCCATAAAGACGTGACGGGTGATGCAGTATGCAAAGCTCTCACTTCCCCAGTTTCTTCAGTCACATCCACAGACACATATAACTTCTTCAGCATTGTCATGGATCTCCTGGTGGCTTCCCTCACTAGTCTAGGTTTCCCATTTGAGAACAGCCTACTGATTGATGTAAATGAAGTCCAAGACATAATCAGTGACCTGGAAATGTTCATGTATCCATCCCCTAATTTGGTGAAACAAAACTGGCACTAAATGTAATGATTTGAATTCACCATGCCCCTACCCCTTATAACTGTTCAGTTATTTATGGGCTCTGAAAACTGAGGAATGATATAAAAAAAATGGCTGTAATTCGTAAATGGTAAATATCAAGACTGTACTACAACACCTTTGTTCCATTTCAACTCAATTGTGGTGGTGCAAGGCAGTAAAACAGAGGTAGAACTACAAAATTTGTGATGTTGTCCAACTACTTTTAGACCTATTTTACATAGGTAATTCTACAGTAACGGAATTACAATGGGAGCAAGTTTTTAATGGTAAGCTAAAATATGGCCAGATTTTTTTTTTTCTGTCACATAAATATATACTTCAAGTACTACAAAGGGAATCAAGCAGATGAGTTTTTTGAGCATTTTTTAAATTGCCAGATCAAACTTCATTTGCATTTTGCAGTCCACATATGCTAATTTGATCCATTTATTTGGATTATACTCATATACACTGGCTGTGGAATTCAAATTTCCAAATGGATTGTCAAAAAGCGTTTCTCTCCTGATTCTCTTTAATGCTCTCATACTTGAAAGTCGTCAGGATTCTGATGGATACCAAATGAACAAAGTGTTGTGTTTGATATGCACCGGACATCATAGTTTAACCAAAATCATGATATCGATGAGTTTGACGAGACAGATGCAATGTAATATAGTGTGCCTGTATTTTGCTGCAAGAGAGTGTTAGTAAATGCATCTCACGATAAATCATGTTTGGAGGGCCATACTAAAATACAAATGGACCAAATGTTACAAAATGGAGCAAACTGGGGCCTAAAATTACAGTGCACTCAGTTATGATAAAAAAAACATTATAGTGCAGCAGGTAACTGAAGCAATCGTTCAAATGGGGAAACAAGCACCAAATTTGACACAAATACTCCTTAAACTTTAGTCTTTTGAAAAAACCCGCTTGCCCCTTGAATTGTCAAAAGGCAGCCAGGTAGGGGTCAATTGAGGATTTACACAGGGGTCAAAACTGAAAATGCTCTCATCATATTGAAACCTATACCACGTTATTGTCTGATCATCAAACAGTTCCAAAATGGTATAGGTTGGGCTATCTACAAATGAATGTTCTGGAGTTATGGGGTAAAACAGCAGGAATGGTGACAAAGGTGAGTTTCAGTTTGTACAGGGGTCAAAAGTTAAAGTTACTCCAAGTTTGGTAAAAGGTGGTGCAAATTATTAGTTGAGTTAATAGGGTTTCAAAAAGGAATAGTTTGCACCATGTGCCATCCATAGTTATCATGTTATGGGGTAACATATGTCACATGTCATAGATTCCCTTACCAAAAAATAGTACTGATAAGTATATAAAAAGTAAACTAGAAGTATACTTGAAACATACTTGCATATACTACTTTTTGGTAAGGGTTCCAATGGATGTCAACATTGTTTGACCTATACTTTGGAGATCAAACATTCATCACAGTCAAAACTATTCCATTTAATAATCCTATTAGCTCAACCAGTAATTTGCACCACTTTTTATCAAAATTGGAGTAACTTTAACTTTTGACCCCTGTACAAACTGAAACTGACCTTTGTCACCATTCTTGCTGTTTTTACCCCATAACTCCAGAACATTCATTCGTAGATAGCCCAAACTATACCTTTTTGGAATCATTATGATCAGACAAATAATGTGGTATAGGTTTCAACATGATGAGAGTATTTTAAATTTTTTGACCCCTGTGTAAATCCTCAATTGACCCTACCTGGCTGCAGGTAGGGGTCAATTGCTGTGGCAAGCAGGTTTTGTCAAAAGACTAATGTTTAAGGAGTATTTGTGCCAAATTTGGTGCTTGTTTCACCATTTGAATGATTCCATTGTAAATATTCTGGTATCTGCTGCACTAATTATCATGGATTACTCACATAGCAGGTACCCTGCTTTAAGCAGACGTAGCTGTTAATTTATGCCAGATGGCAGCACTTTATTGTGTCCTTAAAGGAGTATTATAGACTAATTTTATGACCTTACGTGGGTTCGGGTGGGCTAAGTATGTATTTCATGAAATTAACGTTTATTGTCCCCATTTCGTACATTTCGTTACATTTCGTATTTTAGTATAGTCAATGTTTGAAGGGTTAGCAAAGTGTCATATTCAGCATGTTGTGACAAATTTTTTCCCACCGTGGTTTAATCTGATAAGGTTTCCTAAATAACATTTGCTTTTTGCAATTTTTTTAGTCTCATCATGAGAGAGAAATACACAAATGTGAAGGATTACTTCAGATTTAGTCTCGAGTACCGAAGACAGAAAATGCGTAAAGGTTTGACTGGAGCGACTCTGAAGTTGTCGCTCTGATGATGTGGCGAAATGACACAACCAAACATGCTGGAACACATATGAGGGCATGGCTTTTTATTTTTCCACTTTTCTGTTGATGAAAATGTGCCTTTTATTTGTACAATGGTGTTTTCAGTTCTCTTTTCACTCGAAGTGCAATAGCTGATCTTAAATGGGGCATGCCTGTTGACTAGAGGTTGTGTTTTGCCCTGCTGTGTGTTGCTGCTTGAGACTATTTTCTCTCCGTCTCTCCCTCTCTATTATATATTATAAATGTATCATTTCCAGATTCTAAATGTAAATCTTTGTCAGAGGGAATCACACAAAACTCACTATTTGGAAAAGGTATAAAAGAAGCGTTAATAAAAACAAAGAAGTCCAGATGATGTTTACAGATGGCTTTTTGGTTGTGTGGGTTTCTCTTTATTTTCTACAGGACTGTTGGCAATGAAACTGTAAACGTGCAGATGTGGCTTTTTATCTGCGCTACAATCGATACCGTATTCCATGCACTTTGCAATGAAGTGTTCAAATTTTGAGTTCCTGCCAAAAAAAAAAAAAAAAAAAAAAAAAAATGCAAGTGACTTAATTTTAATGGTTTTACTTTTTTTTTTTTTCACTGCTATGGTTTTGTACTACAATATCTATATAACAGAATGGCAATCTTACATTGCCAATATTATCAAAAATTTGCCTTTCACAATGAGGGTTAATGTTAAATTACAAAAACATTGACTTGTAAAATCTGGACATATTTCACCTGAAATGCTCCTGGATGTAACAACGTCAGACAACACTCACACAGGTGTGTTAGTTGCTTAAGTGTGTTTGTATGATTTGTCAGTAATAAAGTTAGTAACATTGACAACATTTTTTTTTTCCCAAAAAAAAAGTGAGAAGGGAGACTAACATTTTAATAAAATGTTAGATCATAGCTTTTTAAAAGTATTTTTGCTAGTTCAAAGTTGGAAATTCTGAGTTCCCAGTTGTCATCGAATGCAGCATGCAGTTTGGCCTTTACGTCCTTATTATCGTCTGGAAAAAAAGAACAAAATTCATATACAGAGAATCACGCTAAATTAAATATTTTACCAGCAATAAAATTAGCGGTAATTTTGTAATACATAAATAAACGGTTTCAACACAGAAAACCTCAGCAAAAAAACAAAACAAAACAAAACAACTGCACATTTCACATGCTGCATTCACGTGCCTCAAGACTTTTGCTGGCTTTATGTGGACCAGCTTCATGCTTACAAAACTTTTGTACACACTTCGGACAACCATGGTACTACTGTAACGATAATGTTCTGCATATGTGCCATGTATGTTTTGAAAATTTTGTTTACCACCGTTATATACCAGCAGATGGCGCTGTCTTATCAATACTACTGATGTATAAATTCATTCTTATGCAATGATGAATTGGAATCGCTTTCCCCATTGTTCTGCTAACATCATTAAATCACATTTACAATTAGCTGAACAGTATAATTCTGATTTAAGTAATAAATACATTTTCATAGTTTTTGTTTTACACTGCCGCTTATTTTGTTTGAATGTCATATCCATCACTGAAGAATAAAATTTTAAGAAATAAATCTTTATGTCTGATTGAGAGTCAGACCTAAATTTATTTATTTTTTTTGTTTTTAATGACACATTCTGTTGACACATTTCCGTAATTTAAAAAGCCTCCAAACTGTAGAGAAGCTGGCATGCAGGTGTGGAGGCCTATTTCTGCTGGGTGTATGCTGAGGGAAGGCATGAAAAAAATGTCAAAATTCTACAACAAATATTCAGAATTTCTAATTCCTTTCTAAAAATCAGGAGGCAAGTCAAAATTGTGACTTTTAAAGCCACAATTACAAAATAAAAATCACAATTTTGACTTCCCAGTTAAAACTGTGCCATAAGACAAAACTTTTACCTTTAAAGTGAAAATAATGAGATTTCAAGTAAGCGGGTACAGAAAATGAATGACTGAATGATGAGATTTAAAAAGCCATGAGTTAGATTTCCTAAGTGAAAGCTGGTGAAAAAGTGCAAAGTGAAATTTGGACTACAGAATTTAACATACAAACTAAAACTCATGACATTCAAAATTCAACATTCTATGTCTTTTAAGTCTCTGAAGTCAAGACTTTGTATTCTAAAGTAAACATTTTTGAGAAGCAAAAGTCAAATTTCTGAATTTTTAAATCAGAATTAAGACTGTAGAGCAGCAATCCAAATGTTTCCTGACACTTCACTGAGACAAAGATTTAAAAGTGGCTTCAGGTTGCATGAAAGATACTGAATAAATGTAGCTGGGGTGTCCCTCAACAAAGTGGTAGGCATTTTTGGTATGGGGGTCACATTGGGTTAAAATGTAAAAATGCTGAAAAAATGTTGAAAAATATATCAAATTATTTGTATTGTCAGACAGAATCCAAAAATATTACTTGCCTTATCACTTACCTTCTGATTAGCCACTCTGACCAGGGAAGTGGAAAGGTCAGTGTATTTTTGGACAAGAGCTTGAGCATGAGATGCAGTGTAGCGTATGTTCTACCAGAAGACTCCTATTTTATTAATAATATCTGTAATCTCCTAACAGAAGCAGGTGTTCCCTGTTAGTCATGAGTTCAGTTCTCAGTTAAGTTTCACATTTTACAGATCGCTGACAAGACGTTCTTTCCTACACCCCACTGCCACCGGTTTGTCCTTGTCTGCTGCCTGATGGTCGGCTCCGCCCCTGCCTTTTCCAACGGCAGGATTTGAAATCATTCCAGCCCTACTTTCTACCATAACTAGACCTATGCCAAAGACTACGCTCCAGAGTCTTTCTGGTTGAACTTTTAGGATTTCTGATTTAATGATTTTTGTTATCGGAGATGCAAAATTCAACCTTCAAAGAGTAGCCATTTTGAAATTTCAAGGGACACATAATCCAAATTTGTTCAGTATCCAAGCAACCAAAAACCACTTTCAAAACTTAGTCCCCATGAAAGTGTCAACACTGGATTATTCCTTTATTGTGAACTGGAAAATGTGAAATTAGACTTTGAGTCATAAATGTGTGGTATTACCTCTAGATTTCACTTTTGCTTTGCTAAATTTATATGTGTCATAATTACAACATGATTCTGACTTCAGGAAGTTAAAAATATTGATTTTTCTTCTTTTTTTTATCAGTTCTGATTTTAAAAGTCAGACTTTATGTATCTCAATGTATATATCATTACTTTGAATCTGAAAGTCAGTCTTTTTAAATTCAGTGCTGACACAGAAAGTCAAATAATTCATTTTTATCCATTCTGATTTAAAACTCACATATCAAATATCTCTGTGTGTGTATATCAACAATAATTAGAATGTGATTTTTTTTTTTTTTTTTTTTAATTGGCAGCGGTGACTTGGAAGTCAAAATTTTGACTTAGTATCATTTCACAACTGACTTTAAAAGCTGACATTTTGAACAAAATGTCAGTCAAATGTCAATCTCAATTTCCTTTTACAAAGTCAGAATTTTGACTTTTATTGACACTTATAGTCAATATTTTGACTCTATCGTTTCACAGTTCACTTGAAAGTTTAAATTTTTAATGATGTAATAAAGTAAAGAATTTCAAAGCCTAAATTTTGAATCAAAATCTCATGATTGCAATTTACAAAGTTGAAATTTTGATCTTTTTGATGTACAAAGTCAAATTTTTAACTTGGTATCTCATAATTACTGCTTTGAAATTCAGCTCTTTGCCTTTCTGATCATCATTTGAACTTGCTGTGGACACACACACACACACACACACACACACACACACACACACACACACACACACACACACACACACACACACACACACACACACATATATATATATATATATATACACCAGCTTTTTTAATTCTCCAGGCAGAAAGGGGCTTCCATACATGGGAGCTACAATAGTCTTTGGAAGATTTTATACAGTTCTCAGGAATTTCAATGATTCAATGATGAATAGCTTCTTTCTAAATGGCGTTCCATCATGGTGCACCACTGAAGCATCTCGCTGATGCTTCGATGAAGATGACCGAGCGTTATCTGACACAGTCATCAAAAATTCCCCATTCGTGTCTTGCAGGCTGAAGGTCTGACATTGAAGACCATACATGATCAGAAAGCTCTGCCTTCCTAACCAACAGTCATCCCATTGGGGCAGTCACTTACAGGACCTCTGCAGTGTTTCTGCCACTGAAGCCCCTCATTCACATGCACAATTCTCCTTAACCACCATTAACACAAAACAGCAGATGTCCAGCACTTAGAAAGGTGACGTGTGATAGATGCTGTGTCTATTGTGTATTGATGCCTCTTCTCTTTATTCACTGATTTGTTCAGGTTTGTTTAAGTTTGTTTTAACACAGAAAAAAAAACACTGTCCTGCAGCCAGACATTCAACAGTTTCTTCATTTCAAATTGCCTCATGTTCTGTTTGTCATCCGGAACCATTCTGGAACCATGCTTCCCGTCATCCTGTCACTCTTGAGGAACAGCCTCAGCAGCTTCTCTGCCCACAACTTCTCCCACCGAGGCTGTCTCCCGATCCTTCTCCGGTTCTGCCTGTCTAAGGCTCTGTTGGTTCGGGTTTGGGTTGTTTTGGCTGCTCCACGACTTGCTCCTGCTACGGCTGGGCTCCAGAGACGGTCGTGCCCCGCTGCCATTTACGGATGCCTTCGCCCTGTAGCACAAGCCGCACACCAAACCGATGAAGGCCCGCCTCATCTCCCTGCTGGCCAGAGTGTAAATGATGGGGTTCAAGGCCGAGTTCAGCACAGCCACCGCGATGAACCAGTCGGCCTTGTAGAGGATGGAGCAGCGCCTGCGCTGCTCGCATGCCACATCCACCAGGAGCAGGACAAAAATGGGTGTCCAGCAAGCGATGAACACTCCGACTACAATGATGACGGTGCGCAGAAGGGACATGGCGTGCTCAGAGTTGCTGTGCTTGCTGACCTTTTGGCTGCTGGACTTGACCAGGATGTAGATTCGGACGTAAAGGACTGAGATGGCCAAGAGCAAAGCCATGAAAACTGTGATGCAGAAAGCAACGTACTTCTTGGTGTAAAGGGGAAGCACCGTGGAGCAATCGGGGAGGTTCTCGAGACAGTTCCATCCGAGGATGGGCAAAGCTCCAAGAGAAACCGCAATCACCCAGCAGGTTCCTATCAACAGAAACACTCTGTAGTTCTTGTTGGCCTCGTAAGGCCTCATTTTGATCATAGTCAGGTGTCTTTCTATTGCAATAGCCAGGAGGCTAAAGATGGATGCGCCTAGCGCAACAAACATGCTGCCCTCTCTGATGAACCAGAGAGCAGGTGAAAGCTGCAGCGTCTTCTCTCCGGACAGCAGAAGGTTGACCAGGTAAGCTATTCCAGCCAGCATGTCGCACAACGCCAGGTTGCCAATGAAGAAGTACATGCGGTTGTGGAAGCGGTGGTTTCTCCATATGGCGACGAGCACGGTGAGGTTCTCAAGAACAATGAAGCTGCATATGATGAGGAACACAATGGTTTTGGTGTCCACAGCGCCGCCGCTTGAGCCGACGGTGGGCCGGTGGTCCAGCTTTCCCGTGTAGTTGTAGTGAAGGTATATCTGAGGGTTGATCATCTTCACAGCACCAGAAGCTGACGCCGGATGTCACACGTGAGCAGGGAGTCCGGCGTCAGAGGTTCCAGCACGTTAGACTGCAAGACGTGAGGAGCAGAGAACATTTAAACATTGATTTAGAACAAACAAAAAAATGTTAAAAATTATTATTTCAGATACTTGGGTACTTGGACTGCAGTATGAGATTTTTTATTTATTTATTACTATTATTATTATTATTATTATGAATCAGATTTTTCTCATCTGGATGGTTCACATTCATGTTAGTTCTTGACTTGTGTCTGATTGGACTGTTCTGTCAGAAGAAATGTCATTACAGATCAGATATAAATTTATTCCAGAATCACAAGGACCATGTTCACATTAAACAATTGAAGACACCTAAATTAGAATCTTTAAATGTATTTATTTATTTATTGCCCATTTATGATGGGAGATATTTTCTGTGTACTTTGAACACACCAAATCAACCAGACCACCAGATCATTTGTTTTAAATGTGGGCCACTTGGGTTCCATTCTTGTGTTAGATTCAGTTCTTTTCAGTTGGTACTGTGCAGGTGAACCAGATTTGATACAGAAAATCAGACTGGGGTTGTTCACACTACTCAGAATCTATCCAACCTATTTCACATGCGGGGAAGAAAAGCTTGATTCAGGTCAATAAAACCAGTAATGTGAACCTAGCTGTATATGTGGTTATGAATCAATTGCTAACATAAAAGAGAATCACATACACACCCACTAAAAAAATCTAAATAAATTCATCTATCAAAAAATCAGGTCATTTCAACCAATAATGTGATTGCAGCCGTATGTGTGGTTGTACATTTGATTTGTGTCTGGTGTCTGTGAAAACAGTCAGATTGAATACAGATTAATGACAAACTCGAAGGTAAATAGCTCAGATTTTAAATTTTACACACACACACACACACACACACACACACACACACACACACACACACACACACACACACACACACACACACACACACACACACACACACACACACACACACATAAACATATAAATGTGGCAAAAATAAGATTGGGGTAATTTCAAACAGTAATGTGAATGTAGCTCAAGTTCATGCCATGATGGCAATGAACATTTGTTTTGTTCAGATTTTTTTTTTATGTGACAAAAAGTGGAACCCTGCCAGTAAAACACAAAACCAATCTGAAATCTATTTTCAACACAAACATTAATAACATTTTATTTATGAGGATCTTACACAGATGGGGTTTGTCTATGTATATTGATATCATGTAGTACGTCATTTATGTTTAGCACTGTACACAACTCCTCACAATTGAATAGATAAATCATAAAAAGCTGATTTTTTTCAAGTAATGCATACAGTCCTTGCTTTGGTAAAGCTATAGAAGTTTTTTTTAAACTACCCTTTTTATTTTCTTTTTATTCTTTTTCCTGAAAATAAAACCTTGTGAAATACTTCAGATGCAACAATAAGTTTTGTACATCACCTTGCTATCACGATCACTCTCTAAAACAAAAGCTCATCTGCAAACATCAAGAAATCTTCAGCTTCATGCATTCGGTCCTGGTTTCACTTCAAATGAGACAAACGTGCACCAGTTCATAAACTTACTGTGGGATCCGGGTTCAGTTGAAAGCCAAACATTGCATTGCTGAGGGTTTGAGCCTTTGTATTCCACAGACTTTCTGCTGGACTCTCTCTCAGGACTCCTCGCATCTGAATCCGGAGATGTGGCCGTTGAGCTGGAAGTCACACCCCTCCCTCAGCCTGAGCTCCTGCAGGCTCCACAAACAATATCACAGTCCTGTGCCGCACAGCAGGAATTCATCCATTCATATTTCTGTTCCATTTATGCTCACTTAAAAACACAACCAACAGCTACAAATAAATGAAATATTGAGTTATTCTATTCATTAAATGACTATAGTATAAATTGTTAAATGTAGTCTACAGCGGTTGCACATAGGACCAGTGTTAAATAAACTCCGATAGTGTTAAATTGATCACAATGTAAAGTTAATCTCAATGTTGACCAAACCAATTTAACACTCGATGAGAGTTAATTTAACATGATCATACAGTAGAATTAAGACTGTGAGATTAGTGACAAGGCTTGAAAAGTAGGGGTGTGCAAAGCAGATATTTTGGATGAGTAACAAAATAAAAAAAAAAAAAAAATGCTGAAATAATGTGATCAGATACAAAAAAAAAAAAACATTCAATCTGAGTCTGATATAACATGTTTGACTCACCTTATGAGTTACACCCAGAAGAGGTAACATAAAAATCCATCTCACCCGTAAATATTAAAGGATTATTAACCAAGTGCAAGGTCTGTACGGAAAAAAATATCATACTGAGGTGCTGACAGTACGGGCCGAGCGTTGGTGAGGTCAGTGTGAAAAACACCAAGCTCTGATATTCCTGTACAGACAAACCAAGCGAGGTTAATAATTTTTTTATTATATATATATATATATAAACATGTGAACTTACGGTATTGCCCCAAGGTATGTCCGCCTTGGTTTTTCTAATCGGGTTTTTAGCTTTCTGGTTTGTAACGAATGTAATACACGTTCTGGACTGATTGTCATGCAACCAGTCTGATATGTGAAAATATCAGACCGAAAATCAGCCAATCAGAGCGCACGTACCGTCGCAGTCATATACTAATATTAGTACAGTATATTTCCCATATTCAGAAATGGAAGAATTTTGTAACATGATTTCAGACACCCCTAAAGTGGATGGTACTATTTCATCATATCAACCTGCTTCACGCCTGTCAGTTCAGGTAACTAACATTAGCTCGCTAATGCTAATGTTTGCCATGCGTTATGTCAACATTAGCACCCAGACTCTCATTGTAGAATTCATACTTTGTTTTCCAGTATTGTACATTGCTGTGGTTTCCACCCTCATTCAACACCCTAAAATGTTCTCGCATTGCGTCATAACATGACGTTCCAACAGCAAAAAAAAAGCCTGTAATCTGCCATCTGTGCAGCTGATTTAACATCTTTCCTGAAGTAATTGTATTTGACACTAACTTAACTGCACACGTTAAGACGTTTGCAGCCCATCCTTTGTTCTGATCCTTCTGTAGTGACCTCACATCCAGGAAGGATGGGCAGGACCAGCCGCCAGCAGTGGAAATCGCACAGAGTCAAAGCGGGACTTTAAAGCCAGATGAGTCTCTAAAATTAGGCTGAAATGAAAGTGACAAAAAAGGGAACTGCGCTGTAGAGAGTCTGAGAAAGTGCGGGTTAAAAACAAACAAACAACAACACATCATTTTCTTGAACTTCAGGCACAGTTCGCCGACTCAGAACCAAAGAATTTAGATGCCATTCCCCAATCAGAGCACATGCTGTCCTGCAACAGAGACCAATCCATTAAACAGCAGATCTCATCCCGTGTCTGTGGTTATTAACCAAGAGGAATGTTTTGTGTGGTTGAATAAATGGCCGTGGTCTGGCGGGGGTCCATTTGCATTGTTACGGTCACAATTCTCAGTGATTTCCTGCAGCTCGCAGTGTGCCAGCAGCAATGGGGAAAATCTCAGCAGAAAAGCCAAATGCTTACTGTGGACCCACTGCAAATCTGGGACCAATCACTGAGCGGTTCTCCATAAAGGCAGCTGGATTAACACAGCCGGAGTGGGGTTGGAAAAACCTTGTGTCGTTGAGCGAGCAACAGTGATGTGGAGTTAAACCTCTGGGCAAATATGAAACCATCAGCCTGCGCAAACCCATAATATGTGGTTGGACTGAGTTGATGTGTATTCATAGAATGCTGTAGGAGAGATGGGTGGAGGGTTTTCACTTTTTGCAGGACCACCCTCACTAAAACGCTATTTCATTGGCAACCGCTTCTTTGGTTTCAGTGAGACTGAATTTTCCTGTCATGTGTGTCAGCAGGACAGTAATTAAACTTTTCTTCTAGCTGCCGTTTTCCAACGTCAAGAGCCGGAGCATCGAGGTTTTGCCTCAATCATCACTCTACCATATGTGTGATTTCCTGTTCCCATTATAATGCTGTATTATTTAACATCTACAAGCTGCAACCCCTCATTTCAACATACGTTAGCGGGCCTGGCAGCTGGTGAAAATGTTCTGAGAAAATTTCCACATCTCAGACTGTTGGCCTGATATTCATGCAAGTTTTTTCTTTTCTTTAAAAGTGTGTCAAAATAATTGGTGGTATTGAAAAATAAATAACAGTAAGACTGCAGGAGGGATACATATACATATATATATACATATATATATATATATATATATATATATATATATATATATACATACGAGGTCTATCAGAAAAGTATCCGACCTTATTATTTTTTCAAAAACCATATGGATTTGAATCACGTGTGATTACATCAGACATGCTTGAACCCTCGTGGGCATGCGAGAGTTTTTTCACGCCTGTCGGTTACGTCATTCGCCTGTGGGCAGTCTTTGAGTAAGGAGTGGCCCACCATCTCGTCGATTTTTTCATTGTTTAGGAATGGCTCAGAGACTGCTGCTTTGTTTGATCAAAATTTTTTCAAAACTGTAAGGCACAACTGAGTGGACACCATTCAATAAATTCAGCTGGTTTTCGGTAAAAATTTTAACGGCTGATGAGAGATTTTGGTCTGGTAGTGTCGCTTTAAGGACGGCCCACGGCGCCTGACGGCGATCTGCGCTTCGAGGCGGCAGCGTCTCGCCGTTTCAAGTTGAAAACTTCCACATTTCAGGCTCTGTTGATCCAGTAAGTCGTCAGAGAACAGAGAACTTTCAGAAGAAGTCGGCATGAGGAGTTTATTCGGACATTCCGTTGTTAACGGACATTTTGTAATGAAAGAACATGCGGGCAGAGTCGCATGTCGGGCCAGACCCGACCGCGGGGGGTCGCGACAGGAAAATCACCTCTGTTGGAAACCTTAACGGGCAAGTTGGAACATGCCCAAGCTGTTAAACAATTTCTCAGTTACTCACTTGTTGAAAGCCATCAAAAGCCGCCTGAATTTTACAAATGGTTTTCAACACGGAAGTGTTTTTCCTGTCGCGGCGCACACAGATTCGTCGAGTCGTCACGGAAACGACTCGACAAATTTGCGCGCACGTCTTTCATTAAAAAATGTCCTTAAACAGTGGAATGTCCGCATAAAGTCCTCATGCCGGCCTCTTCTGAATCTTCTCTGTTCTCTCACGACATCCTGGGTGAATTAAGCCTTAAATTAGAATGTTTTCAGGTCGAAACAGGCCAATGACGGCGCCTGGAAGCGCTGCGCGACGTCCCGCTCCGTGGGAAGTCCTTACAGCGACAGAAACACCCCATAATCTCTCATCAGCCGTTAAACTGAATTAATTTCTCGAATAGTGTCCACTCGGATATTCCTCACAGGTCCAGAAAAAATGTTGATAAAACAACGCGCGCCGTCCGCAGCGGCTATTCAGACAAAGAGATTCTGACGGGCGGGGTGGAGCACTCCTCACCCAAGGCCTGCCCACAGGCGAATGACGTCACCGACATGCGTGAAAAAACTCACGCATGCGCACGAGGGTTCAAGCATGTCTGACGTAAAAACATATGAATCAAATCCATTTATTTTTTGCAAAAAATAAAAAGGACCGCTTTTTTCATCACAGACCTCGTATATATGTATATATATATATATATATATATATATATATATATGTAGCGGGATGAAAGTCCCGGGTCCCAATTGAAAAGACGTTCCCGCTAGCTTGGCTAACGGGAAGTTCCCCTTTGGCTGACCTGGTAGAGGAACGGTCTTTTGGTGCGAACCACGTGGGTTCGATCCCCCACCGTCGTCCCGGCCACGAAGGTCCTGCTGCTTCAATCTGGCGTCACGAACAGGATGTGGATCACAGAGTATGCTAACATGCACCTGTGACTTCAGGACAAAGTCAAAAATGGTGGGGAGATGTGTAGCGGGATGAAAGTCCCGGGTCCCAATTGAAAAGACGTTCCCGCTAGCTCGGCTAACGGGGAGTTCCCCTTTGGCTGACCTGGTAGAGGAACGGTCTTTTGGTGCGAGCCACGTGGGTTCGATCCCCCACCATCATCCCAGCCACGAAGGTCCTGCTGCTTTATATATATATATATATATATATATATATATATATATATATATATATATATATATATATACACACTGTGTCTCCAGTTTCAAGTAATATTAAGGTAAAAACTACTAAAATGACAAACAAAGAAACAAACTATTACATTAATTGCTAGAATTTTGTATTTCAAGCCCAATTTTAATATCTATGAATTACCTGAGGTCAAGCGATGGATTGGAATGTCTACCTGAGACCCAGGACCTGGAGCGGCTCTGGGGTACCGTGAATGGCAGATGCAACACTATGTGGCACCGGTGCATGCTCCTAGTCTTGAATTACCTACGGAGCCCCTGGATCCCCCTAAGTCAGACACTGGTGTTAGGCACACCAGAAATGTTTCATTCTAGTTGTGGTGGTGAATTTGCGAGACCTGAAACTGGTAGGTCTGCAACTCAAAACATTTTGGCTCCCCAAGCTGAAGAACTACTGGGGAGGGGTTTATTATTACCTTGTACATTAATAGACAGTTATGACCAAGGGTTTATATACACTCTTCATTGACATGAATGCCATGACAATATTGGACTTTCAATGATCTCTTTTTCTAACTGTATTTTAATTTAGTTTATAATAACAAAAATGATACTTTGATCATTTATTTTTGGGCTTTTTGTAAAAAAAGAAAAAAAAGGCCAACAATATATATATATTATAGCAAACTAATATTTGATTAAATGGCCCTTTGAGGTTTTGACATTGAACAGAAGCCAGCAACAAGTTTCTAGCAGAATTATAGTTGAATGTTTGACCATTTTTCTTCAGAATTGGTAGATCAACTAAATTATTGGTTTCCTGGCATGGCCCATGTTTTAAACACATTCCAGATATTTTTGATGGTGTTGACAACATTGTTGTGTGGGCCGCTGAAGAGGAGGTACTGCTGGCCCACCACCACCAGTCGGCGCCCTGCTTGGAGTGCGGGCTTCAAGCATGAGAGGGCGCCGAGACAGAGAGTGACAGCTGTCACTCATTTACACTAGCTGTCACCAATCACCTGCAGCTCTACAAAAGCCGGATCATTACTCCACCTCCTTGCCGAGAAATCACCTACCGTTGAAGGTAACCTTCTCTGCTGATTATCGTTGTATCTAACATTGTTCTGTGTGCAGCCGTATTCCTGTGGATTGAGTCTGAAGCTGGATTGGCGGATAGTGGGAGTGCGACGTTCTTCGCCTCTTACTCCATCCAGGGAAGAGACTAACAGGAGCTGCACGGGTGAAATTGTGTTTGGAGGTGGAGGTTTTCCCTCCTTGAAGACCTGTAGAAAAAGGATTACTGGGTGTGTGGATACACACTCATCATTACTGTTTTTGTCATCTTCTGCCAGCAGTACCAGGGTCTGCAACAGAAGACGGTGACCACCTGGGGACTCAGGACTTGGCGGCTCCGGTGTTCTTCAGGCCGTTGGTGGTGGAAGCTGTGTGGGTCCCGGCTCTCCGATCGCCAGAGGTCTCCTATCTTCGAGCCTGCCCGCACGTCACCTTGTGTATAATTGGCATTATCTGTGTCTGTATTCAGTTGTGCGTTTCACAACATTAAATTGTTACTCTTTGTCTTATCCATTGTCCGTTCATTTGCGCCCCCTGTTGCGGGTCCGTGTTACGACCCTCTCCCAACAAACATGGCTTTAAGCATAAATGGCATAACCAACTTTGATGCAGGTTTGGGAGTCAGTGCCCTGTTGGTAGCCCCAACTGTGCCCAACTTTTGACCATCTAGCTGTTGGTTTGTGGTTTCCTTCTTCATTACTGCATTCACATTCACATTCACATTGTGTAAGGCACCAGCTCCAATGGAAGAAAAACAGCCCAGAAACATGATGCTACCACCACCATGCTTATCAGTTTGCCCCATGTTCTTGAAGTTTACTCCTCCAAACGTATCTCTGGCTATTGTGCTGAAACAACTCAAGCTTCAATTGCTCTAACATAAAACTTTAGCAGATTTTTTTCCCCCTTTGTCCACATGGTCAGATGCAAAGTTTAGTTGAGCTTGAAGGTATTGATTTTGGAGTAGCGAGTTCCTTCTTGCATGGAAGACTCTCAGTCCATGGTGATGTAAAATATTGTCTAGATTGTCAACAGTCTTGATGTTCACCTCTTTTGCTCTGTATGCACCACTCTGCTTTTAATCATTGGTGATTGATCTCTGCTCTCTTCCACAGCATGTCTTTTTCCTGATTCTCTCCCTTCAGCCACAACCAGTCCCAGCAGAAGACTGCCCCTCCCTGAGCCTGGTTCTGCTGGGTTTCTTCCTGTTAAAAGGGAGTTTTCCTTCCCACTGTCGCCAAGTGCTTGCTCATAGGGGGTCGTTTTGACCGTTGGGGTTTTCTGTAATTATTGTATGGCTTTTGCTTTACAATATAAAGCGCCTTGGGGCGACTGTTGTTGTGATTTGGCGCTATATAAATAAAATTGATTGATTTGATTTGATGTCCAACTCATTAGTGATTTCTGACTTGTTGCTAATCATCTGAACCAAGTTTCTGTCAGGTTGGATGGCACTTTAGGTCTTTTGCCAGAACCTCTCAAAGTGGCTACGCCTCACAATCACTTGAACTAACAAACAATTATTTCAACTGATGATCTGTGAAATAGTTTTTTTTTTTTTTAGAAATGCCTCCAAAATACATTCCATAGTCATGTGAAGCTACTATCTTTCTTCTCAGATCTGCACTGACCGCCTTGGACTTGTGTGTTGTGTGTTGGTTCATCCAGTGAGTGCTGCCCACAAAACACGTTTTATGTTGGCACAGAGAAGCTACCAGCTGTTGTCAATCATAACCACTAATAAGAACTTAAAAGGCCTTGCCAATTAAAAGACATTTGGAACTTTCAGCACTACTGAATTAATAATTTAAGTGAGTGTGTGCATGTCTCACACCCTGTGTTGATTTCAGTAAACACAAAGTAAATTACAACCTGTGCATCAAATTCTTATGCATTTCTATTTAAAAAGCATTTTAGACAAACATCCTAACATTAGACAATCAAAAAATAAAACAGTTCAAAGAAATTATTGCATGAAATTATTGCATGCTCAATGTTAACATAAAATTCATGCCCATAAATGTCCATAAACGTCTGCACACAACTGTAGGAGCGCTTGACATAAACTAGACACCCTCCCAGTTGATTAACTAGCTGGACCTGAGGGGTGGGGTTTGGTGGGGGTATGCACTTTGCTCCATTGTTGGTTTCCTTAAGTGAAGCCTGCTCCCTCAGCTGAGAAACTGGTAATTCTGAGATTTATCAGGATGGACCTCCAGCTCCCCTAGTTAAGAAGCTGAAAGGAATTGGAAAAACCTTAAACTAGGCCCCCACAGTTGTACCATTTATCTGGATAGACCTCAGACTACCCATTTAAGAAACTGGCTGCATCTGTCAAATTTTGCCTCAAAACAGTTTGACTCCTCCACTTAAAAACCCACAGAATTTGCAGACACATTAACAACTTGGCTGTAGACAGATATAAGAATTTAATACGTTTTTGATTCAAGGCATAAGCATACGATATTCATTATTAAGCATAATGCAAATATAAGAGCAGTGTGCACTTACCATACAACAGGAATGTGAGCATGTGCATTCATATTAATTCTAATGCAGTTTATTCAACTGGTTAGCCTAACCGCTTTCAGTCAGCGCAGAGAACTAATGGTTAAATGAAAATGACCGGCTAAAGACAAGGGCCTTATACTTTAGTGCTATAAGCACATTACAAATCTATTTGGCCAGGATCACTGTAGCCATTACTTTGTTGGGGTTTGCCTTGTTCAAGCACTCAACCATTCATTAGTGTGCAATCATTGGGGTCAGAGCCATGGGCCGTGGGTGCATACATGTGCAATTAAATCAAATCCCTGCCTTTAATTTCACCTTCTACATTTTGAGGCAACAGCACACCCCATGAGTTTGGGCTACGAATCTGAGGCGGACTGTCCCCTCCTGTCCTGTGGCTTTGTGGCCGCAGTATTTCTAGGCACCGCGGTCTTTTGCATGCAACTGAACAGTACAAGGCCTCACAGGACATTTCTAAGGCATAATTTCAGCTGTGGCACAGTTTAGACTAGGATCGGCCAACTTCAGAAGGCCACACAAACAGGGATAGGTCTTTATTTCTGTCATTTCTCAACACTTGAGTGAATTTTATTGCTTTGCACTCCATTCCCTGTAAAATGCAATGCTTTAGCATTTGTTCAGCTGACAGATGTAATGAGATGGTTGTGATTCTGCCATACACAGGAGGGATTCTGCCCATTTGCCTGAGTACACAAATGCTCCTCAGCCTGCTGTGCAGTGTAACACTGGCTGACATTCCCAAATTACATCACACAGAACATGGAAAACAACTAAAACCAACTTTTTCAGTGGTCTGCACTCACTGTAAGGGCTTCTACTATAACTAACAATCTCTGCAACATAATCTCCTTTACACATATAATACAGTTTTTATTGTTTCCCTTAGCAAAAAGACGTTTATTCAAGTGTACTATGAGTATACATATTTTTTTACTAAAACTGAGGAAGTATACTTGAAGGTGACTTTTTATGAACTATATTTTATATACTTAAGAATAGTATAGTGAAGTATACTTGGCTTATACTGAAAAGTATAAACAAAAGTCTAAGTACATTAATACTAAGACTTACAATTAGTCCAATTATTTGACTCAGACTCAGTTACTTTTACCTAGATTCAGTTAGTTTAATGATTCAGTTACTTTTTTTGAAGATTAAATTAGTTTTGAAGTCATATTCAGAAACATTTTATGTTCATTTGGCTGTATCATACTCCTTTTTTAAAATCCATTAGCTTTCAGGTAGCCTTATATTTACGGACTATTCATGAACATTTAAAGTAGCTGCATATTTGGATGTTTATATGTTCTATCATCTTTCAGTCTTCTTTGTATTCTGTCTGGTTTATATTCATATTATAGTTCTTATTTTTAGTTAGCTATGGTGTTCCATTAATTTTAGATTCCATTAGCTTTCAGCTGCTAGCCTTATATTTAGGGACTGTTCATGAACATTTAAAGTAGCTGCATATTTGGTTATTGATATGTTCTGTCATCTTTCAGTCTTCTTTATATTCTGTTAGGTTTATATTCATATAGTTCTTGTAGTGTATATAGTGTTCATTTGTTTTAGCTTCTGTTAGCTTTTAGCTAGCTTAATGTTTCAGTATATTCACTTACAGCAGCTGTATATTCAGTAAATTTTGCATTCAGTGGGGTTTCAATCATCATGGTCTGTTAGGGTTATATTCACTTGGTTCTTAATAGTTGTACATTCAGTGTTTCTAGATTTTGGTTGCATTATGCTAGCTTTTTATTCTATTAACTTTATTCAATATTTTGTCATTACCCATGATGCAACGTGGCACAGCACTGTGGCTCATGATTGCAAAATTGTTGGAAGAGTTCCGCTTTGTGTTTATCACTGTGCGTTCACATATAGGTACGGTCAGATCTACATCACTTCTGCCGCCATTTTGGATTGCTGCTGAAAACAAACTGTTTATTTGCAAAGGCTGTTTATTCACAAAGGCCTGCCGATCGGGTCATGCCAAATGGCATATGAGTATTTAGAGAGCAAAGGTTGGTGTGCAAAAGTTGCTGCAGTTAAGAAGCTCGTAGTTGGATCTTGGGATTAAGCTGAAGGCCCACCGCAAGGCGAGCTGCCGTCTGTCCCAGCCCCTGCCTCTCAGTGCCCCCTCGATGATCTTAGCTGAGTGTCCCGCAGGGTCTGAAGTGTTTACTTTGAATAAATTAGAGTGTTCAAAGCAGGCCCGGTCGCCTGAATACCTCAGCTAGGAATAATGGAATAGGACTCTGGTTCTATTTTGTGGGTTTTCTTTCTCTGAAGTGAGGCCATGATTAAGAGGGACGGCCGGGGGCATTCGTATTGTGCTGCTAGAGGTGAAATTCTTGGACCGGCGTAAGATGGACGAAAACGAAAGCATTTGCCAGGAATGTTTTCAATAATAAAGAACGAAAGTCGGAGGTTCGAAGACGATCAGATACCGTCGTAGTTCCGTCTATAAACGATGCCAACTAGCAATCTGGCAGCATTATGCCCATGACCATCCTCATTTACTCGGTTGATAGCAGCCAGCCACTTATCCCTTCTGTCTGGACTTTTGTGGTGGTTTGGGAGCTTGAAAAAAACGCAGTTTTCGATTTTTTAACTTATCGTGGCATTCTCTGTGAAAACCGGTGTATATTAATTATAAAAAAAACGTGGCAGAACGATGCGAGTGCGATGGACATCAAGTACGAAATGATGAGTGCGACAGCGGTTTGTTTTCAGTGACTGGCTGGTTGCTATGTGCATTGCTATGTGCGCGTGCATCAGGGACCCGGATGTCCGACCATACTTATCCATCACTAACATTTCAGAAGCTTCAGGATGACTATTCTAAGATCTTCAAATGCTTAGGGGACCGTCAACAAAGCAAACGGCGCATATCAATAAATACTTTCAGTGTATTATTGTTGGAGCACAGCGCCAAACTGGAACTCTTCCAGTGATTTTGTATACACTGCTTTCTCTTGGCATCATATTCATTAGTTTTAATTAAATAAATGCATAAAATGTATACAATAAAAAGTATTTAATCACTTTACATTCAGATGGCTTCATACAAATTACGAGGTTGACATAAGAACACCTCTGTTGCATCATGTCTTATATATCAGAAGACATCTGAAAGGTCGGCTCATGTCTCTTGTGTCTTTGGGCAAACTCAAGTCTAGATTTCATATGTTTTTCTGCCAAATATAACTGTGGAACCAAGAGCTATAAACAAGCTCTCGGGTCATCCAGTGGTGGTTTTCTAACTGACAGAGATCCAGATCTAGAGAAGGAGCATTTAGTTCCACGGGTTCCACTCGCTTCTGTGTGGGGTTAAATTATAATGTAGTTTTCTATTTTGTGGTCAAATGTGTAAATTGGCTTCTTAGACTGTAAACTGCCCTTACAATCAAGTTAAAATAATAAATGTACGTTACTGAGGTCTCACTGGGTCAGATACACTCTTTTACATAAACTGGGAAAATACTTGCAGGTTTACTGGTGAAACTAAAGTACAAAATATGCATAATAAATGCATATTGAGTGAATGGTAACCTGTACTTAAAATTCTGAATTCTCAAATTCTTTGAGGTGAGGGTTGGGATGGCAATAGAAAATATCAGGAACATGTCTGAAAGGAGCAGTTTCCTTCATTATAATCCCTTTAAATGTTATTTCTCCACTCACTATATGTACTAATAATGAAGAATATGTGTATTTGCGTCATCTGTAAACATCTGCTAAAGTGCTGATGTCGCAGTGCATCCTAATTGTGTCCGTGTCACTACAGAATGGGTTAGGTAGTTTGTACTAACTGATGTTAGTAGCAGGGGTGGTAGCCAAGCAGTTAAGTGCATTTGTTTTCAGTGCGGAAGGTTCTTGCTTAAAAGGTTGCTTAGAAGGTTCTTGCATGTTCTCCATGTAATATGGAGATGCGTCAGGAAGCATAAAACTTGTGCCAAATCAACATGCAGATCCACCTTGGATCTACTGTGGTGACCCTGAGTGAAAACAAGGGAACAGCCGAAGGAACTTACTTATTAACTGATGTTAGTACACACGGTGCATCTGGAAAGTATTCACAACGCTTCACCTTTTCCACATTTTGTTATGTTATTTTTTTCCTCAAATTCTACACACAATACCCCATATAACAATGTGAAACAACAACAACAATAAAAAAAAACTAAGAAATCACATGTACATAAGTATTCACAGCCTTTGCCATGAAGCTCAAAACTGAGCTCAGGTGCATCCTGTTTGCACTAATTATCCTTGAGAGGTTTCTACAGCTTAATTGGAGTCCACCTGGGGTAAATTCAGTTGAATGTATATGATTTGTAAAGGCACACACCTGTCTGCATATGTGGTCCCACAGTTGAGAGTGCATGTCAGAGCACAAACCAAGCATGAAGTCAAAGGAATTGTCTGTAGACCTCTGAGACAGGATTGTCTAGAGGCACAAATCTGGTGAAAGGTACAGAAACATTTCTGTTGCTTTGAAGGTCCCAATGAGCACAGTGGCCTCCATCATCTGTAAATGGAATCCGTTCGGATCCATCAGGACTCTTCCTAGAGCTGGCCAGCCGTCCAAACTGAGCGATCAGGAGAGAAGGGCCTTGGTCATGGAGATGACCAAGAACCCAATGGTCACTCTGTCAGAGGTCCAGCATTCCTCTGTGGAGAGAGGAGAACCTTCCAGAAGGACAACCATCTCTGCAGCAATCCATCAATCAGGCCTGGATGGTAGAGTGGCCAGACATAAGCCACTCTTTATAGGCCATTGGCCCATTATGTCCACGTGCACCCCCCCACACACACACACACACACACACACACACACACACACACACACACACACACACACACACACACACACACACACACACACACACCTCTACAAAATAATTTGTTTTTAAAGCATCTGGGTCCTCTGAACATGACGTCAACTGGTAACAGTAAATATATTGGATCTCTCTATTAATTTTTCTCAAATATTGGACTCCACCCCCAAAATGTTAAATTTTCTCCAATATCGTGCCATAATTTTTTCTGCACTATGACGTCCACTCGTGTGGCTCACTATGGTCCGATTAATATAAATCAAAAGAAAGGTAATTGTTTACTAGATAAGATGGTATATGTTAAGTTTAGAGTTGACGGTGCCAAATACGTATTTTAAAATTTTGACCTAACAGTTATAACCCACTTTTCCCTGTGAGATCCCGAACAATTATTCAACATTTTAATTCCATATAATACCAAGCTGCAATTAACCTAATAAACAACAGTAATACCTTTTGGGACAGTATACATGAAAATATATTGCATTTGATACCATACATAGCTTCTTACCATAACTAGTCTGTCAGATATAATCACCGCAATAATATTACAAGATTGTGTTATGGGGTGTTGTGAGTATGTAGAATTTTTTGGGGAAAAAATGAATTTACTCCATTTTGGAATGAGGCTGTAACATAACAAAAATTGGAAAAAGGGTCTCGTTGATGCAACAAAGTGAGGGCAGAACAATGACAAACTTCAATAGTCAAATCAAATCAAATCAATTTTATTTATATAGCGCCAAATCACAACAAACAGTTGCCCCAAGGTGCTTTATATTGTAAGGCAAGGCCATACAATAATTACGGGAAAACCCCAACGGTCAAAACGACCCCCTGTGAGCAAGCACTTGGCGACAGTGGGAAGGAAAAACTCCCTTTTAACAGGAAGAAACCTCCAGCAGAACAAGGCTCAGGGAGGGGCAGTCTTCTGCTGGGACTGGTTGGGGCTGAGGGAGAGAACCAGGAAAAAGACATGCTGTGGAGGGGAGCAGAGATCAATCACTAATGATTAAATGCAGAGTAGTGCATACAGAGCAAAAAGAGAAAGAAACACTCAGTGCATCATGGGAACCCCCCAGCAGTCTAAGTCTATAGCAGCATAACTAAGGGATGGTTCAGGGTCACCTGATCCAGCCCTAACTATAAGCTTTAGCAAAAAGGAAAGTTTTAAGCCTAATCTTAAAAGTAGAGAGGGTGTCTGTCTCCCTGATCTGAATTGGGAGCTGGTTCCGCAGGAGAGGAGCCTGAAAGCTGAAGGCTCTGCCTCCCATTCTACTCTTACAAACCCTAGGAACTACAAGTAAGCCTGCAGTCTGAGAGCGAAGCGCTCTATTGGGGTGATATGGTACTATGAGGTCTGTTGTGTGGGCTGCCAGAAGAGGAGGTACTGCTGGCCCACCACCAGAAGGCGCCCTGCCTGAAGTGCGGGCTTCAGGCACGAGAGGGCGCTGCCGCCTCAGGAACAAGCCGTGGTGACAGCTGTCACCACTAATCAACACATCTGGTATAAAAGCAGGAAGACACCTCCACCAAACTGCCGAGATATCATCTTCATCTGGAGGTAATATCCTCAGCCTTTTGTAAATCTGTTTATTGTAAGTGTTTGCAGGAGAACCGGTCGTTTTTGAGGAGGCTGTGCAAGACGGCGCTCTTTTTCAGCTGAGACCGCTGCAACGCGCTGAGTGAGAGGTGGAGGTGGCATTCCCACCAGTGTTACTGGGTGTTCACACACCCACCCTTTGACTGTCCTTTGCTTTCTGCCAGCAGTACCAGATCCGACACGCCGGAGAGGTGGCCACCTGGGGACTCCGGGACTTGGCGGCTCCAGTATTCCTCGGGTTCAGGTGGCGGTGGAAATCGTGTGGTTCCGGTTCGTTTCCAGATGGGCGTCTCCTATCGTCGAGCCTGCCCACACGACACCTTTTGTTAATTGACTGTTGCACATTCTAATTCTGCTGTGTTTGGTTGTGACATTCACACCAGTAAAGTGTTATAATTTGACTCCTTCCATTGTCCGTTCATTTACGCCCCCTGTTGTGGGTCCGTGTCACTACACTTTCCCAACAAGGTCACTAAGATAAGATGGGACCTGATTATTCAAAACCTTATAAGTAAGAAGAAGAATTTTAAATTCTACTCTAGAATTAACAGGAAGCCAATGAAGAGAGGCCAATATGGGTGAGATATGCTCTCTCCTTCTAGTCCCCGTCAGTACTCTAGCTGCAGCATTTTGAATTAACTGAAGGCTTGAATTACAATAGTCCAGCCTAGAGGAAATAAATGCATGAATTAGTTTTTCAGCATCACTCAGACAAGACCTTTCTAATTTTAGAGATATTGCGCAAATGCAAAAAAGCAGTCCTACATATTTGTTTAATATGCGCATTGAATGACATATCCTGATCAAAAATGACTCCAAGATTTCTCACAGTATTACTAGAGGTCAGGGTAATGCCATCCAGAGTAAGGATCTGGTTAGACACCATGTTTCTAAGATTTGTGGGGCCAAGTACAATAACTTCAGTTTTATCTGAGTTTAAAAGCAGGAAATTAGAGGTCATCCATGTCTTTATGTCTGTAAGACAATCCTGCAGTTTAGCTAATTGGTGTGTGTCCTCTGGCTTCATGGATAGATAAAGCTGGGTATCATCTGCGTAACAATGAAAATTTAAGCAATGTTGTCTAATAATACTGCCTAAGGGAAACATGTATAAAGTGAATAAAATTGGTCCTAGCACAGAACCTTGTGGAACTCCATAATTAACCTTAGTCTGTGAAGAAGAGTCCCCATTTACATGAATAAATTGAAATCTATTAGATAAATATGATTCAAACCACCGCAGCGCAGTGCCTTTAATACCTATAGCATGCTCTAATCTCTGGAATAAAATTTTATGGTCAACAGTATCAAAAGCAGCACTGAGGTCTAACAGAACAAGCACAGAGATGAGTCGACTGTCTGAGGCTATAAGTAGATCATTTGTAACCTTCACTAATGCTGTTTCTGTACTATGATGAGTTCTAAAACCTGACTGAAACTCTTCAAATAGACCATTCCTCTGCAGATGATCAGTTAGCTGTTTTACAACTACCCTTTCAAGAATTTGTGAGAGAAAAGGAAGGTTGGAGATTGGCCTATATTTAGCTAAGATAGCTGGGTCAAGTGATGGCTTTTTAAGTAATGGTTTAATTACTGCCACCTTAAAAGCCTGTGGTACATAGCCAACTAATAAAGATAGATTGATCATATTTAAGATCGAAGCATTAATTAATGGTAGGGCTTCCTTGAGCAGCCTGGTAGGAATGGGGTCTAATAGACATGTTGATGGTTTGGAGGAAGTAAGTAATGAAAATAACTCAGACAGAACAATCGGAGAGAAAGAGTCTAACCAAATACCGGCATCACTGAAAGCAGCCAAAGATAACGATATGTCTTTGGGACGGTTATGAGTAATTTTTTCTCTAATAGTTAAAATTTTATTAGCAAAGAAAGTCATGAAGTCATTACTAGTTAAAGTTAAAGGAATACTCGGCTCAATAGAGCTCTGACTGTCAGCCTGGCTACAGTGCTGAAAAGAAACCTGGGGTTGTTCTTATTTTCTTCAAATAGTGATGAGTAGTAAGATGTCCTAGCTTTACGGAGGGCTTTTTTATAAAGCAACAGACTCTTTTTCCAGGCTAAGTGAAGATCTTCTAAATTAGTGAGACGCCATTTCCTCTCCAACTTACGGGTTATCTGATTTAAGCTGCGAGTTTGTGAGTTATACCACGGAGTCAGGCACTTCTGATTTAAGGCTCTCTTTTTCAGAGGAGCTACAGCATCCAAAGTTGTCTTCAATGAGGATGTAAAACTATTGACGAGATACTCTATCTCACTCACAGAGTTTAGGTAGCTACTCTGCACTGTGTTGGTATATGGCATTAGAGAACATAAAGAAGGAATCATATCCTTAAACCTAGTTACAGCGCTTTCTGAAAGACTTCTAGTGTAATGAAACTTATTCCCCACTGCTGGGTAGTCCATCAGAGTAAATGTAAATGTTATTAAGAAATGATCAGACAGAAGGGAGTTTTCAGGGAATACTGTTAAGTCTTCAATTTCCATACCATAAGTCAGAACAAGATCTAAGATATGATTAAAGTGGTGGGTGGACTCATTTACATTTTGAGCAAAGCCAATTGAGTCTAATAATAGATTAAATGCAGTGTTGAGGCTGTCATTCTCAGCATCTGTGTGGATGTTAAAATCGCCCACTATAATTATCTTATCTGAGCTAAGCACTAAGTCAGACAAAAGGTCTGAAAATTCACAGAGAAACTCACAGTAATGACCAGATGGACGATAGATAATAACAAATAAAACTGGTTTTTGGGACTTCCAATTTGGATGGACAAGACTAAGAGTCAAGCTTTCAAATGAATTAAAGCTCTGTCTGGGTTTTTGATTAATTAATAAGCTGGAATGGAAGATTGCTGCTAATCCTTCGCCTCGGCCCGTGCTACAAGTGTTCTGGCAGTTAGTGTGACTCGGGGGTGTTGACTTATTTAAACTAACATATTCATCCTGCTGTAACCAGGTTTCTGTAAGGCAGAATAAATCAATATGTTGATCAATTATTATATTATTTACTAACAGGGACTTAGAAGAGAGAGACCTAATGTTTAATAGACCACATTTAACTGTTTTAGTCTGTGGTGCAGTTGAAGGTGCTATATTATTTTTTCTTTTTGAATTTTTATGCTTAAATAGATTTTTACTGGTTATTGGTGGTCTGGGAGCAGGCACCGTCTCTACGGGGATGGGGTAACGAGGGGATGGCAGGGGGAGAGAAGCTGCAGAGAGGTGTGTAAGACTACAACTCTGCTTCCTGGTCCCAACCCTGGATAGACACGGTTTGGAGGATTTAAGAAAATTGGCCAGATTTCTAGAAATGAGAGCTGCTCCATCCAAAGTGGGATGGATGCCATCTCTCCTAACAAGACCAGGTTTTCCCCAGAAGCTTTGCCAATTATCTATGAAGCCCACCTCATTTTTTGGACACCACTCAGACAGCCAGCAATTCAAGGAGAACATGCAGGTAAACATGTCACTCCCGGTCCGACTGGGGAGGGGCCCAGAGAAAACTATAGAGTCCGACATTGTTTTTGCAAAGTTACACACCGATTCAATATTAATTTTAGTGACCTCCGATTGGCGTAACCGGGTGTCATTACTGCCGACGTGAATTCCAATCTTACCAAATTTACGCTTAGCCTTAGCCAGCAGTTTCAAATTTCCTTCAATGTCGCCTGCTCTGGCCCCCGGAAGACAATTGACTATGGTTGCTGGTGTCGCTAACTTCACATTTCTCAAAACAGAGTCGCCAATAACTAGAGTTTGATCCTCGGCGGGTGTGTCGCCGAGTGGAGAAAAACAGAAATGTGAACGGGTTGGCGGTGTACACGGGGCTTCTGTTTAGGGCTACACTTCTTCCTCACAGTCACCCAGTCGGCCTGCTTTCCAGGCTGCTCGGGATCTGCTGGAAGGGAACTAACGGCGGCTAAGCTACCATGGTCCGCACCGACTACAGGGGCCTGGCTAGCTGTAGAATTTTGTACGGTGCGGAGCCGAGTCTCCAACTCGCCCAGCCTGGCCTCCAAAGCTACGAATAAGCTACACTTATTACAAGTACCATTACTGCTAAAGGAGCCCGAGGAATAACTAAACATTTCACACCCAGAGCAGAAAAGTGCGGGAGAGACAGGAGAAGCCACCATGCTAAACCGGCTAAGAGCTAGTAGCTGCGCTAAGCTAGCGGATTCCTAAAAACACACAAAATGAATAATGTGTAAATAATTTAGAGGTGATTTAGCAGAGGGAGTGCTTTAGTTAAGGCACGTGAAGATTACACTGTGAAACAAATCGTTATCTAGTTAACTAGATCAATCTAACTATGCAGATTAAACAGCTAACAGATACAGCAAAACACCGCTGTGCTCCGGAACAGGAAGTGATACAATACCGCAGTGAGAACCAACCACCAGTAGAGGCAAGCGTCAATGTTGTACGTCAATAGTGAGGTACAACAAGAAAACAGATGTGGTGATTGTGATGAGACACACCTGTGAAGGAACACCAAGTGACAGGGCCACACCTACAAACACACAGGGACTGACAGAGACACAACGAAACATCAAACCACGGGGAATACCGGGGTGAGTAGCACTTAAAACAAATCATAAACGATCACCAAACTAAAGGGGAACTCGGGAAAGGCTAAAGTGTGATATACAGGAAAATAAAACCACTAACAGACAGGACATATGACCGGGACACACAACAGACTACAACACACTAGTTTTAATCAGAAAAAGACCTGTGCTACAACTGAGATGGTTTGTCCTTTAACTCAAAATCGCTTCTGCTTTATCTCCTTCCATTTTATCAGCAGACTACTAGACAGCCAAAATGTTATTCCAAGATCCTAAAGCTCACGCTGATGTTGAAATGGGAACTTGGGTCAGGCAGAAAACTGCTCAATGCAAAAAAGAAGTAGAGAAATGGCAACATTTGTGACAAGATACTGCAGAAATTGAGGCAACACTTCACAAACCATTGAGGTTTTGAGGCATTTTGTCACTCAAAAAACAAAACAAAACAAAAAAACAACAAAAACAAAAACAAAACAAACAAAAAACAAACAAACAAAGAAGAAGTATATGGAAAAAAGAAAAAGACAGAAAATTAAACAAGAAAGTTTTTGAGGTTGTTAACTTAACATCTGCCACAGTTTCCACTAAGGAAAAAAAAGGTTAACATATCTTATTGTGTTCAACAATATAATTTTAACTCAGTATCATCTGTCTGTAGAAGTAAGATAAACCTCTATGATCTGCATGACACTATTATAAGGTTAAAGTGTTTTTGGAGATTCCTGGACAATCTGATTATATTATTGCTAGTTTCACTCCTAACAGATGATGTAGGGAAACACTGCTGTGGTTGCCACATACTTTAAACTGTCTTCAGCTGAAGCTCAGATCATGATGTCAAGAGCCCAAAAATGACCAGGGTTTGACCTATTTGTGCAATCTCACATCCTGGAAATCCTGATGAGTCATTTTCTTCATCTGAGAAGTTAAGATCTCGAAGACACTCTGAAGAAGTCAGTTTACCACACATCTTTGACTATCAACCTAGATGTTTTGCAACAATATGACATTTTTATGTTAGTATTCATGAATGAATGAAATTTATTTTGAACAAAGGAATAATAAAATAATAATAATAATCCACAAGAAGTATGGCAACGAAGAAGCAATGCTTGAAAAAGAGTTGGAAGAAGTAAACACTTGTAAACTCCTACCCCCTTCTTACTATTCATATATTAAAATAAATGACAACTCAATTACATCACCACATAAATCCAAGGTAATACCCACCCAGTGACGAAAAATAAATAATAAACAAAAATACATATTAATTAAATAAATCAAACAAGCATATCAACAGTTTAAAAAAATTTGTATCTGGCCATAACCCACCGCTCATTGTGAACCTGCTTGTCTGCACATGTTCTTAAAGTCCTCCTTCTGTACGCTTTTTAAAAAGTGCTCTATATTAGTGCTTCTCTGTAATTCTTCATCCAACCCATTCCAAAAATCCACCCCAGAAAGTGATATACACACACTCTTCATAGTTGTGCAATCAGTGCTTTTTAAAGTTTAAGGCGCTTCTTAAATTATAACCCCTCCCTGTCACAAAACCTTTTTTGAAGTAAATTATTTTTTGCTTTTTACATAACCTGTGCAGTTTTAAATTTAAAGGTATAGTGCCACTGGGTTTTAAGATGAAAATCATAAAACAATGTTCTTTGGGACCAATATAATTTTGTTCCTTAGTATTTAGATAAGGGATTCATAATATGATATTGCCAATATGATCAAAATTCATGCTGCCTGGAAACAAGTTAGAATTTCAACCCCTGAGGGGGAGAAATTCAAGGGATCAGATGTTATGATCAACATTTGTAGATTTGGAAGTGATTTCTAAGAAATCTTATAGATGTTAACGTAAGATGGGTCACAGGTAGTCTCAAAACCCCATGCACACACACTTCTGCCAGTCTGCATGACGGCGATGAAGGAAAAGACAATATTTACTACGGAATTTCCCCCCATATAAATACGAGGGTAGGCTGAAAAGTTCTAAGGCTCACTATAATGCAGTTAATGCATTACTCCTTCATGGGGAGCCTTAGAACTTTTCAGCCTACCCTCGTATGTCCTCTTCATTAAAATGAACTGTAGTTTTGCAACATGTTACAAAAATAAACCTACAGTGGGGCAAAAAAGTATTTAGTCAGTCCCTGATTGTGCAAGTTCTCCTCCTTGTAAAGATGAGAGAGGTCTGTAATTTTCGTCATAGGTACACTTCAACTATGAGAGACAAAATGAGGAAAAAAAATTCCAGGAAATCACACTGTAAGATTTTTAAATAATTTATTTGTAAATTATGGTGGAAAATAATATTTGGTCACCCACAAACAAGCAAGATTTCTGGCTCTCACAGACCTCTAACTTCTTCTTTAAGAAGCTCTTCTGTCCTCCACCTGTTACCTGTATTAATGGCATCTGTTGGAACTCGTTATCTGTATAAAAGACACCTATCCACAGCCTGAAACAGTCAGAATTTAAATTCAACCATGGCCAAGACCAAAGAGCTGTTGAAGGACACCAGGAAGAAAATTGTGGATGTGCACCAGGCTGGCAAGAGTGAATCTACAATAGGCAAGCAGGTTGGCGTGAATAAATCGACTGTGGGAGCAACTGTAAGAAAATGGAAGACATACAAGACCATTGATAATCTCCCTCGATCTGGGGTTCCATGCAACATGTCATCCTGTGGGGTCAAAATGATCATGAGAACGGTGAACAAAAATCCCAGAACTACACAGAGGGACCTGATGAATGACCTGCAGAAAGCTGGGACCGAAGTAACAAAGGCTACACACTACGCAGAGAGGGACTCAAATCCTGCAGTGCCAGGCGTGTCCCCCTGCTTAAGCCAGTACGTGTCCAGGCCCGTCTGAAGTTTTCCAGAGAACATATGGATGATCCAGAAGAGGACTGGGAGAATATCAAGTGGTCAGATGAAACACAACATTTTGGTAAAAACTCAACTCGTCATGTTGGGAGGAAGAAGAATGCTGAGTTGCATTCCAAGAACACCATATCTACTGTGAAGCATGGAGATGGAAACATCATGCTTTTGGGCTGTTTTCTGCAAAGGGGACAGGAATACTGATCCGTGTTAAGAGAAGAATGAACGTGGCCATGTATCGTGAGATTTTAAGCCAAAACCTCCTTCCATCAGTGAGAGCATTGAAGATGCAACGTGGCTGGGTCTTCCATCATGACAATGATCCCAAACATATTGCTCAGGCAACAAAGGAGTGGCTCCGTAAAAAGCATTTCAAGGTCCTGGAGTGGCCTAGCCAGTCTCCAGACCTCAACCCCATAGAAAATTTTTTGAGGGAGTTGAATGTCCATATTGCCCAGTGACAGCCCCAAAACATCACTGCTCTAGAGGAGATCTGCATGGAGGAATGGGCCAAAATACCGGCTACAGTCTGTGCACACCTGGTGAAGACTTACAGGAAACGTTTGACCTCTGTCATTGCCAACAAAGATTATGTTACAAAGTATTGAGATGAACTTTTGTTATTGACCAAATACTTATTTTCCACCATAATTTACAAATAAATTCTTTAAAAATCCTACAATGTGATTTCCTGGATTTTTTTTTCTCATTTTGTCTCTCATAGTTGAAGTGTACCTATGTTGAAAATTACAGACCTGTCTCATCTTTCTTAGAAGGAGAACTCGCACAATCAGGGACTGACTAAATACTTTTTTGCCCCACTGTACATTATAATGCTGGGATTTTGGTAGAAACTAAATTTTCTCAGTTTTGTGAAATTTGAAAGGCCCTATAGCCTTAACTATGTCCCCCAAATTTCAATGTATGTGACCTCAAACACAGTGTGTTGGTGTACTCCCTGTACCCCGCATTATGCACAATCCTGATTGCCCTTTTTGGTAGTATGTATAATGGTTGTAAGTTGCTTTTATAGGTGTTACTCCAGACCTCCACACAGTAGTTCAGACATGGTACATCTGGTGACCAAGGACCCCTGTCCAAAGTCTCCACAATACCACAATGCAGTCTGCACCCTCACCACTAGATGCCACTAAATCCTACACACTGTAGGCCAATCTGCTCATCGATGGTTTTGGAGCTCCGCTTCGTCTTGATCGTCAGACTGAAGAGACGGGAAAAACGCAAGGAGGTGGGGTATGTTTGTATGTCAACAAACAATACTGCACCTCTGTGACTGTCAGAGAGAAAATCTGCACACCAGATGTTGAACTTTTATCTGTGTCATTGCGTCCTTTTTATCTGCCTCGTGAATTCCCACAACTTTTTATAACAGTACTATACATTCACCCAAAGGCAAATGCTGCCTCTGCTTCTAGTACTGTTTTTAATGTTGTTCAAAAATTGCAGTCCATTTCACCTGATGCCCCGAATTTTATTTTGGGAGATTTTAATCAAGTCTCCTTGGAAAAAACCCTAACAAACTTCTATCAGTATGTTACCTGCCCAACCAGGCGTGGCAAGACTTTGGATTTATGTTATGGGTCAATTAAAGACGCTTTTAAATCACTCCCTCTTCCTCCGTTGGGTTTTGCAGATCATAATTGTGTGCATCTTCTGCCAACCTACAAGACTGTTTTAAAGAGGGGGAAAGTACAAACCAAGGAGGTTAAAGTTTGGACTGCTGATTCTGAGCTTTGTTTGCAGGAATGTTTTGACTGTACTGACTGGGACATGTTTAAGCAGTCCTCTGATAACCTGGATGAACTCACTGATGTTATATGTTCTTATGTCACTTTTTGTAGAGACATGATTGTTCCCTGTAAGAAAGTTAAAATTTATCCTAATAATAGACCATGGGTCACTAAATCAGTGAAATCTTGTATAAAGACAAAGAAGGAGGTCTTTAAAAAGGGAGTAGACTCGGACCTTCTTTTAGTTATCAAAGAGCTTAAAATAGAGATTCTTAAAGCAAAACAGACCTATAAGTCTGAGTTGGAGAAGAGGATGGCTGCTCATAATCTTGGGTCAGCTTGGTCTAGTATGAAGGCCATTGCAGGCCTCCAAAATATGGAAAGCAGCACAAATATTACTTTAAATGGCTTCAACTCAGATATTGAACTAGCCAATGCTCTTAATTGTTTTTTTAATCGTTTTAACATACCTGATTTTAGTAAGGAAACTCAGGAACTTGGTCTCAGGCTCCGTGACTCTCAACACTTCTCCCTTCACCAATGGGATATAGAAAAAGCTTTTCTTAGCACAAAGGAAATAAGAGTCATGGTCCAGATAATATCTGTGGCCATTTACTTAAATCTTGTGCAAAAGAGCTGAGTCCAGTTTTTTATTATATTTTAACTGGTCCTTGGAAACACAGCATGTCCCCAAAGTGTGGAAAGATGCTGTTGTGGTCCCAGTTCCTAAATCTAGTAATCCTACATCCTTGAATGATTTTAGGCCTGTTGCTCTAACATCAATTTTGATGAAGATCTTTGAGAAATTGGTACGGTCGGTAATGCTAAAAAATACTATGCATGCACTCGATCCGTTACAGTTTGCTTACAGGCCTAATAGAGGAGTGGAGGACGCCACACTCACTTTGCTTAATCTGCTTCTCAGGCATTTGGAGGGCAGCGGGTGTCATGCCCGGCTTTTATTTGTTGACTTCTCTTCAGCTTTTAATACAATTCAACCCTGTATTTTAACCCAAAGGCTTTTAGAACATTTTAAATTAAGTAATAATCTCGTGGGTTGGATTTTAGACTTTTTAACAAACAGAACACAGAAAGTGAACGGGATTTTATCAAATACAGTGTGTTCTTCTACTGGCTCGCCACAAAGGTGTGTGCTCTCACCTCTGTTATTTATTCTCTATACCAGTATGTGTCAGAGCACTTTTAAAAACAGGTTCATTTTAAAATACGCGGATGATACAGTGATTGTCAGTCTGCTACGGGATAACGAGAGTAGCCACGGTCCTGTAGTTGACCGTTTTGTTAAATGGTGTGAGGACTCATATCTTCAGATTAATATATCGAAAACTAAAGATATGGTCATTGATTTTAGGAAGAATGGTAGCACACCTGGCAACACAACAATGAATGGTCAACCAGTTGGAATTGTGAAAACTTATAAATACCTTGGGACTATTATTGATGACTCGCTGAAGTTTGAGGCAAACTGTGAGGCGGTGTGTAGGAAGGGACATCAGCGCTTGTTCTGTTTCAGGAAACTGTCGTATTTTCACATTGGCCGAACCATGTTAACACTATTTTATCGTGCTTTTATTGAATCTGTTTTAGCTTTTTCTTTGGTGGCATGGTTTGGCAGTTTGACATTGAAGGATAGGAACAGACTGAGTCAGATCATTAAATGGTCCAGTCGGTTGATTGGTGAATCGCAGCTGAGTTTAGAGTCCCTGTACACTAAACAATTACAGTGGATAACCAACTGCATTATAGTTGATGACTCCCACCCCCTGGCTAATTCAGCTTCTACCTTCTGGCCGTAGGTTTAGAGTCCCAAGGTGTAGAACAAAACGCTACAGGAGTAGTTTTGTCCCAGCAGCAATTGTGCAACTGAACAAATCTTAGTAGGTTTGCATATGCTTATATTTAGATATTTATATACGAGTACTTATTTATTTATTTGCCCTTTGCACACTAGTTTTAAGCTGACCATCTTTTTAGTGGTTTTAAGTTTGTGAGTCCTTGGTGGTGTTTGTTAACTTGTGTTGTGTATGTTCTTTGTTAGTATTTTTAGTGTTTTTTATTGTTGTTGTTGTTGTGTTGACTAACATGGACGCCTTTTTTCTGTTTTGTGTTTGCTGCAAGCCAAATCTACCTACGGGTACAAATAAAGTTACCTGAACCTGAACCTGAACCTGTAGCATTAATGACATAACGAATCCCCATTCAGAACAGGTACATGACGTCTTCCTATTGATACAGATTCCAGAATAATATTTCAAAACAAAGGTATTGCAGTGGTTTCAGGAAGTTTTATTATGTTCTCTCGAATTTGCTATCGCTGGTGATGCAAATCTTCTTCTACAGAAACCCAACTGCTGTTCCTGAGAAGTGTTGGTCATTTTAATACCCTTCATCTGCATTAGGTAGCAAGCAAACCTGTTTCCATTTTGTTGAGTGCAGTATTGTCGTGGCCTTCCAGACAGTTAATGTAAGTCTACAACAGCAGTGTATTGATCATGAGGCTGTGCAATGCTTTTAGGTGTGCAGTACTCAGAGCCGGTTGTATTGATGTTCAGCAATGATCGGTCACTGTCTGACTCGGTGGATGCCTGTTTTAGTCGTTAAACAGAACAGAGTCTGTACTCTGTGCAGTGCAGGTCAAAGTTCATATACAGCAGCTATCTTTGTGGTGTTCTATATACTGTAGACGTTCATTCATGTTTCACTTTCCGTACGTACTACTTCTCTTCCTTCACCAAATATATGTGGAATGTGCTGTTCATCTAATGACAATCTTGCATGAGGTCAGAGGCCGCTAACCCCGCTGTACTTTTTCTGGGTCAAATCCAGGTCGGGGTGCAAGGCCAGCTGCTGCGCCTCCTCCTGGTATCGCTGCATCAGGCTTCAACCACAGACATGGGGCGGTGGGAGGTTGAAAGTCACCACCTTCATATAGTCCTCGAATGACTCCTTCTCATGCTGAAGGGGTCACTTGACGGGGTTCAACAGCGTCTGCAGCAGCTGGCGTTGGAGCTCCGCTGTCTGCATGATGTTGGCCTCAGAGGCATCAGCTGGTCTGGACGTCAACTCGGTGGTGATGGTGGTGTCAGACTCTGACTGAGAAGACTTGGGTGGGTGCCACTCCTGCTCGGCGCTATGGCTGTCCGACGGGGCGGGTCCAGTGGTGGCAGATCTTGGCCTTCATCTGCAGAGAGCACATACAGACGTGGTGTGGGCATATGTGGACACACTGTCCACTTAATACCTTAAGACCGCAGAACTGTCCTTAAAGGATTGTTTTTGACAAATGTCAAGGTCAAAATTCATATATATATATATATATATATATATATATATGCAGTTGTGCTCAAAAGCAGATTTTCTTTTGTTTTCTTTTTTTTGGCCATTTTCTGAGAATATGAAATAACACAAAAACTTTTTTTACTCATGGTTAGTGGTTGGGTGAAGCCATTTATTGGCAAACAACAGTGTTTACTCTTTTCAAATCATAATGACAACACAAACTACCCAAATGACCCTAATCAAACGTTTACATACTCCTTTTCTTAAAAAAAAAAAAAAAAAAAAAAAACTTCTGCCAGGGTATGTAAGCTTTTGAGCACAACTGTGTATATATATATATATATATATATATATATATATATATATATATATATATATATATATATATATATATATATATATATATATATATATATATCACTCCAATGTCCACAAAACCTGGCACACACATGTAGGTAAGTTCTGGAATTGCCCAGGTAAGATCAAATTCACTAAAGGTGAATCACTGCGTTCAAGGTCATCGGGATCAATTTCGGGTACAAATTTTGTCCCCCCCCCACAATTTCCACCAAACCTGGCATGCATATGGAAGTGGGTTCCAGAATTACCCCAAAAGGTCAAATTTGCCAAAGATCAATTACTGAAACCAGCATCATGTTTGCCAGTCTGTTTGTTGGCTGATTCCTTCCAGGTACTTTTGCTAACTTCTCCCAAATTTTGTATGTCAATGAAAGGTTGATCCTAAATTGCCCTTAAATGATTACATTTGGAAAGGATCAAGGTAAAGGAATTTGAATTTCAATCTGACTTGGACCAAAGGTGGCACAGACTGAGCGGGATTCCAGAATTTCCCTGGCAAGGGCAGACAGAGGTCAAGCATTTGGGCTAAGGTCAAGATCAATGGAGTCAAAGGCCAGATTGCCATACCCCCACTGTCTGTCTTCTGCTCACGGGTACTATTACCTAATAGTAATGTTTACAACTATTTTGAAAATAAGTGACGATTGTCATGTTTATTCTTTATTTTTTAAATTTTCTAAAAATAAAAAAAAATTTACATTTACATTTTTTTAAATTTTTAATCCATTTATTAATTTCCTGATTCCACTGTATTCATTAATTTAGTTTTAATGAATGACCTGTGATGATATCACATATACTTTACACAATGTTACTAGCTGAAGACCATATTCTGTGGAGCTACTACATAAAATAATGTCCATTATTATTTAGCCTAAAGGTATTTAGAAATCAATATGTCTGTTGTCGGTGTTGTCTATTTTATATGCATTTCTCAATACCTAAGTGCTACAATCACAAGACTGGTTGCCAAATTCAAAGCTGAGAGCAGCAAAGCCACATAAGTCTAATAACAAGAGACGGTATAATGTGTGTAATGATGTTATCTAAAGTAGGTTTTTAGTTGGATCAATATGCTGTACTTTAATTTACCCCCCACAGGGCGTGTGTATTATAGTGTGGCCTGTAGGCGTTACCATTTTGGTTTCATCTTTTGAAGTTGAAGAGGCACAAATAAAATGTGTTAATCGGATACCAAATCTGCTTACAAGGTTCTCCTGACCAATCCACAGCAGGGCACCAAGCACTGCCCTGCTGCCCTGTTTACTGTTTGTGTCCTGTTATTGGTACTTGCCTTCAGCTAATAGTTTTCCCCCCGGGTAAGAAATACGGGGGAATATAGCAATCAGCATGTCCCTCTGTCCGTCTGTCTATTATTGTTAGCGCGATATCTCAAGAACCAGCTGACCAATTTAATTCATATTTAGCATAAGGGTGTACTTAGGTGATCCCCCAACACCAGTTGACTATGGTGACCTTGGGGTCAATTTCAATGTCACAGCAAGAATCTCAAGATATTGTCATTGCCACCTTTGTTGGCATGATATCTCAAGAATCAGTTGACCATTTTCATTCATATTCAGCATAAGGCTGTACTTGCGTGATCCCCGAAACTTTGTATTACTGATTTGTGGGGACCAGGGGTGACATGACGTCTCGTGATGACTCTTGTTGTTCTAGCAGTTTGGATAGACCTGTAGAAAAGAAGACAAAACTAGAAGTCGACAGGTATTTTTCTGAAGCCACTGTTGGTTTGATAGCATGCTCCCATTATCCAGCATACTGCATGGCAACCAACCAGAGTGTATTTTATTCACATAGATCATTGTGTCATTCTTGCTTTATTTCATAAGCTCAGTGTCAAAGTAGCAATAACAGAGTGCTGCAGCGAAGAAAGTATCGAAAATGTTTCACTCTCCTTTGATTTGCTTATGCAACTGTTCTGTTTCTGATGTATGGTGCATGTGATCTGCCCTTCTTACTGGCAAATTAGGGCACGATTATCACATAATTAAATGAGTTTTTCTCCCTATCTGTTTTTCTCCTGGTAACAGAGACGGTACAGGTGTGAAGCCAGAGGAGTGAGGGGTGAAAGGGACACACAACAACAATAATGGTTGGGCATGGTGGATTAGTGGTTAGCACTGTTGCCTCACAGCAAGAAGGTTGTGGGGTCGCTTCCCGCCTGGTCCTTTCTGTGTGGAGTTTGCATGCCAACATCATAATAATGAGAATTATTGTACTTTTAACAACTGAAACATCATTCAAGCAACATTACGCTGTGCTCTATTTTTCCTACAGCAATGTTGTAATAACTGAATTAAAAAAATGTTTTCAAATAAACAAACTGCTTTTCTTGCAAATATTGCACCAGAGGTCTCAAAATTTGCTTCAGTATTTCACATTTTCCCAGTGGGTGGGTGGTGGCTTTGATGCCCCTGGAACCCCCTGGCAGTCGCCCCTATGCCAGAGGCACATTTCGGACCTTGGTCATGTGACATCCCTCTCACATATTCTTGACAACATTCTGATGCAGATCAGTGCTTGAATATGAATTTAGTGGGGGAGGGAAACCAGCAAATTTTGACGGAATTAAAAATCACCCTACGGCAGATACTGGGTTTTTACAAGCGCTCTCTCTCTCTCTCTCTCTCCCTCCCCGTCTCTCCAGAGTAAATAATTCTAGTATGATTACATCATTCATTATGGGGTTACGCACACCTTTATTTATTAAAATAATCATTAAAAATCCATGGAGAAACCCTGACTTATAATTTCTGCGGTTCTACTCAATACTGATAGAAAGTCTTTGAAAATAACTTTGTTTCCTGGAATCAAGAATGCATGTCTTCAGATACGATATCGCTGAGATCACTATAAGTGTACAGGAAGCTATTACAGGCTGTCTGACTAAATGTAGGTGCACATTATACAAACTGATGATGGACCTTTGGACCATGCATGTCAATACGTGCACTGCACATACACTGAGACCTTAATGGAAGCTGTTGATGTGCCTGATGTGCAGGTTTAAACAGCTATGATGTCACCTTTGTGATTAGGAGCAGATGTACATGAAATCTTTTCACAAGTTGGCTTCCACATCTATGAAACTAGATTTACTTCGACTCATTCTAAAAGCCTAAATTCCAACGGTAGCCACCATACAACCGAGTTTCATACAAGAAAACTGGTAAGTTTGAGGCTCAAGTTTCCTATGTGCCTCCTGGCAAACTAGAGCTGATGTTTTATGTCTTTTTAAGAAAATCCTTCTCTGTGCCACTTTTACTGTGAAACTGTGTAACTGGTGATACAATGCACAAAAGTTGCACTCTGCACTTTCTGCCCAATCACAGCATCAGAAGCTGATAAATCCAACCCCAATTCCAATAAAGTTGGGACGTTGTGTAAAATGTAAATAAAAAGAGAATAAAATGATTTGCAAATCTTCTTCAACCTATTTTCAATTGAATACACCACAAAGACAAGATATTTAATGTTCAAACTGATAAAACTTTATTGTTTTTGTGCAAATATTTGCTCATTTTGAAATGGATGCCTGCAACACGTTTCAAAAAAGCTGGGACAGTGGTATGTTTACCACTGTGTTACATCACCTTTCCTTCTAACAACACTCAATAAGTGTTTGGGAACTGAGGACACTCATGATTGGGTATAAAAGGAGCATCCCCAAAAGTCTCAGCCGTTCACAAGCAAAGATGGGGTGAGGATCACCACTTTGTGAACAACTGCATGAAAAAATAGTCCAACAGTTTAAGAACAATGTTTCTCAGCGTTCAATTGCAAGGTATTTAGGAATTCCATCATCTACAGTCCATAATATAATCAGAAAATTCAGATAATCTTGAGAATTTTCTACACGTAAGCGGCAAGGCCAAAAACCAACATTGAATGCCCGTGACCTTCGATCCCTCAGGCGGCACTGCAATAAAAACCAACATTATTGTGTAAAGGATCTTACCATGTGGGCTCAGGAACACTTCAGAAAACTATTGTCAGCTAACACAGTTCATCGTTACATCTACAAGTGCAAGTTAAAACTCTACCATGCAAGGGAAAGCCATACATCAACAACATCCAGAAACGCCGCCGCCTTCTCTGGGCTCGAGCTCATTTGAAATGGACAGACACAAAGTGGAAAAGTGTGCTGTGGTCTGCTGAGTCAACATTTCAAATTGTTTTTGGACATCATGGACATTGTGTCCTATGGACAAAAGAGGAAAAAGACCATCCAGATTGTTACCAGCGCTAAGTTCAAAAGCCAGCATCTGTGATAGTATGGGGAGTGTGTTAGTGCCCATGACATGGGCAACTTACATATCTGTGATGGCACTATCAATGCTGAAAGGCACATTCAGGTTTTGGAGCAACACATGCTGTCATCCAAGCAACGTCTTTTTCAGGGACATCCCTGCTTATTTCAGCAAGACAATGCTAAGCCACATTCTGCACGTGTTACAACAGCGTGGCTTTATAGTAAAAGAGTGCGGGTACTAGACTGGCCTGCCTGCAGTCCAGACCTGTCACCATTGAAAATGTGTGGCCCAAAATATGACAACGGAGACCCCGGACTGTTGAACAACTGAAGTCGTACATCAAGCAAGAATGGGAAAGAATTCCACCTACAATGCTTCAACAATTAGTGTCCTCAGTTCCCAAACGCTTATTGAGTGTTGTTAGAAGGAAAGGTGATGTAACACAGTGGTAAACATACCACTGTCCCAGCTTTTTTGAAACGTGTTGCAGGCATCCATTTCAAAATGAGCAAATATTTGCACAAAAACAATAAAGTTTATCAGTTTGAACATTAAATATCTTGTCTTTGTGGTGTATTCAATTCAATATAGGTTGAAGAGGATTTGCAAATCATTGTATTCTGTTTAAAAAATAATATAGCACCTTCAACTGCACCACAGACTAAAACAGTTAAATGTGGTCTATTAAACATTAGGTCTCTCTCTTCTAAGTCCCTGTTGGTAAATGATATAATAATTGATCAACATATTGATTTATTCTGCCTTACAGAAACCTGGTTACAGCAGGATGAATATGTTAGTTTAAATGAGTCAACACCCCTGAGTCACACTAACTGTCAGAATGCTCGTAGCACGGGCCGGGGCGGAGGATTAGCAGCAATCTTCCATTCCATCTTATTAATTAATCAAAAACCCAGACAGAGCTTTAATTCATTTGAAAGCTTGTCTCTTAGTCTTGTCCATCCAAATTGGAAGTCCCAAAAACCAGTTTTATTTGTTATTATCTATCGTCCACCTGGTCGTTACTGTGAGTTTCTCTGTGAATTTTCAGACCTTTTGTCTGACTTAGTGCTTAGCTCAGATAAGATAATTATAGTGGGCGATTTTAACATCCACACAGATGCTGAGAATGACAGCCTCAACACTGCATTTAATCTATTATTAGATTCTATTGGCTTTGCTCAAAAAGTAAATGAGTCCACCCACCACTTTAATCATATCTTAGATCTTGTTCTGACTTATGGTATGGAAATAGAAGACTTAACAGTATTCCCTGAAAACTCCCTTCTGTCTGATCATTTCTTAATAACATTTACATTTACTCTGATGGACTACCCAGCAGTGGGGAATAAGTTTCATTACACTAGAAGTCTTTCAGAAAGCACTGTAACTAGGTTTAAGGATATGATTCCTTCTTTATGTTCTCTAATGCCATATACCAACACAGTGCAGAGTAGCTACCTAAACTCTGTAAGGGAGTTAGAGTATCTCGTCAATAGTTTTACATCCTCATTGAAGACAACTTTGGATGCTGTAGCTCCTCTGAAAAAGAGAGCTTTAAATCAGAAGTGTCTGACTCCGTGGTATAACCCACAAACTCGTAGCTTAAAGCAGATAACCCGTAAGTTGGAGAGGAAATGGCGTCTCACTAATTTAGAAGATCTTCACTTAGCCTGGAAAAAGAGTCTGTTGCTCTATAAAAAAGCCCTCCGTAAAGCTAGGACATCTTTCTACTCATCACTAATTGAAGAAAATAAGAACAACCCCAGGTTTCTTTTCAGCACTGTAGCCAGGCTGACAAAGAGTCAGAGCTCTATTGAGCTGAGTATTCCATTAACTTTAACTAGTAAAGACTTCATGACTTTCTTTGCTAACAAAATTTTAACTATTAGAGAAAAAATTACTCATAACCATCCCAAAGACGTATCGTTATCTTTGGCTGCTTTCAGTGATGCCGGTATTTGGTTAGACTCTTTCTCTCCGATTGTTCTGTCTGAGTTATTTTCATTAGTTACTTCATCCAAACCATCAACATGTTATTAGACCCCATTCCTACCAGGCTGCTCAAGGAAGCCCTACCATTATTTAATGCTTCGATCTTAAATATGATCAATCTATCTTTGTTAGTTGGCTATGTACCACAGGCTTTTAAGGTGGCAGTAATTAAACCATTACTTAAAAAGCCATCACTTGACCCAGCTATCTTAGCTAAATATAGGCCAATCTCCAACCTTCCTTTTCTCTCAAAAATTCTTGAAAGGGTAGTTGTAAAACAGCTAACTGATCATCTGCAGAGGAATGGTCTATTTGAAGAGTTTCAGTCAGGTTTTAGAATTCATCATAGTACAGAAACAGCATTAGTGAAGGTTACAAATGATCTTCTTATGGCCTCGGACAGTGGACTCATCTCTGTGCTTGTTCTGTTAGGCCTCAGTGCTGCTTTTGATACTGTTGACCATAAAATTTTATTACAGAGATTAGAGCATGCTATAGGTATTAAAGGCACTGCGCTGCGGTGGTTTGAATCATATTTGTCTAATAGATTACAATTTGTTCATGTAAATGGGGAATCTTCTTCACAGACTAAAGTTAATTATGGAGTTCCACAAGGTTCTGTGCTAGGACCAATTTTATTCACTTTATACATGCTTCCCTTAGGCAGTATTATTAGATGGTATTGCTTAAATTTTCATTGTTACGCAGATGATACCCAGCTTTATCTATCCATGAAGCCAGAGGACACACACCAATTAGCTAAACTGCAGGATTGTCTTACAGACATAAAGACATGGATGACCTCTAATTTCCTGCTTTTAAACTCAGATAAAACTGAAGTTATTGTACTTGGCCCCACAAATCTTAGAAACATGGTGTCTAACCAGATCCTTACTCTGGATGGCATTACCCTGACCTCTAGTAATACTGTGAGAAATCTTGGAGTCATTTTTGATCAGGATATGTCATTCAAAGCGCATATTAAACAAATATGTAGGACTGCTTTTTTGCATTTACGCAATATCTCTAAAATCAGAAAGGTCTTGTCTCAGAGTGATGCTGAAAAACTAATTCATGCATTTATTTCCTCTAGGCTGGACTATTGTAATTCATTATTATCAGGTTGTCCTAAAAGTTCCCTAAAAAGCCTTCAGTTAATTCAAAATGCTGCAGCTAGAGTACTGACGGGGACTAGCAGGAGAGAGCATATCTCACCCATATTGGCCTCTCTTCATTGGCTTCCTGTTAATTCTAGAATAGAATTTAAAATTCTTCTTCTTACTTATAAGGTTTTGAATAATCAGATCCCATCTTATCTTAGGGACCTCGTAGTACCATATCACCCCAATAGAGCGCTTCGCTCTCAGACTGCAGGCTTACTTGTAGTTCCTAGGGTTTGTAAGAGTAGAATGGGAGGCAGAGCCTTCAGCTTTCAGGCTCCTCTCCTGTGGAACCAGCTCCCAATTCAGATCAGGGAGACAGACACCCTCTCTACTTTTAAGATTAGGCTTAAAACTTTCCTTTTTGCTAAAGCTTATAGTTAGGGCTGGATCAGGTGACCCTGAACCATCCCTTAGTTATGCTGCTATAGACGTAGACTGCTGGGGGGTTCCCATGATGCACTGTTTCTTTCTCTTTTTGCTCTGTATGCACCACTCTGCATTTAATCATTAGTGATCGATCTCTGCTCCCCTCCACAGCATGTCTTTTTCCTGGTTCTCTCCCTCAGCCCCAACCAGTCCCAGCAGAAGACTGCCCCTCCCTGAGCCTGGTTCTGCTGGAGGTTTCTTCCTGTTAAAAGGGAGTTTTTCCTTCCCACTGTAGCCAAGTGCTTGCTCACAGGGGGTCGTTTTGACCGTTGGGGTTTTACATAATTATTGTATGGCCTTGCCTTACAATATAAAGCGCCTTGGGGCAACTGTTTGTTGTGATTTGGCGCTATATAAAAAAAATTGATTGATTGATTGATTGATTGATTGATATATATATATATATATATATATATATATATATATATATATATATATATATATATATATATATGTGTGTGTGTGTGTGTTTCACACATTTTAAATTCTTTATGCGATTTCAAACACAAAACGTAATTCAGGCTTCTCAGTATAATGTGTAAAATGATCTTTAAACTCAAAAGCAAATTTCTACAAAGCAAATTTCTACAACTTGACATAAATTAAATAAACATATAAAAGCCAAGATGATGGGTTGCATAAGTAATGGTCTCGTTTGATTTAACACATGTAAGTCATCAGTTTAGTTATACAGCTTCATGATGAAGTGGTGTCGTGGAAGACTTTCTTAAAAAGAAGACCTGAAAGTTCAGCTACAATTTGCCTGATGTACATCTGAGATGCAAGACATGATTGAATCTGTTTTGGTGAAAGAAAATGCTTCTCTGCTCCACTCCAGTATTAAGCTGAAAGTTGGTGATACAAAATACAAAACTTGTACTATGCACAGTTTCTCCAATCACAACCACAGAAGCCTTGTGGTCTTGGGGTTAGTGAGATGAGTGAGTGGATCAAATCCCCCTCAGACTAGAAAGTCACTGTTTTGTTTTTTTCTTGGTAAGGGAATGTCAATCATTGTTGCACCAAAATGTTTACTCAATGTCATACATTCGCATTAGTGAAAACTTTCATTTTTGATATTAGCTTGATGGCTAGTTGACATCAGTGGCGGATGTTGACTTGACATCATTTTGCCCAGAGTGGTGATGATCATGTTTTAGAATTGTGAAATATTCAGAAAACAATGGTTGGTTTCTCTGACTTAGTACATTTTTGTGAGGAAATAGTCTCTCTGTCATTGAGAACGACACCTGCTCCTAATCTACCATCAACCCAACCATATCTACCTATTATGAAAGGTGATTTTTCACAATACGACCTCTTGAAATTAAACTTGACTTTCATATTCTGTGGAAATGCTCAAAACAATAAAACACTACAAGAAGAAACTACTGAGGCCATATGAGTGATGTCTTCCTGATCCATGTCTTTGGGAACATACACAACAACTTATTCTGCCATTGATGAATATAGAAACATTGTTTTGGAGGCAGACCGACTGGCCCGTGTTGATAGGTAAAATTCTGTCTGCTACTCTGAAAAATAGTGCACTTGCATTCGATTGGTTTTGAGCTGTCTATATCTCATCATGGGTCAGTGTCGCTGTGCAAAAATAATATCAGTTTTTATTAATAGAGTCCCATCATCCTCTGCACACTTGGAGGGTTTCCGGTCCAACTCACTGGTCTTAAATAACGAAAATGGTGTCACCGCTTGTCACACACAAAGAAAAGAAATGCAAACCGGTGATCAGCGAAGGCATTAAACTGCAAGTTAATGTGTATGTATAGATTGTTAATTAATTAATTAATTAATTAATTAATTAATTATTTCAAATCCCAGGAGGAATCATGCCCAGGTTACATGGCATCAATATTCCCATTCTAGAAGGTTATTAATGTCCCAATAACTGTGAGGACACAGCGAAGCTACATGCAACGCCATGTTACCGCGTGACTGGAACCTCTCCACTGCATGCAAAGGATCATGGGACCCTGAAGTAAATCAAGAGCTTGTTTTCAGCTGAAAGAAGTAGGTAGGAGACACGAGAAATACTTCTGTATTAATCATACTCATTAGGTTGCTTTTTACAACAATTAAACTGATAAATTTGTTTGCAAGATCTCCCAGTAATATTTGATTGATATACATGGATGAAAATTACAGCTAGCTAGCTAGCTAGCATGGTCGCTACCAAAAATAAAGGAACAATTACATGAAGGAAATGTATTTATTTTGCAATCTGGCCTTAACAACCGGCTGTAAACTACAAGTATATCAATTTGTTGTAGGAATGTTTGCAATGTAGTAAAACAAAAAGTATAAAAATGTAATGCTTAGCTTCACTACAAACTAGCATGGACTTTGCTAGCCATCTAATGTATGGCACAGCTAGTACATCTTTTTTTTTTTTTTTTTTTTTTTAGGCAACAATAAATTATTACATGAAGGGAGTTTATTTGTATTAATGCAGCATTTGGTATGGCTAATGAAAATAATACTGCCACTGTAAAAAAGAAAAGTAAAAAAAAATCACATCAAAGTTTGCACCAAAATTCTGATGCTGGACTGCTGCTCCTGGACCCTGATTTCAGATTTGTTCTGGAGAACCTCAAATGTGTTCAGGAATGTCTGAGTTGAAGACGTGTTGGTCTTCTTTAGTTTTTAACCCTCTGGGGTCCGAGGGTATTTTTTGGACAGTTGACTCGCCTGGCATAAATGTTTTATTATTGCTGTTAACAGCTCTCCCTGCATCCCACAATCACGTTTTATGTCTCTTTTTTCAGGACAACCTGTACTTTCAAAATATATATGCTATAGTTGTGTTTTATAAGCGTAATAAAGGTTTACAATCAGAAATAACAAAGGAAAAAGTAAAGCAGGAAATAATTTTCCACACACATTTATTCAAAACATACAGCAAACTATAATAAACTAGTAACACATCACTCCTAAAAACAATCTTTAGTGTGTCACGTGAGGTGAATCCACCCTACAATTGGATTTTGGAAAACCCTGTGATGGTGAACCAATTCCGATTGGACACTCACATTGCTCACGTCATCACATAGCTTCTATGAGGTGTACAAAGATGGTGGACGGTGGTTCAAAGGTCCGCGGAGTTAAGTTTTCAGCAAAAAAAAAAAGAGTAAGTTTTAAAAAGTTATATATAATTCAGTAAAACTTGGTCTCAGCCGTTGTATACGACGGTGTCGGCCCCAGAGATGATATCTGTGGTAATTCTTTGTTTTATGTTAGCTATCAAGTGTTTGTGTTATTTGTTTGGAAGTTCTGAGAAATATAAGTTAAGTTTTACTTTATCATGTGTCCAAGTTTCAGACACAGGGAGATCTTCCCCTGTTGGTGAGAGCCAGTAACATTAGAAATGTGAGACTAAACCATACCTATTGTTAACACCCACAAGGTGTTAAAAGTGTTGTATGACTCATCTGGGGGGCTTTTCACAAGATGGACACTGTCTGTGAGGGTCCCAGGCCTGGTTTTTAATGTGACCTTTAATAAACTCAAATTGAGGAATACAGTGGTTTGGTTTTTGGAAAGGGGCAAAATCTTGCATAAAAGAACCGGGTAAAAATAACAACACAGAGACGCTCACTGATTTACCTTGACGAGCCGCCGTGGTCTGACTTGTGCATTGTGCAGCTGCATTGTCATACAGCTTCCTTAGAGGAAGTCACATTAGAAATGCCACAGGCAGGCATAACTTTGTATATGCAAGTGCAATACACGTATGTGTACACATAACCACATAAATCTGCACCACACAGAGGATCTTCAGGGTGGTGATGGTGAGAGGAATGCAGAAAGTACAAGAGGCGACTGCAGAGTAATACTGTACATCACACATGCTCATTGTATAATTAGTGTACGTTTTCCATCAGTGAAAAAGCTTCAGTTGAAGTTGTGTTATTTTGCATAAAGCCCCAAACTTGTAATAAGCCAGACAGGAGGACAATAGAGGAGTCTTTATTCATAGCTAGCAGCTTTTGTCACATATGTAACCTCCCTAAATAAACATGTCTGACACACACTGCACCCCCCCCCCCCCCTTCCAAAAAAAGAGAGGAATCTTTCAGGGTTGTGAGTTTTCTTGGAGGTATTATTACATTTCTGTGTTCTCTGCTCTGCGACAGAATGGATCCGTGTTGAAATTCACTCTCTATCATCTTCTTCAGTCCTATATTTTTTGCTTGTTTGTGCTCTGTGCATAGGTGCACTGCCCGTGGTGTGCTGCGAGTGTCAAAAGAGAGCAGGTAGTGTGAAGACCTCTCATACAAACATGAAAGTAATTTGTTAAAATCTGCATGCTGTGGAAGATGTACATTGAGGGAACATAGATGAGTTACAGATATGAACATGATCACATGATTTCAGACTGCAGCAGCAGTAGTAGTATTTCAAAAGCATAGAATCTTTACTGACATAGGAGAGAGCAGTCTGCAGAAATGACAGAATTGCTGCATTTGGACTTTACTAAAGTAATTGAGAAACTTTTAACAGAGACTCTTGTCTGATCTCATCAATCAACCTGGCCATCACTATTGCAAACAAGAATGGGCTCATCTCTGATGCTTGATGTAATCCCACCTCCACCTTGAATGTATCCATTATTCCCACTGCACATTTCACTGATGTCCTTGTATACATATCCTGCACCACCCTCACATACTTTTCTGCCACTTCAGACTTCTTTTGGCACCCTGTTATAAACTTTCGCTAAATCCACAAAACACAATATAATTCCGTCTGGTCTTTTCTATACTTCTCTATCAGGACTCTCAGAGCAAACATTGCATCTGCAGTGCTCTTTCGCTGCATGAAACCATATTGCTGCTCACAGATCTTCACCTCTTTTCTAAGCCTATCTTTCACTATTCTTTCCCATAACTTCATACTGTGGCTGATCAGCTTAATGCCTCTGTAGTTATTAAAGTTCTGCAGATCAACCTTATTCTTAAAAATAAAAAGCAGCACACTACTTTTCCACTCCTCAGGCATCCTCTCACTTTCCAAGACTTTATTAGAAGTAGCTAAATTTGTTGTTAATTGCTTACAAATGCCAACACAATGAGAAAAGTTGCTAAATCAATCAACTAAACAGATAAAGCTGAAGAGCTAAAGTTGGCATCACTAAAGATTTATGCTTGTCCCTTGGAGACCGAGTGCAGTTCATTTTTCATTCATTCAAAAACCACCATTTGCATCATCTGTTATGCTTAGTTATCACATTATAGGATAACATGTTAAGTGGACACTGACATTTACTTTGGAGACCAATCATTCAGCACTGTCAAAACTATTCCATTCATTAATCCTATTGGTTCAACCATTAATTTGCATCACTTTTTCCAAAATCGGAGCAACTTTAGCTTTTGACCCCTGTACAAACTTACATTGACCTTCGTCACCATTTTTGCTGTTTTTGCCCCATAGCTCCATAACATTCAGTCATAGATAGTCCAAACTATACCTTTTTGGAATCATTGTGATCAGACACATAATGTGGTATACTTTTCAATATGATTGTAGCATTTTTAAATTTTGACCTCTGTGTAATCCTTCAATGATTCCCGCCTGGCTATAGCTCCTTCATAGGAAAGCTATCATACATTTTTGTGGAAGCCATGGTACACTAAGGTTGGATTGTAAGTGTTTGGGCACCTTCACTCTGGAGAAAACCTGTCTGGCTGGCCCATGGACTATGCACTTGCACTGAGCTTATTCCCATATTCCAATGTATATTTTCATACTGCAAACAAAAAAATTATTCTTGAGCAGTTTTATTCAGCAAAGCAGTGTTTGTATTTGATCCAGCAAGAAATGTACTTTTCCATTTTGGAAATTTCAAGTTTTCCTCAAACATCTTGTCATCATAGGCTTCCCACCTGACCCTCTCATCAAGAAGATAAAGCCTTTCATTATTTTTCTTGTTAGAGGTACAATAAAATTTGTATGAAAATTAAATTTAACATACACTTTCTGTCCTTACGTGCTGAAAATGCTCATCAAAAAGCACACACACGCACAAAAAAAAACAAAAAAAAAAACTGCCATAACATAAAGAAGTGAGCTATCTTGTCATGCCTCCTGAGACATTTCTTCCTCCATGAGGACAAAAACAATTTGCATTTGTGACAGAGAATTAAGTGCAAACACCAGGAAGCAGCTAGAGAAGATTATGTTACATGTGCAAGGATGTGATATGAGCCATACAGTGTCCAGATATACCGCAAGACAAGGACCATGTGTCACAAATAATAGATAAATGAGCAGGTATAAATAAATATTATTATTAGTAAATTTATTATTGTTATTATTACTATTGTTGTTGTTATTATTATTGTTAATAATAATAATAATAATAATAATAATAAATTTAATAATAAGATTTATGTAATTTAATTGTACTTAAGGTTTCCTTCCATTTGGATTAAACAGTTTTAACAAGCTGTTCATCTTATTGTGATACCAATTTGTCAGTTGAACTGGTTCTTAAGAGTTTGAAACACACGTTTATGGTCAACAGACAGTGACAAATATACATCACATTAAATGCAGTAATTTATTGCTGTTAAAACTATGCAATCTAAATGGATGAAAAGCTCACGTGCAGTTTATAATCCATATTAATTCTTTAGCGCCCTCTGGAGGATTTAATATGTGTCAGGTTCGCTGTAGCATACTGACAGGTGATATTTAATTACTTTATTTTACAAAATTTTATTCCGTTTTATTTTATTAATGAGTCATGCGATGTTAAATGTTTAAAAATCTTGTGGAAGATTCGTGTTTGGATTGTTTTGGATCCATTGTTTTGGATCAAACATATTTTCATAATCAATAATAAACATTAATTCTATGTATTTTCATATTCATATGCGTATGCATATGCGTATTTTGGGTGGGAGTGGGGGTGATTGTTTTGCATTTTGCCTGCACCCCCACCCACATAAGAGAAAACACAAACTGGATTTGTAGCATTACTACTTGTTGTCCACTAGAGGTCAGGCCATAGAAACACATGAGCACAGTTGTGATTTGTGGCTCAGCCAATCAAATTTACACTTTATGAAAAAATTTATGAGTCTTTAAAAGAAAACAGCTGTAAAAAGGTGCAACAAGTTATTTCACCTTGTGAACAAATACAAATGAACCCACACACTGCTAAAAAAATAAGTGATTTTTTTTAGCTTTAACGGTTTATGTCATCAGTCTGTTTAATCATTTTAAATATGTGGTATTTTCATCTTTGTGACATTTGTGTGACTTCATTTCACGCCTTGACCTTTTAGCTTGATTGTATCATAAGTGAATCAGTGTTTTTGTGGCTGAAATTGGTCACATTCACAAAAACACTGACAATCGAAAAAATATAATTGTCTGTCATGAATTTTTTTTTATTATTATTAATTCACAAAACCTATTTTAAACCGCATTTCTTTGAATGTGTATTCTAGAATATAGTGGTTTTGTTTTTAAATTAACTTACTGAAGTTAAGATTTTTTTGGCTGGTTTTGCAATGAAGCACATCTACTTAATTTGTCATCTTCACCTTTGTCACCTTTAATATTCTGATATCAATATGACTGAATGAATCTGATGTTCACTACAGCAACATGTTTCAAGAAAGTATGATAAAATATTATATAGTCCTAATTCCTTAGAATTAGTGGCACACACCGAATTTAAAATATATTCAGAAATAAATGCAAACGAACCAATTTAGAAAAAACAATTTTTTTTAAGTCCAAAGTTATTGAACAAAAATAACAAAACAAAAGGACTGGACATTGTGGGGGCAAATACAGACATATAATGTAAGTGTGGCAAAGTTATTGATGCATTTTGATGACCTTTACACAAAATCATCACTTTTACAGCCAGTTTTCTTTACACTAGTCAGAGGATGTATACACAAACATTTCCAAGTTAGTGAATATGTCTCGGACTTCATTTACATCAATGGTACTGTGTGCTGAATCTGTCCTGGAGTAAGCGGTTCTCAAAAACTGAGTGATCTGGTAAGACTGTGACTAGTGAGGGAAGCCACCAAGACACTCAGAACCACTCTGAAGGAGACTTATGGTGCCGTGAGTGATGAGACGGTGTTGTGCAACTTTGGTCTGTTGCATCATGAGTTATACAGTTTTATGGTAGAGTGAAACAAAAAAGGATTTTTGTAACAAGAAGATATGACATTTCAGTGAGAGTTTGCTCGAGGGCACATGGGAGTACAAATTCAGTAATTTTTCTTGCATCAAAGCTCCTTTTCTTCTTTTATGTCTGTGTTTCTTTTTCACTATATGAAATTCTTTTATTTTTGTTATGTAACTTTGGTCATTTAAAACAACATTAAATTCTGATTATAACAAAAAGAGGTTAGTTTGCATTTATTGCTCAGTGTATTTTAAATCTGTGCTTCAATTATATGGGTGCCAGTAATTTTGAACTGTAAAAAGTAACTTTAAAGAAACAAGAAACAGTCATGAACAAAAACAAGTTCAACATTTAGTGTCTTTATAAAACAGATTTGCAAAATATAGCCAAGGTTCATTCATTTAAATAGGCATAAATATCATGAAAATACTTTCCCATTTCAGTTCAAATGATTTTGGAACAGCTGTTTACATTAATCAGAGATGAACAACTTATGAAAAAAATGCATCTGAAACTTTTGATTGTTAGCTGCAGAAAAACACAAGCACAAGGCTAAAGCGGCAGTCAGTTAATCAGAAATGTACATTTTCTGAAGACACATATTCATATACAATAAAACAATTTCAAATCTGCCAAATATCAAAGTATGCATCTTTGGATCTATTGCTAGAGCAATACATTTTTATTTTATTTTATTTTACGCTTTTTTACATCATAAGCAATGAAACAGTAATTAACACCACCATGGTCGCATGTTTGTGACTATATACAATAGTGCAGACAAAGAGCTTAAATCAGAACAAGGCAGTGGAATAACACATTATAAAATATCTGATTTATCTTACTTCAAGTGGGTTCCCCTTTTACTAACCATTTCAACATAAACTGAACAAGTACCACACTACACCTCAGTGGTGACCAAATGCAAATTTTTAAAGTACTGTTTATTTACTTTTTAAAATAAACATCAAAAGATTATTTCAAGGAAAATTCACTGCATCCTCCAGTTTGGTTGTAGGCTCTTGTATGTAAGACTTAATAACCCACACTTTTAAAATTTATCATGTGGGTACATAGCTGTATGTTTTACATTTCACATTCATTATTAGTTACTCATTAAAATAATAATAATAAAAAAACAATTGCAATAGGAAGTGCTATGAGAGGATCAGATTGGCTTTTTCCTGCATATGAAATTTTTTTTCTTTATCAAACCTGAATCCCATCTACTATCAGATTGTGCAAATACATATGTATATAATTATTCAACATCTACATAATCACTTGTAATTGGACTTTACTTCTCCAGAAATTCAGTTCGTCTGGGTTGTAACCACATCAGCAGGCTTCACAAAGCTTCATTCTTCAAAAGGATGTCACTTTTTTTCCCTTTCATTTTAAAAGGTGCTTCAGCTTCTGAGAGCAGAACAGACACAGGCCTCACACAAATCTTTTCTTTTTTTTTTCTGATCACAGTTCATTTGGCGGGCTCAGGGATGGGCAGAGCACGCTCCAGTCTCATGGTCCATGGGTCAGGGGTTGTGGCATAAAACGGAGAGCGGCTGAGCACTTCCTCCCCAGCCAAGGCGAAGGCAAACACGCCCCTCTGCCTCCCTGCTTCTGCCTTCTCCTCCGCCATGTGTTTAGCTTCTTCTCTCCGCTCCTCCCTGCTCTCATGGCCCGCGCCGTCCTTAAATCCCAGGCCCCTGTTGCCCAGGCCGAGCAACTCCCCAAGTCCGTGACTCTTGACCCTGTGGTATGTGGAGCCTAAGCCGTTGGTGGCAACGCCAGGGGGGGACAGGAAGCTTCCAGTGGGCGTGGACCGCCATGCAGCCGGTTTGCGTCCTCGCCGGGGGCGAGAGATACGGCAGCTCTGCCTCTTGATGTGTCGATGTAGGTGGTCGGAGCGTGTGAAACTTTTGTAGCAGTGCTCACACTGGTACGGACGGACACCCGTGTGGATCCTCAGGTGGTTCTTCAGGTCGTAGTTGTGGACAAACTTGGAGTTGCAGTGAAGGCAGATGTAGGGTCGTTCACCGGTGTGCTTCCTCATGTGGATCTTCAGTTTGTCCTGTCTGGGAAATGGGAAACGGCATCTGTTTAGTTCAGAGTTAATTTCTATCATCACATGATTGCAGTGCTGATCAGTGTATGAAGGTTGGATCGTTTAGCTGCTGATAATAACAATAACAATGATAATAATCTAGAACAGGTGGAAAATGTGCCCAAGGAAGATGTTGGCGAGCGACACATTGCTAATGCGGAGGGGGCTTTCCACTTGAAGCGCTCTAAAATTCAGATGAGGTAAACCTCAGACAAAAAGAGCATGGGGTAGTTTTTCCGTTAACCCTGCTGTTTGAAATAACCACATTACTTCAAATGCACGTGAACACGAAGGCTTCAGGATGGTGGCTTATCAATGCAAAAAACAAACAAACAAACAAACAAACAGTGAAATAATTTGCAATAAGTAGGAAATAAGTTGACTGCAATGTGACGTTCATCCAGTTTTGACTGTCAGAAAGTCATTTTTTTATGTACATGCAGATGAATGAGATATTTTGTTTTTTTAAGAAAATCTTTTCCTGCAGTGGAAACATCTCAAAGTGCAGAAAATTTAATTTGCAGCACTGATATCTGATATCAGGTCTGTTCTCATGTCAGAAAAAAAATGTAGCCGGGGGTTTTCAGAGGTGCAGCACCTACACCTTCCATGTCTCACACCTATTCATGCAAATTAATTCTTTGTGGTTCAGTGACATAGTTCTGTGTGACATTTAATCACTTTGGTCCAAAATGTAATACTTTATCCTTGATTAACAACCGTTCCACCATGTTTAAACTATATTGGCTCTAAACAGTTTGAATTAGATAGTTATGACCTGGGATGCACATAACTGGTACTTATGGTGCTTGTGCGTACTAAAAATAAATAATGCACAGCAGAAAACACAAAGGAAGCACTTCATAGGAGGAAAGCAACAAGAGATTGTAGGAAAAGTGTTGTTGTGTGCTGTGCATCAGTGATTTTTAGCACACATGAGCACCATGAGTACCAGTTATGTGCACCCCTGGTTATGACCCTGAGTTTGGCTTTTTGTGCTCAGCCAAGGTCAAGAATCAAGTGACTACTAGATAGGCAAACTCTGATTTCATATTATTGTTTGACAGTAGCTTGAGGGTATCTTGAGCCAGTTCCTCAGAATTTAGGAATAGCCTTCCTAAATTTTGAAATTGATCTGAGACCTTGAAATGTATCTGTTCTCTCTCTTCCAATCAGATCACTGTGTCTTTAGCTAACCCTCAAACCTTCCAACCAGTTTGGTCCAAATTGGATCAAAAGTATTTGAGTTATTATGTATTTGGGTTGAAATCAATACGCTCGTATGAGCCACCATGAAAGTCAAATCAAATCTGGCAGCATGTGCTGGTGCCGTGCTTAATCACCTCCACAACCCCATGGAACCACCTTTGGTCTTGAATGGCAATCACCCAGACAGACAACCAGTCCATCCACATATCTCTAAAAGTAACCATCTATCTCTTCAGTTCTCCAGCCACCGGGGTTCTCTACACTCAGGCACACCAGGACGTGCTGGATCATGCAAAGGGAAACTTACCACATGGCCAAATCGATGAAGATGATGCTACCTCACAATGCTAGTGATACTCAGTGATGCACAGTAATACACTGGAGAGCAACAAGGTGCATGGCGTGACCCAGGTGCCAAACCTGTGGTGGTTCATGTGGGTGGGCAGCTGGAACATCCTTTCTCTCAGAAGGGCTTCCTATTGTCTTTCTGCCAAACCTCATGTGAGTGTGCCTCAGAGCACAATCAAGCTCAGTGGAGATGTCTCACAGAGCAGTGGCCCAGATATGGACTTATGTGACATACGTCACAGTAATCAAACGCGGGACCTAAATTTGGTTTATGGCAGGTTAATTTCCACATGTTCACACATAGAACTTTGGAATATTGAGGATGTTGCACATCAAACTCCAGCCATTTTTAAACTATACAAAGATGAGTCAACTATTTTCTACAATATGGCTCTTTAAAGGAGCCCAAACAATATATTGCGCATGTTAGCTATGATATATGGTATTTTCCGAAGCATGATCCAGAATGGTGGTGCCTCAATACCTAAAATAGATTAAAGTTACCACACGATCAAGATCCCAATAAATTCACATACTGTAGGTGACAATGTTGCAAACGTCACTTCCTACAGCTTTAAGCATTTTTAGGAATATGTGAAATTATCCATTTTAACAGCACAGTTTTCCAGGGAGGGTCCCAAAACATTGTACATGATTTCTATTCTTTGCTTTATGAGCACAAAAATATTGCACTATCTTGACGTGCATCTGTTCCCATCATGCCTTGGCACAATCCTGTTAGCAATCCTTTATCTGTGTCTTTATTTTCTGTTAGCATGTGTGTTCTTTGTGTGTATTCTCAATTTTTGAAAAAAAAAATGCAGGGCCTCGTGTAAACGCGAGGCCCCTGACCTTTAGCCAGAGCAAGCCCGTGCATTAATCTGCTCCTACTTGTTGCTAAGAATCCCAGCAACTGTTCCGGGCCTGCCGGTGGCAGATCGATAGCTACTTTTAGTAGTAGGGACTCTGGTGTGGTTGAGGGGTCACCTTTTGGGACCCAAGGATGTTTTAGGATCTCACGGATCCGGCAACGAGTCTGACCTGGCTTACTGAATGTTAAGGCAAATGTGGAAGTTTGCTCGACCTAAAGTTCCAGCACATAATTATCACAAGCAAAATGATCAATTTCTTGAGAAACTAGCTTTTGTGCTCTAAATGTGCACGCTCACACTGGTCAGACAATTGGTGAAATGCTGAAATCACCTTTTTGTGATTAAAAGTTTGGAACAAATTTTTTTTTTCTTCAAAATACGGCGCAATTAAAGGGAAACTTGTGTTTTATGGCAACATTTAATCCAGACACTTTTGTGGTTTGGGTACTGACTTCAGTGCATGTGGAAGTATTGTGGTGAGTTCTGAGTGTCCGTGTATGTGTGAGCAACATAACTCATAGTTTTGTTCCAGTGTGGACCAAACCTTTTCAGTCCACACTGGAAAGAAAATCAAATAAAAAGTCCAGGTTACAGGCCAAAAATCTACCCCAGTGCTTATATACAGTGTATATTTCAAAAGGCGAGTCCAAGGAATTGGTTAAAGATACACATATGGTTACTATTAAACAGTAATACAAAGTCATATATTGCCTTCCTATTAGTCACATGACCTTTGACCGTAGGTGGTCTTGACAGGTCAAACCCATTGATAATTGCTATTTTAAATGAATTGTTAATATGAAGTAGGATTTTTCTTGGTAAGATGACCTTTGATCTTGGGTGACCTGAAAAGGTCAAGGTCATACCTGTTTAACTCAAACAGTTTTAGAGCCAATATGGATGAAACATGGAAGGGTTGTGTGTTAATCAGTGATAAAGTGGCTCAGTTCTGGACAAAAATTATTAGATTTCAAGGTCACACATAACCACAGATTACAGCATCAGAGTCTCAAAGAATTATCATGTTTTCTGGAGTATAAGTTGCATTATTATTATTATTATTATTATTATTATTATTATTACCTCTGCCAAGGAGGTTATGTTTTCGGTCGGGTTTGTTTGTTTGTGTGTCTGTCTGTTTGTCAGCAGGATAACTCAAAAAGTTTTTGAACGGATTTTGATGAAATGTTGTGGAGTGGTTGGAAATGACAAGAGGAACAAGTGATTAAATTTTAGTGGTGATCCAGATCACGATCCACATCCCGATGCTAAAGCGTTAGCATGTCTATGGCATTTTCAATGTTAAAAGTTAGCATTAAGCAGGTGCAGCTGTGCAGGATAACTCAAAATGTTTTGAACAGATTTTGATGAAATTTTGTGGAGTGGTTGGAAATGACAAGAGGAACAAGTGATTAATTTTTAACGGTGATCCGGATCACGATCCGGATCCCGATGCTAACGCATTAGCATGTCTATGGCATTTTCAATGTTAAAAGTTAGCATTAAGCAGTTGCAGTTATCATCACGTTTGGGTGCATTTGTTTTCAAATTGTAATATTTTCTTAAATTTATTTTTGTTTATATATTAATAATCTAATGATTATTATATACAATTTTAGAGAAAGAGACAAAAATAAATAGATCACTCTGCCAAGGAGGGAATCTCTTTAGGGTCAGTGACCCTATGTTCTTGTTTAGAGAAGTGTTTCATAAATGTTAAAAAAAAATCATATATTTGGAGTTTAGTTGAATAATAAATTGAATTTTATCTCTTTTTTGTTTTTGTCTATAAGCACATGCAATATCAATATCAGTGCTCAGATGACAGTAGCTTCTGGAAAAGGTGCAAGTTGCAATAAACTGTGATGCCAAGCGCTAAGGATACATGCTATCCAGTCACAGCAGATGAAACTTTTTTTTACTACTGAGCAAACATCATTGTTAGACTTTTTTAGGTTCAATGATTGATGTTATGGCGTCAGTGACTGTCAGTGATGTTATGGCGGAGGTTTGCACTCTCTGAGTGCTTCTAGTTATTATTATTATTATTATTATTATTTTTTTACTAAATTGGGAGGTCCTTTGGATTTATATACAAAAAAAGTGTTGATTGTTATTATTGCCACCAATAATAATATTAAATCGGAATAAAGCAGACTTGGTGTATTATTATTACGACTAATACTAATAATAATGATGACTATTTATTTTGAGTTTTCCCAGAAATCAAAACACTAAATCAAATAAACTCCAATAATAAAAGAATAAAGTCAAATTTAAAAAGCATTTTACAGCAATGCACAAATCCTGTATTAAGATCTGATATTACAGGCAAAAGGTGCGACTTATCAATATTACAGTATCGTATGTTTTTCCCCTCTTCAAGAAGCAGTTTTTTGACATAATACTCTGGAAATTTCCATAAATTAGTGTCAAACATTTAAGGTGTTTGTGTTGCACTCTCTAATTGCCATTAAAACTTTTACTCTATTTTTGAATTTCATTCCAAAATCTATAATTTTACAATAGTTTGTGCACATTTTATGACTTGAAGGAAGTAAAGAATCACACTAAGGTTGCAGTTTGTAAGTTATGAACTGGCTCTGCAGAAACAGAGTCCTGCTTCTTGTACCTTGTGAATCGTACTTCACAGATGGTGCACATGTATGGTTTCTCTCCTGTGTGCGTCCTCATGTGCCGTGGCAGTTTCCCCGCCCCTTGGATGACCTTGTTGCAGATCGGGCACTGCTGTGATGCTTTAGGCTTTATCTTCCTCTCCTCCTCCAGCTGCCAGGGAGGGAACAGCGTCCCCAGGTGCGACGCAGAGCTCAGGAAGTTCAGATATGACCGGAAATCCGCTTCATCTTTGAAAGTGTGACCGTCTGTCTGCGCCAACCCAGGAGTCACCGTGTTCCCCAAACTGGAGCTGACTATGTCTTTCAGGAAGTCGGCGTGAAGCAGACTGGGTGGCACTTCTTCTTTCATCTCCTCCTTTATGATCTCACGTTTTACAGCTAGATCGAGGGGCCTGGAGGTCTCGAGCATGGCGGGATAGGTGTGGGGAAGCCTGGCTTGCTGTGAGCCTCCTGTGTGGGGATGCTGATGGTGACCAGGGTCCAAGAGCTGCTGGGGGAAGGCGGGGAATTCTGTGGTCCACATAGAGGGGTAGAAGCCTGTAAGAAGAGGAGAGAAGGTGGCTGCCCTGTCCAGCGTTGACATGCGAGGGTATAGCCCCTCCTGGAGCAGAGACTCGATGGAGAAGTCCTTTAGAGTCCGACTCTCCATTGTCTCCTGCAACACAAGACAACACAGCTTCATCAACCTGCTTTTATTCAGAACTTTCTTATAAAAGACATCAGAAGTGCTGAGTGACAGACCTGTTTCCCCCTCATGGCGTCTGGGGACTGAGACTGAGATGACTGTCTGTGCAGCTCGTACTGCTGCTGGTATGTGGAGGTGCCAGGAGGCGGGGAGTCTTCTGCTCCCAGAGGTGTCCGCTCCCCCCTGCTCCTCTCCGACGACTGCAGTGACCTCTCACTCACGTTGTCCTCCTCTTCCTCGTGCTCATCCTTCCGTGATCCCATGTCCTCATCTTCCTCCTCCTCCTCTTCTTCCTCCTCCTCATCTTCCTCCTCATCCTCCTCCTCCTCACCTTCCTCCTCTCTGCCCCCTCCGCCGCCACCCCCACCCCCGCTGTCCATGATCTCCAGGCACACGTTGATGATGCACGGGATCTCTAGCATCTGCGCAGCGTTCAGGATCTCCTTGACATTGGAGGCAGTCACCGTCAGAGTCGAGGTGTAGGCGAACTCCAGGATGGCTGTTAGACACTCCGGAGCTACGAAGTTGATTTCGTACACCGTAGCGGCGTGATGATGCTCTCCGCTGCCAGTGGAAGCCACTGTGAAGAGCTTCTTGAAGTACTGGCTGCAGGCAGCCAAGACGGAGCGGTGGGTCCTGTACTCCTGGTCACGGACAATGAGGATGACGTCACAGAGGAGTCCATCACGGCGCTGTTCATTAAGGCTGCAGAGAACGTCGGTGCTGTGATTTGGGAAGGGGATTCCAATGAGGTCGTCTTCTCTGTGATGAACCATCTCTCTTTGTAACTAAAAAATATATACATATAGAAAGAATGCAGTCAAACTTTCACAATACTGCAATATTTTTTCTCTCAAAACCTCCATTTATTCTCACAGGCAGCAGAGTATTTTATTTTCCAACCCTTGTTCATTTTAACCTGTCCTTTTTTGATTGCCTCTTCAGATATGGTGATTTGTAACGCGGTTCATATCTGTGACACAGTCACAGCAGTGAATGATAATTCACTCAGCGCTGATCGCTCGGCAACTAATGGGTCAAAGGTTCAAGTTCACCGCTTACAAGGATGGAGCAGCACTTGAGATGCAGCACCGATTTTCTTGATGGGGAAATGGCAATAGGGTGCAGAAAACAGTCTGAACAGTCAGTTAAAGGGGCGTAGTGGGTGTTCGTGCATGACCCAGACCCCGCCCCTACTGCACCTGCATCATCCCGTGGTCAATCCTGTGTTGATGGACCAATCATTCACAGTAAACATGTGGTTCAAAGCTGTTATTAAACTTTTTCACTTTTATCATGAGTCTTAACTTTTATTTAGTTGTTAATTTTTATTTCCAGTTGAGTGTCACTGTAGTTTGACGCAACAGTATGCGCATCCCTGTGTGTTGACGCAGGTGACCGCCTGCGTAAGGAGGATCTGAATCTTGAGCTATATAAATTTCAGAAAAAAGCTTTTCGTGGAAATTTAGACCAGGCTTTTGGAGGTGGTGATAAATGACACGTTCCTTTTCTGCTGCCGCATGACAGAAATGCACCAATGCTGCACTGAACGCAAAAAATATATAATGCAGTGCTAATATATATATATATATATATATATATATATATATACGAGGGCTGTCAATAAAGTAACGGTCCTTTTTATTTTTTTCAAAAACTATATGGATTTCATTCATATGTTTTTACGTCAGACATGCTTGAACCCTCGTGCGCATGCGTGAGTTTTTCCACGCCTGTCGGTGACGTCATTCGCCTGTGAGCACTCCTTGTGGGAGGAGTCGTCCAGCCCCTCGTCGGAATTCCTTTGTCTGAGAAGTTGCTGAGAGACTGGCGCGTTGTTGTCCGCACGTCTTTCATTAAAAAAATCTCCTTTAACAGTGGAATATCCGGATAAAATGCTGAAACCGACTTCTTCTGAAACTTCTCTGTTCTCTCACGACGTCCTGGATCAATAGAGCCTGAAATGTGGAGGTTTTCAGCTTGAACAGGCTGATGACGCCGCCTGAGAGCGCTGCGCGACGTCTCGCACCATGAAAAGTCCTTAAAGCGACAGAATCACCTCAAAATCTCTCATCAGCCGTTAAACTTTTCACTGAAAACCAGCTTAATTTTTCGAACCGTGTCCACTTCGATGTGTCTCACAGGTTTAGAAAAAATTTTGATCAAACAACGCGCCAGTCTCTCAGCAACTTCTCAGACAAAGGAATTCCGACGAGGGGCTGGACGACTCCTCCCACAAGTAGTGCTCACAGGCGAATGACGTCACCGACAGGCGTGGAAAAACTCACGCATGCGCACGAGGGTTCAAGCATGTCTGACGTAAAAACATATGAATGAAATCCATATAGTTTTTGAAAAAAATAAAAAGGACCGTTACTTTATTGACAGCCCTCGTATATGAGACAGAGAGAAAGAGAGAGCGAGAGAGATAGTAAAAAAGTAAGTCCCTTTGGCTGCTCCCTTGTTTTTACTTGGGGTCACCACAGCAGATCCAAAGTGGGTCTGCAAGTTGATTTGACACAAATTTCACGCCGGATGCCCTTCCTGATGCAACTCCACATTACATGGAGAAATGTGGCAGGGGTGGGGTTTGAACTGGGAACCTTCTGCACTGAGGATCTTACTAATTAATGTAACAAATGTAAAATTATATACAATTAATTATACATTTGTTATTCACCTTAATTATTTAAGATCCTGTTGTCTTATGTATACTTTGTACATGTTCAATCAAACGCCTCTATTTCTTCACGTGATAATTTCACAAGGACTGCAGTGGAAATAAGCGTTTATGTTTTATTGTGTTATCTGTGTATCATTGCTACATTCACCTCTGTATGATTATATTGATGTTGCAGAATAAACTCAATCAGTCAATCAATCATAAACACTATTTGATTTACATTTTAATGGTGTCTGCAGGAGGAGGTGCATGTGCGAATACATGAGCTTTTGAAAAAGGTGAAAGTTAGCTTTGACTGCGTGTGATGCGCGTGCATGCTGACATCCGCAAGATGTCTTGTAAATCATTCCAGAGGTGTTATCAGGTTATACAGCGTTTTCAGTTTTAGAAGTTGTTATTTGTCACTAGCTTTTACATAATATATGAGAAAGAGATGATTATATTTACACAAAAACGAAGTGGAGTTAGCAGCTAGCTAGACCAGCCAGTGACGACACCAACGTCTGCGTCTTGTAAATCATTTCAGATGTGCTGTCGGGTTACAAAAACAAAAGTGTTTATTTCTTGCTAGCTTTTGCATAAATGTGTTATATTTAGCTAGAACCAAAAGCAGTTTTGGATCAATTTTTTTTTTTTTTTTGGTAGGATTTTTAAGTAGGAAAACAAATGACAAAGTGCTCTACATAGTAAAACATCAAGACACAACCATAAAAGCAAAATGTGTATCCACAAGAACAATTAAAACTGAACACCAAATGCAAATAAAACATACAAAACAACATATATTCCGCATTTTCCCGAGTATAACTTGCACAATATTATCAGCTCTTTAATTTGGGATTTTTGTGCAGTATTGTAGTGCACTTTCTGTTATTGCTATTTATTATTTTATTATTAGTGTTTATTTTATTTTGTGCTTTGATTCCTGGAAAATTCCCATATAAATAGTCATTATTATTGTTGTTATTATTAATAATGAACATTTGATTTTTTTTTTTTTCAGTGTATATAAGTTGCACCGGAGTACAAGTTGCAAGGTCTCCCAAACTAGTAAAAAAAAATGTGACTTATTCTCCACAAAATATGGCAATTAGGAACGGCAACAACTTATATCAGTTGCTTATATCAGCAGGTTTTATGGTTTGCTTTAAAATATTCAACTAAAGTCAGCTTTCAAAAAGCAATAAGCAAACTGTTTGATAAAGCAGGAGCATGGAGTGCAAAGGCTCTGAAGCCTGCTGTCTTCTTTTTAACCCTGACAACACAAAGCAGTCCTGTAACCACATGGTACTGGAAGGCACGTAAGGTTTAATAATGGTGCTTGTGCTACGCACTGCTTTATGCTTGGTGCAAGATAGGGCCCTTACGACATATTCGTTCTGTGACAACAAAGTACTCCATCCATCAGTACTTGTCTTTCTGTATTCCTCAATGACCAATCATTTTAACATTTCTTGAATAACTAACCAGGGTAGAATCCACTTTAAATTCCAATTCACATTACCTTTACCTCAATTGTAATGATTGTACAGCCAGATGAAAGGGAAACTACAACAAATGTGCAACAGTGCCCCTGCTCAATGTGTTCTGCAAAAAAAAAACAACAAAAAAAAAACAGAGGATGCCCCCGAATCAGCCTGCAATCTAGAACACTTAAAGTTTATACCTCATCAGACTGAGAATTGCAAAGAACAGAGTTTTGCACAGCATCATATCTCAACTTTCTCTTTGAACACACGCATCATTTATTCCTGAACATGTGATAATTGCTCTTGGGGCACGTGTTACAGCTGTGCGTCACTATCGCATCAAGATGATACGAAACACCTTTATATCTTGTTTTGCGTTGAAACCTGTGATGGGTTTCTTGGATAATGTTGCACTTGTGTGTCTGGCAGATTACATTCGAGCAGCAAGCTGATACTGTACCTTCAATTGAACAGTGCAGCACGCGATTGGGATGTGGTGACAATAAAAAAAGAGGTCAGATTGTACCCTAGATACGGTATCCTGTCAAAACGCTTAGTTTGCACTGTCTCACAGAGTGCAGCGCTGGTTCTCAGCTGCACAGATGAACCTTTATTCATTCGCTTGTTTTGGTTATAAAACAACCCCCCCCCCCCCCCCCCCCCCCCCCAAAAAAAAAAAAATTTTTTAATAAAAAATCCATTCCACAGCTGCCGGAGTTCCTACCTGTTGATTCACTGCGTTGTTGTTTACGTGCAGTGAAAAAACGTCTTTTGGCACTAGCGCTCATTCATTCACGTCTATGAATAGAGTCTAAACGTAGCTGTCCACACTCTGCGGTCACTGGAGGCGTGCGTGGATAAATACTTTGAAGCGGCCCTGCTCACCACAGCTGCTTTTGTTGACCGGGAGGACGAAGCCGCACTGACACATCTGTCTCATTCACGCTCTCTCTCTCACACAGAGCTCATCAGGTATACAACTCGGATACCAATCTTACATGTGGTTTATTCTTGACGATCTTGTTGCTAAGTTACAGTTGCTATGTTCATGTGCGGACATAATTAAAAGCTACTGAGGGGGTGCTGGTATAGGATTTTAAACCCACCAACCCTTTGCAGCTATCTCAAAAGGGAAAACAGAAAGAAAAGTTTTGCCGGTCAGAAAACCTGGTGAGATGACGCGTTTCGGAAACAACGGAAAACACATGCAGGTTGTTGTTGTTTCTCCTGCAGATTAGTGTTGCTTCTGATACCCCCCCCAGTTGTTTCTTCCACATTTTCCCACGTATCCATGGGTAAGAGGTGAGAGAATTTTCTGTGAGCGTGTCAGGGAGAGATCGGGTGGCCTAAAAGTTCCCTAACAGGTTGCACAAACACCAGCGGTGGGGCTCCTCCCTGTAACCGCCTGCCAAGGCAAACAATGGTGCTAAGCTTGGAACAACACAAACTGGATAAGGAGGAGAAAAGAGTCTGACGAGGACGATCGGCTAAACCGCTGTCATTCGCTCACTCTCGGCCCATCCCACCCGTTCCTCCTGGAACTATGGGACACGTGCTGCTGTTGCTGTTTGTTCGCCGGGTGCCCCAGCATGTACCACTCCCCTTTTGTTCCCACTGTTTCCCTGCCACCAGCTACCACTAGCTCTTAGCGGCCGGCCCCTAATTACAGCGTGGAGAGGATCTAAGGAGGATGTGCCACATAGACAGGGAGGGGAGGAGGGCACAGCTTTCCCACCACAAAGTCCTGGAGCAACATTTCTGCAGCCAAACAGCCTTAACCCTTTACACCCCCTCCCTCCACTCCCACCCGCCAGGACACGCAGGGTGGGAGTGGAGGGAGTGCTTAAGTCATTTGGCTCAGTTCTGGGTCCTCATATTTTTCTAGCAGTCACGGAAACACAACCTTGTTACTGTCAGATAGATGGGCTGGGCACTCATTAGAGGGCATGCATGCACCAACCATCTCTTTTGCAAAGTTAGATAAATTTTATAATTTAATAAAGTTTTAAATATTAAAACCACAGTTGATTTTTTTTTTTTTTTTTTTTTTTACCTCTTTTCCTTTTATCAGGCTCTGACTCATATCGAGTGTATCCAATTCTGGATTGACCAAACATTTTTAGCCTTTATCTGAAAACAGTACCAACATGTGTCATATTTTACGATAAAATAAAAATAAATGAAATCACGCATTTCAGTCCAGGCCCAACATTTTCACCAAATGTGGGTAAAGGGGGATGACAAAAAAAAAAAGTTTTATTAAAAAGAAGAAGAAGAAGGCGCCACCTTAATAAATTGGTCATATTTTATGATAAAATAAAATGATGAAATCACAGATTTCAGCCCAGATCCAACATGTTCACCAAATGTGGGTAAAAAACAACTATGTGTAAAAAGGAGGCATTGCAATCATAAATACACCATGATTAAATAAAACTAATGAAATCAACAATTTCAGGACAGGTCCATCATTTTCACTAAAAGTGGGCAAAGGAAAAAAAATTAAGTTTTTTTTCTATAAATTATTTGTAAATGTCATTAATCCATCTTTTTTAAAAAAAGGTTAAGCCTGTTTGTTTCACCAGTTCAAATGATTTTAATAGGTATAGCCAGATCTGAATTTACAGACTGACAATCCATCGTCCTGGTAGAATTAACATTGAAGTCTCGATTTTAATCTGGACTGTGATATACTTCTCCTGTCTCGGTTCATTATGGCAGATCCGCCCAGAATGTAACAATTTCTAATCCAGATTTGACCCAACCTCCTTATCAAGTACAGTGAAAATCAGTTCAGCAGTTTTGAAATAATTCTGCTAAAAATGAAACAACAGCAACAGGAAAAAACATAAAAGTGACTCAATAAATTATTGACTATGCTAATCTTTTTTGTGTTTTTATGAGATGACACAATATTAAACATTGATTATGTTAAAAATTCTGTCTAAATCAATACTGAGAGCTATATTCTCTGCAAGATTAAAGGGCTTGTATTAACTAATACAGGTCACCAGGTTAGTCCCATTCAGACTGAGATCTTTTTTTGCAAAGGAGACCTGGGTAATTATAAAGTTTCCAGTTCACTTAACCTGCATGTCTTTAAATGTGGGAGGAAACCAGAGCACCCAGAATAAACCCGCGCAAACACGGGGAGGACATGCAAACTCCACAGAGAAAGGAATCGCCAACCCAGGAATCAAACCCATGGCTTTCTTCCTGTGAGACAACAGTGCTAACCACTAAGCCACTGTGCTGCAAGGTGTATTAAATCAAATTACTGTTTGTCCAAAAATACCCCATAGTCGCTGAGGTGATCTCTCAGCACGCCCTGTTTGTGTGTCTGTTGCTTTAAATGGAGAGGAGCTGTGTGGCCCTGCTCCCCCCACTGTGGGGAGAGAATGTATCCATCTCTTGAGGCCGGTGTTTAGCTCAGTGCTGCTGCACATCGGCATTGTCTCAACCAGTTCTACGTCACCTCTGGAGAAGATGGAAGCTGTGGAATCAGCTTCCCTGCCATTAGCCTAGCACAGCATGTTAGCTGCCACAGGAGGCTAATATATGGTAAAAGAAAACTATTACTTGGGCTTCTTGGGTGCTGAAATTGACCACTTTTTGAATCTAAAAACCAAGCCTCTGTGACAACCAACCAATTAACTTCTTTTGTAGCCGTCACGGTGCGCTTTTGAGCGGCAGGGGGTTTGAGCAGCTTCGGGGTTATTTGATTACCTATGATTTTCTTCTCTGTGTCGACCAGAGGAGACCCAGACATTCTCAATCATTCAGGTGGCAAAAGGTTTTCGAGATGAAACAAAAAGCCAATTTGCTTTTGAGTAAAGCTGGACATAGCTAATGTTAGAAACGTTTAGCAAAGCAGAAGAAATGTTGTTTAGCACCATGACAGTCCTGGGGCGTTAAAGATCTCTGCAAGAACAATGTAGCACACAGAGCACAAGGCTGTGATGATCTGTGTCTGTACCTGTTGTTTTACAAAGAAAGGAACTGCAGCTGGTCTCGCCTCATCGAATGGATAGGAGGTGTCTGTGACTGTGTCTCAATTCAGGGGCCACATCCTTCAAAGGCTGCATTCATTAGCTGCAAATGTCATAGTGGTGTGTCTAGGCTATCTCATTTCAAAAACTCCTTGGAATATGACGAATGACTGTAGACTTCTTTTCCCACAAAATAAAGGCTACAATAATAAAGAATTATTAACCGAGCGCAAGGTCTGTACAGGAAAATATCAGACTGAGGTCTTGACAGTAAAAACACAGAGGTCTGATATTCCCGTACACAAGGTTAATAATTTGTTTATTATTTGGTTGTCCGGAGCTGTGTTTTCATCTTGTTGGTCTTCAGTTTGCATGTTCACGTCGAGCTCATTTGCTGTCCAATTCAAACTCGTCAGTGTCATAAAATTCACTCGGAGAATGGTCCTCTTCGTCACTCATAATTTATTTATTTTTATTTTGCGCTGTGAAATTTGTAAACAAAGTCGCAAATCTGATACACGATCCGGACTGATTGTCATGATAACGGTCTGATATGGGAAAATATCAGACTGGAAATCAGTCAGTCAGAGCGCGCATACTGTCATTGGCACATAATAAATTAGGTGTATTGTTTGCAGCTCAAACAATCCCTAGAGTCATTGTGATATTTTTCTTTAAAACAAAGGGGTTGGTAAATAATATTTAAAAAAAGACAATTCCAGGCTCCATGTGCACAATTATAAATAAGTATTGTTTAGAAGTAAATTATAAATAAATGTTGAAAAATGATTGTTATTCAACACGTTACACCCATTGAGCAAGCCTGTCATGTGCAGTTGTCAAGGTTGCTCAGCAACAGGGGTAGAAACGGGATAAGCTACTGACGCAGTCGCAAAATGCTCCGTGGGGTCGACCATCTCCTTTCAGGACGGTTAGTTCGGCCTCTGGAGGCCAGATCTTCATAGAATGTCGCCTTTGAAGGATGCGAGCCCTGAATGGTGACACAGCCTCTCTGAGTGTAGCACAGTGCACAGACTGAGTGAACAGAACCTCAGCGCAAGCAAGAGTCCACACACGGACTTGTGTGACATACGCCACGCAAGTCTAAAATAAGCTGTTGTAGGTTGACATTTATTTTATCGCTGTAGAAATTCTTCATGCAAAGACATGGAATTATGGGAGTTTGAGGATGTTCAACATGAGAACTGACCTATGTGTACATGTAACATGGAGGTAAGAACAGTTTGGGCATGATTTGAAGCCTTTAAGTCATCTCGCCTGCACCTAAACATCTGGAAAATCTCACGCGTAACACTGAAACAGTGGAATTTGAGTTCCGCTTTGGCAAAAACATAATTATTAAAGTGACCTCTATTAAAGTGACGGTCTGTATTTTTGCTCGTCTCCTCTCATGCCTCACTTAGTCATCAACACTTTCATCTCAGCACTCCCACCCCAAATTATGTGTCACCTCCATTTACTGTAGTCTTTCTCCGAAGATCTTCATCTGCTTTCCTGGCTTTGACCGCCGCCGCCACCGCCACCACCGCCACCCTTCTTCCTCCCCTTCCTCCTCCACCTCTTCCTCCTGCAGGTGTATCATCATTACGACCAGAATGGAGCGGCTGACTTGTCCCCAGCCCTGACCGCTCAGGCCACAAATCAGCAGCTAATGTCCATCTCAACCCTTGTCACAGGCAGACTCTCATTTAGCCTGTAAGCTAAAACCTAGTTTGTCCCTGTCAGGCCACTCCATCCGCCTGACCCACATGCTAAATCACCAGGAGCCAAAGTTTACCGCTGTCACCAACTGCCCATAGCAAACACCTGCTAAACAACTGTCACAGATGGACAATTCCATGCCCAATAATTTCTAGTATTGACAGCCAAAATCCAGCCCTTATTAGGAGGAGACATTCATTTAAGCTGCTGTATAAGCGAGTCCATTATCACCATTGCACCTGGGTCTCAAGGAGACACTTCCTCAGCTGTTTTTCAAAAAAAAAAAAAAAAAAAAATGTCTGCAGTTCAGACCGGCGGCACACTTGTCTGCAGCCAATTGGTCACCAAGTGAGCGAGTGGTTAAAATTTGTCTTAATTGGTGTCAATTAAAGTTACAGCGCTGAGCAGTAAAATGCCACTTTCACAAGCCAAGTTGTGCATTCGTCTTCGTAGTTGTAATGAAATGTCATGGGCGCATTTAAGCATTTAACGGCACAAGTTTGGCAAAATGTGCAAAAGTTGAGCATCACTTGGGACACACAAGTTTCACACTTAAACCTGGAAGTCAGATTGGGAAGCTGCTAACTTCATAACGATTATTGCCGCAGCAGTCTAGCAAACAGATATTGTTGTTTTAACACCTGGCAGTGAATTCACCAATACATGTAATCGCAAATGGTTTTTGCACTCTTGTTTCAATAAATACTTAATTTGTGGGGTTTTTTTTTGTTTGTTTGTTTGTTTGTTTGTTTGTTTTTGGAGCAGTACAATGAAACACAGTTGAACAGTGTGAGGTTCTAAAACAGGACTAAAATAATACAATTATCAAGAGCTTTTTTAAAATCCACAAATGGATATAAAATACAGTACTTTGCAAAAACTCAAAACTCAAAATTCATTTTATGTAATTTTTTATGTAATTTTTTATAAACAAATTAACTTGAAAAGCTGCCAAATGGTGAAAATTTATAAATACAGATAATCAAAATGTGTGTCCACTTTTCATCTCTAAAATAACTTTTTTTTCAGGAGAATAAACACACATAACATCTTTTAAGTGACCGTCTGCAATTTCTAAGACCATCTGGTCATTATTTCATCAACTTTTACGGTTCATGAATTTTTATTGTGTCTCTGTGTCATCGAATACTGGCCATCGCATTCAAAAATACATCAGCAAAGATGTTTGAAGATATGAGTTTGCAACTTGATAAGTGATTAGTTCCCAGTTGTTTGGGATCACCACAGCCGATATGGTAAAAATCCGCATTGGGATTTGGCACAGATTTTACGCCGGATGACCTTCATGATGTAATTTCAGCTCTGCAAGGAGAAACATGTGCAACTCCTGGTGTTAAAAAACAAAAAGTCTCATTTGATTTGAAATTCTGTCAAGCCACTAATGAGAGGGGAGTTAATTATGAATCAAAATCTGTGGCACCTAAAACCTTTACACATTATGTGGAGTGATAGTAGCTAATAAAATAATTAAGTCATAGTCTGACAACTTTTTGAGGCTCTTTAAATAAATGATAGAAAAATATATAAATGCAGTTTTTCCTGATTCAAACATGATGTAGAAGTCACAGGTATGTGATGGTGGAACAGAAATAACACCCAATTTTGGGACACACTGTTAGATGATCAGAGTAAAATGACTTGTAGAAACCATTGAGTCTGATTTTGGGAGTTTCCGAAGGACTTGGAGATGGACCACTGCCACCCACCGTTATCTCTGTCATCAAACAAAAGTTTTACAGTTTGTGATTAATTCCCATTCTGTTTGCATGTACAATTAATTCTCTATGAAGCAAAGACAACTTCTTTAATATCACCTCATGTGTCCTTTCCTTTTTCTTCATCCTCAGATGAGAGAAAGAGGGTGTTTGCATTCAGCATAAGTGATGATGGCGCCAAAGTAAAAATGGTGCAGTTTTCACACAAATTTTGTTTTCATTCATTCTCAAATGTCAGCTTTATGGATTACTATTTTGAATCGGTGTGATTATATCACACCGATATAATTTGGAATTCAAAATTTCTACTTAATTTCTCCTTTAAAAAAAAACATACTCAAATTTTGGCTTAATAAATTAGAGTTAAAAAATGGTAGATCTCAGCAGGTAGCAACTTGTTAATAATCAAACGTAATTGATATTTACACTCATTAGGTGTCACAGTTTATAATCACAGTTTATCATGTTAAATGCATCAATATATGTAACAATACAAAACAAAATGTTCCCTTATTTACTTTTATTTTAAACACATCTTTAGTTAAAATTTATATAACATTAAATAATCTGTGTTTGATTCCTAATTCAATTGTCATTACAATCGAACTCAATAGAACAATTTTAAAACAGTAAATCAGGTGTTGATTTAAACTTTTCTTCCTCACTGGATGAAAAACAACTGCTGGTAAACAATTGTAAAGGTAATTGTAGTTTTGGTGTTTTGTGACTACATGAGGTAAGATGTTTATAAGATGAAGTACAAACAGTAATTTGCAGCTCACCTTCTAATCTATAATGTGTTTTTATTTTGTTCACACTCCCAAACATCCGCTTTTAACAGTAAGTCGTATTTCTATTTCAGGATCACAGCTGGAATATCTCAGAAATTGAAACTAAGCGCATAATTACAGTTTGAATCTGCGTAATTGCGGCGCGTTTGACAGTTGACGCACCTGTTGTCACACCGTAAATACTTGTGTTATCAGCGGGGTTTTTACTGTACAACAGTTTCACTTCAGCTGGAGTAATGACAGCTAAACTGCAGGTAATAACGCTTAAACATTCAAGTAGTTGTACAAAGTGATGCTTTTTTTTTTATACACATAATCAACGGTCGTTTTACACAAACTCTGACATCCACATGAATTCACACGCCTCCAGCAAACATCACCCACCGTACCTTTCTTCTTCTTCTCGATTCCTCTTTGTACTTCCACTTTGCTCTAAGGGGATCTGATGCTCCTCGTTTGACCTCTTGGCATTGCCCTCTTTAACTGAAACCCAGCTGCCTCTCTCACCCTGCCAGCATGTCAATCAGTCAGCAGGCAGTCAGTCCATTCACAAGCTCCTCACCACTGGCCGAGGATGCCCATTCACAAAAAGAAGGGAGGAAAAAAAAACCCAACCAGGGAGGAATATCCAATTGAGAGAATCAAAGAGCAGCAGCGCGACAGAGGAGAGCCGAGTGTGAATGTTGTGTAGCGGAGTGGCTGGTGTGGAGTTTGGAGTCATGTAGGACGAGCGAGAGAGTGAGAGGAAGGGAGGGAGGGCAGCGGCACTGCGCTGTGGAGATGTCGCACCACTAGTTTTTATAGCAGGGTGGGTAGCTGGAAGATAATAATACCCCATCCTCCTCCACAACACAAGTTTAAGCGCACTGTGTAATAAGCCTGTGGCGCAGACACCCTCTGATTTAGGTCAGACAAAATGAATTTTTAGTTGCGTTAGAGTGGATTTTTGGTATAAAAGGACTGGGGCAAAGGAACTCCAAGGGGTTGTTTGGGGAGATGGAAGGAGGGTAAAAATGGAAAGGAGACAGAAGGAGAGGGAGAAAAGTTACAAACCTATTTGTGCACCTCTGCTGGTTAGTCTCGAGCTGAGACGAGGAGATGTATGAGGGTGAAAATGCAGAAACACATTTGCAGGATCACAACTGCAACTGACACACACTTTCCCTGCCTGGTGAAAGCCGTGTCCCACTGTTCCGGTATTTTAAATTGTTGATGCTGTTGCAATCAAAAGTAACTTCAGGGTCTTTTGCACACTGTGGGGTGTGCACGTGAAGGTCCTAAAAATCAAGAGGGTCACATTTCTGTTAAATATCAGCTTAAATAAAACTACTAGATGCAATAAATGAGTATTTCTATATTAAATATAGAAATGTCTATTATTTACTGTAATTTAAAGGGGACGCAGCGTGCAGAATCTGCTTTTATATAACCCTGGACAGTTAAAAAAGGTTAGGGCTTCATGTTTTCACGCCCTCAGAGTTCCATATTTCTGACTGTGAATGCATTAATCCACCTGTTGAAAACAAAATTTAAACCAGAAATGTCTTATTTTAGACTTCTGTGACTTATGTCATGTGTAAGATTATATGTAGATTCTTGCTTCCCTGTTAAACACACCCCCTTACAAAGCTATACCTCCACTGTGCAATAAGTTATTATTGATCAAGGGTGCACACAGACGATATGTACATAATTATACTGCCATAAACGGGACTGCTTGGCCATGAGCTGCCCTTGGTTTTTTTTAATTATTTTTACATCCGCCAAGGACGTAATAAAATAATCAGTGTTCATTTATTTATTTATTTGTCTGACTGTTAGCAGGATTACGTTAAACGTACTGCACGGACTTTGAGAATATTTTCACCACAGATAGATATTAGGCCATGGAAGACTCCATTAAATTTTGGAGGTGATCCAGATCTGGATTCTGGATCAAGATTTTACTTTATATAGGCTTTGAAAGATTACAGCAAAACTACTTCACTGATCCTCACCAAATTTGCAACACAGATAGATATTAGGGCATGGAAGACAACACTGAATTTCGAAGGTGAGCCGGATCCGGATTCTGGCTCAGGATTTGTTGGGAGTCACCCGGATCAATGTACAGGTTCTGCAGCAGAAAGGTACGACATCACAACGTAAAGCCAAGCTCAGGAAGACACTATTTTGTTTCAGCTTGTGAATTAAGTATCAGATTGCAACCTCTTGATCAGTCGGATCATTCTGGATCAGTATGCAATTATTGTATTGTGTTGTGGAATCCGGATCCAGGTAAAGTCTGGGTCATGATGTGAATCACATATCTTTTATTTTGAGTCTTTGTCAACCCTTGGCAGACGTCAGAAATCTCTGATCGCTCTTGTTTAGTGATGTCATACAAATTCTGGGCACTGTAGGTTGTTTGAAAAATCAGTCTGTCTGTCTGTCTATCTATGATGATGATCAAATCAAATCAATTTTATTTATATAGCGCCAAATCACAACAACAGTTGCCCCAAGGCGCTTTATATTGCAAGGCAAAAGCCATACAATAATCACAGAAAAACCCCAACGGTCAAAACGACCCCGTGTGAGCAAGCACTTGGCGACAGTGGGAAGAAAAACTCCCTTTTAATAGGAAGAAACCTCCAGCAGAACCAGGCTCAGGGAGGGGCAGTCTTCTGCTGGGACTGGTTGGGGCTGAGGGGAGAGAATTAGGAAAAAGACATGCTGTGGAAGAGAGCAGAGATCAATCACTAATGATTAAATGCAGAGTGGTACATACAGAGCAAAAAGAGAAACACTCAGTGCATCATGGTAACCCCCCAGCAGTCTAAGTGTATAGCAGCATAACTAAGGGATGATTCAGGGTCACCTGATCCAGCCCTAACTATAAGCTTTAGCAAAAAGGAAAGTTTTAAGCCTAATCTTAAAAGTAGAGAGGGTGTCTGTCTCCCTGATCTGAATTGGGAGCTGGTTCCACAGGAGAGGAGCCTGAAAGCTGAAGGCTCTGCCTCCCATTCTACTCTTACAAACCCTAGGAACTACAAGTAAGCCTGCAGTCTGAGAGCGAAGCGCTCTATTGGGGTGATATGGTACTAAGAGGTCCCTAAGATAAGATGGAACCTGATTATTCAAAACCTTATAAGTATGAAGATCATCTATCTATCTATCTATCTGGACACAGCATAGCAACACAGTTGCCATATTTGTTTGGGCAGCAGCAGAGTGAATCATACTGGGTTGTCGTCGTGTGAATAAGATTTATTTTCTACCTATTAAGAGAAATTAAACATGACCCAAACACTTTGAGGAAGGAGGTGCTTAAAAACCATAACAAACTTTGGTATCCAAAACTCAACTCCAGATATGTCTGTGGAACTCATTTTGTCATCGGTAAGTCATTCATTAATTTTCTGTACCTCCTTACTTCAATCAAAGGTCACGGGGGTCTGGAGCCGATCCCAGCAGTCATAGGGAGAGAGGCGGAGCACACCGTGGACAGGACGCCAGTCTGTTGCAAGGCCACATATAGACAAACACATTCGTTTTTAGAAATTTTTCTTTGTTTCTGTGTGTGTGTATATATATATATATATATATATATATATATATATATATATATATATATATATATATATATATATATATATATATATATATATATGTATATATGTGTGTGTGTATGTATATATATGTATGTATATGTATATATGACATTAGGGCTAATGTAAAAGGTAAAAGTGGAGCTGGCTGCCAGAGGTTATGAATATACAGTGAAATGTATAAATTTATAAGGATAAAATTATAAATTTACCAGAAAAACTCGCTAAATGTCCTTATCCCAGAAGATGTATCAAAACTCAAAATTCTTTTAACAGCTTCCAAAAATACAGGAATTCAGTCATCCACTTGTATACTCGCTTATACCAAAAATAAATATGAACAAAGCCATGAAATGTGGAAGTGAAAGTTGCGTGGCGTCATGCTGTCGAGGAGAATTCAGAGAGAGAGCAAGTTAGCTGTGTTACACTAGATAGCTAATTTCCTTTCCAGTGACGGCGCCGGGGGGGGGGGGGGGGGGGGGGGCAGTTTTGCACTGAGAATGTCTAAATATTGCATAACTGAGCAAAGTGATGAATGTGTGTGTTCAGTGATCCACCAATGCTGAATCACCCTTCACAAACAGAATTTTCTGTTTTGCAAATAAACATTTATTTGTAAAAACCCACACACAAGTTACAAATCAGAAAAGCACATGATTCTAAGTGATGTGTATCTGCATTGATACCACATTTTAGAGGAGCATGGGTGACTAAAACATATACCTTGGTATTTATAAAGCAATTTACTATATATTGTTTATTTCGACGACATTTTGTGGAGCCCCTCCAACTTTTACCCCAGCCCCCCCAACAAACATTTTGTGGCGCCGCCACTGTTCCTTTCTGTTATTCATTCTCACGTGTGCAGATTGAAATTAACTCTTGAAAGGACTACACAGTATAACTGACTAAGATTCTTCGTCTTCTTCTTGTGAAACAATTTAACGATGTATTTGACAAAGCAAAATGTTAAAAGCACTTTACAAGTTGCCTTAAACTAAACAATTTTTGGAGGTGACTTATTCTAGTACAGCAGATGTGCATTTTGTGACTAAAGCATGAAATTTGGCATACATATTCTAAATGAACTAATACTTATTTTTAGATGTGGAGGTATCCTGGAGCTGACCTCTCATGACCTACAGGGGTCAAAATTTAAAAGTGTTCCAATCATTTTGAAAGACATATCATATTATTTGTCTGATCATAATTATTTCAAAAAGGTATAGTTTAGACTATCCTTGACTAAATGTTGTGGAGTTACAGGGTAAAAACAGCAAAAATGAGGACAAAGGTCAATTTCAGTTTGTACATGGGTCAAAAGTAAAAGTTACAATAATTTTGGCAATAAAGTGATGCAAATTATTGATTGAGCTAATAGGGTTAATAAATGGAATAGTTTTGTGTTGAATGCTTGGTTTCCAAAGTAAAGGTCAAACAAGGTTGATGTCCACTGGATTCTGTGACATGTGACATATGTTACCCTGTAATAACTAAGCATGATAGATGGTGCAAACTATTCCTTTTAAAAACCCTCTTAAGCCAACCAATAATTTGCATCATGTTTTACCAAAATTGGAACAACTTTATCTTTTGACCCCTGTACAAATTGAAATTGACCTTTGTCACATCCTTTAGTCAAGGATAGTCTAATCTATACCTTTTTGTAATTGTTATGATCAGACAAATAATATGATATACCTTTCAATATGATTGGAACATTTTAAAATTTTGACCACTGTGTAATTCTTCATTGACCCCTGTAGGTCATGAGAGGTCAGCTCCAGGATACTGCTACATCTGAAAATAAGTATGTTAATTTAAAATATGTGGGCCTAATTTGGTGCTTTAGTTACAAAATGAACAATTGTTATGGAAATTTTTAGCTAAATTGCTCCACTATTCTAGAGCTTGAAGAGCAAAATTACACCCGGGCTTGTTTCCATGAACAGGTACACTTGTTTTCATTCAGAAAATAAAACTGTAAATAGACTGCATCTATATAAGAGTTTTCCATTTGAATCAGAAGCTCAAAGCACTTTACAATGATGCCTCACATTCAACCAGTTGTAGACCGATGTCAGCGTGCTGCCATGCAAGATGCTCAACTGCACACCAGGAACAATTTGGTGATTAAGGACCTTGTGAGCTTTATTATTTTCTGGTCTGATACCCACAACTTTAACCACTTAACTATCACCTTTCAAAACTCTCAGCTCTGTTTTGAGTGTGGGAAACAGCAGCTCTTTTCATTTAAAGTAATACGCACAGAAATGGGCCATTTAATGGAAAGCTGAAAAAGGCAATGCATCCCCATTTGTGGGGTTATTTTGGCAACAAATGTAGTATTAGTGTATAGCACTACTGCTCTAACTTACATTCAGAAAACATGCTGTTGGATATTACTAAAAACTGGAGAATATCAAACAGATTTTAGAACATCAACCCCAATTTTGGACACAGGTTTCTTCTTCTCTCAGACAGGGTGCAAAATTCCCTTGGGTTAATTTTCAGGATTATGTACACAGAATCACCGGATATCGATCAAAAAGTCTTTTTTTCTTTTAATTTTTTTTAAAAAAATAGCATTCTTCATGATAAATAATTATGTCTAGAAATTTGATTGGTACCCAAATAAAGTTAAACTTGGAGGTTGACTGAGCCAGGTGGACACCCTACACTGGTAAAAGTTAACAAGTCAATCAGGAAAAAAAAATGTTGAATAGCATGTACAGATACACAAACCCCATTACAAGCAAGAGTAATTTATACCACAAATGTTGAATAATACCACAAGTGCCTTTGTACAGGCTTTTGAAACGGTTTTTGAAACTGGGGCTTCAAAAACCAGGTTGAGGAGAGCAGAGAGGACCAACGTTATAGATTCTTGATTTGAGTCAGAAAACGCAAAAGATCAGTAACAGTTGGTTAGAGCATCACCGTAGTCTGTGAAGAGGAGGAGGAGGAGGTTTATGCTGAAAGGTGAAAAAAATAAGCCATGAACCTGAACCTCATTATAGACTGAGAATCCTGTTTAACAGGAGTTAGGGGAGGTGATGAAGATAATGGGGAGAGACGGAAACAATATTGCTATGTTGAAGGTCATGGTGCTCAGGATTAAAGAAAGAATTCAACATGGATTATAGAAGTGATAGGAGGAAAAGGCAGAGCAAGAAAGAAACATGTTCGAACGGCATGCCATTTTCACATGAGCTAATGCTGGGTTTGAAATGAAGTGGAAAACCTGTTCCCCAGGTAACAACAGTCAAAAAAAAGGTGTTACGGTCATAGTATTTTCAAGAACTGTTGAAAAAACAGATAGGGTTTTAAGTATTGACTTAAACATCGAGGCAACTTTGTAGATAGCTTGAAAGCACAGCGGTCAAATGATGCATTTCCTTGTAAGCTGGTGACCAAAACTTTTCCTGTATGACATCATTAAACCCCACCTATTGTTTGTGTTTTCCTGGTCACCACACATTTGCCAATTCCAATTAGCATTTTTTTAACAGACCAACATAAAATAGTAAGATACAGCTAAACACAATTCACAATACTTAATTCACAAAGATGGCGTGCAGTGAGCTATTGTTAACTTGACAATTACTGAACTGTCCAATCTGCTAAGACATTAGCAACCATCTATAAATCGCAGGTGAGAAGCACTGTGAAAACAGTCAAATCGTGTGGACGCAACCTAGACAAACAACTAGATATGAGAGTGTACATCAGACTGCTATACCCACTTCCCCCTGAGGAAAACATGGACCAAAGCTAACCACAGTCTATGCCCTGGTGGTTTACACTGTTTTGTTCAGGGTGAGAGTTGAAACCAGCTCACACTGGCATTCTAGTATGTATAAACAGGGTTAGCCACTAAACGGCAACAGGCCAGCCAGACGGCCTGAAAAACATTTGCTATCCTCTAAGATTGCTCTCTGCTCTAAACATGTCACTGCCGTTACAACAACACTAAGTGGTACCTGTATTGGCTTTGTTCTAAATCGGTGTCAAACTGGTGGCTCTAGAGCCTGAAACATACTGTAAGCCATGAGAGTAGGGCCGAGCAGCGTGCCTTATCATGCATCATTAAATGCAGAAATACAACTAGAAAGATGTGCGCGTATATACAGGACATTATGGTATGATATCAACTTACCTGTCAAATCCTGAGGTCCATTTTTCCAGACTTGTGACATCACTGTTTACATAATAATGAAGGGTGTTTTCATGGATTCATGAGGTCATTGGTCAGAGGTGTCTGGCCATGCCAATAGTTTTGAAGGACCTACTTCATGTCTTTCTGTATAGTTCTGAGACATGGATATTAACCAGTGATGACCAGATGTCTTTAGGTCTCCTTGGAGGATCCTTGGGCCCCACTAGAATGAGTTTGTGTCAAACAAATGGGAGGCTCCAATGAAGACTATCACTTAGTACATTGTGAGGGCTCATCAGCTACAACATTTTGGCCACGTGGCTCATTTCTCTCGAAGCTGGTGTCTCAGTACTGAGGATCCCAGTAACTGGATAAGTCCAAGGGGACGTCCATGTTTCACCTGGATGTGGCAGGTAGATTGTTACTTTTGAGAGGTAGGGTCAGGTTGTCTGCCTAGGTGGTTGCCATCTTGGATATAAAGCAGTTCAATGGTGTGGTGGATGTGGCTAAGTGGTACCTCAACAGAGGTGCCAGTGTTGGAGCTGTAGCTAGGATACATTCAAGCATTCTGCTCTAGCTGTTGGATAAAATACTGGTTTCATCCTTGTCTTTCTATGTAGTTGTATCCCGCAGACTGGAAAGTTCTTATCTGTATATCATTCTTTGAATACTTTATATATCTTTGTATTTTTACAGAGTTTCAGAAGGTGTGCTGTGTGGTCATCTGACCAAATTTCAGAGAGGCCCTTCAGCTCGTCAGTACTCCACGCAAACCCATGACTCATTGTGTAGTGTTGTTTGAGACCAACATTGATCACACAGTCAGCACACCAGAATTTACTCTATTCCGAATTCGATCACTGTCTACGTCTGATCGATTATTTTGCTACAGATTTTCATGTGATTATCGTTTTCGTACATGCCCCATCAAACCAGAAGAAGGAAAAAAATGATTAAAATTTGGTGAAATTTGATGCACCAAATCAATTCCACTAAGCACGTTTGTTTGTTGTGCTTTTGTAATATACCACGTCACCTGCTAAGTGCTGCTACCTGCTGGGTGGACGATGGCGTAGCTTGTCTGCTACCTGCTGTACATGTCAGATCTTGTTTCAGGAGATCATCATCACATACATGATGAAAATTAGGAGCAGGTGTGGCTGCAGTTACATGTAGCTTGACAATAGGTTGGCAGATATTTTTTTTTTTTTCATTTCCAAAGTCTAGATGGCCACCGACATCACTGCTGCTTATATTTAAACTTTATTTACTTTGATTTAAAATGTCTTAAAATGATCAAGCTCTTATTGGTTCCCTTAATCATGTCAGTACCTTTTTTATTTTCACGTTTGACCCCACAGTGGTGTGGGGTCAAATGTGGGAAAAGTGCTCCAGGATTGAGCACTTTAGGAGTTCAGTATCTTGATCAAAGGTATATGTTGAAACTTGGCTGCAAAAGGAGGTTGTACGGTTGGAGAAAAACCTTTCCGCCTTGTCTTTCGCACTAATTAAAAATCAAAACTCTCAATGCTGCCTGTGATGTAACAGACATACCACCCAAAATGCAGTTAGGTCAGTATATCTGGGCTTCATTACACCTCAATTAAAGCAGATTTATACATTACAATCAAAAGCTGAAATACAAAGAAATGCACGTGAATGTTTTTTTTTTAAATAAGGGCGCTAAATTGACATGATAGCTCTGCAAGTTAATCGTGTAAGACGAAAAACTGATTCATCTCCACCCTGTGCTGTGCGATTCTTGGGCTACACTGAAAAGTTGAGGCGTGAACAGTCACAGCACATGAGTGCTGAAGGGGCTGAGTAAGACTCAGCTGTTTGTCTGTCTCACGCGCTGGCATCTCAGCGTACCTGTTTACTGCCACCTGCTGTGCCCAGCAAGACGCACGTACCAGGCGACCAGATTGGTACTTTGGAGGCGGGGCTGGCGGCATGTGGTGATTATTGCATAAAAGTTCATATACTGGAGATTTTGGCGCCGCACTCAGCTTGGCTTGTTGTGAAAACAGAAATGAAAAGCAGAATATAATCAGAAGAGTATGTAGAATTTGAACTTGATTAGAATTTTGCTCTCTTGTGAAGAAAAAGGAGTGAAACCTCAACAGGATATTTGGAAATGCCTCGGAGAAGCATTATTTCAGTATTTTGCTGTGTGTTAGGACTTTCCAAATCATGTGTATCTCTGCCAAACACTTCACACATATAGATGAAGTCCGTTATCCGAATTGAGGCAAGTGGGTGAAGGCCGCACAGCAACCCTGAGATGCACCACCGTCAGCTTGGGGGGAGGAACAGGGACCAGCAGCAGCTAAAACCGCGCCACCCCCGCAGAAGGGGAACGGGTGACGTGAGCAGAAGCCGGAGTGGGGTGTGTGTGATGGTGGTAGGAGGGGGTGGGGGGAGGGAGTGGAGCATGCTTCAGTCTTATGAAAACAGTTTATTGTCTTTGTGAGTTGAGATAAGAAAAGAGCCAAATGATCACCAAGGCCTGAAGACATTCCTCTGGAGGAAAACAGTCGGGCAATTTGTCCTTCAGGCTTGATAAGCCTGCTGTGTTGTGGTTTGAGCAGTGAAAAACACTTTTTACAGCTTCACTAGAACAACCATATCCCAATTATGAATTAAGAATATTCCCAATTATGAATTAAGAATATTCCCCGGCCTCTGAAATCTTCATCTTCATCTAGTAGGCACGCATCTGCTCCAAGATGTCATCCAATTTGCGTCTGAGTTCAAAAGTCATTGCAGTCTGAGAATGCACTGCCTTGCCAACCTCGTTAATCATGACAGACAAGTGAGGGGCCGTGGTTCTTGATGCTGCCGTCTTGCCAATTTTCCGGTAGATCAGGGCAGCACATAAGACAGAAAGTACCAGCCCTGCTACCATAAGATGAAAAATGAATAAATCCTCGACGTCCTCAACGGAGAAAGGCGCCAAGCATGCAACACGCCAAGACCCCAGGAGTCGAGGACATAGCCCGCAGGATACGTTTCATCTGGGCAGGTAGGATCCCCCGGTCCTGACCTTCTTGTAGAAAAAATGGTGTCAATAGCGTTCAGAGACCAGCTGATCAATTCCATGGTTAATCCAATAGTAGTCCAATAGATCCAGAATCCAATATAATTTGAGGAATTCACAGTCTGGTGAAGTAGGGACTTGAAGGTCAAAGCAGAGAGCAGAGCTAAGGGAGAGTGGAGGAGATGTGAGTCCCAAGTCTAAAGGTTTAGCATCACAACAAGCTTTCATCATCACACATACGAGTAAAACCAGCGTCTGTGTAATTAACTAGATGCATACCTCCTCTACACTGCAAATTTTTTCTATTGTTGGATCAACTTAAAAATATGAGGTCAAGAGTTTGCCTTAAAATATTACAAAAAAAATTCTTCCAACACCACAAAATGTTATGTTTGAATATACTGTAAATGTCAAGTTGAGAGAACACATATCTTAGTTAGGCTTATTTTGAATAGTTACTATAATCCATTCAACTTCCTTGGTAGTTTTCATAATTTTCAAAGTAATTTCAGCTCAATAATAATAATAATAATAAATTAGTTATGTAGTTGGTGTGTTCAAGCTTCTTGTCTAAATTGACAAATCTACTTTATTTATTTATGATTTGTCCTGTTTTGGTTTAGGGTAACAACAGCAGGTCCAGTAGGGATCTGCACTTTGATTTGGCATCAATTTTACAGCTATGGTACTTCTTCAAACAACTCGAGATGAACAAGGAGACTACAGGATGTCTTTGAACCGTGGACATTCTTAATGTGAGGTTGGACCACTGTGTCGCTGTGAATGAGTAAATAAATGACAATACTGTCAGTGCAGCCACAAAGCCGACAGTGAAAGAAAAACCTCTGGTCTGTGGGAAAGAAACAGAGATAACTAAATAAACAGGCATATTATCAAAAAAGTCAATAGTAAATTTTTTGCATATGACCCACATAATTAATTGGCCGTTTTTTAATTTTAACATTGAGATGACTTTTTAATTTTTATTTATTTATTTATTTGCTTAATTGGCTTACATTGTCACTCAAATTCTTGTTTTCTTGGACTACACTGACACGCGTCAGATTCCATTCTTCTTCTTCTTTCGGCCATTCCCGTTAGGAGTCACCAGAGCCGATCATTCTTCTAAACCTCACCCTGTTCTCTGCATCTTCCTCTTCTCCTATCTAGTGGCTCCATCCTCAGCATCCTTCTCCCTATATACCCTGGATTCCTCCTCTGCACATCTCCAAACCATCTTCATCTCACCTCTCTGACTTTGTTTCCAAACATCTGACTCAAGCTGTCCCTCATAGGTTCATTCTTGATACTGTCCATGCTTCACTCCCAAAGAAAATCGCAGCATCTTCAGCTCTGCCTCCTGTCTTTTTGTTAGTGCCACCACCTCTAAACCACACAATGCTGGAATGACAGTTGTCTAGGATGCAGTTCCACAGCAGTCATAAAAATGTAATAAAACAAGTGTATTAATCTACACATCAACTGCCACGAAAGTAGAGTTGGACTATATTACAACGTACTAATTCAGTTGGACCTGGATTGCAGGGAAGTGTGCTTCCAAAAAACAGAAAAGCTCCCAGTTTGAGACGACTTGCATCCATTCTCCATGTAATGTGGAGTTACGGTAGGAAGGATATCCAACGTAAAAGTTGTGCCAAATCAATTGCTGTCCATTCAGCTGCTCCCGTTTTGTGTTCGGGGGTCGCCACAGCGGATACAACCAGATCCGCATTGCTATTTGGCACAGGTTTTACGCCGGATGCCCTTCCTGACGCAACTCCAGTGTTACCTGGAGAACCACACACAGCCGCTGGTGTTCCAAAGAGGTCTCCCATCTAAGTACTAACCAGGTCCCACACTGCTTAGCTTCTGAGATCTGACGGGATCAGGCTTACACAGAGATGCCAATCCATATCGGCTCTGCTGTGGTGACCCTGAGCAAAAAGGAATTATCCAAAATAACTTAGTGATCCCATATGGCTGCAAATTTAATGGCATCTATTTGCGATCAGGCCAAACCATGCCACTAAGTTTGATGAACCTCTGTTTACTGATAAAATAAATAAGTAAATACATACTTTTAACATTTGTTGGTGCTGATCCTCTTTTCTGGATCTTCTTGCAAATTTTCTATTCTGGGCCAGCAAACAAACAAACAAATAAACAAGATGTGTGCAGGTGGAAACATTTTATTATTTTTTATTATATATTAAATGCAGAATCAAATTAATGCTATTTAATTTATTTACATTTATTTATGAGTTTGTTTAATTTTATTTTAATGGCAAAGGAATTTTGAAGATTTAAAATGTGATTTTCTGTTAATGGAGAGAAATGAAATCAATTATGCTGTTTTCAACATTGTACTGTAATTCTGCACCCCCCCCCCCCCCCAAAAAAAAAACCCCCAAAAAAACAGTGAATCTCAGGTATCGAGAAGCTTAAATTTTTTTAAAGTTTAAATTTCTGTGACTTTAAGGGCATGGTGATATTAAGGGCACAGGCACGTCCTCGGCATACTGCCCCTTGATTAATAACTATAACGCTATCGAAACACAAGCAGCTCGACCCGTGCCCTTTATCCTGGAGGAGGCCGGGTTTGGGAGAGGAGCAGGAAAGGGAGTCACTCAGTCCCCCCTGCAGCGGCGTGATAGAGCATCACAGCTTCCCAGATTCACACCCGCTGCCTCCACAACTCAAGGACAGAGACGGTGTGACTGAAACACACAAAGGGAGGCTGGCAAACGTGTCTGCAAATACACATGCAAACGTCACGCGTAAAATCAACTTTTACACTTATATGCACAAATAATAATACATGTCCATTATATTATCATTACCTCACTTGTTCCTAACTTTTTTTTTTACCTTAACTTTCATGTTTTGTCTAAAAATAAATAAATAAATAAATAGGAAAAAAAAATACTGGACATTTTGCCAAAAGGGAGGTAAACTACACAAGCTGCATATTTAGAATTGTGGCTCCTCAGAAAGAGGACAGTTACAGTGTTTCACACACATTCTGTTGTGAGCTGAACTTTAACAACAAAGGCCATGCTTTGTCTGATATGTTTTTGTCCAAATATTACTCTTTATTCAAGCATTTTAATAATAACCTGCAACTATTTTGACAATTCAGGAATGTGAGGGAGAAAAAAACAAAACAAATTGTAGAATGTTTTGATGTTGTTTAAACCACGTCACTAAGAGATCATTTGATTTTTTTTTTCAAGTGGCTTTAAAATATTCAACACAGAGTCATTTTGAAATTATTTTAAAGGGTTTTGAACCAATTTTCTGATTTTTTAAGGAACTATTTTCCAATAATGGGATGTTGCTTCTGTGTTTAATCCAGATCACATCATCCAGTTATTTTAAACCGGTTATTTTGTGGTTTTGACGTAGTTGTGATCTAATGGTAGGACGTCACTTCTGTCTGACAATCTCGATTTAAGTGGCTGTAAAATGTCTCACAGATATTAAAGTCCATTTAAAGATATTTAAAGCAGCTATTTTCTGATTTTAAGCACCTTTTATCCAACGTGAGGATGTTTTATGCTGTCTTCATTCAAGATGAGCAACAGTGAATTTGTTTTTTAATGATTGTGAAATGTTCTATACATAGGATAAATTGCTTTAAACTGCTCTTGAGAAGCAGAAGAGGAGTTTAAAACCAGATTTAAAGTAATGTTTGCTCATTTTAAACAACCATAAAGAAATTATGAAAGGGAGCACCTTTGAATTTTTGGGCTGTCTGGAATAAAAACTGAGCGGATGTTTCCTTGGGTTCCATTAAATTGTGCTGGACACTTTTTTTGTTGTTGCCATTTCCAATATTTTATTAATAATTAAGTGATTAATTGGAAACTATGATCAACTGATTAAATAATAATGAACATAATTGTCATGTGGAGCCCTAGCGTTAGTGTGTGTGTGTGTGCGCGCGTTTGGAGGGTCGTGGGATGAATGAGGATGACTCCTTATGGTGATAACGAGAAAGCGGCCAGCCTTGGTGGGGCAGCCTCTGTCTGCCCTCGGGTAGTGTGGGTGTGTGCGTGTTTGTGCGTGCATGTGTGTCAGCAGGAGAGCCCTCAGGCGCTCTGGCACCTCCTAATTAAAACCAGTCAGGCTGCAGGGCAGGGGAGACAGATGCCTGTCACGTCACACACAAGGTGGTGGACCACACTCAAAAATGCACATGCGTGGCAACACACACAAATACACACGAGTGAGATGCACAGGTCAGCTATTATCAGACTCACATCTGTCTTCATCCAACCAACTCGTTTAGAAGCCTGGTAACTAATCAGGCAATTGGACAAGCTACAGTTGCCCCGACAACATAATTCATATGTTACTAATATGCGAAGCAGCGCTGAAAGTCAATTAAGTTGTTTTAAAGCAGCAGTGTGTCAGATTTAAGGGTGATTAGCAATGGAAATGGAATATAGCATTTGTAAGCATCTGTTCGTGAGTGTATAATTAGTGAGTAATTACATGTAACAACAAATCAATGTGTTTTCATGGGTCCTTCATATCTATATGGGAGTGGGGGCCGCCATGTGGCACTGCCATGTTGATACAGTAGCTCAAAAGGAACATACTTACTCAGCTTTTTGCAGCCGGAAGCTAGCCAGTTGCTACAGGCTAACATGTTTGAGAACCATTTTTGTAAAATGGAACATCATACATGTTATTTATCACAAGAGAAGTCAAGGGAGCATGAATCTCTGTTGGCAAATAAGCAAAAACATGAGCGGAAAACAAAATTGTGACCAATAACGGTATAACGCAGTCTGCAACCTCACCAGTGGATGACACTAAATCCTACACACTGTAGCTTTAAATCTATTAGGGTGCATTTTCTCTTTGGAGATCATTTTATTGATTGAATTTTTTGTACATGAAAGTAGAGTGCACATGTTTTTTTGTTGTTTGTTTTTTTAAGTAATACTCTTGGAACCAGAGAATCTGAGAGTTCATGTTATATTTGCTCTTACAGATTAGTCTGAACCATTTATACAGCAATAGATGATTAGAGTCCATAACAGGTAGATGGGGTTAAAATCAGGGAAGCACCCAAACTCTGAATGCAACTCAGGGTCACAAATCTGCAGCAGACGTTCTCAGCTTTTACGCAACTGCAATTTCCACTTACACATCGATTGCACATGTGCATTGCTTTACGTGGGATCGCGTTATGTTACATTAGGTTGCACCCCATGCAATGACCACTTGGATAGTGTAAAATGGGAAGGTTTCAATATATATTTTCTTATCTTCCATTGTTGAAATGCATGTATCTGCCATTGCTTTATCCTGGCAGTATTTTAATAATTCCTTTAAAATTGAATTATACAAAAATCAAAATATCTCAGTAAGTTCAATATCAATTTTTTTTTTTTTTTTTTAGAAAATCGGCAAAGACGTCAACTTATCAGGAAACACCTTTTTTTAAAGTCATACGCAGTTCATGCAGCATGTGATTATTTTTTAAAATGGTACAGTAAAACACTTTAAAAATCAGCACAGAGGTACTCTGGGATATATTGATCAAGAATCCTATGGAATTTGTAGATCACAATTTGATGTATTTTTTTTATCTCTGCCTATAGAGGGATATTGTTATGATGAAGAATGATGAATTTTGACTCATTCTAAAAAAAATCCTGTAATGAAAGAACATTAATGCCAACTGTATTATGGAAGCCAAGGAAAATAAGAAAAAAGAAACTTTTGTGTTTTAAACAATCGAAGTAGCCTTTCCAAGTGGACTATAGACTTCAGACTTTACATGGTGCATTTGAATGCATCATGAAGGCACACAGATGCTCCTGATTCATTGGGATCTTGCAAGCATACAGTTCATGTGAGAGTTTGCATTGTGTACATCACTTTTCATTGCTCTGATTTGTTGCAAATCTAGCCGTTTGCATCCTGGGATAGTTTGCTCTCTGTCATCTTGTAACATCCCTTTGACTTCAAACTGAACTGGCAAATTCTTATTATCTGGCTATATTAGGCCTCTTGTAAACATCCTCAGTATGTTCATAACCATATGCATGCTTGGGTTGTAACACAAACTGCATCAGCTTGTCAGCTGCCATCCCTTTTAAGAGTCAGAGTGCGCTAACCCCAAAGCAAGAGATAATCTGGTGAGTTAATGGAAAGTTCCACCAAAGCTCCCTGAGGTGAAACAGTAAGGTGAAATGTCACCATTGCTACATTTGACCACACCTCAGTTTTTGACCTGGACTCACTGTTAAATGCAGTTCTATTTCTGATTTCAAGGATGTGGGTGTTGGGTGTGGAAACGATGCTTCAAATGTCATTTGCGGTGCACTGTGTGTTCCTTTACAGGAGGACTATAGGGTCCTCTTTCTCATTCTAGCTCAGTACTTCTTTTGCATCACCAATTACAGCTTCATGGCCACATAGAACTCATAAGGATTTCATATAAGAAAACAGATCTAGGATTGAGTCTCCCATGTGCCTAAACGCTGTAGCTAAAATTTGTGTTAAATCTTCTTTTTACGAAAATCCTTCTCTGTGCCACTACACTGTGAAAATGTATAACTCATGATGTGAAAGCCATCCTTCAGAATTGTAATATTTGTCTTGGTGGCATTCCTCACTAAGTGTCCTTCTTAAATAGTCACTCAGTTTTTGCTAACTGCTGTCAATGCCATACTGCTTGAATTTCTTAATGCTGATGTAAATGAAGTCAAACACACAGCCAAGAACTTAGACTTAGAAGTCAGTACCCCTTTGCATCAACATGTGATGAGGTGGCTAGCCCCTCAGCAGCATTTAGTGATGCGCGGGGTATCATGTTAGCGTATAGTTACCAAGTTTCTCTCTGATAACATCCAGAGTTATGTGCTTGACTAACACATCATCCATCAACACAGCAAAGAACATTTATCTATTTTGGGGTTATGGTTTGGATTAGGGGTAGAGTTAGCATTTCTCCGTGAGCCACTGAATGACGCGAAGGGGCTGCCAAACCCATTACATATTGGCATTGTGTCACAACAAGGATTTTGTGTATAAAATGTGATGAGTTGGGTGTGAGAATGTGTTGGACTGTACATTGAATTATATTTTCATGCATTTCCTACTCAGTTATCTTTAAATATAACGCAATGCTAACATACCCTCAGCTATACGAGCATGAAAATAGGAAACGGAATGTAATCTTTTGACCACTTAAAATAGGTCAAGGTTAGCCATCTTTGAACATGTCCAAGGTCTGTGTCCCAAGATTGCTCCCTGTAATTTGAAGACCCTGGCGGTAATAGGACTGGACCTATGCTGAGCACAGGCAGACAGACACAAAGTCTTTGCAATACCTGCTGGCCATATTTTGGCCTTGGGTAAAAAAAAAAAAAAAAAAAAAAATCAACCAGAATGACTCCAGTATGAAAATAATTGAGTTAGCCTAGCTATGCTAATTGCTAACAGCTTGAATGAAGAAATCCAGTTAATTTCAGTAGTTGGCCTTACAGTAAAATAAATAAGTACAATTAATCTTAAACAAAATCTCTCATTAGCTTTATTAATATCTGACAACTTGCTGGATTATGGCTTTGTAAGTGACTATTGTGTGCCCTCACACTCCTTCACATACCGCCGCGCATTAGCCACCAGATTGACACATTTGTGCTTCTCCCCGTCACAGAATGAGACACAGAATGAGACATAATTGTTGTGAATGTGTGCTACCTGCAGACTGTGTCACATTACATCTTCTCTTCCTCATGTATGGCCCAGAGCTGCAGGAGACCACATATAGTACTTAGCGGGCTAACTGCTGTTTGTCTGGGGCAGGTGGGAGGATCAAGGCGCGCTGCTCGCCGCTCTCTCCTGGTGATTAGATCGCGTAAGCAGGCCAGCTAGTCGAACCCACACACTCGTGTCTCTAAAACTGCCATCCGGCCCTGCTTTCTCTCTCGCTGCCTCTCACACACAGGTGGGTGGACCCACTTATTCAACCCAGATCTTTCCTTTTAGACATTATGAAATCAGGTTTTTTTTTTTTTGTTTCCTTTCTACTTTTCTTGATCTAACTCCCTGATGCTGAATGACGTTCACTCCATGCAACCAGCAATGTCTTGCAGCTCTGTTACTTGCACTTAAATTAGAGCTTTAATTTTCCTATTTAAGAGGTGATTATTTCACCTGATTGTCAAACCAAGAAGCTCTACATGCCTCCGAGTTGAGTTGCCAGTGGTTACAGAGACTTTTTTTCATCAATATGCAGGATCTCCCAGTGCTAAACTTACCTGCAAATGTTGTAATGCTTGTAAAAATTGGTTTTCTCAGGCTATATTGGTTAGAGGAATGAAAATACTACAAAATACTGTTTTCACCCTGATTTAAATCTGTATAATACAACTGTGAGTGCACAGAAAACCAACAAAATTAAAAAGTGACTAAAAAGATTTCTTTTTCATTTTTAAATAATAAAAAAAATAAAAATAATATAAAATCTCCTAGCCTGAAACATGACAATGTGGTGAAGCTAGTAAGTAATTTTTTTTGCAGGAATTGTGATGAAAATCAAGAAGAATTGTTAGTGCCATTTTCCTCATCCCTTTGTGCATGCTTTTATATCCACCCATATAATTGCAAACACGTGGGTGTGTTAATTGTTCATAAGTGTGTCACTGATGTGCACATCACTCTGATGACTTCTTGTTTTCACACTATTAACAGTTTCCCAGCATCACCTCTGCATGTCACCAGTGGACCAATAGCTGTAGAAACGTGTGTACACCAGCCATGAACTTAGCGTGGCGCACCGCACATTTCCACGGTCATTTCTCTTGTGATACATCTGTATCAGGTGTGGCACAAATGGTAGGGACACAACTGGAAAGTCACCCAACTGATAGAGTTCAAAAGAGGTTTAATGGGTACAACAGGCAGGTGGTCGGTACACGTGTGATTCAGCAGCATGGCAGAGGTAGCAGACAGACAAGAGTCTGCGGCATAGTCAGTAAACAGGCACAGGTCAAAATACAGAGTGTTTGGGCTATCAGAGGCAAGACAAACTCGAGGTCAAAAACAGGCAAGGTCAAAATACCAACAAGCAAAACAAAACAAAACTAAGTACGGAGTGAAGGAGGCTGGAAAGTGACAAGAAATCAACAATCTGGCAATGAGTAGTGGGACTGTGAGGGCTTAAATAGCAAGGAGACTAATCATGGTGATGTGAAGCAGGTGCATGGAAGGTTCTGGAAAGGGGTGTGGTTTTGTGAATCAAAGAAGAGGGAAGAAAGGCAAGAGAGTGCGAGAGGGCAAAACAAAGTGGTGCAAAGCAAGAGAAGTAAATGACAGAAAAACTAACTGTGAAAAACGTGAGGTGCTCAAGACAAACAGATAATTAACATGAGCAAAACAAAAGGGGCAAAACTAAGAACTACTGTGACTAGTCTAGAAAGGGGGTGGGGGGACTAATATTAAACCAAACTAGCACGGAACTGATACTGACTGAGTCATAAACGTGAATACAATAAATGATGATGACAAACAAACTACTGGTATAACAGAGAATAACAAACCCGGTGACTACAGAATAATGCAATAAATAACAAAAGATAACTGATAAACACAAAATGCAATAAATAACAAATGGAACATAATCAGATAAGCAACATTGAAGATAAATAATAACAAAACCCTGTGACTAAAGCATAACAGAATAAATGTGATAAACAGAATGAAACTAAGACTAAAGCAACATAAGGGACCAAGAGTGAAAGCAAATAATAAACAATAAAGCAAAACTAAATACGTGGCAAAGAAAAGATACACAAAGACTAAATGAAACAAAACCAATCATAACTGAAGCCCATGGCAACCTGGCATAATATAAATAAAACACTGAAGATTCAGAACCTGGAGAACCCAAAACTTTGGACATGAACCCATCATGGGCAGGAGCATGACAATCTGAATTTTAGCGTGGAGGTGGACGTACGCCACATTTTTGTGCGTACACAGCCCAGAAAGGAAGGAGCATCATTTTACATGCTAATGTAGTCTGTCTTGGTCTGAATAACAATTCAGATTTGTCCTTGCGTGCTTGGAATGTGTATTTATGGTCATCTATATCTGCTGGATGTCTGATTTTAACAATACACTTGTTTCCTGTCCTATTGTAAAGTCCATATAGCAGTAGCCTTTGGTGTTTTCTACCCAACCTGCTACTCATAGCTTAACGCAGTGGAAAGTCAGTGAAGGCCAACATGGTCAACAATAAAAAAAAAAAACAAATAAAAAAATGCTCCAATCATATTTAATAATATACCACAATATTTGTCTGATCACAGAGATTTGAAAAAGGTATAGTTTGGACTATCTGTGTTTGAATGTTTTGGAGTTATGGGGTAAAAACAGCAAAAAAAAAAAAAAAAAAAAGGTTTCAAAGGTTTTTTCAGTTTGTACAGTGGTCAAAAAGTAAAGTTTGGTTAAAAAAAAGTACTGGAAATTATTGGTGAGCTGATGGGATTAATAAATGGAATAGTTTTACGTGGCTATAGCTGGCACCCTGGGACGGCCACCATATGCTGAGTCTGGGCTGTAATTGTAGTCCACTTAGTGTTACTGAAAACCTGCTTGGCCTATGGACTAATATGTTGCTGAAGCCCCCATCACACATAGCAAGAATGTGGAGGAACCATACTCGACACGGCAAATATTGCCATGATCCAACGCAGTTGTGAGGAAAAGACGCATAGTTAGCTGTGTCAGAATGCATCCGGAGTACCTCGTCCACACCTGCACGATGGCATCCAAAGGATAGGTAGACAACATACAGATGACACAGACTGCCGTCAGATGGCCATAAAAGGCGCTGAAGACTGCCTGATGTCCAAACGTCTGGATGGCGAACACGGGACTGGAGCGCTGTATTCCTCATGCGCACGTGCGCGTGAGTGCGCAGCGAGCATGGTCCATGTGTGCTCCGCACACACACATGGGGCTGCAATTATTACTCAGCCGCGCATGTGTGTGTGTGTGTGTGTGTGTGTGTATGTATATACGAGCCACTAGGAGCGTGCACATGTGCCACTGGCCAGCTTTGCTAAAACTTTGCTGGCAGTGGGCCATGCTGTCCCCTGCAGCAGATGGAGCATTTCCAGCAAACTTTAATTTATTTTTTTGTTGTTGTTTTTGCTTACTTCAGGAGAACATCGCAACTGTGGACACTGCGATGGTTGGATTTTCTCATGGGAATTAATTTTTATTTTGGGTGAGAGGATTTTAACCACAGGTTGTCTGTTTCGGCTCCGCGTCCATGGTGCGCTGTGAAACACTCCTGGACTGCTGTTGGAGGTGAGATTCATGTTTATTAATGCTGTCATGGCCTGGCACAACAGTTCCATGTCATATCTCCTACAGAGTTAGAAGGTGATCATATATTACAGTGTGAGATCCGTTCAGCTCTGAGCCTGACGAGTGTACTGACACATTACTGTGCACCACAGAGAGATTTGCAGCAGCGTGCGTACAGTAGTGCACTGTGCTTTCAGTTTGATAGCCGCTGTTCACATTCAACGGACATGATAATAATTCATTATTAATATACATTATTATACATGGCACATGCAGGTCATACCGGCAGGCTTTACCATGCCAGATCTATCTCCAGGTTCCCTCGCATGCACTCAAATCATTTCGGATCCCGTTTTGCCACCATTAGAATATGTAAATTGTGGTCAGATGGTCCTCGGGTTGCACATGGATCGCCGTCGGACAGGTGTCCCATCTCGATGGTGCCTGGAGGCTTTTGAACATATGCATCATACGCAGCCGCCGGCCGATTTTGACCAACTCTGTGGACTTCCGCAGATGGCTGTCAGAACATTTTGGAAATGAAATACGACACTTTCGGATGTGTGCTGATTCATAATTCTGACGCCATTCTGCGTGATTCCAGATATGTGTGATGGGGGTATGACATACATCCAAACATAGATGGAGACCAAAGGGATCACCACAGTGTATTCCCATTGGTAGCACTGCTAAAGATTGTAAAGCCTTGATTATACATCACACAATTTTGTTATAAATTGCAGGAGACCTGTTATGTGTCGGACGCAGCCCGGAGAACCGACCAGCGTTTGAAGGACCCGGTATAAAATAAGCAGAGCACGGTACAAAGGATAACAGAGTTTAATAAACATAACAGTGATGTGAAAAATATAAAAGTGCGCGGTCTGGCGTGGTGGATTGCGGTGCGCTCCCAGCAGCGCTAACGGTCCGGAGCCAGAACCGGTTCGGACCCAAGGACCCCGCCGACACCCCCCAGGTGGCCGCGACAAACCGAGTCTGTGAAAGAAGAAATCATTATGGGAGTCCACACTCAACACACAGAGAGACCACTCAAAGGTGTACAAACAGCAAACACTTCCTGGCTTAATTGCAAATCAGCTTCCCACCCTGCAGGCATAGAACACCCTGTTCACAAAACTCCACTGCAGTGGAAGCTGATTTAAAAGACCAACATACAGCTCAATATAATAAGGTGTGAGGGACACCACATTTACTGACTGTATAAATGTTAGTCACAAAATCTAACGTACCTCAGGAAGTGTGCTGACGAGCGTGAGACCTCACCCCCTCCTCTTTCACAGACCATGCATCAAACCTGGACGTTCTCTGCATCCACTGATGATGAGATGGCTCCCGAGACGACGATCTCACCCGTCTGGTCACAAGGTCGAGTCTCTGGCAAATACACACTGTGTACTCCAGACTTAAATGCTACCATGTTCCAATCCATGTAGATGCACCACAGCTGTGAGTCCTGACGAGCTGCACGTGATCAGCCTCAGGTGATCAGGGTGAGGTCCTGATAAACTCAGCTACACAGCCACTCAGTCCCAAATGCGCACCACCTGGGAGGAAAACCAAAAGACAGAAACAAAAGACACACAAAAGCCAGCCAGGCACGCCAGCCACAACAAGACCACCTAAAAGAAATAATTTAGTTTTAAGGGTGAAAACTGGTCAGACAGGTTGCACCTAAAACGTATCCCTAAATTTCCATCCATCCATCTATCCATTTTCTTCCGCTTTATCTGGAGTCGGGTCGTGGGGGCAGCAGCTCAAGCAAAGCCGCCCAGACCTCCCAATCCACACACACCTCCCCCAGCTCCTCCGGGGCTTGGGAATGCCTTGGGGTTCCCAAGGCATTCCCAAGCCAGCGTGTCCTGGGTCTTCCCCGGGGCCTCCTCCCGATGGGACGTGCCCGGAACACCTCTCCAGCGAGGCGTCCAGGGGGCATCCGGAAAAGATGCCTGAGCCACCTCAACTGGCTCCTTTCGACATGGAGGAGCAGCGGCTCGACTCCGAGCTCCTCCCGAGTGACCGAGCTCCTCACCCTATCTCTAAGGGAGCGCCCAGCCACCCTGCGGAGGAAACTCATCTTGGCCGCTTGTACTCGCGATCTCCCTAAATTTGATTAAAAAAAAAAACAAAATACCATTATTGTCCAAAATTGAAGGCACACTTAATGTGCCTAGACTATCTATCTATCTATCTATCTATCTATCTATCTATCTATCTATCTATCTATCTATCTATCTATCTATCTATCTATCTATCTATCTATCTATCTATCTATCTATCTATCTATCTATCTATCTATCTATCTATCTATCTATCTATCTATATATGTGTGTATGTGTGTGCGTGTGTGGGTGTCTGTGTGTGTTATGGATGTATGTATAAAAAAATGTAAGCATATACATATGTTGAATATTGTGTTGCTATTGAGTCGACCTCTGGGTGTGTGACTGCTTGCCTGCCTTTCTGTCTGTTTTGTCGTTGGAGCAAAGCGTTGCTTTGTGAGCAATGCAAACTTACAGAAATCCCACAGGCGGAGCTTTTTTGGCAGCTCTCAGGCCTCCCACCCACAGCAGCCTCTTCAAGCCTCCTCCCATCCTCTATTCATCTGTGAGGGGTGGCTTACTCACCCAGCCCAACTCCACACAACAAAACCTGGACCTACGGAGGAGGGCGGACACTCACACATGCACACACACAAACGGCTCCTCTGCTGTGCTGTCGGCTGTGCGATAAACCAGTGCGTGCATTAAACCGAGTACAAGGAGGATGGCTCAGGCAACACAGATTGGATGGAGCTGAAAACTTGATCGTGGACAAATGTGACAAGTTGACATCCGTGTCATAGGAGGTTAAAGTCAGACTGTGCATGTAGGCGTGCCCACGCACGATCATCTGACAATGTGGACTCGTAATGAACACATTGCATCATTTTGCAGTTATTACCCTACATCCTCATCCACATACTCAAATATCACCCAATAAATCTGCTTCAGATTCTCTCGCACGTGCATATTTTTGCACCTACGAGCTCCCGGTTTACAACTTTCGACTTGCTTGTCGCATATATACTGAAGGTGTGGTTGTGCAAGAGCAGAACCAGTCTGCCCCTTGCTGTGTTTGTTAAACACACCTCTGTAATGGAGGTTCTGTAACAAAGGAGCAGTGCAGATTAGGCTCAATTCTGATAATCCCAGAGATGCAGACACAGGGCTCAGTCAGGGCGTGTGACTAAATAGATGTGTAGTAGGCGTGGCAGTGTCGACATGACTTTATCCCCAAGTAATCCCAAGTGCGACAGGTACACATCACGTTCACATTACGTTCAGTTTTGCAATGCCAATGCGCAATGCATTCACTACTTTCACCCACATACAGTACATCAGCCTGTATGGTAGATTACACTTAGTAGGTAACATACGTTTGCTTTTCACATTATTCAGAATCATGCATATGACAATAACAAATATACAGTAAAACACTCATATAATGGATTCAGGTGGATAAGCACATTTAGTCCGTTATAATCAAAAACCATTATATGTATAAAATGGACAAAGTCCGTTATATGTATGTAACAGATTAGTTACAGCCAGGATGTGCCAAACGATCTACAGGGAATCCCCAGCACCAATTAGGCTTACATATTTCCTTGATTAAACGCCTGACCTTGAATAGGGACCTGCCTCATTTAATGACCAGGTCAAAACGTCATCTGATAATAATAAACAACTGACTGAAATAAGTGCCAGGCATGATGTACATTAAAAAGATTACATTTGGTTGAGTCTCTCTGTTTTCTTTCTTTCTTCTAAGTCCACTGCGGAGTCGTACCTCAAAATCCTAAAGCCTGATTTATGCTTCTACAGCTTTGTAACTCCATGGCCATGCAATGACATTGACATGTGCATGACCATTTTAAAGTTCTCCATCGTGTCTTAATGCAGTTTACCACAAGAACAGCAGCTTTTTCTGGATTAATTTGTCCCTCAATGAACTCCACTTCTTTATACAGTCATCAACCTCTAAACCAACGATATGGTATGTACAATTTCCTTCTGTGACTTGTGGGTCATTTGAGCGTCTTTTTCCAACTACGTGTTGTGAAGTTGGTCATATTTGTTGACTTTTCTGCCAAATGCATTTGATACCTGATCGAAATGTAATCAGCAGACACACTGAAAAAAACTTTCAAATCACAACCTTTTGCGGTGTCCGTCATTTAGCAGGTGCATGGATTTGCAGCCATGCAGAGGACTCTGATCTAAAGCGGTTTGGTTCGTCACACACAGGGATATGTCTGAAACTTAACATCATACTACAGTGCAGGCAACAAGCAGTATTTTGTTAATAATTACCTGTCTTGTTCAGGCACTGGGTCTGAGCACAGTTTGAAAAAATTAAATAGCCGGGCTTTTAATCAAGGAAATACGGTACTCACTTTCCTTGAATCGGCGAGTGTAAGGGCTGAACTTCATTTCGTATTTCTGTTACTGGGCATGTCCAGACTGCTCTGTCTGGTATATTCGAGGGACTTTTTATGGAATACATTACGATGGGGTGGGATGTTTTGTCCAATGTGAGTGAAAATCCGTTATATACAGTGATTATTAGTACATGGAAAACCATACAAAAGCACTGGGACTTTTGCTTTTGTCCGGTGAGTACAAATATACAATGATAGTTTAGGGACGTTTTACTGTAATTCACCTACAAAGAAGTTACACGATCCTTCCGATCACCGAAACTGAAAATCATCCATTTCTCTGAACTCACTAAATAACTGAAACCAGTATAGAAGGACGATGTCACTATAAGCAAAAGGTGAGTGCAGAAAACAACTCTTCTTATTATAATATAATAATACAAATATCCCTGCGGTACACTGGCGGCCTGTCTAGGGTTTACCCTGCCTCTTCCCCACTGGCTGCTGGGATAGGCTCCAGCCACCGCCTCAACCCCCACCCTGTGACCCTTAAACGTCTTATGCCTGTATACAAAAATGAATGAATGAATAAATTATACAAATAAATATAATAATCTAAATCATCATCATTGCTTAAAAAGGTTAACAGCCACATGATTTGATGGGAGGCCCAGACAGGAAAAGGAAAATCGTTTTGACTGCTGCACCATTTTTGTGCCACAGACAAAGTGAGGTTGTGGTTTGAGTTAAAGTGAAGCTTGACCCCAAAACGATCACAGATTTCATATTCATTGTTATATGCAAAACTTATGATTCCCATAAGCAAAAGATATATTTAAGTCTAAGGTTTTGGAAGAGGTAAAGCAACTATTCTGTAAAATGCACTGAATGAAATGAATGAGTGCATCCCGTCTACTTTCTTCACACTATCTCAAAAACGATCAATGCTGCCATCTTGTATGGATGTAAATTTAAAGGTCATGTGTTGGAGATAACTTAATTAAAATTTTAGACCCTTGTGAACACCAGATCAGTTAAAAAAGAAACTTTTTTTGCTTATGTAATATGCCTATCCCAGCAGTCATACACACCTATGGTCAACTTAGTGTCAACAGTTCACCTAACCTAAGTAAGTAAAGTTTATTTGTATAGCACCTTTCAAGATAAAATCACAAAGTGCTGTACAAGAATTTAAGAACACAGAAATAAAAATACTGAAACTAAAAATAGCAATAACATAAAACTAGTTAAAAGCAAGTCTGTACAAATAGGTCTTGAGCTTCTCTTTAAAAGTTCCAACAGAGTCCATGGTAGAGGTAGTGGCAGTGCATTGCACAGTTTGGGTGCCACAATCTCAAATGCACAGTCTTCTTTGGTCTTCAGCCTTGACCTTGGTACAACCAACAGGTTCTGGTCCAAGGACCTCAGAGACCTGCTTGTCACATACGGGTGCAAGAGTTCACTGATGTAAAGTGGCATTTGACTGTGCAGAGCTCTAAAAGTCATCACCAATATTTTAAATTGCATTCTGAACTTAAGTGGGAGCCAGTGCAAAGAGGACAGAATGGGTGTTACATGACACCACTTAGAAGACCTTGTAAGCAGCCTTACAGCCGCATTCTGGACCATTTGTAGGCGTTCCAGCGAAGACTTACTGAGGCTAGGGAACAGCGAATTACAGTAATTGAGATGTGAAGAAATAAAGGCATGAATGATCTCTTACAGCTCAGCTTGAGACACAATGTTTCTAAGGTGGGCAATGTTCCGTAAATGAAAGAAGCAAGATTGCACAAGACAGGTAATGTGTGCTTCATATTTGAGAGCCTGGTCAAATGTAACACCCAAATTTCTGACTGCTGAGTGAACAAAAGAGGATAGAGAGCCAAGGCTCTTAATCACTGAGGGAACAAACTCCTCAGGGGCACAAACAAGGACTTCAGTGTTTGCTGTATTAAGTAAACAAATAGTTAGCAGCCATCCAGTTTTTATGACATCAATACAGTTTTGAAGAACAGATACCCTAGAAACATTTTGTGGAGAAAAGGAGATGTACATCTGTATGTCATCTGCATAACAATGATATGATACATCATTAAAGGAACTCAAAATATGTCCAAGTGGGAGCTAGTACAATGCAAATAAAATAGGTCCCAGAACAGAACCTTGGGGCACACCACGGGACAGAATGGCAAAAAAGGATGTATATTTAGCTGCAGCAACTGAAAAACTTCTATTAGAGAGATAGGATAAAAACCAATCTAGGGCTGACCCAGAAATTCTCTCAATTAAAACACCCTGCTCAACAGTGTCAAAAGCTGCAAACAGATCAAAAAATACCAAAAGTACCGAATATTCACCTGCATCTCAGCGCATTAAAATATCATTTGAAACTCTAAGTAGAGCTGTTTCAGTAGAATGCAAGTGACGGAACCCAGATTGAAATTTGTCAAGAATATTGTGTTCAGCTAAAATGTCTTTAAGCTGTTCGGCCACCACTTTTCTAAAATTTTGGAGATAAAAGGGAACTTGAAAATTGGTCTAAAATTCTAAGGAAGAGAAGGGTCAAGATTAGGCTTTTTTTTTAAAGAGGGCAAATAACAGTCTGTTTAAAATACTGAGGGACACAGCCAGAAATCAATGATCTGTTAATTATTGATAAAACACACGGGCCAGTGGTGGGTATAACCTTATTGAATACTGAAAAGGGGATGATATCAAGTGGGCAGGTGGAAGGCTTCATTCTCTCAACCAGACTAATGAGCTCTTTCATTTATATTGGTGTGAAACTGTCCAGTACAGATGTCCGGGTGAGACATATGGGACAGGAGAAGGAAGAGAGGGGCTGTTGTTAGCCCTGATATCATAGATTTTATTGATTAAAAAGGACAAAAAGTTATCACAGTCTTTGGATTCCATCTGTTTTAAAAAATTAATTTAGAAAAATAGGCAACCCTTGCATCTTTCACCATATTGTTAAACATAATTAAAATCTCCTTTAAATGAAAGAGGTGGACCTGGAGCTTTATGGATTTCCACAAACGCTCCACTTTTCCACAGATTCTATTAAAACTGTGAATACTGTCATTCATCCAAGTGGAGGAGGAGTTACTCAGAGGGGCGTGTCTTATTTTAAAAGGAACAATTCTGTCTAAAATAGACAGACAATGATGATTAAAAGAATTAGCTAAAATATTTACATCATCTGAAATTAAGATTTCATCAAGGTTGAAAGCAGCAGAAAATGCAGCTTCAGAAAGAGGATTAAAAATAGGAGAGCAAATCACATGTGGAGCAGACGGACAATCCAGATTAAGAGACAAATTAAAACATATATACACATGATCAGAAATAAAAAGTCCTGTGAGGCAACAGTACTAAAGAAAGAATTAAGTATTTTTTATGTAATTTCAGTCATGTTGTAGGGATTTGTTTTCACTCATAATTCACACATCACTGTTAAACATTTTGCATAATGAAATCTGAATTGGTTGAGTTTATATGCACTAATATTTGCATGCGCCTGTATGTACAGTAATAAGAAGATGACAGTATTAAAAATATCAGAATAAAAGCATCATTTTGCCACATACTCTATCACCATGCAGGTATTGAATGTATTTCCAGAATATTACTAACAGACAGACTCTCTCAGTGGTCCAATCTGTGCATTCTTCTCAGTTTGTGTCTGTGAGGTTGTGCATTTTGTTCACATCTGTTGCAGGAGGCATATCAAAGTTTCTTGAGAGTTCTCAGAATATCTCTTGGCTGTTTCTGTTCTCTTATCCTGCTGTAAAAAGTTTGACACTCAGAGCAGTTTGCAACACAAAAATGGGATCAGAGCGAGAAGCCTGATTCTACAAAAGGTCAGTCATCCTTTAGGCTGATTTTAGCCTCAGCGGGTAGCAGCCAGCTCGCCTGCGCCCACCAAAGGCCACCACGAAGTCTCTATGACTTAACTTGTAATACATGGAACAATGCTGTAAAAAGAAGCAGGAAAAAAAATGAAAAGAGGAACAGAAGACATAATGAGATCTTACTGACCTTTCAGACCAGACGTTTTTATTTCAGTTCCTCTCGTATACTCTCAGTCTGTGTCAGGAAACTCTTCTGTCTCTGCACGGGCAGACTTGTGAAAGTGAGAGAAAGACAGAGAGAGGGAGAGAAACATGAAAAGTTCAAATTTGCTCTGAAGGTGTGTCAGTGATTTTGGGGGAGTGAAAGGTACAGTTCCATGAAACGGTTATCTAAGAAACACACAACAAAACAAAAAGTGCTACACCCACCAGCCTCAGCCAACACCCCTCCCTCCCTCTAAACCAAAAGTATTTGGCAGCGCTCCCGATAAGTCCACCTGTGCTTAAGGGAGGGGAGTGACACATGCACACAGGCCAAGCCTGAAAACCAGCTTCTGAGCTCGGTTTGGAAGCAAAGTGAGCTGAACGCTGGTGCCGTGGCTACAGGACAGTGAGGATGGAGGCCTGAAGGACACATCCTGGAGTGGTGGATGAAAACCCAACAGGGTCATGTTATGCACTATTATGACATATTAATCGAGGGCACCTCGTACCTTAACAGCAGATATTAACATTTGCAGTGCACTGACATCAAAGTGACCCGTTTGAGTTTTCTTGTGCGCTCGCACACACACACGCACACACACGCACAAAATCCAAGCTGTGATCCCATTTTCACAAGAAAATATATTTAGCAAGCATTGCCTCCATGATTTCCTCTTTTTCTCTCTGGCGGAGGTACAGATAGTGGCACAGCTACTGAACACCGGGTGCCGGACTGACAGAGTGCATACTGCAGTCTGCATTTAAAATGGTCACTGCCACGGGAACAGGCCCATTGATGGAACGAGGACTGCTAGATGACCCCTTCCTGTGGCAAAACCACCTGCATGGACTTCTCATCAAATACAGTGGCATGTAAAAGTTTGGGCACCCCTGATGATTTTCATGATTTTCCTTTTATAAATCATTGGTTGTCAGGTCAAGGGTCAATGAGCTTACCAAACCAATTTTGTGTTCCAATAATTAGTGCTAAATGTATTTATATCAATAAAATGACAAGGGTGCCCAAATTTATGTACCTGCCTAATTTTGTTTAAATAATTATTGCACACTTTCTGTAAATACTAGAAACTTCATTTCACTTCTCAAATGTCAGTGTGTTTGTCTGCTATGTGATATATTTAACTGAAATTTCTGATCCAGACAACCAATGATTTATAAAGAAAAATCACGAAAATTATCAGAGCTGCCCAACGTTTGCATACAACTGTATCCTAATGTTATTATGTTATGTTGTCTTGAATTCCTGTTTTCAGGGCACCCCTGATGATTTTCATGATTTTCCTTTTATAAATCATTGGTTGTTTGGATCAGCAATTCCAGTTAAATATATCATATAGCAGACAAACACAGTGATCTTTGAGAAGTTAAATTAAGTATATAGGATTTACAGAAAGTGTGCAATAATTCTTTAAACAAAATTAGGCAAGTGCATAAATTTGGGCACCCCAACAGAAAAAAAATACATGAATATTTAGTACATCCTCCTTTTGTAGAAATAACAGCCTCTAAATGCTTCCTATAGCTTCCAATGAGAGTCTGGATTCTGGTTGAAGGTATTTTGGACCATTCTTCTTTACACACCACAGATTTTCAATAATATTCAGGTCTGGGGAGTGAGATGGCCATTCCAGAACATTGTACTTGTTCCTCTGCATGAATGCCTTAGTAGATTTTGAGCGGTGTTTAGGGTCATTGTCTTGTTGAAAGATCCAGCCCCGGCGCAACTTCAACTTTGTCACTGATTCATGAACATTGTTCTCAAGAATCTGCTGATATTGACTGGAATCCATGTGACCCTCAACTTTAACAAGATTTCTAGTACCTGCACTGGCCACACAGCTCCACAGCATGATGGAACCACCTCCAAATTTTACTGTAGGTGTAGCAAGCATTTTTCTTGGAATGCTGTGTTCTTTTTCAGCCATGCATACTGCCCCTTGTTATGTCCAAATAACTCAATTTTAATTTCATCAGTCCACAGCACCTTATTCCAAAATGAAGCTGACTTGTCTAAATGTGCTTTAGCATACCTCAAGTGACTCTGTTTGTGGCGTGTACGCAGAAAAGGCTTCCTCTGCATTACAGCATCATACAGCATCTCTTTATGCAAAGTGCACTGTATAGTTGAACAATGCACAGAGACACTATCTGTAGCAAGATCATTTTGGAGATCGTTGGAGCAGGTCAGTGGGTTGACTGTGACTGTTCACACCATCCTACGCTTCAGCTTATCTGAGATTTTTCTTGGCCTGCCACTTTGGGCCTTAACTAGTAGTGTGCATGTGGTCCTCCATTTCCTCACTATGTTCCACACAGTGGAAATTGGCAACTGAAATCTCTGAGATAGCTTTTTGTATCCTTTCCCTAAACCATGAAGTTGAACAACCTTTGTTTTCAGATCATTTGAGAGTTGTTTAGAGGCTCCCATGTTGCCACTCATTAGTAGAGATGCAGAAACATTTGCAAATGGCCACCTTAAATACCCTTTCTCATGATTGGATTCACCTGTGTCAGGTCAAGGGTCAATGAGCTTACCAAACCAATTTTGTGTTCCAATAATTAGTGCTAAATGTATTTATATCAATAAAATGACAAGGGTGCCCAAATTTATGTACCTGCCTAATTTTGTTTAAATAATTATTGCACACTTTCTGTAAATACTAGAAACTTCATTTCACTTCTCAAATGTCAGTGTGTTTGTCTGCTATGTGATATATTTAACTGAAATTTCTGATCCAGACAACCAATGATTTATAAAGAAAAATCACGAAAATTATCAGAGCTGCCCAACGTTTGCATACAACTGTATCCTAATGTTATTATGTTATGTTGTCTTGAATTCCTGTTTTCTGTTTCTTCCACCGATCATTAATCAGGTCATCAATCAGGCTCAAAGTTCAGTAATCAGGATCAAGTTTTAGCCTTCAGGATGAAATACCAGTCTCCAGGATCAAAGGCCAACAATTGGGACCACCGATCATTAATCAGGTCTTTAAAGATCATCAGTCAGGCTCAAAGTTCAGTGATCAGCATCAAATATCAGTGACAAGAGCCAAAGGTCATCGTTAACTTCATGCCATCATTGCTAATCAAAGCTCAGAATCATGGTCAAATGTCAATTGGTCTTCTTCAATTTCAACCGAAAGCATCACGTTCAGCTATTTGCTACAAAGATTAGGAATCAGGATAAAAAGTGAGTGTCGTTTCTAGTTATATTTGTTGTGAAAGTGTAGTGACACGGACCCACAACAGGGGGCGCAAATGAACGGCCAATAGATGAGCCAAAAAGTAACAATTTAATGTTGTGAAATGTGCACAACGAAATACAGACAATCTCAGAATATAATTACAGTCAATCCACAAAGGTGACGTGTGGGCAGGCTCGAGGATAGAAGACGTCTGTCCTGAGAAGAGCCGGAACCACACGATTTCCGCCTCCACAGAACCTGGTGAATACTGGAGCCGCCAAGTCCCGAATTCCCAGGTGATCACCGTCCCCGACTGTCGGATCTGGTACTGCTGGCGAGAACAAAGACAGTCAAGTGTAGGTGTGTGCACACCCAGTAACAACAACGGTGGGAATGCCACCTCCACCTCTCACTCAATATGTGTTGCAGCGATCCCTCAGAGGAAAAAGAGTGCCGTCCTGCACAGCCTCCACAAATGAAGGACCGGTACTCCTGCAAACACTCACAATAGACAGATTCAGAAAATACCACAAAGGCTGAGGATATTACCTCCAACGAAGTACGATATCTTGGCGATGAGGTGGAGATGACGTCTGGGTTTTATGGAGTGCGATGATGAAGAATGAGTGACAGCTGTCAGGAGTTAATGAGTGACAGCTGTCACTCCCGGCTGTGTCCGTGGCGGCAGCGCCCTCTCGTGCCTGAAGCCCGCACTTCAGGCAGGGCGCCCTTTGGTGGTGGGCCAGCAGTACCTCCTCTTCTGGCGGCCCACACAACAGGACCCCCCCTCAACGGGCGCCTCCTGGCGCCCGACCAGGCTTATCCGGGTGTCGACGGTAGAAATCGGCCAGGAGGGCCGGATCCAGGATGAAGCTCCTCTTCACCCAGGAGCGTTCTTCAGGTCCATACCCTCCATTGATTCGCACTCAGGTCGTGAGAGGTTGTACAGCCTGCTGGACGGGAACTCAGCGCCTGGAATCAAATCAATGGCACAATCGTACGGACGGTGCGGGGGAAGGGTGAGTGCCAGATCCTTGTTGAAGACGTCAGCAAGATCGTGGTACTCAACCGGCACTGCCGTCAGATTGGGAGGGACTTTGACCTCCTCCTTAGCCTGTAAACCGGGAGGAACCGAGGATCCTAAACACACCGGATGGCAGGTTTCGCTCCACTGAACCACCACCCCAGACGGCCAATCAATCCGGGGATTGTGCTTCAACATCCATGGGAAGCCCAAAATCACGTGGGAGGTAGAAGGAGTTACAAAAAACTCAATCTCCTCCCGATGGTTTCCAGACACCACCAGAGTTACTGGTTGTGTCTTGTGTGTGATTAAAGGGAGGAGGGTGCCATCTAGTGCCCGCACCTGCAATGGCGAAGGAAGCGCCACCAGAGGGAGCCCTACCTCCCTTGCCCATCTGCTGTCTAGCAGATTCCCTTCTGACCCCGTGTCCACCAGTGCTGGGGCTTGAAGGGTTAAATCCCCGCTCAGGATTGTAACTGGGAGTCGTGTGGCAATCTGTGTGTGTCTCACGTGAATGTTTTGACCCCCCCTTAGCCCAGTCTCTGAGGGCGGTTGTTGTTGTGGCCGTTTGGGGCAGTTTTTCTGTGTGTGCTCCTTTGAGCTGCAGAGAAAACACTCCCCGCGGGTTCAGCCTCCTCATTTTGGCCCTGTGCGTTTCCCTAACAACGTCAGCAGGGGGAGCTGTTGCCCCACAGAGCGCTGCGGCTGTGGAGCGTGGGGAGGGCGGCCCCTTTTCGAACCCGGAAGGGAGAGGGGCGGCGCGTATCCGGCCACGTCCTTCGCCTCGCTCCCGACGGCGTTCCTCCAACCGATTGTCTAACCGTATAACGAGATCGATAAGCCCATCTAAATCCCGCAGTTCCTCCTTAGCTACCAGATGCTCCTTCAGGACCAACGACAGTCCGTTTATGAAGGCGGCGCAGAGCGCAACGTTATTCCAGCCGGACCTCGCAGCCGCGATGCGGACGTCGACTGCATATTCGGCTGCACACCGGCGCCCCTGTCGCATTGACAGCAGCATTGTTGAAGCGGTCTCTCCTCTGTTAGGGTGATCAAACACTGTTCTGAACTCCCCCACAAACCCAGTGTATGCTGATAACAACCGTGAGTTCTGTTCCCAGAGCGCCGTAGCCCAGGCGCGTGCCTTACCCCGAAGCAGAGCAATCACATAAGCTATTTTACTAGCATCTGACGCGTACATGACGGGACGTTGTGCGAAGACGAGCGAACACTGCATGAGAAAGTCCACGCACGTCTCCACACAACCTCCGTACGGCTCAGGAGGGCTTATGTATGCTTCAGGGGATGGTGGGAGGGGTTGTTGAACCACCACTGGAACGTTCATATCCTGCACAGGGTCGGCAGGAGGAGGAGCTGCAGCAGCGCCCTGAGCGCTCGCCGCCACCTGTGCGGAGAGAGCCTCCACCCTGCGGTTCAGGAGGATGTTTTGCTCGGTCATTTGATCCAACCGAGCCGTAAAGGCGGTGAGAATGTGTTGCAGCTCACCAATCACGCCTCCTGCAGATGCCTGCGCTCCCTGCTCTCCCATTGGTCGTTCAACAGCCGGGTGACGCCCCTCGGAGTCCATGACGCTGGCCGAGATATCCTGTTGTGAAAGTGTAGTGACACGGACCCACAACAAGGGGCGCAAATGAACGGCCAATAGATGAGCCAAAAAGTAACAATTTAATGTTGTGAAATGTGCACAACGAAATACAGACAATCTCAGAATATACGAGGTCTATTAGAAAAGTATCCGACCTTATTATTTTTTCAAAAACCATATGGATTTGAATCACGTGTGATTACATCAGACATGCTTGAACCCTCGTGGGCATGCGAGAGTTTTTTCACGCCTGTCGGTTACGTCATTCGCCTGTGGGCAGGCTTTGAGTGAGGAGTCGTCCACCCGCTCGTCGATTTTTTTCATTGTTTAGGAATGGCTCAGAGACTGTTGCTTTGTTTGATAAAAATTTTTTCAAAACTGTAAGGCACAACTGAGTGGACACCATTCAATAAATTCAGCTGGTTTTCGGTAAAAATTTTAACGGCTGATGAGAGATTTTGGTCTGGTAGTGTCGCTTTAAGGACGGTCCACGGCGCCTGACGGTGATCTGCGCTTCGAGGCGGCAGCGTCTCGCCGTTTCAAGTTGAAAACTTCCACATTTCAGGCTCTGTTGACGCAGTAAGTCGTCAGAGAACAGAGAACTTTCATAAGAAGTCGGCATGAGGAGTTTATTCGGACATTCCATTGTTAACGGTCATTTTGTAATGAAAGAACGTGCGGGCAGAGTCGCATGTCGGGCTGGACCCGACCGCGGGGGGTCGCGGCAGGAAAAACACCTCCGTTGGAAATCTTAACGGGCAAGTTGGAACATGCCCAAGCTGTTAAACAATTTCTCAGTTACTCACTTGTTGAAAGCCATTAAAAGCCGCCTGAATTCTACAAATGGTTTTCAACATGGAGGTGTTTTTCCTGTCGCGGCGCACACAGATTCGCCGAGTCGTCACGGAAACGACTCGGCGAATTTGCGCGTACGTCTTTCATTAAAAAAATGTCCTTAAACAGTGGAATGTCCGCATAAATTCCTCATGCCGGCCTCGTCTGAATCTTCTCTGTTCTCTCACGATGTCCTGGGTGAATTAAGCCTTAAATTAGGATGTCTTAAGCTTGAAACAGGCCGACGACAGCGCCTGGAAGCGCTGCAGGACGTCCCGCTCCGTGGGAAGTCCTTACACCGACAGAAACACCCCATAATCTCTCATCAGCCGTTAAACTTTTCACAGAAAACCATTTAATTTCTCGAATAGTGTCCACTCGGATATTCCTCACAGGTCCAGAAAAAATTTTGATAAAGCAACGCGCGCCGTCTCGAGCAGCGTGTGAAACAAAGGAATTCATCCGAGAGGGCGGGACCACATCTCACTCAAGGCCTGCCCACAGGGAAATGACATCACCGACACGCGTGAAAAAACTCACGCATGCGCACGAGGGTTCAAGCATGATTGGTGTAATCGCATGTCATTCAAATCCATATAGTTAAAAAAAAAAATAAAAGGGTCAGTTTATTATCTAAGAGACCTCGTAATTACAGTCAATCCACAAAGGTGACGTGTGGGCAGGCTCGAGGATAGAAGACGTCTGTCCTGAGAAGAGCCGGAACCACACGATTTCCGCCGCCACAGAACCTGGTGACTACTGGAGCCGCCAAGTCCCGAATTCCCAGGTGATCACCGTCCCCGACTGTCGGATCTGGTACTGCTGGCGAGAACAAAGACAGTCAAGTGTAGGTGTGTGCACACCCAGTAACAACAACGGTGGGAATGCCACCTCCACCTCTCACTCAATATGTGTTGCAGCGATCCCTCAGAGGAAAAAGAGTGCCGTCCTGCACAGCCTCCACAAACGAAGGACTGGTACTCCTGCAAACACTCACAATAGACAGATTCAGAAAATACCACAAAGGCTGAGGATATTACCTCCAACAAAGTACGATATCTCGGCGATGAGGTGGAGATGACGTCTGGGTTTTATGGAGTGCGATGATGATGAATGAGTGACAGCTGTCAGGAGTTAATGAGTGACAGCTGTCACTCCCGGCTGTGTCCGTGGCGGCAGCGCCCTCTCGTGCCTGAAGCCCGCACTTCAGGCAGGGCGCCCTTTGGTGGTGGGCCAGCAGTACCTCCTCTTCTGGCGGCCCACACAACAATATTGACCGTATACAGTCTTGTGGGAAGAAACACGACGTGCAGCATGCAGGTACACGGTGCCCAAAATCCAAATTTGTTAACGTTGTTAACAGACTTTGCTGACTTGTGTACGCAGGATAATGTGAACATGTCTGAAGAATCAAGCTTTTTGTACTTATATTAAATGGAAAAGAACCACTACTGGTCATGCCTCCCCCCCACCCCCACCCCACTCACTGTGGGCATGGGGTGCTTTACCATTTCTCTACTACAGACTGTTTGATGTGCCACACAACACACAATACTTTGAGTGACTGTAGAGAAAGTAAGACTCAAAATATGGACATCACTACATATGTCACACAAGTCTATAACGACCTGTTTCATACCTAAGTTTTAAGTAGAGCAGGGTACTTTGAACACACATAGTTGTAGACTTGTGCAGCTTTGGGGATGTTCTACGTGAAAGCCCAGCTATAAGAAATTTGCACAATATGACCCCTTTAATGTGCAGCTGGTAGGAGCCAAAACAAGGCTGATTTTCAGCTGAGGGGGGAGAGAAACCTCAGTGAAGTTCCAGACTTGTTAAAAATGTGGAATTGGTTGGGTTGGTGCTGTATAATGGTTGAGTTGGTACTGTATATTGTCAGGTGGAACCGTTGGGTGGGTCACCAAGTGCACCAACAGGAGCTTGAGGGGTTCATATCAGGTATCGAACAAAAGACATATCACAGGAAAAAAAAGAGCGTGTGATAGAGAGTCTGTGGCTGTGTGTTTTTGGGTGTGTGCTTCAGTGTACCAACTCGTACCTGGTAAGAAGTAAGAACAACTGCTTGTAAAATAACATAATAGATGTGTAATAACAGGGTGTAATCAGTGAGCTAAGTGCTGCTCTTTGTGATATTTGGTGATTTAAAACAAACCGACATCTTCATGCGTAATAGTCCTTCAACACGCATGTGTGATTCTGGTGACATTTGGGCAAAAGACGGAACACACATATTGGTGAAAAGGAGGAAACCCACTGTGCTAGAGAGAGAAAAAATAAATAATTCCCCTCATTTAACACAACATCACCTCAGTGCATGTTGTCATTGTGGTGCTTATTCTTTTTTAACAGTGTTGGTGATGTGAAGAAGTGGGATGGAAAGCAGAGCAACATGTTATTGATCAAAGTGATTGCAGACAGACACTGCCATTCACACTTATCTGTGGCTAATCTTTGGACTGTTGGAGGAAATTCATGCAAACAGAAAGAAAAGGAAAACTCCACACAGATGGGGACAAGGAAACGAAGAGTTTTTACTGTTAGGCAGCAGCTCAAAGCACACACCTACTGCTTTTTCTGCACTACAACATGTCTGTAGTCAAGTCAAATGAGGTCATCTTGTTGGAACATATACACTGCCTGTGAAAAATACTCAACCGCTTATGCATTTGTATGTTTTTATTGCTTTGTGACATCACAAAAAAAAGTTACCTGCCTTTTATGGTAAAATATCTTTGGGGTTTCACATCAGGCATCCTTAAAGATGAACTTGTACAAATCATCCTTCTATAACCACATTTGGAGGTGAAACATTGTGCTTGACAGTTCCGTGACATATGTCACAAAAGCCTATACCTGGACTCCTTGTTTAATGAGACACGCCCACATGGCAAGGATATGTCACTTTGGTCTCTGTGGGATAGTTTGGCTATAAACGTTGGTTTTTAAAGCTATTCTCGCACAGATGTGCATTTGTGGCATTAAGAGGCACGTGTAGCATACATCAACCAGCGAGCCGCCACAAGCATGTTGCGCAATGTCATAGGGCTATTATAGTGTATCAGCATCCATACAAAGTAATGGTGACCCCAAGGACACACCCTAGCAAGTGTTGATGCAAACGGGGTTAATAATTTGTTTGTTATATGGCTTTATATATATATATATATATATATATATATATATATATATATATATAAAGTAAGTCCCTTCGACTGCTCCCTTGTTTGTACTTGGGGTCGCCACAGCAAATCCAAGGTGGATCTGCATGTTGAATTGGCACAAGTTTTACGCTGGATGCCCTTCCAGATGCAACTCCACTTTACATGGAGAAATGTGGCAGGGGTGGGATTTGATCTGAACTGAAACCAAGCGCATTAACCACTTGGCCACCACCCCTGCTATATATATATATACACGCAAACTTAGGGTATTGCCTGAATATGAAAGCTGTTCACGGTTTTGGGTTCATAGTCAGACCTGTTTGCTTTCTTCACCTCCATGAAAAACTTGCTAACAGATGGTCCAGTCGTTACCTGGTAAGCTTTCAATCTGTGTTTTTTTTTTTTTTATGCTGTTTAGATATTTATGGAGTACGTTCATGTCCAACTTGGTTTTTCTAATTGTGTTTTTAGCTTTCTGGTTTGAACAAATGGGATACGCGATCTGGATCGATTGTCATGGTAACAGTCTGATATGGGAAAATATCAGACTGAAAATCAGCCAATCAGACCACGCGTAGCGTCGTAGCCATATAATAATAAATGGTAGCACCTAGCAGAAGCTTCTTCGAAATGCTTTAGTGGTTCATTGGTTTGGAGTGTCACAGTTAACTTTTTAATGGGTGGATTAGCATTTTAGCAGTTATTGTAGCTAATTTTTACTTTCGCTGTGTCCACCACTCATGTTCCAATCTCGTATCATGTCTTCTCTGTGAACAATAAATATGCATAAAACGTCTGATAAGTTACAGGGTTCACCTGAAGTTCATTCATGAATATTTGATATTGTCCGGACTTGTTTAAAACATTATAATGTAGTTTAAAATAAATCCTTTGGCAAGGTTTACCAATCTGTTAATTACCGTGGCAACAGGAGACAAATCAAGGGCAGTGCAGCACTGCAAATGAGTTTTTATATTTTTGAAGGAGGAAAAAAAAACTTTCTTTGCAAATTAATCATAAATAAATTAGGGTGGAAATGCTGTGTTTGTACAAACAAGTTTTCCTCTAAGGCACACATAAATAAGACCTTCAATACTGGTTAAACTGAGGGTTTCTAATTGTAATTAGAATTACCTGCTATTTTTAAATAATGTGTTGTCCAGCCAGCAGGACTACACCTTTAAATATGATTTTTCTTTTTTAAAGAAAAAAAAAGCTCCACACAAATCAATACCTCCACGTTCCACCCACGTGCTGCTGCTGCTTTCGTCCTGCCACCTGTGGTGTGCTGCTACCATCTTGTCCAGCAAATCTGTCAGAGACCTGTTTGTGTTCACGCGCCATGTTCAAGGCAGCAGAAGCTGTTTAATCGAATGTTTTGTGATTTGGGGTTTTTGAAGTGTGACAGAAGCTTCTGCTGCAAAATCAGTGTTAAATTAACATTGACAGTGTCTATATGGGTCCACAATGAGTCAGTGAGGAATATAGTGACACTGGCAGTGTTAAGTTAACGCTGTCAGTATTTATTTTACACTGCTGATTTTGCTGTGCACGTACACTCAACAAAAATATAAACGCAACACTTTTGGTTTTGCTCCCATTTTGTATGAGATGAACTCAAAGATCTAAAACTTTTTCCACATACACAATATCACCATTTCCCTCAAATATTGTTCACAAACCAGTCTAAATCTGTGATAGTGAGCACTTCTCCTTTGCTGAGATAATCCATCCCACCTCACAGGTGTGCCATATCAAGATGCTGATTAGACACCATGATTAGTGCACAGGTGTGCCTTAGACTGCCCACAATAAAAGGCCACTCTGAAAGGTGCAGTTTTGTTTTATTGGGGGGGGATACCAGTCAGTACCTGGTGTGACCACCATTTGCCTCATGCAGTGCAACACATCTCCTTCGCATAGAGTTGATCAGGTTGTCAATTGTGGCCTGTGGAATGTTGGTCCACTCCTCTTCAATGGCTGTGCGAAGTTGCTGGATATTGGCAGGAACTGGTACACGCTGTCGTATACGCCGGTCCAGAGCATCCCAAACATGCTCAATGGGTGACATGTCCGGTGAGTATGCCGGCCATGCAAGAACTGGGACATTTTCAGCTTCCAAGAATTGTGTACAGATCCTTGCAACATGGGGCCGTGCATTATCCTGCTGCCACATGAGGTGATGTTCTTGGATGTATGGCACAACAATGGGCCCCAGGATCTCATCACGGTATCTCTGTGCATTCAAAATGCCATCAATAAAATGCACCTGTGTTCTTCGTCCATAACAGACGCCTGCCCATACCATAACCCCACCGCCACCATGGGCCACTCGATCCACAACATTGACATCAGAAAACCACTCACCCACACGATGCCACACACGCTGTCTGCCATCTGCCCTGGACAGTGTGAACCGGGATTCATCCATGAAGAGAACACCTCTCCAACGTGCCAAACGCCAGTGAATGTGAGCATTTGCCCACTCAAGTCGGTTACGACGACGAACTGGAGTCAGGTCAAGACCCCAATGAGGACAACAAGCATGCAGATGAGCTTCCCTGAGACGGTTTCTGACAGTTTGTGCAGAAATTCTTTGGTTATGCAAACCGATTGTTTCAGCAGCTGTCCGAGTGGCTGGTCTCAGACGATCTTGGAGGTGAACATGCTGGATGTGAAGGTCCTGGGCTGGTGTGGTTACACGTGGTCTGCGGTTGTGAGGCTGGTTGGATGTACTGCCAAATTCTCTGAAACGCCTTTGGAGACGGCTTATGGTAGAGAAATGAACATTCAATACACGAGCAACAGCTCTGGTTGACATTCCTGCTGTCAGCATGCCAATTGCACGCTCCCTCAAATCTTGCGACATCTGTGGCATTGTGCTGTGTGATAAAACTGCACCTTTCAGAGTGGCTTTTTATTGTGGGCAGTCTAAGGCACACCTGTGCACTAATCATGGTGTCTAATCAGCATCTTGATATGGCACACCTGTGAGGTGGGATGGATTATCTCAGCAAAGGAGAAGTGCTCACTATCACAGATTTAGACTGGTTTGTGAACAATATTTGAGGGAAATGGTGATATTGTGTATGTGGAAAACGTTTTAGATCTTTGAGTTCATCTCATACAAAATGGGAGCAAAACCAAAAGTGTTGCGTTTATATTTTTGTTGAGTGTACATAGACAGCCTGTGCCAGAGATGGGCAATTTGTAACATTTCAGTGAGGTTTCCAGGCTTTGGAAAAGCCTAGGAATACCTTGCAGAATGCAGTGTGTGAATGAATAGATGGGTAGAGTCCATCCCTCCAGTTTGTTAACCCGATAACTCAAAAACATGATATTGTCTTGTATGTCTCTGCATTAAAAGTGCATATAATGAGGATGAACTTATTAAAATTTAGTGGTGCTGGATGCAGTTGATCCAGATCCAGTTTCATAAAGCAGTCTAATCTGTCAGTCTACTAAACTTACTTAGTCTTCAACAATTAGTCGTCCAACATTATCAGTCTTGTCACCATTTTTCACTAACGGCTTTGCGAGTGGCGTTGCCAAGAGATGGCTCCAATGTGTGACAGTTTTGTTTACTTCCAGTGTCACAGACCGAACGGTCAACCCCTAAAAATTGGTCTGCCTTTTGCATCTGCGCATGCGTCATTTCGGATCACGGCAGAGTCTCTTCACCCAAAGCAATCAAATGGATTAATGGGATTATTAACCATCAGATGATAAAGGTAAAACCTCTTAAATCATTCTAAAGTCAGTTTTAAGCAGAAACTTGATGAAATTCCGTGACGATTTGAAACGACCGACGTGCAGTAAATGCATCAGCTAGCAGCTCATTTAGCCGCGGCGCTCTGATCGCTTCCGCCGCCTTTTATGATGAAATAATGCTGAATTTCTGTGGAAATGATTGTTGTACAAAAGCTTCAGACATCTGTCACTGAGATAGATGATGACTGGACTGCAGTTTGAAGCAGAAACGAGGTGTTAATCCGTGAACTGCGTCATCGGGGGAACGATTTATAGGGGGACCGTTTGGTCGGTGACACCAGGTTGGTTGTTGTCATGAACTATCCAGCCTTTGTCTCGTTAACTGGCTTTATTAACCTTTACGGACACATACGAACTGCAGAATGACGTGCTTAGCACTTAGCCTAGTTGTTTCACCCTTCAGTTCTTCTTCTACACTTCCGTCAAGCCTTTTTGTGCACAAAATGCTCCTCTGCGTAACAGTGACACCTGATGGCTAATGTTAGAACTGCCACAAGCACCTTATGACAGTCGTTGTCTGCTACCACCATGGCCAAAAGCGGAGGAAGCTCCCCTTTTGAAGGGATACGAGCGATGTAGGGGTGCTCTTGAGTGTTCCATCAAGTGCTGGTACATGATAGAGGCTGTTTTTGAGGTAAGACACTGAAGTTTTGTCAGCTAAAATAAGATTAGCCTCTTCTGTACCAGGCTAAAAACTTTAGTCGGGTAGCGCGAAACTTTAGCCAACTACACGTCTTGTGTAAAGACTAACGTCAAACAATTAGCCAACTAAGTATGATTAGTCGACTAAACAAGATTAGACTGCTTTATGAAACTGGACCCTGATAAATCCAAAAAGCAGCTTTGTTTTACTTATGTAATATCCAGTATGCTTGTCTGCCACCTGCTGGACATATCTGAGGTTGTTGCATGGAATAATGTTACCATCACATACATGATAGAAATTAAAAACATTTGGTTAACCTACATGCACACAGCAAGATTGGTGGAATTGACAAAAGCACCCCAGAGGAGTAATGGAACAAATAAACACACGAACAAATGATTCTGGAATTATAATATGATTTCTACATGCACAGTCATGGAATTGTGCAAAAACACAAAATCTGTCTATACTTCACTGTAAATGAGATAAAAAGCAAGTTTGCTCAATATGTTTAAATGTGACATAAAAGATGTCAGATTAAAATTACACAGTAGATATAATCACTGAATAAACACAAACCTGCATAGAAACTGACAGCACAAAGGTGTTTTTTAGCTTTTAGTGTGTTTGCCTTATGATTTAAAAAAAGTTTTGAAAGTGATCCATGTAGCTAACTAAATCTCAAAGCAGCATCAGTACCAAAGGTCGGAGGTGTGGAGGTGTGTGTAGGAGGTGTCAGTGTGCAACAACGTCACCAGCATGATCAGTAGGTTGTTTTACTAATTTGTAAAGCCTCAAACACACAAGAACTGACAGTGAGAATACAAACATGGTTTATGTATGTTGTCCAAGTCTGACCACCATTCCAAAGTCCCCAGCCTCAAAACTCCAAAAGCTCTTCCCAGATGTCTCTTGGTCTCCAAGGTAGAGGACCCAGTCAGAAAAACATCACTGAGGTTAAAAAAAATAAAATAAAATTCAACACTTTCACCACATACAGATACATGTCTGATAGCTGAGTCCAAGGAGTCATTGAAGCTTGATTCTCAGTCTTGATCTAGGACAATTGAAAACACACTGCAATGTTTGAGAAGCTAAGTGAAGAAGCAATCAGGGTGTCCACTGATTGTCCTCAAAGTACAGGTCAGTACACCTTTCCTCATCAGCAAAGACCGCTAAGCTGCTGGTTTCCACAACCTTACCCAACAGCTAGTCCATCAACAAAGTAGGAGCTAGAACATATCCTTGAGGGACACCAGTTTTCACTGTGAAGAAGTGGGAGATTCTGCGCCTGCTTTAAACAGCACAACTGTGTATTGACTGGCTTAAGATGGTCAGCATCTTATTGGAGATCCCACACAATCTCTGGATGTCCCACAGAGCAGCCTGGTGAATCTACGTAAGCTGCAAAGCAGCACCACCAATATTTACGCGTGCATTTGATTAGTACTCACAGAACTAGGATGCTGTTGATGTTTCTTGGGCATAAAACCACACTCCTCTGTGACTGAATCCTATAAACTCGTGTTATCTAGTAAAATGTAGTAAAAAGTCACCACAACCTGAAAAATATAGATGCAAAAAAGAGAGAAATACAATAATTTGTGCCTTCATGATGCTGGTTTTGTTGAAACTGAGACACAGGAAAGAAGAGCAGAGGAAAATAAAGGACAGATATTTGGGAAAGTTTGTGAGAACCATGAGGCCCATGTCTTGGCCCTCTCCATCTGTCTTTCACCTCATTCTTCCTCCGCTTCTCTTTTTCATTTTCCATCTAACACCCCCTCCCTCTCTTCCAGCTGACCCCACCACAAAACCCCGCCCACATTATGAGAAAACACAGAGGGGAACGTGATCTAAGCTCACTCCTGGAGATATTACCTCAGAGGCCGCCCTCGCCTCCACACATACTCCTACCTTCCCTCCGTCATACCCCTCCCTCATCTCCCCTGCTCCCCCTGATCTCCTCGGCCTCCCCTCCCTATGGCGCCGCTGCCAGCCCGTCATGTTTTTCTTAACCTCTCCTACACACAGCTTTCGCACGGCTTCCCTCTCCCTCAACATGCAGCAACATCCCACACACCCCGGGTGCGTCCAGCCTACAGACAGAGAGAGAGAGAGAGAGAGAGAGAGAGAAGGAGGTGGGAGAGCCGGGATGGGCAGCCGTACCATCGTCGAGGGGCAGGCAGCGTGAGTGTTCTCACTAAAAACAGATGAGTTTGTGATCGACAGGAGATATGTGAGCACGATTTCCTTATTGGAAAAAAGAGCTGAGAGCTTTTGCGAAGTGCTCAATCACTCCAGTGGCCCACGTTTGGTTCTCCTGACAGTTCGCTCCTTTGCAGTTGGCAGGATGCAGCGTAGGGTTTGTTCCTCTCCACTGATGTAAAGGTTAGGCCTCTTCCCTCAGCAGGTCTCAATACCTCCATCAGTCCATTTGCGGTTTTGCAAAAGCTCTGAGAGTTTTGGACCTTAGCACAGTTGAAACACTATATCCGGAACAAATCTTAGCCATCCGTGAACTGATCTGACTCAAATCTGTCACATTGCTCCTTAGTGCATTCCACAAGCACATACTTCAATTTTGTCAAGATCCGTCAAGTGTGTTAGAAGTTACTGAGGTCCTAAAATCATCTCTGCACTGCCCTTGTGACATCATAGGAAAGACAACGGTTAAAGTATTGAGTGTGCTGGATTGCTTTGCATAATTTTATTGGCTAGGTTTCAAGGGCTAATGTCAGTTTTCTGTTGACTGATTTGGCCTAAATATGCAAACGTGTGTCCACTATCATCTTGGCCAGTGCATACAACAAATAAAATACTCACAAATAAAATAATTAATTAATTTAATTAGCTTATAATGCGCCAAATCACAGCAAAAGCCATCTCAAGGCACCTTACACTAAACAATACAACATAAAATTTAAATAAATAATTAAAAAATGAATAAAAAATTTCAAATACATAATTAAAAGCAGAAGTAAAATAATAAAACAGATTAAAAAAATAAGAACTTTTCATAAGAAAGAGAATAAAAATGGGTTTTCAGTCTTGACGTAAAAATGTCCACGGACTCTGACTGCCCCACGGTCGCAGAAAGAGTGTTCCACAGGGTGGGTGCATGATGAGAAAAGGCTGACTCCTTCTTCACCCTTGGGAACAGAGAGAAGTCCCGCATCCTGCCACCGCAAAGCCCAGGCTGGCACGTAAAGTTCCACCAGATCAGCCAGATAAGATGGCGCCAGTCCATGAACAACTTTATAAGTCAATAACAAAACCTTAAAATCTGCTCTCACAGAGACAGGGAGCCAAAGTAAAAACTGATTGGTAAATCGTGTGAGATTTCAGGCCATAAAATATCTCATTGATGGTGGCAAAATATTCGACCATTTCACAGTTGATGTATTACTTGACCGTGTTGCTACACAGATGTCAATAATGGCGCTGTCGGCTGACAGTGACAGAAACTAGTGCAGCGACGATGATGCACTAGTTTCTGGGTGAATTTAATCTATCATATGAAAGTATTGATATGGATTCTGATACAGAATCACTCAGTGCATTTGAAGAGATGGAGAAATCTGTGGGTCTGCTCACAAAATTTCCAGTTTAGCATGAAGACACTGTTGCTACGGTAAGCTTCGCTGACCGTATTACCTATAGAAAAATAAACCGTCCAAACGATGGAATTGGATTAGAATGGGAATAACCCTGTTGTGTCTGATGTTTTGCAGACGATAATGCTGGATTATGGTCGCAAATATCTGTTTCAGCAACTCCACTAACATGTCGCTGGTAAAACTCAATTTGCGACCGTAAAATCCAGCATTAACGTCCGCAAATCATCAGACACAACAGGGTTATTCCCTAATTTAATTAAGTTGAACAACTCTTCACATCAGTTTTGCAACCAAGCAAAACACAAACAAATAATTTAATTTAAATAACGAATGAGTGGTTTGCAAGCTTCCTTCCAAAATAGAAAGTTTTGCAGTTCAAGACCACCTGTGCCCCATTCTTTATTTACAAAAAACAAACAAACAAATCCCCCCCCCCCCATAGAAATAATAATAATAACTATTGCCTTTTTCCTACATTCTTATTCAATCTGAAAGGCTAAATACTTACTCTCCAGTCATAGTTTGGAGAGTAGCCAACCACCAGTAGCCTCTACTGGTGGTTGGCGGCCTCTACTGGTGGTTGGCTCTCACTGCGGTATTGTATCACTTCCTGTTCCGGAGCACAGCGGTGTTTTTCTGTATCTGTTAGCTGTTTAATCTGCGCAGTTAGATTGATCTAGTTATCTAGATTACGATTTGTTTCCCAGTGTAATCTTTACGTGCCTTAACTAAAGCACTCCTTCTGCTGAATCACCTCTAAATTATTTACACATTATTCACTTTGCGTGTTTTTAGGAATCCGCTACCTTAGCGTAGCTACTAGCTCTTAGCCGATTTAGCATGGCGGCTTCTCCTGTCTCTCCCGCACTTTTCTGCTCTGGGTGTGAAATGTTTAGTTATTCCTCGGCCTCCTTTAGCAGTAATGGTACTTGTAATAAGTGTAGCTTATTCGTAGCTTTGGAGGCCAGGCTGGGCGAATTGGAGACTCGGCTCCGCACCGTGGAAAATTCTACAGCTAGCAAGGCCCCTGTAGTCGGTGCGGACCAAGGTAGCTTAGCCGCCGTTAGTTCCCCCCTGGCAGATCCCGAGCAGCCGGGAAAGCAGGCCGACTGGGTGACTGTGAGGAGGAAGCGTAGCCCTAAACAGAAGCCCCGTGTACACCGCCAACCCGTTCACATCTCTAACCGTTTTTCCCCACTCGACGACACACCCGCCGAGGATCAAACTCTGGTTATTGGCGACTCTGTTTTGAGAAATGTGAAGTTAGCGACACCAGCAACCATAGTCAATTGTCTTCCGGGGGCCAGAGCAGGCGACATTGAAGGAAATTTGAAACTGCTGGCTAAGGCTAAGCGTAAATTTGGTAAGATTGTAATTCACGTCGGCAGTAATGACACCCGGTTACGCCAATCGGAGGTCACTAAAATTAACATTAAATCGGTGTGTAACTTTGCAAAAACAATGTCGGACTCTGTAGTTTTCTCTGGGCCCCTCCCCAATCGGACCGGGAGTGACATGTTTAGCCGCATGTTCTCCTTGAATTGCTGGCTGTCTGAGTGGTGTCCAAAAAATGAGGTGGGCTTCATAGATAATTGGCAAAGCTTCTGGGGAAAACCTGGTCTTGTTAGGAGAGACGGCATCCATCCCACTTTGGATGGAGCAGCTCTCATTTCTAGAAATCTGGCCAATTTTCTTAAATCCTCCAAACCGTGACTATCCAGGGTTGGGACCAGGAAGCAGAGTTGTAGTCTTACACACCTCTCTGCAGCTTCTCTCCCCCTGCCATCCCCTCATTACCCCATCCCCGTAGAGACGGTGCCTGCTCCCAGACTACCAATAACCAGCAAAAATCTATTTAAGCATAAAAATTCAAAAAGAAAAAATAATATAGCACCTTCAACTGCACCACAGACTAAAACAGTTAAATGTGGTCTATTAAACATTAGGTCTCTCTCTTCTAAGTCCCTGTTGGTAAATGATATAATAATTGATCAACATATTGATTTATTCTGCCTAACAGAAACCTGGTTACAGCAGGATGAATATGTTAGTTTAAATGAGTCAACACCCCCGAGTCACACTAACTGTCAGAATGCTCGTAGCACGGGCCGGGGTGGAGGATTAGCAGCAATCTTCCATTCCAGCTTATTAATTAATCCAAAACCCAGACAGAGCTTTAATTCATTTGAAAGCTTGTCTCTTAGTCTTGTCCATCCAAATTGGAAGTCCCAAAAACCAGTTTTATTTGTTATTATCTATCGTCCACCTGGTCGTTACTGTGAGTTTCTCTGTGAATTTTCAGACCTTTTGTCTGACTTAGTGCTTAGCTCAGATAAGATAATTATAGTGGGCGATTTTAACATCCACACAGATGCTGAGAATGACAGCCTCAACACTGCATTTAATCTATTATTAGACTCTATTGGCTTTGCTCAAAAAGTAAATGAGTCCACCCACCACTTTAATCATATCTTAGATCTTGTTCTGACTTATGGTATGGAAATAGAAGACTTAACAGTATTCCCTGAAAACTCCCTTCTGTCTGATCATTTCTTAATAACATTTACATTTACTCTGATGGACTACCCAGCAGTGGGGAATAAGTTTCATTACACTAGAAGTCTTTCAGAAAGCGCTGTAACTAGGTTTAAGGATATGATTCCTTCTTTATGTTCTCTAATGCCATATACCAACACAGTGCAGAGTAGCTACCTAAACTCTGTAAGGGAGATAGAGTATCTCGTCAATAGTTTTACATCCTCATTGAAGACAACTTTGGATGCTGTAGCTCCTCTGAAAAAGAGAGCTTTAAATCAGAAGTGTCTGACTCCGTGGTATAACTCACAAACTCGTAGCTTAAAGCAGATAACCCGTAAGTTGGAGAGGAAATGGCGTCTCACTAATTTAGAAGATCTTCACTTAGCCTGGAAAAAGAGTCTGTTGCTCTATAAAAAAAGCCCTCCGTAAAGCTAGGACATCTTTCTACTCATCACTAATTGAAGAAAATAAGAACAACCCCAGGTTTCTTTTCAGCACTGTAGCCAGGCTGACAAAGAGTCAGAGCTCTATTGAGCTGAGTATTCCATTAACTTTAACTAGTAATGACTTCATGACTTTCTTTGCTAACAAAATTTTAACTATTAGAGAAAAAATTACTCATAACCATCCCAAAGACGTATCGTTATCTTTGGCTGCTTTCAGTGATGCCGGTATTTGGTTAGACTCTTTCTCTCCGATTGTTCTGTCTGAGTTATTCTCATTAGTTACTTCATCCAAACCATCAACATGTTTATTAGACCCCATTCCTACCAGGCTGCTCAAGGAAGCCCTACCATTATTTAATGCTTCGATCTTAAATATGATCAATCTATCTTTGTTAGTTGGCTATGTACCACAGGCTTTTAAGGTGGCAGTAATTAAACCATTACTTAAAAAGCCATCACTTGACCCAGCTATCTTAGCTAATTATAGGCCAATCTCCAACCTTCCTTTTCTCTCAAAAATTCTTGAAAGGGTAGTTGTAAAACAGCTAACTGATCATCTGCAGAGGAATGGTCTATTTGAAGAGTTTCAGTCAGGTTTTAGAATTCATCATAGTACAGAAACAGCATTAGTGAAGGTTACAAATGATCTTCTTATGGCCTCGGACAGTGGACTCATCTCTGTGCTTGTTCTGTTAGACCTCAGTGCTGCTTTTGATACTGTTGACCATAAAATTTTATTACAGAGATTAGAGCATGCCATAGGTATTAAAGGCACTGCGCTGCGGTGGTTTGAATCATATTTGTCTAATAGATTACAATTTGTTCATGTAAATGGGGAATCTTCTTCACAGACTAAAGTTAATTATGGAGTTCCACAAGGTTCTGTGCTAGGACCAATTTTATTTACTTTATACATGCTTCCCTTAGGCAGTATTATTAGACGGTATTGCTTAAATTTTCATTGTTACGCAGATGATACCCAGCTTTATCTATCCATGAAGCCAGAGGACACACACCAATTAGCTAAACTGCAGGATTGTCTTACAGACATAAAGACATGGATGACCTCTAATTTCCTGCTTTTAAACTCAGATAAAACTGAAGTTATTGTACTTGGCCCCACAAATCTTAGAAACATGGTGTCTAACCAGATCCTTACTCTGGATGGCATTACCCTGACCTCTAGTAATACTGTGAGAAATCTTGGAGTCATTTTTGATCAGGATATGTCATTCAAAGCGCATATTAAACAAATATGTAGGACTGCTTTTTTGCATTTACGCAATATCTCTAAAATCAGAAAGGTCTTGTCTCAGAGTGATGCTGAAAAACTAATTCATGCATTTATTTCCTCTAGGCTGGACTATTGTAATTCATTATTATCAGGTTGTCCTAAAAGTTCCCTAAAATGCCTTCAGTTAATTCAAAATGCTGCAGCTAGAGTACTGACGGGGACTAGAAGGAGAGAGCATATCTCACCCATATTGGCCTCTCTTCATTGGCTTCCTGTTAATTCTAGAATAGAATTTAAAATTCTTCTTCTTACTTATAAGGTTTTGAATAATCAGGTCCCGTCTTATCTTAGGGACCTCGTAGTACCATATCACCCCAATAGAGCGCTTCGCTCTCAGACTGCAGGCTTACTTGTAGTTCCTAGGGTTTGTAAGAGTAGAATGGGAGGCAGAGCCTTCAGCTTTCAGGCTCCTCTCCTGTGGAACCAGCTCCCAATTCAGATCAGGGAGACAGACACCCTCTCTACTTTTAAGATTAGGCTTAAAACTTTCCTTTTTGCTAAAGCTTATAGTTAGGGCTGGATCAGGTGACCCTGAACCATCCCTTAGTTATGCTGCTATAGACGTAGACTGCTGGGGGGTTCCCATGATGCACTGTTTCTTTCTCTTTTTGCTCTGTATGCACCACTCTGCATTTAATCATTAGTGATTGATCTCTGCTCCCCTCCACAGCATGTCTTTTTCTTGGTTCTCTCCCTCAGCCCCAACCAGTCCCAGCAGAAGACTGCCCCTCCCTGAGCCTGGTTCTGCTGGAGGTTTCTTCCTGTTAAAAGGGAGTTTTTCCTTCCCACTGTAGCCAAGTGCTTGCTCACAGGGGGTCGTTTTGACCGTTGGGGTTTTACATAATTATTGTATGGCCTTGCCTTACAATATAAAGCGCCTTGGGGCAACTGTTTGTTGTGATTTGGCGCTATATAAAAAAATTGATTGATTGATTGATTGATTGAATTTTTATTTTAAACACAGGAAAGCTTCAAATTCTGCATACTGTAGAATCAGCCTTTGTTTATGCAAGACCTTTTCCATGTATTATCAGACTTTTGGTCAGAGGCTCAGTTTGGTCTTCAACCCCTCCTCAGATCCGCCGCTGGGGAACCAGGAAGTCAGTTTGTAAATGTTCTTCTCACCCAGCTGATGATCATTGAGGGTGTCTACTATCTGTTGTCATACTTTCTGCTTTCAGGACAAACCTTCAGGTTTGTGCAACAAAAGAAATTGTTTTAAGTGTTAAAACATGCTAAAATGGTGTCATTTTACAAGCATACTCCTTCCACAGCGGTAAATGGCATTGCAGAGACGTTGAGGCTGCTTTGACATGGTCAGAATGGATTCCTTTTTACTCATTCACCACAAAACTTCAATCACAGAATGCCTTGCATTATTTGTGGTGTAACACTCCCCCAAAAGCAACCACATGTTGATAGTGGTGAGGAAAAACTCCCTTTTAACAGGAAGAAACCTTCAGCGGAACCAAACTTATGAAATGGCCATCTGCGATGACACAGATCACAATTATGATGTTGCAATGACATAAAAGTATCTTAGCAGTCATAATAATAACAAGAACCTTGGTCATTGCTTTGCTAGTGTAGGTATGAGCACTGTGAGTGCCCCATCTGTTTACTGGGTTGAGCCACATATGGGACAATACAAAATTAGACTCAGTAAAATGATTCTAATTCTCCCCATCTGTCATCATCCTGGTGATCATTATAGTCGGCCAAGATGGCGCTGGTCAGCTGGGGATCAGAGGAGCTAGAATAGCCACGCTATTGCTGGAACATGTGACTGGAGAAAACCTTCACGCCCTTCTCGGTGGGTTCGATAAACCGCACGATGACACAAAACGACCGGCCTTGATGCCTTTCATCTCATCAGACAATGCCAGACTCCTGTCAGACTCAAACCAACAGTTATAGGCCACAAAAACACAAATTATGAGTTTCATGCCGGAAATGTAAAAAACAAGGGAATATTTTATTGAAACATCTTCACAGATGAATGAATAAGGACAATATTTAATTTTACTGGGAAAAGAACATCTGTGAGTTACACGGGCAGGCACACATCACAGTACAGAGTTGTGCCAAAATTTCACACACATTTAATTTGTTGCCATTTTGTCATATACACTGAAGAAAAAATGAAGACAGTTGTTGGACCAACTTAATAACATGCTTCAATTGAAATCATTTAGATCAATTAGGTTGAGCAAAATTAACTTGTCATACTCACAGCAGTTTAACTCGGTTGAGTATCACTAATTGAAGAAACTGAATTAGGGTTTTTGTTTTTTCAATGTACCTGGCAATACACCACCATTACTAACATCAACAACAACAACAACTACAACAGTAAAATATATTTTTAAGTTTAATCTGAATGAATCTGTTGTTTTTCCTCCTTTTGGCCATGGTTTTACAGAATATCAAATACATTTTATTTTTAGATCTTGTACTTAGAGATATAATTCACTTGGTAATATAGTAGTATAAATTGTAAAACAATGTTGACAAACCACAAAAACTCGAGGCAACTGTCTGCACAGATGCATCTGCATTTACTCAACCTATAAACATAACATGTATGTAATGTCCTTAGTTTGCATAAACTCAAAAATTTATTGCTGAGAGATGCCTCGAGTTTAAGTCTTCTCAGCTATTTTTAGAATGTAGTTTAATCTTAAAATGATAAAATATTACAATTCAGTAATTATAATTCTAAATAATAAAATTCTAAGATCCATTGTATTTTAAATTGTTTTATTGATGTTTTGCAGGACATATTGCTACGTACTGTAAAACAATGCATTTTTTAAGATTACACTCTTTTTTGTTATTGTAATCCTGAATTGATTGCACACAGAGCTTGTGCCCTATGATGTATTTGTGGCCCATCTATGGTGTACCCCGCCTCTTTCCCAGTGACCGCTGGCATAGGCTCCAACTTTTTAAGATTTAAGTCATGAAATCAATTTTATTTGGCACCATTATAATTTTATTTATTAACCTTTAAATAGGGGATTCATAATATGACATTGCCAATCTGATCAAAATTCATGTTGTCTAGAAAACATTTAATAAATAGTTGCCCTGAAGGAGAAATTATCAAAAGAACAGATGTCCTTGAACTACTTACGTGACCCATACAGGCTATGATAGCGACGTCATAGATTGCATGGGGGGCTTCCCCCGACTAACGCCAGGGATGCTGGGAAACACACTGACAGCCAACTGGAGTACAGAATGGCATGATGAGATCTTTATCTTCACTCGAACAGAAAATCCAAGATGGCAGAAAATGCTCCAAAATAGAAAACTACTTGTCAGTTTAGTGAAATTTGAATGCCTGTTTAGTTTTAATTGGGGTAATTAGGTATAGAAAAAGAATGATTCAATTGAATAAATGCACATAGAGTTTGCCTTATGTAATATAATTTTTTTTATTTCATAATACTTTTTATTTTATTATAATTTATCTCATATTAATTGTACTGCATTAACAAGTTTGTATTATTGAGCATTTTATATTATAGATGTATTATATTATTGTAGTTATTATTATTGTTACAATGTTATAGTTTCTTTTGTAATTACTTTTTGGGCTTTATTTTATTTTATCTTGCACGTTTGAAGGGGATGGTGAATGACATGCAGGGAGTTTGCTGGAATTTTCCATGTTTAATTCATCAGTTTGTAAGCACAGGGGTGGTGGCTAAGGGGGTTAAATATGCTTATTTCAAGTGCAAAATTTTCCCAATTCTAACTCACCGATGCCCATTCTCCATGTAATCTGTCAGGAGGGGCATCAAGTGTAAAACCAGTACCAAATCAAGATGTAGATCTACTTTTTATCTGCTCTGCTGGCCCTGAGTGAAAACAAGGGAGAAATCGAAGGGTCTTATTTAATTCATCAGTTTCCAAGTAAATACAAACAAACAAACAAAAAACAGGGCTAACAGCTGATAACACAAATCTTAATATTGTTTGTGCAAGTTTGGTCATGAAACCTACATGCTTAAATGTATATACTCCAGGACCTACTCACAGGTGTGTTTCACTGTGCAAAATATGTGTTTTCATACCACCCCCCCCCCCCCCACCCCCCCAATCTTCATGGGAAACATGGCAGCCAAACAACCACCTTTTTAAATATATATTGTAGGTAAGCAAAAGTTCTCACAGTTATTGTGGTTTTTGGTGTTGCCAGGTCAACCTGCCCACTCCGTAGTCAGCAGCACCAGGATGGACTAAACAAGGGGAGAGGTGAGAACAACAGAATTTGGGTGGGCAGTTAGTTCAAGGTGAGGAAAGCTGAAGAGTCGGCATGGAAGTAAGAGGAGCAATTAAAAGTTGGAAAACAGACAGAAGAAAGTGGTCATTTCATCAGCGGAAGAGGCAAACAGACGATGAATGATGAAGGCCCAAACTGACGCAGAGGTTTTTCACTCCTTCGCCCCAGCACAGCGCTGTCCTGGTGTACCCTTTACCCACTCACTTTGCATGAGATAAAATGTGCGCCTGTGTGCATGCATTCATACATGTCATTTTGTGTGTGTGTGTGTGTGTTTGCTGCCTGCCAGCTGCCAGTGTGTAGCACTCGGCCCGGCACAGGCGAAGCCTAATTACAGATGCACGGCTACAGATTTAGCCAGCATGCTAACCATAACGGAGGAGGCGGCAGGGATGGGATCGCTTGGAAAAGTCACGGCTGGACGGACGCTTCACATGAGCGGACCACAGGGACAAGGGTTGGGGTGGGGTTGGGTGGGGGAGGTACACTATTTCAGGATCTACTGCTCTCATTATTTATTGCAGTAGGCGTCTTGGCAAAGGGGAGGCAACCTACAATTGACTATGTGCATTGGAGCGAAGGGGCAGAAATTGGGCAACCCCACCCCACCCAAAACCTCTCACCCCAACAGCCCTCGGTTTTATGTGATTTTGTGTGTGTTGCCTCTCCTTTACTTCGCATAAGTCACAGGCATCGTCGGAATGGGTGTTGATGGGTGCCGCCAAATATATGAGCATCTTCTTTAGTGACTGTTTATCATTAATTTCAACAAATTATGAACCAAAAACACGAGGCAGTTAAAAAATGTGTTTGCTCATACAATATACCTCTGACCAGACATGCTCTTCCACAGCATGTCTTTTTCCTGGTTCTCTCCCTCAGCCCCAACCAGTCCCAGCAGAAGACTGCCCCTCCCTGAGCCTGGTTTTGCTGGAGGTTTCTTCCTGTTAAAAGGGAGTTTTTCCTTCCCACTATCGCCAAGTGCTTGCTCACAGGGGGTCGTTTTGACTGTTGGGGTTTTTCCGTAATTATTGTATGGCCTTGCCTTACAATATAAAGCGCCTTGGGGCAGCTGTTTGTTGTGATTTGGCGCTATATAAATAAAATTGATTTGATTTGATTTGATTTTGATTTGTCTGGATTGCCAGGAAGGTACAGCTATGAGCGATTGAGGTTATGCTGGACCCCGACTTCAGCAGGCGATTTTGTGGAGTTGTCAGTTGTATCTGTACTGTTACGGTAAAGAAAGGGCTGCTGGGTTATGTTTTGACCCTCAGTGATGGTCATGTATGCTGGGTAAAAGCTTGAGCTTCCTCCGCAGGATGGTTGGGCTTGTCCTCAGAGACATGGTGAGGAGCTCCGGCAGCAGAAAGGAGGTCAAGATCCAGCCACTGCTCCTTTGAGTTAAGTCCGTAGAAATGATTCAAGCATCAGATCAGGGTGTCTCCAAGTAGGTGGAGACTCCTGTGTAGATGTAGAACATTCTGGAGTGATTATGCATCCCATTTAGCCTGGTAGTGCCTTAGGATCATCAAGATGAAAAACATGATTGACTCTGTAATAAATAAAACCAGGGAAACCCCATGCTAGACATGAACTCAGACTGAGGTAACACTGTGCCAAATGTGGAGGAGGCCCATTTAATAAGAAAAAAAAGTGGAATTCTTTTCTCCCGCCTAAATCCCAGCATCTTCTGAAGTTGTGGTGGGGTAGAAGCATTTGGCCACTAAGATGGTTTCTGGGTTTTCAGAATTATCATATGAAAAATGACAATGGCACTCAAACCACCGTACATTGGTATTAAGAAGAAAATGAGGTGCCATGGTTCAGGTATACAAATGCCTTCATGGCCTGAACAGTGTGGATTCAAGTGGGAATAAGCAAGATTTGTGCAAGCCCTGTGTGGCAAGAAGTGCAGCTGAGCCAATCAGAAGTAATTTCTTCACGTGGCAAGTGCTAAATATGTGGAACAGATGACTGGCAGAGCTATTGAACAGTTGAGGCAAAGGCAGTAGCAGCTGATGAATTTTACATGAGACAGTCATTAAAAACAAAACAAAGCACAAATCCTCATTTTACTGCTGCACTGCTTCACCTCAGGGAGCTTTGGTGGCTCAGAATCTAAGTTCAGTGTTCAGGATTACAAGTGAGGTACATGGTCAAAGATGGGTGTTCAGGAACAAAGACCATTGAAGATCTAGGCCAGAATTAGGATTAAACATGAGTGTTCATGATCCCATCATTTTCTGCCCACAGGTGGGCTTTGATCCAGATCCAGATCATGATTATGATAATGACAAAAATGTTTTCAAGCAGGAGTGGTCCACTACAGTGGACTAATATGTAATTGGAATTTCATTTGAACTTAATTTAAGACTGTGGGGCCTTGGCAGAAGTATGAACTCTACTTGGGGGTTTCTACTTTTGCATGTGAGCACAGGATTCAAACAAATGCAGCTTATTACTGCATCCAACATGCAGAAAATCTGAGCTATACCCCCTACAAGCTGTTCAATAAATCACATAAAACGTGCACATAATAGTGCTGGTGCTTTATGCATGTTCCCACGCACTTTCTCTCTTTGGTACGCACCAGCATTGCCTATAGTGAAGTTATAAAACACTTGTCTGAAACAATGTAACACCCAGTGTGAGCAGGGTGACACAGAAAGCACGGCTACTTCCACTCATTACTGATTCTTCTCGTGTCTGGCATATACTAAGTGAGATGGAAAGTTTTCCAGGTTGTCGAGCAAAAACTCTGCAATGTATGTGTGTGTGTAAGCCTGAGCAAGTGAGCATGTATGCCTATGAATAACTCTGTGCACGTGTGTGTGTGTGTGTGTGTGTGTGTGTGTGTGTGTGTGTGTGTGTGTGTGTGTGTGTGTGTGTGTGTGTGTGTGTGTGTGTGTGTGTGTGTGTGTGTGTGTGTGTGTGTGTGTGTGTGTGTGTGTGTGTGTGTGTGTGTGTGTAAGGGACAGTTTGTTAGACCAGGAAAGGTTGGCAGTTAAACTCTGAGTTCACCCACAACTCTACCACTTCCACCCACAGTGTCCTCCATACAGCTGCTCTCACTGAGCCAAACTCACACTTCATCCTCATCCCTGTCTCTTTTTCTCTCTATGCCTTTCTATACCCATCATCCATCCATCCATCCATCCATCCATCCATCCATCCATCCATCCATCCATCCATCCATCCATCCATCCATCCATCCATCCATCCATCCATCCATCTATCTGACCATTATTACCTGTTGCCACATCATTAAGTCTTAACTCTCTTCACTGTGGTAAACATGCTTTACACTATTTCAGTGTCAAGCAGCAGTTACAATCAGATGTATAAGTATTTGCATACTAATTTGTTGTTGTTGTCTTTAGTTTACCATGACGATATATTGGCATTCTAATCAAATAATGAATGTGAAGATCTGGGGAAAGCAATACGTCGTCAATCACGATAATCAAATCAAATTGTTTCTTGAAGCGAGTATTGTGATTCCATGAAATATCTACGACGACATGGAAGGGATAATGACTGCCTGATGAACAATCATAAATGATTTATGATTTTATCAAGTATTACAATTCATACTTTTGAGTCATTTTTCTCTGCCATCTTCAAATACATAGATGATAAAAAAAATTTATACATTCACGACAGGTTATTTTCTACATAATTAACTTGATGATGTAAATACAGTATGTACTGCAATACGTATCGATTATATGCAATTATGTATTGCAATATGCACTGAATCATGACAGGTGTATCGTGATATGTACAAGTATATTCTTACTGTGGAGCTAGTGTACCAGTACCCTTCTAATACACTCAACAAAAATATAAACGCAACACTTTTGGTTTTGCTTCCCATTTTGTATGAGATGAACTCAAAGATCTAAAACTTTTTCCACATACACAATATCACCATTTCCCTCAAATATTGTTCACAAACCAGTCTAAATCTGTGATAGTGAGCACTTCTCCTTTGCTGAGATAATCCATCCCACCTCACAGGTGTGCCATATCAAGATGCTGATTAGACACCATGATTAGTGCACAGGTGTGCCTTAGACTGTCCACAGTAAAAGGCCACTCTGAAAGGTGCAGTTTTGTTTTATTGGGGGGGGATACCAGTCAGTATCTGGTGTGACCACTATTTGTCTCATGCAGTGCAACACAGCTCCTTCGCATAGAGTTAATCAGGTTGTCAATTGTGGCCTGTGGAATGTTGGTCCACTCCTCTTCAATGGCTGTGCGAAGTTGCTGGATATTGGCAGGAACTGGTACACGCTGTCGTATACGCCGGTCCAGAGCATCCCAAACATGCTCAATGGGTGACATGTCCGGTGAGTATGCCGGCCATGCAAGAACTGGGACATTTTCAGCTTCCAAGAATTGTGTACAGATCCTTGCAACATGGGGCCGTGCATTATCCTGCTGCAACATGAGGTGATGTTCTTGGATGTATGGCACAACAATGGGCCTCAGGATCTCATCACGGTATCTCTGTGCATTCAAAATGCCATCAATAAAATGCACCTGTGTTCTTCGTCCATAACAGACGCCTGCCCATACCATAACCCCACCGCCACCATGGGCCACTCGATCCACAACAATGACATCAGAAAACCGCTCACCCACACGATGCCACACATGCTGTCTGCCATCTGCCCTGGACAGTGTGAACCGGGATTCATCCGTGAAGAGAACACCTCTCCAACGTGCCAAACGCCAGCGAATGTGAGCATTTGCCCACTCAAGTCGGTTACGACGACGAACTGGAGTCAGGTCGAGACCCCGATGAGGACGACGAGCATGCAGATGAGCTTCCCTGAGACGGTTTCTGACAGTTTGTGCAGAAATTCTTTGGTTATGCAAACCGATTGTTTCAGCAGCTGTCCGAGTGGCTGGTCTCAGACAATCTTGGAGGTGAACATGCTGGATGTGGAGGTCCTGGGCTGGTGTGGTTACACGTGGTCTGCGGTTGTGAGGCTGGTTGGATGTACTGCCAAATTCTCTGGAACGCCTTTGGAGACGGCTTATGGTAGAGAAATGAACATTCAATACACGAGCAACAGCTCTGGTTGACATTCCTGCTGTCAGCATGCCAATTGCACGCTCCCTCAAATCTTGCGACATCTGTGGCATTGTGCTGTGTGATAAAACTGCACCTTTCAGAGTGGCCTTTTATTGTGGGCAGTCTAAGGAACACCTGTGCACTAATCATGGTGTCTAATCAGCATCTTGATATGGCACACCTGTGAGGTGGGATGGATTATCTCAGCAAAGAAGTGCTCACTATCACAGATTTAGACTGGTTTGTGAACAATATTTGAGGGAAATGGTGATATTGTGTATGTGGAAAAAGTTTTAGATATTTGAGTTCATCTCATACAAAATGGGAGCAAAACCAAAAGTGTTGTGTTTATATTTTTGTTGAGTGTACATACAGTGCATTGGGAAAGTATTTACAGCGCTTCACTTTTTTCCACATTTTGTTTTATGTTACAGCAATGTTCATATTTCTCCTCAAAATTGTAATCACAACCAATATGAAAAAATAAAATAAAATTCTTTGTAAATTTATTAAAAATAAACTAAGAAATCACTTGTACATAAATATTCACACCCTTTGCTTAGTACTTTGTTGATGCACATTTTCTAGCAATTACAGCTTCAAGTCTTCTTGAATATGATGCCACAAGCTTGGTGCACTTATCTTTGGGCAGTTTGGTCCATTCCTCTTTGCAGCACCTCTCAAGCTACAGCACGCTGGATGGGGAGCGTCTGTGCACAGCCATTTTCAGATCTCTCCAGAGATGTTCAATCAGATTCAGGTCTGGACTCTGGCTGGGCCACTCAAGGACATTCAGAGTTGTCCTGAAGACACTCCTTTAATATCTTAGCTCTGTGCTTAGGGTCATTGTCCTGCTGAAAGATGAACCGTCGGCCCAGTCTGAGGTCAAGAGCGCTCTGGAGCAGGTTTTCATCCAGGATGTCTCTGTACATTGCTGCATTCATCTTTCCCTCAATCCTGACTGGTCTCCCAGTTCCTGCTTCTGAAAAACATCCCCACAGCATGATGCTGCCACCACCATGCTTCACTGTAGGGATGGTGCCTGGTTTCCTCCAAACATGTCTCCTGGCATTTACACCAAAGAGTTCAAGCTTTGTTTCATCAGACCAGAGAATTTGTTTCTGATGGTCTGAGAGTCCTTCAGGTGCTTTCTGGCAAACTCCAGGTGGGCTGCCATGTGCCTTTTACTAAGGAGTGGCTTCCGTCAGGCCTGATTGGTGGATTGCTGCTGGAAGGTTCTCCTCTCTCCACAGAGGAATGCTGGAGCTCTCAAAGAGTGACCATCAGGTTCCTGGTCACCTCCCTGACTAAGACCCTTCTCCCCCGATTGCTCAGTTTAGATGGGCGGCCAGCTGTCGGAAGAGTCCTGGTTGAGCTGAACTTCTTCCATTTATGGATGATGGAGGCCACTGTGGTGATTGGAACCTTCAAAGCAGCAGAACTGTTTCTGTACCCTTCCCCAGATTTGTGCCTCGAGACAATCCTGTCTCAGAGGTCTACAGACAATTCCTTTGACTTCACGCTTGATTTGTGCTCTGACATGCACTGTCAACTGTGGGACCTTATATGTAGACAGGTCTGTGCCTTTCCAAATCATGTCAAATCAACTGACTTTACCCCAGGTGGACTCCAATTAAGATGTAGAAACATCTCAAGGGTGATCAGTGGAAACAGGATGCACCTGAGCTAAATTTTGAGCTTCATGGCCAAGACTGTGAATACTTGCATACATGTTATTTCTTAGTTTTTTATTTTTAATAAATTTGCAAAAAAATCTACCCCCCCCCCCCCCACACACACACAAAAACTTTTTTTCACACTGTCATTATGGGGTTTTGTGTGTGGAATTTGAGGGAAAACATGAATTTTGTCCATTTTGGAATAAGGCTGTCTTCTTCTTTTTTCGGCTGCCCCTGTTAGGGGTCGCCACAGCAGATTAATCAATCCCATCTCACCCTGTCCTCCGAATCTTCCTCTCTTACACCAACCACCTGTATATCCTCCCTCAGCACATCCATAAACCTCCTCTTTGGCCTCCCTCTTCTCCTCCTGCCTGGTGGCTCCATCCTCAGCATCCTTCTCCCTATATACCCTGGGTCCCTCTTCTGCACATGTCCAAACCATTTCAGTCTCACCTCTCTGGCTTTGGCTCCAAACCGTCCCACCTGGGCTGCCCTGTAACATAACAAAATGCTGAAAAAGTGCAGCGCTGTGAATACTTTCCAGATGCACGGTAGAGTACACACAAACACACACATACATCATTAGTTCTGGCAGATCCTAGTGAGATCCAATGTACCTCCATTGTTTGTCCATTTGGGCATTTTTTAACATAATAATCTGTGTTTTTTTTTTGTTTTTTTGCATTTAGGTTTGAATGATGTTGAGAGTGGGATATGTCTGGGCATGTTTGGACATGCTTATGTAAAGTAGTCCAAAGTGTTTTGTATTCCTTAATGACTGACGTAATGAAGTCCAAGACATACATTTAGTGACTTGGAAAAGTTCATGTATCCATAGCTCGACTGCAAAGAAAACTGGCTGTAAAAGTGATGATTTGCATTAAAAACAATATTTTTTTGTTTAGTTTGTCCAGTTAATTATGGGCTCTGAAAATTGAGACATTATACATACAATTGGCTGGAATTTCTAAATGATTAAAGCATTATTTTGATAACCCCTTGACTTGAAGTCTACACTTCAAACATGTATTGATTGTTTCATTTCATCACCATTGTGGTGGTGTACAGAGGTAAAATTACAATAACTGTGTCACTGTCCAAACCTGACTATAAATCACATACAAACAAACTCATTCAGCACTGTCTGAGTTTATTGGTGGCTTCCCTCACTAGGCTCCTTATTCATACTTAATTCAGACTGAACATACAGTACAATACTGTTTGTATTTCTTAAAACAAGATTTAATCGATTCCCAAGTTCAGTGTCAAATTACAAAAAGTATTTGTGATTCATAATTGCCGCACATCTTTTTTCTTTTGTACCAATTTCATGGTAGGTTTTCCATAAAATATGCAATGTTAATATTTATATAACAAGTTATCTGTGTGCTTGTGCAGTAGTGCAGGAACGTGTATATGAATCAAAGATATAAATGTATTCAGAGAATAGCTGAGTAGGCAGCAGCAGCAGATGAAAAAATATTTCTTTGTAGGTGTACTGTTCAGTACATGACAACACACAGACAGTTGCCAGTTATCACTCAGTCAAAAAAATATTTGTAAAAATTTGATTACATGTTACCAACAGTGGCCTTAGTGGCTCACCAGGACCCTAAGACTGGCAACATAACTTAATAAATTACATGCAAACAAAAAGCCTGCTTTACACGTGTCTGCTTGAACAAGTATAGACACATCCCAAAGTACTATCATTCCGATTTCAATAAATATATAAAAGAATAACTGCAAATTATGTTCAAAGATTTCAACTTTGCCAAAAATAAGGGACTGACTGGTCCTCAGATGTATCTATGAGAGCTGAATATACAGTAGTTTTTACAGCGTTACTGAGAGATATTTTATGGAGCCACTCATTCGCTGATTCAAAATCCATCGAACAAGCTGCCAAACAATTCACCAAGGCTGCCTTGACTGTCAAACCTCCAGTTAAGCTAAAATGACTAATACAGAGATAAGTCATTGTTGAAGGTGTCATTATGAGTCTAAAACCTGTGACTTCAACATCATTGCAGAAAGAATACATCGTTATTCTACACAGAGGACACAATGGCATGGAAGCATCAAAGTGAAGAGCAAACAGTGTTGTGTTCTGATCTGCAGAAATCAACTATATAAAAGGGATTTAACAAACTGTCAGATGAAGTTTGGGATGGTGTGCTGGTGCACTGTGTCACTGCTTCCACCACATTGTGCAGCTGTCCTGGGTCCTATTTGGCAACCACCTAAAAGACAACCAGTCCATCCCCATCTCATGAAACTAACCATCTACCTTCTGCTGCCAAATGAGACATGGGTATCTCCTTGGACTTTTCCAGTTGCTGGGGTCCTTATTACTGATGCATCTTCTCATGTGCGGAAAACCATGCCACATGGCTATAGTGTTGTAGCTGTTGTTTCCTCACATCAAAAGTGGTGTGCCTCTTCCATAAGACAAAACAGTCATTCCAGCGGTACCCAAGAATGGTCACCATTGTAGTAGGTCTGGGTCTCATACCTATACAGTATGACAGGACGTGCCAGGACCCTAATGTCATGGACCACAATTTTCCTACAAAGATATTGGCATTGCCAAATGCAAACCTTTAGAACAAAAGATTTTTAACTCCCGGGTGTTAATATTCCTCTATGATGTAAAGTCTGTATGGTCCCAGTTTTTGTATAAACGACTGTACATTTGCTTACGGCCTCATGGTCTCCTTGCACGGTGGCTCCGAAAGACGAGCATGAGCTCTGAAGATCCGAAATTATGCTCTGGTGTCCTTCATTTATTCATTAGATCATTTTTTTCTGCTCTTTAAATGTAAGAAGGCTCTGCACTTCAGACAGACCCTTAAATGTAGCCAAAGGTTCCGCAATTAACCACAAATGATGTTAATTACACATTCAGAAGTTTGTACAACTATTATATGTCATGGTCTGGCCCTCTTGGGGCCAGCTGTTATGATTTTGGACCTTTTTTCCATGTTCTGAGCCTCTATGCCATGTCTTATTATCATTGTCATGTTCAGGTTATGTTTGCTTTTGTTTCATTTATTCTCTGTGTATCTTTTCTTTGCCACATATTTTGTTTTGCTTTATTGTTTATTATTTGCTTTCACTCTTGGTCCCTTAGTTACTTTAGTCTTAGTTTCATTGTTTATCACATTTATTATATTATGCTTTAGTCACAGGGTTTTGTTATTATTTATCGTCAGTGTTTTTTATCTGATTATGTTCCATTTGTTATGTATTGCAATTTCTGTTTATCAGTAATGATTTTCATCATGAGTTATTCTGTTATGTTTTTCCTATCACTTTGTTACTTTCCATACTTTAGCCTTTGTCAAGTTCTGTTCTAGTTTTGTTCAGCCAGTTTGTGTTTTCATTGTTTTATATTTAGCTTTCATCTGTATATGTTTTCTGTTATACTTTTATCGGGTTTTGATTTCTGTTGATTAGTCTGTTCCTGTTTGATTCCGCTTTTGTATTGATTTTCTGATGAGTTCTAGTTGCTCTTGTATTTATGCTCATGTTTGATTTTGGTTCCTGTTGTATTTCATTCTGACCCTGATTTCCATTTTACTCTGTTCTGCTTTTGCTGTTTGTTTCTGTTCACTCACACTCTTGCACCTGCTCCCGTGTCTTTGTCTATTACATCACGCCACTTTGCTCACTCCCTTCCTCACATTTTTGCCCTGTCTTACTCTTTAGCCAGAAGCCACACCCCTTCTAGATTGTTCCTCACGTGCACCTCGTTTACACCACCTGTCCCTCACTTCTCCCTAATTAGTCCACCAGTATTTAAACTCCACAGTCCTTCACTTCTTTGCCAGATTGTAGTCTTTGTACTCTTTCCAGCACCCCTCACAGTCCTGTTTTTGTCTTGCCGTGTTCTGAACTTTGCTCTGTACCTCGACCATGCCTTTTGCTTCATCCCGGATGTCTGAGTTTGCTCGTGCCTCTGAACCCTGCTCGTTTGTGACTGCATCTCAGCCTGATCCTGCTTGTACCTCTGCCACGCTGACTGATTACATGTGTACCGAAACCAAGCCTGGAATAAAGACCATGATTTCTCCCACACCAAAGCCTTGTCTGGGGGTTTGCATTACGGGTCCAGACGCTCCTGGTGACGGGCTCCCTCCCGTCCTGACATTATATCATTTTCTCAAATCTTCCATGCATTTCCTCCATTAAAGAGGTATTCATTGTTTTAAACTGGCCCAATAAAAATGTGAAGTTGTGGGGAAAAAAATGTAAATTTATTTATTTTGTAACTATTATTTTAATTCATTCATATGGAAATAACAGATATTATAACTGACAACATATATTGTTGCTTTTCAAAATTGAATACGTGCAATGGTGGAAGATTAAGTTTAATTCTTTTTGGGTGGGGGGGGCAAAGTGAATGTAAACCTGTGTCTGCAGCTGTCCTGTATGTTAAATGATTTTTCTGTTAAAAAAAACTGCTTTATTTGCAGGAGGCTTAGTATACTACACCATTTGGTACTGTTGTTATGGAAACGTGCCCTTGTGGCCACTGGTGGCCTGTTACCTACCTTTAGTGGTCAGAAAACAGCCAGTCTTTTATAAATAGTAATAAGTTGCCTCAGGAACAACATAAATCTTGGAAGACCAGGTATAATGAGTATCTTATAGGACTTGAAGTCCATTGGTGTCTGTGGTCATCACTGGATTCCATAGCATGAAGCAGGTGATGCATCCTGTACCCCCTCCTGAGAAGACATAGGTTACTTCTCCAGCCAAGGCAATAACATTTAGATCTGGGTGGACTGAGACAATGCAGATTAAAGCCACCTTGACACTTGCATGAATTTGATCCCCGCACACAATCTTGCATGCCAGTGAGTAAACATGTCGTAAACTGTGCGAGGCTGTGTGCCAGTGTGCAAAGAAAGTTTGCTAGGCATAAATTGAACTAGTCGTACACATTGTGCAACCTATTTGAAAAATGGGAAAAAAGGCTTTCACGAGAGTTGACCAGAAAGAACAAGAACACCAACGCCTTCCACAGGGTCGAGATCAAGATATGTGTCAAAATCATCAAAAAGCCTTTATTGTAATTTAAGTGTATTTCATATGGATGAAGACTCAGTTTGAGGGCTTAAATATGTCTGTCTTTATTGTTGCTGTAACAACGATCCATTAGAAGTTTGTACAAATAGTGTAGATGAGTCAGCGATGAAAACGAAAAAGTCACCGAAGGGAACAGGGGAGTTGACTCACACAACAACAGCTCATACTCGAGACCCGCTAACTACTTGTTAACTGAGCCAGAAGTCACTGAGTGTTGTGATCATCAGTCGTTCATTGACAAAAAGAGGAACTTTTGCTTTTCTTCTTGCTTTCTTCTTTGCCTACGACTCCTGAAACTCAATCTGCTGAGGTACTCTAGTTTCTGTGTTCCCATCAAGTTTGTAATAAATGTCCAGGAAATAGCGGCCTCCTGAAGCTGCCAAACAAAATTGACAAAATTGGCTCTTTTTGGACATGGCAAAAACAATTGTGGTGATAGCGGCAGGTGCCAGTTTTGGTGTGTCCCCTTAAACCAATTTCCATCATTTAAAAATAGGTTTCCTTCTTGCTCGTACGGGTTCACACTTGTACCCACACACATGCATCCACATCGAAGCTGATTGAAGCTTCACGCTTCACATTATGGTTTATATACGTATATATATAAAATGTAGATTCTTCAACTTAGAAAATTCTCTCATGCAAACAATCCATGCTATGGTTTGGCCAGTCTAAAATAAATAGACTTCTTTTGAGAGAAGATGTATAATTTTAAATTAATTGCCAATTAGTGGTTGACATTATTAACTAAACTGGTGGTTTTGCATTTTGTATTTCAACTCCGTGCTTGTCAGTTCTGATGTATGTTGCTGAACTATAAATTGAAGTGAGGAGGGCAGAAATAGGAAAGGCGGATGTTTGAAACATATTTTATTCTTATCTTCTGCTGCACATTTAATTCACCAAGGTGCATTAGTGACAGACAGTAACCATTAAAATAATATATCACTCGCTCATCTTCAACCACTCACTCCAATTAAGGGATCACTGGGGTGCTGGAGCCTATCCCAACAGTCGTAAGGCGTGAGGTGGGGTACACCCTGGACATGTCGTAGGGCCATTTTTATAATAATAAGAATATTATTATTATTATAACACAGACAAACACAGGTGTTCATTTTAGTTAAAGTTTAGTGAATGGAGCGATACTGGAGGAGATCTGTGTCAAATCCTAAAGTAGGTTTTACAAACACAGTACTTACAGAGACAATCTTGTTCCATTTCTTGCTTTCTAATAAGGCTGTGCGGAGCTACTAAATGAAAAACACGTACATTAAAACTCACATACAGACATAATACTGATGCCAGTAAGTTGCAGATAATGAACACAAGTTTTAAGGCCAAACCGCACCTTGAAAGGGACGCCTACCACTGGTTTGAGCCGTGCCATGTCAGCAGCACAGCAGCATTGGAAATGAGGAGTGGGTGGGTGGGTGACCCAATGACCTATCAACATCTCGCTCACGGTCCAGCCGCTCGCCATCCACATCGCCCTCCACTCGGCTCCAGTTCAATCGATCGGCCTCGTTTTCACATGTACAGACGGAACACCAACTGTTTTACAGTTGTGTTGCAAGATGTGTGTGAACTGGGGGGAGGTGGAGAGGAAACTGCATCGCAGATGGTTGTTGTGTTTCTTGAACGCTCAACAGTTTGAACACCTTCTGGGCTTGTTATCAGAATTACATGGCAGTTTGAGAAGCGATGCGAGCTTATGGCTCGTTAGAGTATATTATATTTAACCTGATGGATAACGGAGCCGGTGGTGTCTAAGATGCATTTAAAAGGTGGAAAAAATTTAATATTTACAGATCTGTCTTAATTTTACAACATGAGTACTGAGGACTATTTAATTTTACAAATGTGTCAATATTCAAATGAGCAAGATTTCTGATTACGCTTGTTGTTTAAACAGAGATTTCTGGTATGGAATTAAAAATCAAATGTTTCAGCCACTTTGATAGTGTTTCAAGAAAGTAAATAACTAAATGCGCTCAGTAGAGTAAAATCTACTCTCTGTCAGTCTACGCTGCCAAGGCTCAACAGTCTTAATTCAAATTAAACCCGAACCAAATTTTCATCCTTTATGAATTTTCATCTTTACTCTAGTTGACCACCCCTGTCTGAAAAGACAAGTTTGCCCCCCAGATCGGAATCATTGCGGAGCACTAGACCAAAGTACAACTCCGAGTCAGCAATCACATAATCCTGAAGAATCACTTTTAGTCCTGACTGTGATCTTGATTCCAGTTACTCATATTTGTTTCACATTGCAACCCTGTGATCCTCATCTTTGTTCGTGATCACTCATACTTGATGCTGATCTTTGATGTTGATAAATCTTTGTGGTCATGCTCCTGACCTTGCATCCTGATCATTGAACTTTGATCTTGATGAGTGACATTTTACCCTGACCAGAGTTCTTCGATCCTGATCTTTGATCTTAATAATGTGTTTCTGATCATGTTCCCCACCTTTGATCCTGACCATTGAAGTTTGATCTTGATCACTGACATTTTAATCATAAAATGGTTCTTTGAGCCGAGTTGCTCTTTTTTTTAAATCATGTTCCTCTAATTGGATCCTGATCAGTAAATTTTGATCTTGATCTCTGATGGTTGAATGAGAACACCGACCTTTGATCCAGCTTATTTTTCTGTGATCCTGCTCTTTGATCCTCATCACTCCTTTTTTAAAAATCTCATTTTGGGTGGAGAAGTTATTTACTCTTTGAGTAACATTTGGCTGCAAAGTTAGACTGAGCCAGGTGTTTAGATGTGATGATGATGATGATGATGCATCAAGCAGAGCAACAGAGTTCAAACCTCAGCAGCAGATAAAACTCTGTGCCTGAGCGCTAAGAATATTGTCATTTAACCCTCAAGCGGCCGAGTGGGTTCACTGATGAACCCGGGCATCTTTTTTGTGCACCATTTTTCTAATTTTAATTGGAAAAAGTTTCCTACCTTGAATTTGTCAATCTATTTGTCCTGCATTTGTTCATAGAATTGGAAAGGATCAACTCCATGTGGCAAGAATAATCCAAACTTGTGTGGGGTCATTTATGATCCCGTGAAGATCTATGAGATTTTTGACATTATAGCTTCACATGGTGTTGTAATTTGCCAACTCTAATCATTATATTTTATTGTTTTGCAGAGAAGCCAACAGATCGAGAATAGCTAAATTTACAGCTAAGCATTGAGACTGATCCTTGATGCCCAGAGTGAGGATGAAAAAGATTATGGACAAATACATTCGAGAGTGAAATAAATATGAAAAACCCTAAAACAATCATTTATATAGAAGTATTCCAATATAAATTCTTAAATATTATAGGATATATATTATAGTATATTAGTCGCTAAAATAGCTTGGTCGCTTGAGGGTTAAAAAGCTACAGAACTGTACAACATACATTGTTAAACTTAATGAAATGTGGCTTGATAAAAGGTAGTGCAGAGAACACATTGTAACTACGCTCAAAATTCATTCGTTCCAGAGTTTGGTTAATTACGTGAGACTGGCTCGGAACCAGGAAACACATTCTGTCAGAAACTGTACAAAGAAGAAGCAACTAGAGACTCGTAAGAAACCTAAATCAACAGTACTGTGCTCATCTGATCAAAGCTGATCTCCAGAACTGGAAGATGCTTAAAGGAGAGGACATGAGGCATCACAGAAAAGGACAAAAAGGAGTAAATGGCAAAACTGAGGCTAATTTGCCTCAATTCAGATGACGGACTGTTTCAAGTTTAGCGCACATAAACAATCAAATGTATATGTGCGGTTGCTTTAATTCTGATGTGTGCCATTATTACGTTCAACTAGTAATAATTGTGGATTTATTGTATTTTTGTCTGAGGTAATTGGGTGTGATAATTTTGTTGCACTTGTAATGACAATAAATCATCATTCATTTCATTTCAAAGGTGGTGACAGCTGTATTTACTACTGCTGCTCTAAACTGAAGGGAAAGTGAGGTAGTCTGAACACAGTGGACCATTTCTTAATGATTTCTGATGCATTGTTGAAGATAAATCATGCATGTGCACTTGGGGTGTTTCCAACTTGTTGTTTCTATTTGCGCATGTAATCTGAGCGTACAACAGGATGCAAAGGAGTTGCATTATTTCCTTGAGGGTAACATAAAATAAACACATCACAGTGTCATCTGTTATCTCCTTTAACAGATGGAGTGTGCGGTAACCTGGTGCACTGCTACTGAGAGAGACTCGATCAAGAGGTTTTCTGACCAGTTAACAGATGTGCGCCAGAGGCAGGCAGCCACCAAAGCTCCCTGAGGTGAAGTCGCAAGGTGAAGTTTTGCATTTTTTCATGTTTGCATTTATTCATTTAGTGGTTGTTTTCTATTCAGTTTCATAATGTGTACGTGTAGTAAACCAGGGATGCTGAAAGTCAGACAGATTTGGGGGTGCAGACAGAAAGCCTCTGCTATGTCATATTAAATGCATGAAAATAATTGCTTTATTTATTAGAAATTAAAGTTTTTTCTTGCAGCTACAGCCCTTTGCCTATAGGGTGTAAAATACAATGGATGGAACCATAAGGAAATGTCTGAAACAGGAGATGTGTTTTCTCATAGCCGGCCTATGAACATGCTCAGTTGTGTGGCAAAGTTCATGCATAACGAAGCACAACGTGCATTTAAATTCATTTTGCACTTGCAGCCATCAACATGCGCAAAATCCTCACTTACATCACGTTACCGCCAGCTATCAGTTGTACATTTACTATCAGTAAGTCACCTGAAAAACTATCGCCACTCCAACATGCAAACATGCAAAAGTTTGAATTGGCCACACAATTTAGCACTCGTTATCTGGGATTTTAATAAATCAGTCCCTGAGACTTTAAAAAGTTATGCAAAACATGAAATGCCTACAACACTGAGAGTTGTCTAATGAGCTTCTATCAATGTTGAGCCATTTTTATTGAACATTTTTTGCACTTTTGTCCATGCACTTTATTGGTTTACACATTTTCTTTGTGCCGGCTTTGGTCATTGCTGGTGTATTGTGTGGGGAGAACTAGTTGTAATCATCTTACCTCCTTGGGCATCAGCCTTTGGCCGACGGCACAAAAGGTCACACTGGGACCACTGTGGGCCTCGCTCTACCCCATTAAATACTGCGCACACAGAAGCACACACACACGCACGTGCAATAAGATACCATACTATCTAGCTCTTAAATGATGACTTTTGTATAGATTTTGACAGGTAATTTACAGTCATCTTGTACGTGCAGTCAAACATTAAAAAATAAAAAATTAAACTGATAATGTATCCAGACAACTCTGTCTGCACTGCATGAGACAACTTCTTTTCTGTTCTGGACTACGGTCCTCTCTCCAGACTGTTTTAGCATCTGGAAGTTGATTTTGAAACCAAAATGTACAAAACTCACAGGGATTCAGCAAAAAGATGTAAGAAGAAGAAATCACACGTCGGTCCTGAGTCCCAGTGGTGCCAATGCTTGTGCTTGTAGCATGAATCAGATGAGAGGTTTTGATTCCCCCTGAATGGGGCACCAATCCAACGCAGGTTACCTCGCCAGCCAAGACTGGAACTGATTGACAGCTTGATGCACTACAATAGCATGAAAAAAGATTCTTTCATGCATTCCAGTTGTAGGCTCCTTTACGGTGTCAAATCTCACGCGTAATCACGTTCTCGCTGGGGAGGCTTAGATTTCGTTGTCAGTGTAAACAAGCAGTGCAACAAGCAACTTGTTTGCAACATTGCATCGTTATGGAGGTGAGTTCAACCAAAATATGTATTTCGGTGTTTAAGATAATCATGAGTCTTTAATGTGAGTTTTATTAAAAAAAAAAAAAAAAGAGTGTTGTTGTTTGGGTTGCGTGTCACGAACCGGTATCCTTAAGAAATTATTCAATCCACCAACATCAACAGCCTTTGCTTAACGATTCCCTTATCAGTCCTTCAGAGTGGTCGTTGTTTTTGGGGGTGTTTGTCAGGAAAATGATCATTTCTCTACATTGATTACAGACCCTGCAGCGGGTCTATATAATCAACCATTTCTGCAGCGCGGCTTTGCTTTGAACCTTGAACCAGTGAAGCAGTGCTTCGATCTTCAATCTGCTGCTTCGTTGGTTCTTTGTTTTATTTCGCTTTATCTTAATTTTTCCCCGCTAAAACCCTAAAGAGCGTATGTCTGTGAGTAATATTTACCTTTTTATGTTAAACTGACCTGTTATAGTCTTCTGAAACAGTTGATAGATGTATTTTATAACTTAAAAATGGGGCTGATGCTAACGCATTAGCATGTCTATGGCATTTTCAATGTTAAAGTTAGCATTAAGCTGAGCCATTATCAAGCCTCCCTCCTCAGTGTGCAAAGGATTCTGGGATACTCTAAAAATGGTTGTCAGCAGTTTAGCAAATATGTTAACTGTACACAACGTACTACTAAGTATATCTCATTCATATGATGTGCTGACATTGTCTGTTAAAACAAAGCAACAACAGCATCATAATGTAGGAAGAGGATGAACTGTTCTGGATTCTAAACAGTTTTTGCACTCTTAGGAGCCTTAGAAAGAGGATGAATATGTAGAATATGTTGAGATATGGTATGAAGGTATTGATGATGGCAGTCCTGAGGATATGCGATGAAGCAGGTGGCTTCACGATATACTCAGAGTAAATCAGAAACATACAGTCTGGGTATGTGGGCTAGATCTTCCTCTCGGTACTACCTCACAGCATTCACACTACATTTAGATGTGTGATAGGCCTCCTCATCTCATCAGCAGCATCATTGTTGGTGATGAAGCCATCTGTGTTTCTCTGCCTTCCCTAAACTTTAACAGTGTAATAAATGATTGGGTGAAAGCGTGATTATTGTTGTACGAATGACCAATGACAGCAGAGAACTCAAATTAATCAACTAAAGAATTACTCAGACACAAAGTGTAACGGCGCGCAACTCGCTGTTAAACCTTCAGGTTTTCTGTTTGCAAATACTGTACGCTAGTGTTGAAAGGCAAAATTCAGACAGACAAATGGAGTGGGTTTCTGCCTCAACTTTATCTAAATTCTGGGTCTGTTAGTGAAGCTTAGGGCTAGCATCCGGCCATCACTTTAATATTTTCTCTGCTTTCCTGTTGCTTAATGCTGATTAATTTTACTTTAGGTGTAGTTTTTCTGACTGACTAGTTCTGCTTTTTTGTCTTTGTCTGAGGGGCGGATGATCTCATGACGCCATGTGCTGGACTTGACGACTGCATAATTTCTGAAAAGGACGTGGAATGTAGAACGGACTCTGCTGCAGGAACAGGCTCACTAAATGGCATGATAGATGACCCCTGCCTGTGGACTCGACATCTGCATGGAATTCTCATCAAATTAATCTTTTGTTGTGTTATGTTCTGTTTTGAAAAACTTTGCAAAATCTTGTTACTGTTAGAATGGCCTAATAATTTTTTCACCCCTTTGAGTCTGGTCTGCTTGAAGTTTCTTCCTCAATATCATCAGAGAGACTTTTTCCTTACCACTGTCACCTGTGTGCTTTCTCTAAAGGTTGGTAAGGTTAGACCTTATTTGTGTGAAGTGTCTTGAGACAGCTTTGTTGTGATTTGGCGCTGTATATACTAAATAAATTTAAATGACAGATGCCAGCTGACATCAAATGTATTTATGGGACCAGAGGACCCAAACATTGCCTCCCACCTTAGCATGCTGTTGTTGCACAAGGATAGTCAGACAAAGGAACACAACACTAGATATAGCCACATTGTTATTCATGTCGGCACCAATGATATTAGGATGAGACAGAGGTTACAAAAATAGAGGACCCGTGACCTCACCAGAAAGATGCGCCAGCATCAATTAATACTCTCTAGTCCCCTACCCTCTCGTGGAAATGATGAGGCATTTAGCAGGCTGACATTGTTGAATAGGTGGCTGGTGCAGTTATGTAGATAGCAAGGCTTTAGTTTTATTGATAACTGGCCCTCTTTCTGGGGTCGCCGTGGCTTGCTGATGCCGGACGACCTTCACCCTACTGAGGAAGGTGCCACCAGCCTATCTGTGAACATAGAGTTCTACAGGGAGGGTAACATTAGGACTTTACAGCAGGCCACACAGCAGGTGATCAGAGAACCTGCAAGGCCTACTATTAATGTGGGTGTGGAATCAACTAGCCTAGCGAGGAAATTGCTCATGTGACACACCTTGAGGCAGCTTTGTGCTAATTTGGTGCTGTATAAATAAAATAAATTAAATTGAAATGAAATTGAAGATAGGACAAACCCCTTTAAATCCCCCACACTTCCCCAGAAGTAAATCAAACCAGGATTTTTTTTAGGTTTCTCAGATGACCCCAAAACACAATTAGATTGTTCCCAAAAATAAATGGTAGTTTTGCATTAGATATTAAAGATGACATCCATAATGACCACAAGAAATTCTTACCAAAATCTGTTATTTTTAATTCCACTGATTGTTGCTATTATACATTTTAGGAGCATTTTAATGAAAAATGGCTGTTTGCTGGCCATTTTCAGAGCCATTTCTCATTTGAAACTCAAGAATTAAATTACCAAGGTACAGATATGAGGTCTCTTAGATAATAAACCGACCCTTTTATTTTTTTTTTAACTATATGGATTTGAATGACATGCGATTACACCAATCATGCTTGAACCCTCGTGCGCATGCGTGAGTTTTTTCACGCGTGTCGGTGACGTCATTTCCCTGTGGGCAGGCCTTGAGTGAGATGTGGTCCCGCCCTCTCGGCTGAATTCCTTTGTTTCACACGCTGCTCGAGACGGCGCACGTTGCTTTATCAAAATTTTTTCTGGACCTGTGAGGAATATCCGAGTGGACACTATTCGAGAAATTAAGCTGGTTTTCTGTGAAAAGTTTAACGGCTGATGAGAGATTATGGGGTGTTTCTGTCGGTGTAAGGACTTCCCACGGAGCGGGACGTCGCGCAGCGCTCCCAGGCGACGTTGTCTGGCTGTTTCGAGCTGAAATCATCCTAATTTAAGGTTCTGTTGACCCAGGACGTCGTGAGAGAACAGAGAAGATTCAGAAGAGGCCGGCATGAGGAGTTTATGTGGACATTCCACTGTTAAAGGTCATTTTGTAATGAAAGAACGTGCGCGCAAATTCGCCGAGTCGTTTCCGTGACAACGACGCAAATCTGTGTGCGCCGCGACAGGAAAAACACCTCCGTGTTGAAGACCATTTGTAAAATTCAGGCGGCTTTTGATGGCTTTCAACAAGTGAGTAACTGAGAAATTGTTTAACAGCTTGGGCATGTTCCAACTTGCCCGTTAAGATTTCCAACAGAGGTGTTTTTCCTGCCGCGACCCCCCGCGGTCGGGTCCGGCCCGACATGCGACTCTGCCCGCACGTTCTTTCATTACAAAATGACCGTTAACAATGGAATGTCCGAATAAACTCCTCATGCCGACTTCTTCTGAAAGTTCTCTGTTCTCTGACGACTTACTGGGTCAACAGAGCCTGAAATGTGGAAGTTTTCAACTTGAAACGGCGAGACGCTGCCGCCTCGAAGCGCAGATCGCCGTCAGGCGCCGTGGACCGTCCTTAAAGCGACACTACCAGACCAAAATCTCTCATCAGCCGTTAAAATTTTTACCGAAAACCAGCTGAATTTATTGAATGGTGTCCACTCAGTTGTGCCTTACAGTTTTGAAAAAATTTTTATCAAACAAAGCAACAGTCTCTGAGCCATTCCTAAACAATGAAAAAAATCGACGAGCGTGTGGACGACTCCTCACTCAAAGACTGCCCACAGGCGAATGACGTAACCGACAGGCGTGAAAAAACTCTCGCATGCCCACGAGGGTTCAAGCATGTCTGATGTAATCACACGTGATTCAAATCCATATGGTTTTTGAAAAAATAATAAGGTCGGATACTTTTCTAATAGACCTCGTATATTTATTGTAACAAAATATTTTTCTCATGCAATACCTTTTAAATTAAGTATTTTATGTGTCATTGTAATGCATTTTACTAAAAAAAAAAAAAAAAAAAAAAAAACTATTTTGGCAGCTATTTTGAATTGCCATCTTGAATCTCTGCCTTGAGCCTGATTTTTTTTTTTTTTTTTTTTTTTTGGGGGGGGGGGGGTGTAACATCCTGGTTTGTGTCTTTGGGGCATCTAACAAACAAATTTTTTTTAGTGCTTTGGTTCAGTTCTGGGAGAAGGAGGAGCAACGTTGCTAGTCCTACTTCCCCTACTATTTCTCATCTCATTTTATAGCTCTATAGAGATGAATATGTCCACTCTGTGGAAGTGGTGGCATTTAAAGTACAGAAAAACCATAGAAGTTTTGGAAGCTGGGAGCTACGATTTCAGGGACAATTACATGGACGCAACTCAGCGTGTAACTGTAGCTCCATAAAAGTATGGCAGCCTCTGACTCTGCTGTCAGTTATACTACCCCAAATTACCATCACTTGAGCTTGTAGTAGCCACATTTATGATTTCTATGTCCATCTGACCTGTCACTCTGCAACTTATAAAGGTAGAAGTTTTGATAACACAAATATCAGAGAATATTGGTGAAAGAAACCAGCCCAGGAAGTACATTTATTTGTTTTCTTCATAATGAAATAATTAATAATATCACCCAAAAGTAACTTTTTATTAAGTATTTTTTTAGTTTTTGAAATATTCAAACCAGCTCATCTTACAACAACCATACAACACATTCAAAGTCTTCTAAATCAACTCTTTTCCCCAATCTGACGCTTGTTTTAAATTTGAACCGATCCTATTGACCATGATCGCCAAATGCACTGACATATTTGGTTTAATGATTAATTGAACAGGTGTGTCCAAATAGTTAAGACGGGTCAACTGGCCTTGTTTAGTTCCCTGAAGATGCACTGCAAAAACTGATATCTAAGAAAGTAAAAAAATAAAAATAAAACATAAAAAAGACTTGTTTATTTGTTGACTTAATTTTTGTCTAAATAGAAAAATAATCTTGGTAAGCAGTTTTTTTGCATAAGAAAAAATGTCTTATTTTGGGAAAATGTATCTCACTTTTTCTTAAGTTTTTCCAGCTAATATCAAGCTGTATTTAACCAGTAACAAGGAAAGGCAATCAATTTTAAATCGAAGTGGCTAAGGATACGTACATCCGTATCTTCTGCGGGACTGCTAATGGTACAGACCGAGGAGAATAAGTGAAGTACGCAACGCATCTGCACATGCGTGGGTCAAACGGGGGCAAAAATTCCAACTACCAAACTCACACCGCTCCTATTGAATTTCGTATACAGTAGCATTAGCAGACTGTGAAACAGGGATTGTTTCAGAAGCTTTAAACCTTAAGCGATGCATACAATAATGACTGTTGTGAAAGTGTAGGTACACGGACCCACAACAGGGGGCGCAATGAACGGACAATAGAGAAAGGTGAATAACAAGTTTTACTGTTGTGAACAGGGCACAACCAATACAACAATTAATACTTTGTAAGTCGAAATCTGCTGGTGTTGTGTGGGCAGGCTCGAAGGTAGGAGACGTCCGTCCCCGTCGAACCGGAACCACCCAGATTTCCTCTGCCACCGAAAACCAGGAGTACTGGAACCGCCAAGTCCCGAATTCCCAGGTGGCCACTGCCTTCGCTCGTCGGATCCGGTACTGCTGGCGGGAAAGAGCACAAACACACAGGTATGGGTGCGACAGCACCCAGTAGACGGAGAGGGGAGAAGCCGCCTCCACCTCTTGAAATAATGAAGCAGGAAGGTGAGTACTTATCCAAGCAAGGTGCTTTCTGTAATCAGCTGTCCTGAAATAGTTTAGCAAGGTTTATCAGAGTCCTCAAAATATATACTAGCAGAGTAGGTTACCTTAATCTCAAGGCGATATCTCGGCACTGAGGTGGAGACGCTGTCCTGCTGATATACTCCGTCCTGAGTGCAGTCAGCTGTGTCTAGTAATGGGTGACAGCTGTCAGCCTGACAGCCTTCGTCGGCGGCAGCGCCCTCTGGTGCCTGGAGCCCGCACTCCAGGCAGGGCGCCCTCTGGTGGTGGTGGGCCAGCAGTACCTCCTCTTCAGCGGCCCACACAACAGGACCCCCCCCCTCAACGGGCGCCTCCTGGCGCACGGCCGGGCTTGTCCGGATGGCGTCGGTAGAAGTCGGCCAGGAGGGCCGGGTCCAGGATGAAGCCCTTCTTCACCCAGGAGCGCTCCTCGGGGCCGTACCCCTCCCAGTCCACCAGGTACTGAAAACCCCGGCCCATTCGACGGACATCAAGGAGCCGGCGCACGGTCCAAGCCGGTTCCCCGTCGATGATCCGGGCAGGAGGTGGTGCCGGACCCGGGGTGCAGAGGGGTGAGGTGTGATGGGGCTTTATCCGGGAGACGTGGAATACTGGGTGGATCCGCAGTGAGGCCGGAAGCTGAAGCCTCACTGCGGCGGGATTGATGACTTTGACAACCTTGAAGGGACCGATGTACCGTTCTTGGAGCTTGGGGGAGTCCACTTGAAGGGGAATGTCCTTGGTGGACAACCACACTGCCTGCCCAGGACGGTACGTGGGGGCCGGGGCCCGCCGCCGGTCTGCATGTTTCTTCGCCCTCGTCCGGGCCTTCAACAAAGCAGAGCGGGCAGCACGCCACACCCGACGGCACTTCCGTAGGTGGGCCTGGACCGAGGGCACACCGACCTCTCCCTCGACCACCGGAAACAAGGGGGGCTGATACCCCAAGCACACCTCAAACGGGGAGAGGCCGGTGGCTGATGACACTTGGCTGTTGTGGGCGTACTCGATCCAGGCCAGGTGGGTACTCCAGGCCGTCGGGTGCGCGGCTGTCACACAGCGTAGTGTCTGCTCCAGTTCTTGGTTGGCCCGCTCTGCTTGCCCGTTGGTCTGGGGGTGGTACCCGGACGAAAGGCTGACCGAGGCCCCCAGTTCCCGGCAGAAGCTCCTCCAGACATGTGAGGTGAACTGGGGACCGCGATCGGAGACGATGTCTGATGGTATGCCATGCAGACGGACGACGTGGTGGACCAGGAGGTCCGCTGTCTCCTGGGCCGTAGGGAGCTTCGGGAGGGCCACGAAGTGGGCCGCCTTGGAGAAACGGTCCACTATCGTGAAGACGACGGTTTTTCCCTGGGACGGCGGGAGACCCGTGACGAAGTCCAGGCCGATGTGGGACCAGGGGCGATGAGGCACGGGCAGTGGCTGTAGCTGCCCTGAGGTCTTCTGATGATTGGCCTTGCCCCTGGCACAGGTGGTACAAGCCTGGACGTAGTCCCGGACGTCGGTCTCCAGGGATGCCCACCAGAAGCGTTGCCGGACGACTGCCACGGTCCTTCGCACCCCTGGGTGACAGGAGAGCTTAGAACCGTGACAGAAGTCTAGGACTGCGGCCCTGGCCTCTGGTGGGACGTATAGTTTGTTCTTTGGTCCGTTTCCGGGGTCCGGGACACGGGTCAGGGCCTCCCGGACGGTCTTCTCCACGTCCCAGGTGAGGGCGGCCACGATAGCGGACTCCGGGATGATGGGATCCGGGGGATCCGACGGTTCCGTTCTGACCTCCTCTTCGTGCACCCGGGACAATGCATCCGATCGCTGGTTCTTGGTCCCGGGGCGGTAGGTAATCCGGAAGTCAAAACGGCCAAAGAACAATGACCAGCGGGCTTGCCTGGGGTTCAGACGCTTAGCGGTCCTGATGTACTCCAGGTTCCGATGGTCAGTGAAAACCGTGAATGGCACGGCTGTTCCCTCCAACAGATGTCTCCACTCTTCGAGGGCCTCTTTCACAGCAAGGAGTTCCCGATTGCCGACGTCATAATTCCGTTCAGCGGGGGTCAACCTGCGAGAAAAATAGGCACACGGGTGAAGGACCTTATCGGTCTTCCCGCTCTGGGAGAGCACCGCTCCTATCCCTGAGTCCGAGGCATCCACTTCAACCACTAACTGGCGGCTAGGATCGGGCTGCACCAGAACTGGTGCAGACGAGAAGCGCCGTTTCAACTCCTTGAACGCGGCCTCGCACCGGTCCGACCAGGTGAAGGGAACTTTTGGAGAGGTCAGGGCTGTCAGGGGGCTAACTACCTGACTGTAGCCCTTGATGAACCTCCTGTAGAAATTAGCGAAGCCGAGGAACTGTTGCAGCTTCCTACGGCTAGTGGGTTGGGGCCAATCTCTCACCGCCGCAACCTTGGCCGGATCCGGGGCGACGGAGTCAGAGGAGATGATAAACCCCAGGAAGGACAAAGAAGTGCGGTGGAACTCACACTTCTCGCCCTTCACAAACAGACGGTTCTCCAACAACCGCTGCAGGACCTGACGGACATGCCGGACATGAGTCTCAGGATCCGGGGAAAAGATGAGTATATCGTCTAGATATACGAAGACAAACCGGTGCAGGAAGTCCCGCAAGACATCGTTTACCAACGCTTGGAAGGTCGCGGGAGCATTAGTGAGACCGAACGGCATGACCAGGTACTCAAAATGACCTAAGGGGGTGTTGAATGCCGTCTTCCATTCGTCTCCCTTCCGAATCCGAACCAAATGATACGCATTCCTAAGATCCAGCTTGGTGAACATTTTGGCTCCATGCAGGGGGGTGAACACCGAATCCAACAAGGGCAACGGGTATCGATTGCGAACCGTGATCTCGTTCAACCCCCTATAATCAATGCATGGACGAAGTCCGCCATCCTTTTTACCCACAAAAAAGAAACCTGCGCCCATCGGTGAGGTGGAATTCCGGATCAACCCGGCAGCTAAAGAGTCCCGGATGTAGGTCTCCATGGATTCGCGTTCCGGCCGTGAGAGGTTGTACAGCCTACTGGACGGAAACTCACTGCCTGGAACCAAATCAATGGCACAATCATACGGGCGGTGGGGAGGTAGCGTGAGGGCCAGATCCTTGCTGAACACGTCAGCGAGGTCATGGTACTCCGCTGGCACCGCCTTCAGATTGGGCAGGACTCGGACCTCCTCCTTAGCTTGGGAGCCAGGAGGAACCGAGGAACCGAGACACTCCCGATGGCAGGTTTCGCTCCACTGTACCACTACCCCGGACGGCCAATCAATCCGGGGATTGTGCTTTAGCATCCAGGGAAAACCCAAAACCACACGGGAGGTGGCCTGAGTCACGAAGAACTCGATCACCTCCCGGTGGTTGCCTGACACCACCAGAGTTACTGGAGGTGTCTTGTGCGTGATTGGTGGGAGTAGGGAGCCATCTAGTGCCCGAACCTGCACAGGCGAGGTAAGAGCCACCAGAGGGAGCCCTATCTCCCTGGCCCATCTGCTGTCAAGCAGATTCCCCTCAGAGCCCGTGTCCACCAGTGCTGGGGCTTTCAGGGTTGAATCCTCATATAGGATCGTGACTGGGAGTCGTGTAGCAATGTGGGTGTGTCCCACGTGCATGTTTTGGCCCACCCCTGGCCCAGTCTCTAGGGGCGGGCGTTGGAGTTTAACCGCTCGGGGCAATCGTTTGCCATATGCTCACTCGAGCCACAAACATAACAAGCTCCGTGGGCCCGCCTCCTTTGTGCTTCAGGTGCCCTAAATGTTGCCCTGCTCGTGTCCATAGCTTCGTCAGCAGGGGGAGCCGTAAGCGCACGGAGCGCCGGAACAGAGGAGCGTGGGGACGGCGGAACTCGATTGGACCCGGAAGGGAGAGGGACGACCCGTGCCTGGCCACGCCCTTCGCCTCGCTCCCGGCGACGTTCCTCTAACCGGTTGTCAAGCCGTATGACCAGATCAATGAGCCCGTCTAAATCCCGCGGTTCGTCTTTAGCCACCAGGTGCTCTTTTAGGACCAGAGACAATCCATTTACAAAGGCAGCGCGGAGGGCAGTGCTATTCCAGCCGGATCTCGCTGCCGCGATGCGGAAGGCGACTGCATAGGCAGCTGCGCTCCGACGTCCCTGTCGTATGGACAGTAATGCGGTTGAAGCGGACTCTCCTCTGTTGGGATGATCGAACACCGTTCTGAGCTCCCGTACAAACCCGTCGTATGACTGAAGGAGCCGTGAGCTCTGTTCCCAGAGCGCTGTAGCCCAAGCGCGTGCCTCCCCGCGAAGCAGATTTATCACATAAGCTACCCTGCTAGCATCAGCTGCGTACATCACGGGACGCTGAGCGAAGACGAGCGAACATTGCATAAGGAAGTCCGCGCACGTCTCCACACAGCCGTCGTACGGTTCTGGAGGGCTTATGTATGCTTCAGGGGACGGAGGAAGGGGCCGTTGAACAACCAGTGGAACGTCATTCTCACACGCAGGGTCCTCGGGAGGGAGAGCCGCAGCGGCGCCCGGAGGGCGCGCTTCCATTTGTGCGGCGAGAGCCTCCACCCTGCGGTTTAGGAGAACGTGCTGCTCGGTCATAAAATCGATCCGAGTGGTGAAAGCGGTGAGGATCCGCTGCAACTCACCGATTACCCCTCCCGAAGCCGCCGCTGCGCCCTGTTCTTCCATTGGCCGTTCAACAGCCGGTTGACGCCCCTCGGGATCCATGACGCTGGCCGAGATATCCTGTTGTGAAAGTGTAGGTACACGGACCCACAACAGGGGGCGCAATGAACGGACAATAGAGAAAGGTGAATAACAAGTTTTACTGTTGTGAACAGGGCACAACCAATACAACAATTAATACTTTGTAAGTCGAAATCTGCTGGTGTTGTGTGGGCAGGCTCGAAGGTAGGAGACGTCCGTCCCCGTCGAACCGGAACCACCCAGATTTCCTCTGCCACCGAAAACCAGGAGTACTGGAACCGCCAAGTCCCGAATTCCCAGGTGGCCACTGCCTTCGCTCGTCGGATCCGGTACTGCTGGCGGGAAAGAGCACAAACACACAGGTATGGGTGCGACAGCACCCAGTAGACGGAGAGGGGAGAAGCCGCCTCCACCTCTTGAAATAATGAAGCAGGAAGGTGAGTACTTATCCAAGCAAGGTGCTTTCTGTAATCAGCTGTCCTGAAATAGTTTAGCAAGGTTTATCAGAGTCCTCAAAATATATACTAGCAGAGTAGGTTACCTTAATCTCAAGGCGATATCTCGGCACTGAGGTGGAGACGCTGTCCTGCTGATATACTCCGTCCTGAGTGCAGTCAGCTGTGTCTAGTAATGGGTGACAGCTGTCAGCCTGACAGCCTTCGTCGGCGGCAGCGCCCTCTGGTGCCTGGAGCCCGCACTCCAGGCAGGGCGCCCTCTGGTGGTGGTGGGCCAGCAGTACCTCCTCTTCAGCGGCCCACACAACAATGACAGGCGCACACGGGTATGGACATATTTGTGCATTCTGATTGGGCAGTAAGACATGACGTCACAGGGGAATACCCTCCATATCTTGAGAACGGTCTCTGTAGATACAGGTCCGTATCCGTAGCCATGGCCATTTTAAATCATCCAAGCAAAGGAACAAGATTGTTTTCCTTATTTTAAGACAGAGGCTAATCTTAAAATAAGAATTCTGTCGAGTTTTAAGGCACATTTTGATTATTGAGTGCCTAGACATTTTGCTAGTTTTGAGAATTCTAACCAAGTAAATTTTTCTTACCCCACTGGCAGATTTTTTTTGCTTAAGAAAAGACAATTTGGCAAAATTTTGGATTATTTTGCTTATTTTGAGAGGGACCGTTTTTGTAGTGTGTTTTGTTCTTCATCCAGAAAAGCTTCATCAGTTCTGAACAGGCATGCCTAATGAAGTGGTCAGTGAGTCTGTAAATGCTTCAACATTTGCATGTACATAAACAGGTCAGAATGGGCTTTTTATGTGTCCAACAAAAACCCCTGCAGACATTATAAATGACTTGAAACTGAGATAACCGCCTGTTTCCTAGACGTTCTGAACAGCCATTGTGAAATTTTGTGTGTGTGTGTGTTTGTGCATGCGTGCATTTTTAGTTCAGTGGAAAAGGCTAAAAGTTTTTGGGGCAGTCTTGTCAGGCCGTCACAAGGTGGGTCTCCCAGCATCATGTCTGAGTCACACACTGATGACAGTGATGAGAAGGATGTGTATGTGATGACCCCTTTAGATAAGAACATGCGTGTGTATGTGTTTCTGCAAGATATTATTGTTTGCTTCCTCACACTTGAGGAATGTCAAGATGTGTATCAGCTATATTCTGGTCTTGCAAACCTCACCAAACTCTTTCACCGGCCATTTTGTCGATCACAGTTTACTGTATGTATATATCACCAAATGATGTCATATAACTTTAAATATTTTTAAACATGTTTTTTAGTGGGGCGGCTAGCAAAATAATTGTTCATTTTGTGATATAAGCATGGAATCTGGCACACATATCCTAAATTAACTAAAGTATATTTTCAGATCCATCCTGGAGCTAACCTCTAATGAGCTACAGGGGTCAATAAAAAATTACACAGGGCTCAAAATGGAAAAAAGCTTCATTCATGTTGAAAACTATACCACATTATTTGTCTGAGCATAACAATTCCAAAAAGGTATAGTTTGGACTATCTATGAATGAATGTTCTGGAGTTATGGGGTAAAAACTTCAAAAATGGATCAGTTTCAGTTTGTACAGGGGTCAAAAGTTCCTCCAGTTTCGGTAAAAAGTGATGCAAATTATTGGTTGAAATAAAAGGATTAATAAATGGAATAGTTTTGACTGTGTTGAATGCTTGGTCTCCAAAGTAAAGGTCAAAAAAGGTTGACGTCCATTGGATTCTATGACGTATGACATATGTTACCCCGTAACATAACTAAGCATGACAGATGGTGCAAACTATTCCTTTTAAAAATACTTATTAACTCAACCAATAATTTGCATAATTTTTTACCAAAGTTGGAGCAAATTTAACTTTTGACCCCTGTACAAACTGAAACTGACCTTTGTCGCCATTTTTTGCTGTTTTTACTTCATAACTCCATGGAATTCAATCATCAAAAGTCCAAACTATACCTTTTTGGAATCGTTATGATCAGGCAAATAATGTGGTATAGTTTCAACACAATTGGAGCATTTTTAAATTTGGACCCCTGTGTAATTCTTTATTGACCTGTAGCTCATTAGAGGTCAGGTCCAGGATGGCTCCATATCTGAAAATAAACATTAGTGCCAAATTCCATGTTTTTATCGCAAAATGAACATTTTTTTGGACATTTTAGCTAACTTTCACCACTATTTAAGGTATTCATTGCTGAGGGGTTTGCAGCATCCCTGTGTTCTAATTCCAGCCTGTGCGAGTGTGCAACCTTTGCTGCATGTCTTTCCTTGTTTCCTGTGTCTCTTAAATTGGAATAAAGGTTGAAAACTGCCCCCCATACCTCTCCCCCTAAAAATTCACATTTTTCACCATAACTCTGAACCAGAGTGTTAGAATGATTTCACATTCTTATGACTCCACAGACACAACCATCTGTTGATCCATACTTAAGATAATAATGGCATTATCAAATCACATCATGTGACTATATGGCTGTTAACCCTCAAGCAACTGATTGGGGTCATTTATCACCCCAGGTGTATAGTTTTGTGCACCATTTTTCTAATTTTAATTAGAAAAAGCTTCCTACCATGAATTTGTCAGTCCATTTGTCCTGCATTTATTCATAGAACTTTGCAAGGATCAGCCGATCTGTTTGGCAAGTATCATCCAAACTTGCGCGGGGTCACTTATGACCCCAGGAAGATCTGAGGCTTTTAACATTATAGCTTCAAATGGTGTTGGAATTTGCCAACTCACATCATTATATTTTACTGTTTTGCAGCGAAGCATGCCACCAACAGACCTCAAATAGCAAGATTTACAACTGCACAAGCATTGAGACTGATTCTTGATTCCCAGGGTGAGGATGAAAATCATTCATTATTGTCACAAAAGACAACAGATGGGTTCATTGAGATTTGTGTTAAAGTATTGGCATATTTGTTAGTCACTGGTTCTTCCATATTTGGTGCTATAATTATCCTACCATATTAGTCACTGAAATAACTTGGTCGCTTGAGGGTTAAAACACACATTTTCCGCAATAACTTTGAAACAGACAGCTACAAGGATGACTTAAATTCACATGAATCTGTAAAGACACAACCATCTGCTGTATATGTGGCATAATGATGACATCACCAAATTACATCATGTGACCAAATAATTCTTTAAAAAAAACATGCATTTTCTGCAATAACTGTGAAGCAAAGAGAGCTAGAAGGATGACTTCGAATGCATATGAATCTATAAATGCAATAACATCTGCTGATCTATGTGTGGTGTCATAATGACATCACCAAAAATTATATATTTTTTTTAATTTTATCACATTTTCTGCAATAGGGAGGTGGCCAAGTGGTTAACTATGTATGTTAACGGCAGAAAGTTCAAAGTTCAAGGCCACCCCTGCCCATTCTCTATGTAATCAGGAAGGGCATCTGGTGTAAAACGTGCCAAATCAACATGCAGATCCACCTCAGATGTACTGTGGTGACTAGAGGTGGGCTGATCGATCCTAATGTCGATAATATCGATACCAACGCTGGTATTGATATTGAACGATCCTCGTGTAAAAAGATCGATACTCAAGCTTTTTTTTCCTCTCCCGCATGCATTGACTGGTGCGCACGCAGATTCATCAAAGTCTTCTCTCTGTGTGTAAGAGCAGCGGTGCACTGTGTCACACAACACGGAGCAGCACACCCTCCCCCCTCTGGTCTTTTGTTGCTGCGCAGTCACATGGCTCAGCGGCGCCAGCCAATTTTGTTGTGGTGTGTTAATTTTGTTGTATTGTGGTTTGTTAGCCCTCTACCTCAGGAGATTTTGTTTTAAGTTGTGTTGAGTGATATTTTTTAAACAAAAATGTTGATTGTGATAATAAAGTATTTTGTTGTCATGTACAATATTTGGTGAAATTCTATCCTAGGTCTTTTGGATTCTTTAGATCTGTGAAGCTTAAATATGAAAAAGTATCGGTATCGGTATCAATATCGACGATACTGGGCCTGTATTTACTTGGTATCGGATCAATACCAAAATTCCCGGTATCGCTCACCTCTAGTGGTGACCCCAAGTGAAAAAACAAGGGAGAAGCTGAGGGAGCTTACTTTTAACTTTACTGCAATAACTGTGAAACAAAGAGTTAGACGGATGATATCAAGTGCATATGAATCGGCAAACATGCTGCCATATTCTAATTTGTATGTGATGTTGTGATGATGTCATTTATATGCTGCCATATCATATGACAGTATATGAGCCAAAAAAACATATTTTTCTAAGTAACCCTGAAATGAGAAGGGCTAGTATATTCTAATGTATACGTGATGTCATCATATGACATGATCATGTCTTTAGTGACCAGTAAGACTTATCGGTATGATCACGAAATGTACAAGTCTGTTTATAAAATTAGTTTTCCTAGCATCACAGTTCATTTCATTTCATTTTGATTTGTTGTCATCAGCTCATTAATAACTTTCTGTCACTGTTCCTGTTTGTAATATTTGCTAACATGTTGGTGGGGAGACAGCAAAGGGCGAGAAAATGAATTCTCTGAATGCATGTCTTATTTTTATGTCTGATCAATAATAAAACACCCTATAGAGTGATTAAAATGTGCTTTGATGTGTCATTAAGTAGCACTGTGTGTGTGTGTTACAATCAAACCAACAAAAACAGGCTCCAGTCTCTGACCATCTCTGTTCCATGACTATAGATTGAAACTGAAAGTTGCCACCAAAAGATCTCTAAAACAGCCACTTAGCATCTAAATCCTGCGTATAGCGAGGGAGTGCACACGCACACACTCAGACAGGTGTATCCTCATACATAGAGCCAATACTCTCACATACACTCACCCGGGATCAGTTTTCCTTTGCTCTTTCCATGTCCTCATCCCTCTGTTGAACCCTCCCATGCTCATGCGTTTCCTGTCCACCTGGGAAGCAGAAGCCGAGCCTGGCGGTACTGACCTCACCCTCAGACCCCCGGAGACACTGACCATTACTGTTCTTCTGCCTGTCTCACAGTCGAGCTAGTTACCGTCTCTTGATTGTCTGCTAAGACTAAAATAGTAACTACTCACCTCTGGTCCTCTCCCTGTTAGCTTTCACACGTTCCCTCGCCACCGCAGCTGTCATTCTCTTTGCACGAGGATCAGTAGACTGCTTTGGCACATAATAATATGTAATAAAAACTTCAAACAGGAACAAGAGAGCTTAATGGCACTCGGTTTTAAGAAGATGATACCATCGACTCACATAAATGTTTCTGTAAATGTAATTTCCACAAATATTTTTAATTGATTTTCTTGTGAGATTCTACAACAAGAACAAGGAAAGGAATGGTGCCGGTGTGAGCTTGTGGAAAATTGCCTCCACCAGTAAGTGTAGGGGTTTGGACAGCAAAAATATAGACGAGTGGGTGAGTGAGTTAATCCATCTTAGCCAGTATAATTAATGCGGGCAAAGTCTGTAGCAGCCAGTCACTTCCAAGACTTCTGTAGGCCTTGCAACATATTTTCATGATGCCTTTTGTGCGATATGATACTAAAGGTTAAGCGTAATCTTTCATGCATATTCACGCCAGTGGCTGCCACACACACACACACACACACACACACACACACACACACACACACACACACACACACACACACACACACACACACACACACACACACACGTCTTCTGTGTAAGAGCTGGTTTGGTGTAAGAATAACGATGATAATAAGTAAAAGACAACTTATCACTTTTTTCTTAGCTGATCCGCCGTCTTGTTGTTGATGATGTCATCATCACCTGGCAAAGAAATTCATGGCTCATATACAAATTCAACAAAAAATACATACAAGTTTTTGTGCATTACTTTTTCCCACCACCAACAAAGTTTTCGCCCCTGTTTGTCTGGTTGGTTGTTTGTTTGTGAACAGCCTGGAGCCCACAATTTTTAATATATCCTTATAAAATTTTTACTGAAGACTTGTTTCCTGATTGGGAAGAACTGATTAAATTTTCAAGGTCAAAGGGCAGAGTCAGGGAAAATCTTGGAAAATTGGAAAAATCCCTATCTTTACCATTGGAATGAATTTGCAAAAATTCATAATTCTGTCAAAAAGATCTTTTTTTTTTTCATATTTGAGAGCATTATGTAGGATGGTACCCTTTATTAACTGATTCGATCCAGGTCTGATCCAGATTACAGATTTTGTTGCCATTTAAATTTAACATTGAAAATTGATTGTATAGTTTACATTATATCTTAATCAAATGTGCCTGAATCACTCTTATATTTTAAAGTGAGGTGCAGACTCACACTCACTATTGCCTGACAAAGTTTAATCCGGATCTGATCCAGATTGTGGATTTTGTGCACATTTGAATTAAATTTTGGAAAGCCCATTTGATGTACATTTTGCATTATATCTCAATCAAAAGGGCCTCAATCACTCTTTGTGACAGTGAGGTGCAAACTGGCACTCTCAATGAATAGACTAAGTTTGATGCGCATCTGATCCGTATTGTTGATTTTGTGGATATTTGCTTCTTTTTAATATTGAAAAGCCCTTTTGATCTGTTTTGTATTATGTTTTAGCTCATAAAAAGCCACTTCTTACAGGACTTTGACCTTGGACATTTCTTTCCAAGGCAGAAATTTATGGAATTGGAAACTAGTGTTGGCGATGGTTTGCACCCTATGAGTGTGGTGCTTTTAGTTTCTTATGTTTTACTACAACTGTTTTTTGTGAGATTTGACTGGGGCCCTGAGGCCCATTGGACCGGTGCTGATCCCTGGATGCCGCAGTGTGAGATGTATGACAGTTTGACTCCCACTGGATGGAACGCTGGTCCATCACAGGTTACTTCTCCAGCCAAAGCTGGTATCCATTTACAGCCGGGTGAAATGGGATGCTGCAAGTAAAGAGTCATGTACAAGAACACAGACAGGGAGTCTGAGACACACAGCTGGAATTGAATCTCGATCTGTGTTTTGGTAGTCCAGTTCCTATCCCACCTGCTCTGCAGCGAGCTCTACACTTTGTACCCCATTGCTGAAAACACTGAATCTTCACAAATGGCGTGCATGGTCGTGTAAAAACTTCCCCACCTATTTTTTTTCCTAGAAAACAACACGACATTTAACATATGCTGAAATAGTGCACAACTGCAATCAGCTGCACATCTTTGGCTGTGATACATTAACATGAGGTCATGACTGAGTGTAAGTGAAGCATGTGTCATCGCTGCACTGTTTGACGTGAGTGAACAGAGGGGTGAGGTTGTGAAGTGACTTCGGACAAAAACAGGGAGGAGTAAGCACAAAAAAGCAACTCCATTGTGTAGTCTGGAGAAAATGGTTTAACTGTCACTCTGTGGTTAAATCAGACAGACAATTCTTTTTTTCTGCATATAAATAGAATCCAATATCTTCTTGATGTTTAGACAAGCGCCCTCACTGAAAGAACTTTAAACAAGAATAGTTTTCAGTTCTAAAATGATACATTTTGGCTTTACATTCTGAAAGTAATTTTTGTTGTTGTTGTTGTTGTTTTTACAAGATAAACAGCAAAAAAAGTAGAATATTATTTTTAGCACTACAATCCACTGCTTTTAAAAAGTTGTTAAGAGTCAGGTGCATAAGTATTTGGACAGCCTGGAGCACGTACCTGGAATTAAACCCCAATCTATATATATATTGGTCGTTCATTTCCTATTCGACAGAGCGGTCTTCTCTGTAAACAATGTCCAAAATATATTCAGTGACTGAGAAATGTTCATGTTTCCATCCCATGACTTACATCATGAGCTCCATTTCAGCTCCATTGCAGGAGTGTGCAGAGGTTAAATTACTAAAAATGTGTCACTGTCCAAATATTTATGGGCCTGACTGTATATAAATTGGGGGGGGGGGGCATATCACACATGTGCACATAATGCTGCACTGTGTAATATTTTAGGAAACATGATAGCAAAGTAACTCATACCTTTGACCTTTTGATTACAAATGATTTGTTAAGACAAAAGGTGAGACTTTTGATTTACCAGTCAACTCACCCTCCTGTCCTCACCTATGGTCATGAAGTTTGGGTAATAACAGAAAGAATAAGGTCGCGGAAACAAGCGGTTGAAATGAGATTCCTCCATCTGGTATCTCCGCTTACAGTCCAGGATAGGGTAGTTTAAAACTTGGGACTCAGAGTAGAGTCGCTGCTTCTTTGCATCAAAAGCAGCCATCTGAAGTGGTTCAGGCATCTGGTGAGGATGCCCCAGTCATCTTTACAGAGTGGTCTTCCAGGCATGCCCAACTGGGAGGACGCCCTGGGGAAGACCCAGGACATGCTGGAGGGATTATATTTCTATGTCTTGGGTATGCGTCAGGATCCCCCAGAAAGAATTAGAGGGCTTGGTCAAGGATAGGGAACTATGCCATGGTGGGCACAGCTAACCGAAAAGTTAGCTTCGATAACCATTAAACCGTAAACTCAAAAGTTAACTCTTATAACGCTAAACTGATAAACCGCTAAAAAAAAATAGTGGAAGTTACTGCTAACAGCTAACTTTTAGTATTGACTCAATACACTGTTGGCTACTGATAAGCCAGTTTTGAGTTTAAGTGCCACAGGGGCTGCTGGGTAAATTAAAAAATGATCACAAACACAAAACAAACACATGAAAAATAAATAAATAAAAAATTGAAACCCCAAACACTGTCATCATCTTTATCAAAAACAGTAAATTGCAAATTAGAAGTCACAGTTTATCTGTATATTATATATTTATAAATCCTTAACAGAGCCACGGCTCACCCGTATTGCATTCACAAAAAAAAATGCAGGAAAAATAAATAAATAAAAATAATGACTTTTGAGCTGCTTACATACTGTTTTTGTCCACATTGTAACATCTTGTCTTCGTAGCAGGACTTGCGTGCTTTGACCTGTGAACCACAAGTGTTAGCTAGCTCTCTGTGTTCATAATCTGGAGCTAACATGTATGATTTTAGGATTTATAAACATTTTTGACTGTTAAATTTACCCACTTTACCAGCAAAAAAAAATGTTAGCGGACTGAAAGTTAGCAGAACTAAATTTAGCAGAAGCTAACTGGTCCGCTGATGGTTGTCAAAGTTAGCTGAAAAGCTAATCCGTGAATAAAAAATGTTAGCTTTGCTAATTAGCGGATTAGCAGAATTTTGCCCACTAGTGGAACTATGGGATGAGCTGCTTGGTCTACTGCCACTGCAACCCAGACCTGGATAAGCAGCAGAAAATGAATGAAGGCATGAAGGAATGAAATCCCACTGATTGCAAAGAAACCATTAGAACTGTGTTTTCAAACAATTTTTGACAACCTTGACTTTTGTCCTATCTGCTCAAGATGTTAATCATCTACAGACAGTCAGTGAAGGAATATTTGTCCTGACTTTAGTGAAAATCTGTTTGAGTTGTTTTGTACACAGACACACGAGTGATTACAATACCCCACACGACTGCTGGGACCAGTTTCATAAAGCAGTCTAATCCTTTAGTCTACTAAACTTACTTAGTTGACTAAGGTTTTGTTTGTTCTGTGAATTTGCAGTAAATCCCTAATCATATAAAATTTTACATTTACTGTAGGTTATATTTGCTTGTAGTCTTTGTTTGCAAGCACTTTTTTTCAATTTGCAAAATGTTTTTGATGCATCTACCTGTTGTTGAATTGACACAGATTTTTTGTGATTATTAGTGTTGTCTTACACTGAAAACAACAAAAAGGTACCCAGCGCAAATCTTTGGATCTCCACAAGCCACGTTCCTCCATGGGAAGTCAATTCTGAAAGAATGACAGTAGCAGCCCATCAGCTACCTGACCTCATATCATTTTAATGGTACCACTTAATGATTTTGCAATGATACTTTACATTTATTAACGGATGTCAGGGTGCTGCCATGAAAGGTGCAAAATTACACATCAGGAACAATGTGGGGATTAAGGACTCTGGACATTTTAGTGAGTTTCTTGTGTGACAAACCAGCTTTTCTAATCTTCAGGCCAAGACCTCCCCAAACATTTCGGATGGCATTGAAATACACAAAGGACATGTCTTGATTGTCTGAATAACTGACCTCACTTACACCGAGTCCACGACTGATGGATGATCGAAAAATGGCCTTTGCTCACTGTCACACTCGTTGTCTCTCACCAGCGTTGCAAGCTGGTCACAGTGGGATCTCCATAGTCGGAACAAAGATCTCTCCTGGTCGCCATCACTCTCCAACAGGTGTGCAAGTGTACTGAACTGTTTAAAACACTGGCAGCAGTTGTGCAACCAATTGAAAGATACATGGGTCTCACAATCAGTCTGGTTAACTCTCACAGGTCCCAACCCACTCCCAACTGATGCTATGGGTCGTAATAGACTCTTAATTGACTCTGCATGGGGTTGCATGACTGATTGCGAATGTTAACATATTTTTCGCTCGCACAATTCAATCACAAAACACACTTGGTGTAAATGCAAATAACAGATCAAAGTGGAGACCAGCTATGACCTGTGAGATTTGGCAACATGGCATGGTCTTGTAGGTCTTAGTCCAGTATAAACGAGGCATAACTGTCTAACAACTCAACAGGCTTTCTCACTGAAAAATAAAAATGTAATAAACACATACTAAAACACAGATAATGATTTAAGACTGTACCAAGAGAAACTCACTGGGGCCAAGTTCGAAACTGTGCCGCAGTTCATCATCCCCCTAAATCCTTCAGTATAAGCATCACACTTCAGTCCCCAATTTCCCCACCCCGCCTGAAAAATTGAATTGAACCAAAACTATTTATGCATTCTTTCCATATACTCACATGGCACATTACATTCTGCGTTGCAAATGGGGGTGCAGGTAATGAAGCTTATGCGGTGTGAAAAGGCCAATTACTCTAGTGTGTGGTGGCTGGGACTACAGTGTGCTTGGGCTCCCTCCAGGCTAAAGACAGAACTCAGTAAACACCTCATCAACTGATGACACATACACACAGAGCACCGATGATCCTCATGGTATGACTACTGTGAGACACCTACAGAAATACATGCTCTGGCAAACACAGGTGCACATATGTGTTATTAATTGACTAATCCATTAATCCTTACAGGCTTTGGTATATAAATGTCAACATAACTGTAAAAAATGCAAGCAAAAAATATTAAAATGTATACTGCAACAATGTGTGCAAACTGAAAAACACAGTTCCATCATCTGCATATAGAATGAGTTGAAAAATAGACGTGCTGCAAGGCAGACGTGCAGAAGATCCCTTCTTTAAAAAGTTTAAATTTTTTGCAGTTGCCCTCTGAAAGATTGCTGGGAAAAACTTTTTGTCACCCTGCAAGATGATTAGAGAGGGGGCACTGATTGGAGGGGCTGACAGGCAAGGAGACATACAGCAGGAGGCCACTCGTATCTGTAGTCACAGAGGGTCACGGTAGCGGAGGTGAAAATTAAAGCATGCAGGAGGTGTCTTGCACCTCGCCCACACCGGGCCCCCCTCCCTTGACCCCTATTGCTCAGTATGTGTGTATATGCATGTGTGTATTTTGAGGAACATGATGGATGAGGGACATCTTGGAGTGGTGGACACACACACACACACACACACACACACACACACACACACAGGTGAGTCACAGGTGTAACTGCTGTCACACACACTGCATATTTCAGGAGGGCAGAGGGGTGCGCCCTGTGCCTCCCTGCTCATCAGACAAATTATACTGATGTGTCATTGTGTGTGTCGCAGGGAGTGTGGAGTGGAATTAACCATTAAAAGTGAAACCTGTTGGTTGTGTTTAGAGAGCCTTGTGAAATTAGCTTTAATTATGTTTTCAGTCACTTTGGAGTTCATATTATGTCGATGGTGGTGACATTTAAGTGAAAAGTAGAAACAAATGATAAGTAGCCCTACGGACAGTTTCTTTTAATTATGTAAAAAATGCATAATTTGGTACCAGCTGATGCAGACCCAGTTTAATTCAGTTTATCACACAGCGTCTGATCACATGAAAGCCTGTCAAATCAAGTCTGGGAGCATGTATTGGTGTCATGCTTTACAGCATCCACAGCACCATGGAAGGCCTTGGGTCTTGAATAGCAACCACCCAGGTCCAACCGGTCCATCTTCTCTAAAATAACCACATCTATCTCCACAGCCAGGTGAAGGATGGAGGCACCTATGTCCTGGATCATACATACAGAGAGACGTCACATGGCCAAAGTGTTGAAGCTAACCCTCCCTCACAATGTAAGTGATACTCCTCATCTTATTCTTGTCTTGCTAATGCTTCCAATGTGTTGTGGAACTTTTTGTGTGAGTTTGCAGCAGACACCTTGTCAGTTTCATTGTTGCATGTGCTGTCGGATATATTCGCTTGTGTTCTGTGTTTCCGAGCATTTTCACAATTTGCAAAGTGTTTTTGATACCACTGCCTGTTTTAGAATCCATGCAGGTGTTTTTCATATTTGTGTTTTCTGCATTTCCTATTCCTGTCTTATTTGGAAGTGGTGTGGCCTCTCTCGGCCACCATAGAGGCCTTTAAATAGCAGTTAAACTACTGTATGCATGAAAATAAATCCTTTGATCATATCAAATGAGGGAAACTGGAACGAATTGCTAAACCTTAAAGCCAAGTCGTGTAACTCGTATGAGAACGTTTTTCATGTGGATATGAAATTGTCATTGAGAACATTTCATTCTTCCCTCTAGTTGTGTGTTCATTCACATCCTATCTTAACCTACGTGACTCAACATGGGTTTTTGTGGTTGTATAATCGGGATGCACCAGCACATAAACCATAATCGTCCCTTTCCATCCTCACAACATTAAAGGCCGCTCACTTTTTTTTTTTTTTTTTTTTTTTTTTTTTTTGGTACCGTGTAATAAAAGGGAACTTCCACTTTATGCCACACAACAGCTTATAACTTGTGTGCACAAATCACACAGCCTTCAAAAAACTGGCATTTCTTTATTTTACTCTCAAAGCTCACGGGAAAAAACTCCACAGGCATACGTGCCATATCAGGAGGAAGGGAAGCAGAGTTTGAGAGGGATGTGGAGCAGGAGGAAGAAAGGGATGGTGGAGAAAGACTGATAAAAAGAGAGACGGTGAAGGTCAGTGTTGGAGACCGAAGGAGTGACAGGAGACCTGTCTCTGAGAAACGCTCTGTATCCAAATAAAACAGCAAGAAGGGAGGGAGATCGCTTCCTCACCCGAGGAGACGAGGGTGGGGAGACTGTTCGACCAGCTGAGTGCACACACACACACACACACACACACACACGCACACACACAAGATTCCGTACAAACATCTCGGTCGTGCCGGGTGGTTAGGTGGGAGGATGGAAGGGAGAGGGCTACACCCTTGCGCCAAGCTTTGTTGTGTGACACACAGACAGCCCACCCCAGCATTCCCACCCCGACAGTATATTTGGCCTTGAATACAATTGCAGGTTTGTAAGTGACAAATCACAGTGGGGAGAGTAGGCGCACACTCAGCCTGAGACCAGGGCAGAATCCCAGAAGCTACAGCAGAGATGCTGTTTTGCAGAAATATTAAATATGAAGGAAATTTGTGTCGTGCAAATCTGACTGACATCGAGTGCACGGAGCGATGAGCAAGATAGTGCAGTATCTGGTTTGTAGTTGCTCTTTAACCCACCACTAAAAACTCAGCTACAAATATCCGATCACGTCAGGTTGCCTGACACAACAGCTGTGAAACAAGTCCATTTCTGACCACCAGATCCCAAGATCAGATCTCCCAAGAAAAATTGTGTTTGTTCCTCTTAAAGCTTATACAACAATCTTATAAGCAAACTCAAGCCAACATGCATCACCTCAATGCAGAATAAGTGCATTAATTACTTATTATTTTTTATTTCTTCTTCTATTTCCAGCTGCTCCCGTTAGCGTCGCCACAGCAGATCAGTTGTTTCCATCTCACCCTGTCCTCTGTATCTTCCGCTGTCACACCAACCACCTGCATGTCCTCCCTCAGCACATCCACAAACCTCCTCTTTGGCCTCCCTCTTCTCCTCCTGCCTGGTAGCTCCATCCTCAGCATCTCCCTATATACCCTGGGTTCCTCCTCTGCATATGTCCAAACCATCTCAATCTCGCCTCTCTGACTTTGTCTCAAAACCGTCCCACCTGAGCTGTCTCTCTGATATGTTCATTCCTAATCCTGTGCATTCTCATCACTCCCAAAGATAATGTTCAGCTCTGCCTCTTGTCTTTTTTTGGGCCACCATCTCTATGCCGTCCAACATAGCTGGTCTCACTACTGTCTTGTAGACTTTAGCCTCCACTCTTGCTGATATTCTTCGGTTACAAATCACTCCTGCCACCTTTCTCCACACACCCCACCTTGCCTGCACTCTCTTCTTGACCTCTCTACCACACTCTCCATTACTTTGGACAATCAACCCCAAATAACACTCATCTACTTTCACCACTTCTACTCCTTGTAAACACTATTCAGCCGTGCTCCCTCTCATTCATACCCATGCACTGAGTCTTGTTTCTACTGCTTTCATTCCCCTGCTCTCCAGAGCATATCTCCACATCTCCAGGCTAGTCTCAACCGGCTCTCGACTCTCACTACAGATCACAATGTCATCTGCAAACATCCTAGTCCATTGAGACTCCTGTCTGATCTCATCTGTCAAGTTGTCCATCATCATTGTGAACAAGAAAGGACTCAGAGATGATCCTTGATGTAATCCCACCTCCACCTTCAATGTAAATCTGTCATTGCTACTGCATATCTCACCGCTGTCGCACTATCCTTGTACATGCACCAGCCTCACAGTCTGCCACCCTTTGCCACTCCAAACTTCCTCATACTCACTCACTCACTCATCTGCAACCCCTTATCCATGTCAGGTCGTGGGGGAGCAACAGCTCCAGGGGAGCCTCAGACTTCCCTTTCCCGGGCCACATTGACCACCTCTGACTGGGGGATCCCAAGGCTTTCCCAGGCCAGTGTGGAGAAATAATACAGTTGTATACAAAGGTTTGGGCACCCCTGATGATTTCATGATTTCCCTTTATAAATCATTGGTTGTCTGGATCAGAAATTTCAGTTAAATATATCATATAGCAGATGAACACACTGATATTTGAGAAGTGAAATTAAGTTTCTAGTACTGTATTTACAGAAAGTGTGCAATAATTATTTAAACAAAATTAGGGAGGTGCATAAATTTGGGCACCCTTGTCATTTTATTGATTTGAATACATTTAGCACTAATTATTGGAACACAAAATTAGTTTGGTAAGCTCATTGACTCTTGACCTCCTTACACAGGTGAATCCAGTCATGAGAAAGGGTACAAAAAGCTGTCAGAGATTTCAGCTGTCAGTTTCCACTGTGAGAAACATAGTGAGGAAATGGAAGACCACAGGCATAGTACTAGTTAAGGCCCGAAGTGGCAGGCCAAGAAAAATCTCAGATAAGATGAAGCAAAGGATGGTGAAAACAGTCATAGTCAACCCACAGACCTGCTCCAAAGACCTACAACATGATCTTGCTGCAGATAGTGTCTCTGTGCATCGTTCAACTATACACCGCACTTTGCACAAAGAGATGCTGTATGATGCTGTAATGCAGAGGAAGCCTTTTCTGCGTACACGCCAGGAACAGAGTTGCTTGAGGTATGCTAAAGCACATTTGGACAAGTCAGCTTCATTTTGGAATAAGTGCTGTGACTGATGAAAGTAAAATTGAGTTATTTGGACATAACAAGGGGCAGTATGCATGGCTGAAAAAGAACACAGCATTGCAACACTTGCTACCTACAGTAAAATCTGGAGGTGTTTCCAACATGCTGTGGGACTGTGTGGCCTGTGCAGGTACTGGAATCTTGTTAAAGTTAAAGGTCACATGGATTCCAGTCAATATCAGCAGATTCTTGAGAACAGTGTTCATGAATCAGTGACAAGTTGCACTGTGACTGGATCTTTCAACAAGACAACGATCCTAACACTGCTCAAAATCTACACAGGCATTCATGCAGAGGAACAAGTATATAATGTTCTGGAATGGCCATCTCAGTCCCCAGACCTGAATATTATTGAAAATCTGTGGTGTGATTTTAAGCGGGCTGTCCATGCTCGGAAACCAACAAACCTGAGATGTTTTGTAACGAAGAATTGTCCAAAATACCTTCAACCAGAATCCAGACTTTCATTGGAAGCTATAGGAAGCGTTTAGAGGCTGTTATTTCTACGAAAGGAGGATCTACTGAATAGTGATGTATTTTTTCTGTTGGGGTGTCCAAATTTATGCACCTGCCTAATTTTGTTTAAAGAATTATTGCACACTTTCTTTAAATCCTATAAACTTCATTTCACTTCTCAAATATCACTGTGTTTGTCTGCTATATAATATATTTAACTGAAGTTGCTGATCCAAACAACCAAAGATTTATAAAGGAAAACCATGGAAGTCATCAGAGGTGCCCCAACTTTTACATACAACTGTATTTGTTATTCATTTACTACTTTCTATACTGGGAATATGTTGAATGGGAAACAACTTTTTACATAATTATTGTATGGCCTTGCCTTACAATATAAAGCACCTTGGGGCAACTGTTTGTTGTGATTTGGCGCTATATAAAAAAATTGATTGATTGAACTTTTTATTTAATTTCATTTACCATCCTTCCCGATAATCATCTGATCTTGTCATGCGAACCATATTAAAATTTCAGCTGTTTAGATCGTTTTATGGGATTTCGGCCAAATAAAAACCAAGTCAACGCTAATAAAAGTTTGAGGTTTTAGCAGTTTATTGGTTCAGCTTTATAGCAGCCAGTCTGCTCTGTGGTAAGCCTGATCCTGTCAGATTTCAGAAGCTAAGCAGTTGTGGGGCCTGGATGGGAGGGTATCTGGTGTAAAACTTGTGTCAAATACTAATGTGTATCTGGCGGTATCCACTGTGGCACAACATTGATTCAGCTTTATCACATTAACTTTTTCATTTAGCTTATTAGCAGATAACAAAGTTAGTTTTAGGTTAGCTGGGCCCACCACTAGTGGATACATACATATGTATGAGTGTAATGCGGGACTGCTGTGTGTGCAGTAAAGTGTGTTTGTGTAATTATACAGTAATGGCGGATGGTGGTGGGACAGTAAATCAACTGTACAATGAGTTAGATTGGCCCACTCTATCGACAGTGTGTCTCGTCATATCCAGTCATCAGGGAAGGATAGACTCTCAGAATAAACACTGCGAGCGTGTGCATGCCTGTGCACATTTGTGTGCAGTTTCTACTGGATGGGTCTGCACGTGTACACAATAGCGCTGGAGTGTACGACTGTATGCACATATATGGAAGTGGCTTGTCTATGCTAAGTTATACATGATATACATATACAGTGTGTGTGCATGTGTGGGTATGCAGTATGGGCGGGGCTGTGTATGAGTCTGTGTGTGTGTGTGTGTGTGTGTGGGTGGTGTGGTGTGTGTGTGTGTGTGTGGTGTGTGTGTGTGTGTGTGTGTGTGGTGTGTGTGTGTGTGTGTTGGTGTGTGTGGTGTGTGTGCTGTGTGGTGTGACGCGCGCGCACAAATGTCGTGGTGTGTTGGGTGAGTTTCCTCACCCAAACAGGTCATGAAAAGAGACTCTTGACTGCTGCTTTTTACACCGCAGCGGCCACTCGTTCTGCAGCCGCACAGTTACTGCTATTAAAAACACTCTTCACAAACCCTGAGAGAGAGAGGGAGAGATTTCACCACGTCACTCACAATCTAAAATTTTCTAAGTTGATCCTTATAAATGGAACCAGTTCTGAGTTTTTAAAATTTATATATAACAAGACTGCAAATACTGTATGTGATAACAATTTTCAACCGACTTTAACCCCTTAACGCCTATTGTCGCAAATACTCGTATGCTACAATATTGACTCAAATATGCAACATACCAAATTGACCAGTATGCCTGTTGTCGCATATTTGAAACATACCAGTATTATTATTATAACATTATAACATAAATTATTACCAAAATTACTATTTATTTTTTGTGCAAAGTGAAATTAATAATCTCAACATTATTTACCATCTACTTAAAGGCAAAAACACACACAAAACATTTTTTTATATACAGCTATATAAATTCAGGCGTTAAGGGGATATAGTCCAAATTTTCTAATAACTTTGTTGCATACTGTTAATCAGACAACTTACCACTATTCATTATGCATGCATCATCCCATTTCATCTCATCTTCAACCGCTTATCAGGATTGGGTGGGGTGCAACAGCTCCAGCAGGGGGACCCCAGACTTCCCTTTCCCGGGCCACATTCACCACCTCTGACTGGGGGATCCAGAGGCGTTCCCAGGCCAGTGTGGAGATATATCCCTCCACCTACACCTGGGTCTTCCCCGGGGTCTCCTCCCAGATGGACATGCCTGGAACACCTCCCTTGGGAGGCGCCCAGGAGACATCCTTACCAGATGCCCGAACCACCTCAGCTGACTCCTTTCAAAGCGAAGCTGCCACGGATGACCGAGCATCTCACTCTGTCTCTAAGGGAGACACCAGCCACCCTCCTAAGGAAGCCCATTTCAGCCACTTGTACCCGTCATCTAGTTCTTTCGGTCATGACCCAACCCTCATGACCATAGGTGAGAGTAGGAACGAAGATGTATTATTTACATTTTTATTATTTGATATTTTATTATAGTTTAATCATTTTGTAATGTCAACTTTTTTATTATTGGGTCAGTAGATGAATACAAGAATGAAAGAAAAAAAAAAAAATATATATAATATGATGTGTGTGTGGTGTGTGTGTGTGTGTGTGTGTGTGTGTGTGTGTGTGTGTGTGTGTGTGTGTGTGTGTGTGTGTGTGTGTGTGTGTGTATGGCAGTACATATGATCTAGGAACAGTTTAGTACACTTGCCTCTCAACCAGAAGGTCCCCAGCTGAAGGACCACACATGCACCAGTCTCCTTGTATATCTTGGAATGGGTTTTTTGCCAACTGAACAGTTAAGCCCCCCATCGCACATAGCAAGAATGTGCAGGAACAGCCCAAACACAGCAATATCGCCATAATCCAACGCAGTTGGGAGGAAAAGAGGAGTGGTCAGCCGTGTCAGAACGCATCCAGATTACCTCATTCACACCTGCACTATGGCATCCAAAGCGTATGTGGACAACACTTAGATGACACAGACTGTTGTCAGACAGCAATAAGAGGTACTGCAGACTGCCCGATGTCCAAATGTCTGGATGGCAAACACAGGACTGGACTGGGAGGCAGCGCTGTGTTCCTCATGAGCACATGTGTGCGAGTGCGCAGCACGCGTACGTGTGTGTGTGTGTGTGTGTGTGTGTGTGTGTGTGTGTGTGTTGTGTGTGTGTGGGTGTGTGTGTGTGTGTGTGTGTGTGTGTGTGTGTGTGTGTGTGTGTGTGTGTGTGTGGCCCACGCTTGCTCCACGCACATGCGTGGGGCTGCAATTATCACTCAGCCGTGTGTGTGTGTGTGCATATGTACGCATATTTGAGCCACTAAGCATGCGCACCACTGGATAGCTTATTGCCACTGGACAGCCTTCTCTGAAAGTTTGCTGGCAGTGGGCCATGCATTTCCAACAAACTTTAATTTCTTTTTTCTTGTTTGCTCACTTCAGGAGCACAACGCAACTCAGAACACCGCGATCACATGGGATTTATTTTTATTTTGGGTGAGAGGATTTTAACCACAGGCAGGGTTCCGGCTCCATGTCCGCGCTGTGAAACACTCCTGGACCGCTGTTGGAGGTGGCATTCATGTTTATTAATACTGTCATGGCCTGGCACAACAGTTCTATGTCATATCTTATACAGAGTTAGAAGGTGATCATATATTACAGCAGTATGATCTGTTCAGCTCCGAGCCTGACGCGTGCAATGACGCGTTACTGTGCATGAGACCACAGAGAGGCGCAGCTGCCCGTGGTGGAGAAGGTAGTTCACATTATTTACGTCGCCCATGGGAAGGAATGGACAAATATCTGTACTGTAAGGTCTATTGTGGATATAACAACCTGTTCAGATTTGCGTCGGCGTGCACACAGTAGCACACTGTGCTTTTGGTTTGATAGCCACTGTTCACATTCACTGTACATGATAATAAGTCATCATTATTATCGTGATGCCACATACATTTCAACAGTTCCTTTGCACTCCGGGGGGGTAATGCAGGTCATACCGGCAGGCATACCGTGCCAGATCCATCTCGAGGTTCCCTCGTATTTGCTCAAATTGTTTTGGATCCTGTTTGGCCACCATCAGAGTATGTAAATTGCGGTCAGATGGTCCTCAGATTGCACATGGACCGCCGTAGCTGTAGCTTTAAGTAGACATTGCCTGAACCTGCCGTCCAGGACCCAGAGCAGCGCCACAGTGTGGTCGGTGCAATGGCATGCTCCCAGAGTAGACCGGCTGAGTACATATGGGGGGGTACTATTCTCATATGTGTTATTACTGGTTTATAAACATAATTACATTATTTTGAAGCTCTAACTCTGTTACATAAGTCACAGATCTCTGAGGTCCACAAGATTATTTGGTGAAGCGGGACACTCATTTAACAGTTAAAACTGTTTGTTTGTGTTCATGATGATGCAGAAAAGTACCAACTCTGCCAAGAAACAGAACGTGACTAGCTCCCAAACGATGTGAAACACAGGCGTGTTCCAACATGACTCAAACACAGACTGACCAAAAAAATTTTTGGAACTAGTGATTATTGGCACTTAGCACCAATCAGCTTGTTTGCACATTGTGTCAGTGTGCTTCTTCCTTTGCAAAACATGAATGTGAAACCCAGGCGCATATTGCTGTTTTTTTTTTGTGGCTTTTTGTGTCACTTGTTGTAAGTGAAAAGACCCCAGCTCACTGAAGCCACACAAAACTGTCATCTCGAAGATGTCCTCAGCCACAGCTAGTGCAGCCCCCAGCCTCACCTCACCATGACAACCACGAGCCAACTGCAGACCCACAGACACACGTACGGCACATCCTCACATCACTGTCTCTCCAGGGCCGTCATTAGGAGGTCTGGACTTTGGTGACACTCCACAGAGATTTCAGCACTTGGTTCAACCTTTGTCCAGACAGTAGCGGAGTCCTTTGGGTGCATTTTCTTCTTCTGATTTACCCGACATGTACTGTAGCCTCTCAGACTGATGGATTTCAGTTTGTTTCCTGAACTATTGTGCATTCAAAAAAGTACTGACAGTGCTTCATTTTTCCACATTTATGTTACAGCCTTATTCCAGAATTGATTAAATTCATTTTTTTTTTCAAGAAAAAGGTGGGGGGTTTTTTTTGCTTGTTTTTTATTTTTGCAAATTTATAAAAAAAAAACCCCAAAAAAACTAAGAAATCACGTGTACGTACGTAAGTATTCACAGCCTTTGCCATGAAGCTCAAAATTGAGCTCAGGTGCATCCTGTTTCCACTGATCATCCTTGAGATGTTTCTCCAGCTTATTGGAGTCCACCTTGGGTAAATTCAGTTGATTGGACATGATGTGGAAAGACACACACCTGTCTACATATAAGGTCCCACAGTTGACAGTGCATGTCAGAGCACAAACCAAGTATGAAGACAAATTAATTGTCTGTAGAACTTTGAGACCAGATTGTCTCGAGGCACAAATCTTGGGAAGGGTACAGAAACATTCTGCTGTTTTGAAGGTCCCAATGAGCACAGTGGCCTCCATCATCTGTAAATGGGAGCCGTTCAGATACATCAGGACTCTTCCTAGAGCTGGACACCTGTGGTAAACTGAGAGATGACCAAAAAACCCAAGGTCACTCTGTCAGAGCTCCAGTATTCCTCTGTAGAGAGAGGAGAACCTTCCAGAAGGACAACCATCTCTGCAGCAATGCACCAATCAGGCCTGTATGGTAGAGTTTCCAGACGGAAGCCACTCCTTAGTAGGCACATGGCAGCCCACCTGGAGTTTGCCAAAAGGCACCTGAAGGGCTCTCAGACCATGAGAAACAGAATTCTCTGGTCTGATGAGACAAAGGTTGAACTCTTTGGCATGAATGTCAGGTGTCATGCTTGGAGGAAACCAGGCACCATCCCTACAGTGAAGCATGGTGGTGGCAGCATCATGCTGTGGGGATGTTTTTCAGCAGCAGGAACTGGGAGACTAGTCAGGATTGAGGGAAAGATGAATCCAGCAATGTACAGAGACATCCTGGATGAAACCTGCTCTGGAGGCACTCTGAGGAATGGACAAAACTGCGCAAAGATAGGTGTGCCAGATTCTGGCATCATATTCAAGATGACTTGAGGCTGTAATTGCTGCCAAAGGTGCATCAACAAAGTATTGCGCAAATGATGTGAATACTTATGTACGTGAGATTTTTGAGAGAAAAATTTGATTTACTCCATTTTTGGAATCAGGGTGTTAATATAACAAACTGTGGAAAAAGTGAAGCACTGTGAATACTTTCCAGATGCACAGGTTATAACAGGTTTTTACAACACCTAAAACAAAGAAAGATGCACAAAATTCAGATTTTAATCCAGTTTTTCACATATATGTAATCATTTGGCTTCAAAGAGACACAACTGCTTACACTGATGCACATAATGTTTCAAAAATAGCTCCCCAGGCTCAATGACTGAAGATATACAAAAGGGCAACATGAATGCCATAGCAACTCTGCAAATACAGCACACAATAGAGTTCAGTCTGCAAGGAAATCAGATAGTAAGAAACTGGATTGTTAAGTGTAGGCCTTCAACAGCAAAAATGTAGATGTTCTCAGAACATATGTTCAGGTCTGGAAACTTGTGGTTGCACACATTGGTGCATACGCCATTGGATAGAACTGCCTTGGGTCTTGGATGCCAAAACACCTAGGTCATCAACCAGGTCATCCCCACCTCTCGAAAGTAGTGTAGCTATCGTGAAATGTGGCTATTACCTTGGTCTGGTTCCTCCTTTGGACTTAGGCAGCTAAGTGGCAGATTATCCCCATAGAAATGCACCAAATGGCCAAAATGTCGTACTTGGCATTCCCACAACATACGTGGTACCCAAGGGTCCTCCAAAGGTGTCCAGTCACTGAGGTCAGGATAAAAGGTAGATTAAAAAAAGATATGGTAGAATTTGTCCTCTTTAAGAGATCAAAACCAAATGACTGCAGTATAACACATATGTGTTCACAAAACAACACACAAAGGAGTAGGTTCAATTAAAAAAACATTAAAAAGTAGGGACCAGAAAAGCCCAGTCTTTCAGGCCTGTGTGGGATGTAGTTCGGCATGAACACACTATCGATACACACAGCCGCTCTAACCCCCCCCCCCCCCACCACCCCTCCTACCGCCCTGACCAGACAACACAAAAACAAGCACATACTGTACACAACACACAGATGCTGGCTGGATCACTTTGACACCCTGCTCTGACCCTAAGGCTCCTCGCGCTATCGTTGTGTACACTGCACAGTTCAGGCAAGGTCAGTTAGTGGGCAGAGATTTCTGTTTTGACACCCCTAGTTGGAGCTCTCCCACTCAACACACATACACATAGGGCAGGCGCAGCTCCCATACAGAAGAGAAAATGACTGAATATGTAACTATGTAGCCAATCGTGTGGAGAAATATGCATGGGAAAGTGTGGATGACATGGTTGTCTATTAAATAGCAACTTTATATCTGAAATTTAGAAACTAGCAGCATTGTTTGTCACAGTGGCTATTTAAGACAGCATACCAGACCTTAGTTACATCAGTAAACAGGGAGCAGCCACCCCTGCAGTGTCTGAGAACTATGTATGAAGCATCACAACAGGCAGTGGGTATTTAACCGTCGGACTGAGCTGGTTTGGTAACGGTATTTAACCACCAGACACTTTTTTTAGTTGATGATCTTTAATTTATGATGTCAGTGTGACGGAAGCCAGCCGGATTTGCTGTGCATGTGGTAGTCATTAGGCCTCACTCCCCCAACCCTGCTGGCTACTCAAGCCAGAGCCTGGGGTTCGGCCGACTGGTCAGAGCGTCTGCTTCCCCTGCCAGAGACTGTGAGTTCATATCCCAAAGGGAGCAAGTGGGAAGAGTCAAAACATCAACACGATGCAAACAAGAGTACAAGCCGCTACCCCAGGACTGGCATAGTAGCACCACTTGACCCAGAGTCATGCTTCAAATTTTAGATGGTACTAGGAGGTTCTGATCCCATAGGTGGGGGTGGTGACCAAGTGGTTAGTGTGCTTGGTTTCAGTGTGGAAGGTTCCCCCTTCAAACCCCACCCCTGCCGTATTTCTCCATGTAATGTGAAGTTGCATCAGGAAGGACATCCGGCGTAAAACTTGGATCTACTGTAGCGACTCCTAGTGAAACAAGGGAGCAGCTGAAGGGACTTCCCACCTCACACACACACACACACACCACCAACACAAAAAAAAGATGGGAAAAAAGTTTGGAAAACTCAACACATTTATATATCCTTCTTACTTGTATTTGTAAATATTAAAGGATTATTAACCGAGTGAGAGGGTCTATACAGAGAAATATCAGTCCAAGGTGTAAGTGTGGAAAACACAGAGGTCTGATATCTACATACAGACTGAGCAAGCGAGGTTAATAATTTGTTTTTATATGGCTGTTTTATATATATATATATATATATATATATATATATATATATATATATATATATATATATATATATATATATATATATATATATATATATATAATATAACACGCAAATTTACAGTGTCACCCAAATATGCTGCCGACTGTGTTGGGTTTGTTCGCTTTCTTCACCTCCATGAAGAACTTGCTAACAGATGGTCCGGTCGTTAGCTAGTAAGCTTTCAGTCTGTGTGTTTTTTTCCGATGCTGTTGAGATATTTATGGAGTAAGTTCATGTCCGACTGGGTTTTTCTAATTTGGCTTGGTTTTTCTAGTTTTTAGCTTTCTGATTTGTAACAAAAATACACATTGCAGACCAACTTTCATGGTAACCGTTCCAGATATGGGAACATTTCCAACCGGTAATCAGCCAATCAGAGCGCATGTAGCGTCGCAGCCCTATAATAATACAATAACATGCTTTTGGAGAGCAGTATGCATTTTCAAAGGCCCGACGTCCATGCCCAGTCGCCCAAAATGGCCGATATTCGCCTGAGTTGGATGAGGGCGAATACTAAGTTAACCCTAACCACGATGTACATGAGGATCTTTGGTAACTTTGGTGACAATGAGTTTAGTGACTGCGAGTTTAGAAAGATGTTTCTACCTGCATCAGTCAGAAAATCTTCCCTTGAGACTCCCCTATCACAACACATTGAATCTAGGGAAGAAGTTGGGGACTGTCTAACAATTTAATCCGTCTTAGTTGAGTTTGTCTTCATCATCAACTTTGATCAATGGCTTATGAGTGAAATGTGTCTGAAAGTGTACACAATCGTTGGACACCATTTTTAAGGACATGCAAAGCAGCTTTAAAGGATAAATATTTTACAAAATTTAGCTTGTATTCTGGCCCAGTCACATTTTTTTTTCCTGAAACCATCACAAAATGTGTCACATTTTCACAATGCAGTCAAATTTTAGTGACTATATTTAACAATAACCCTAACCCTAATGCCTCCCCTCCCATTACCCCAATTTTTTTTGATACTATCACAAAATATTTTGGGATACTGTCACAGAAATGTTGCATCTTCATGATGCCATCACGAAGTTGATTTGAGATCAGGATGTGCATTCATATCAACCAATGGTAGCATTTAGTGGCTATTAACATAACTAAGCATGACAGATGGTGCAAACTATTCCTTTTAAAAATACTTATTAACTCAACCAATAATTTGCATAATTTTTACCAAAGTTGGAGCAAATTTAACTTTTGACCCCTGTACAAACTGAAACTGACCTTTGTCGCCATTTTTGCTGTTTTTACTTCATAACTCCATGGAATTCAATCATCAAAGTCCAAACTATACCTTTTTGGAATCGTTATGATCAGGCAAATAATGTGGTATAGTTTCAACACAATTGGAGCATTTTTAAATTTGGACCCCTGTGTAATTCTTTATTGACCTGTAGCTCATTAGAGGTCAGGTCCAGGATGGCTCCATATCTGAAAATAAACATTAGTGCCAAATTCCATGTTTTTATCGCAAAATGAACATTTTTTTGGACATTTTAGCTAACTTTCACCACTATTTAAGGTATTCATTGCTGAGGGGTTTGCAGCATCCCTGTGTTCTAATTCCCAGCCTGTGCGAGTGTGCAACCTTTGCTGCATGTCTTTCCTTGTTTCCTGTGTCTCTTAAATTGGAATAAAGGTTGAAAACTGCCCCCCATACCTCTCCCCCTAAAAATTCACATTTTTCACCATAACTCTGAACCAGAGTGTTAGAATGATTTCACATTCTTATGACTCCACAGACACAACCATCTGTTGATCCATACTTAAGATAATAATGGCATTATCAAATCACATCATGTGACTATATGGCTGTTAACCCTCAAGCAACTGATTGGGGCATTTATCACCCCAGGTGTATAGTTTTGTGCACCATTTTTCTAATTTTAATTAGAAAAAGCTTCCTACCATGAATTTGTCAGTCCATTTGTCCTGCATTTATTCATAGAACTTTGCAAGGATCAGCCGATCTGTTTGGCAAGTATCATCCAAACTTGCGCGGGGTCACTTATGACCCCAGGAAGATCTGAGGCTTTTAACATTATAGCTTCAAATGGTGTTGGAATTTGCCAACTCACATCATTATATTTTACTGTTTTGCAGCGAAGCATGCCACCAACAGACCTCAAATAGCAAGATTTACAACTGCACAAGCATTGAGACTGATTCTTGATTCCCAGGGTGAGGATGAAAATCATTCATTATTGTCACAAAAGACAACAGATGGGTTCATTGAGATTTGTGTTAAAGTATTGGCATATTTGTTAGTCACTGGTTCTTCCATATTTGGTGCTATAATTATCCTACCATATTAGTCACTGAAATAACTTGGTCGCTTGAGGGTTAAAAAACCCGCAATAACTTTGAAACAGACAGCTACAAGGATGACTTAAATTCACATGAATCTGTAAAGACACAACCATCTGCTGTATATGTGGCATAATGATGACATCACCAAATTACATCATGTGACCAAATAATTCTTTAAAAAAACATGCATTTTCTGCAATAACTGTGAAGCAAAGAGAGCTAGAAGGATGACTTCGAATGCATATGAATCTATAAATGCAATAACATCTGCTGATCTATGTGTGGTGTCATAATGACATCACCAAAATTATATATTTTTTTAATTTTATCACATTTTCTGCAATAGGGAGGTGGCCAAGTGGTTAACTATGTATGTTAACGGCAGAAAGTTCAAAGTTCAAGGCCACCCCTGCCCATTCTCTATGTAATCAGGAAGGGCATCTGGTGTAAAACGTGCCAAATCAACATGCAGATCCACCTCAGATGTACTGTGGTGACTAGAGGTGGGCTGATCGATCCTAATGTCGATAATATCGATACCAACGCTGGTATTGATATTGAACGATCCTCGTGTAAAAAGATCGATACTCAAGCTTTTTTTTCCTCTCCCGCATGCATTGACTGGTGCGCACGCAGATTCATCAAAGTCTTCTCTCTGTGTGTAAGCAGCGGTGCACTGTGTCACACAACACGGAGCAGCACACCCTCCCCCCTCTGGTCTTTTGTTGCTGCGCAGTCACATGGCTCAGCGGCGCCAGCCAATTTTGTTGTGGTGTGTTAATTTTGTTGTATTGTGGTTTGTTAGCCCTCTACCTCAGGAGATTTTGTTTTAAGTTGTGTTGAGTGATATTTTTTAAACAAAAATGTTGATTGTGATAATAAAGTATTTTGTTGTCATGTACAATATTTGGTGAAATTCTATCCTAGGTCTTTTGGATTCTTTAGATCTGTGAAGCTTAAATATGAAAAAGTATCGGTATCGTATATCAATATCGGATACTGGGCCTGTATTTACTTGGTATCGGATCAATACCAAAATTCCCGTATCGCTCACCTCTAGTGGTGACCCCAAGTGAAAAAACAAGGGAGAAGCTGAGGGAGCTTACTTTTAACTTTACTGCAATAACTGTGAAACAAAGAGTTAGACGGATGATATCAAGTGCATATGAATCGGCAACATGCTGCCATATTCTAATTTGTATGTGATGTTGTGATGATGTCATTTATATGCTGCCATATCATATGACAGTATATGAGCCAAAAAACATATTTTTCTAAGTAACCCTGAAATGAGAAGGGCTAGTATATTCTAATGTATACGTGATGTCATCATATGACATGATCATGTCTTTAGTGACCAGTAAGACTTATCGGTATGATCACGAAATGTACAAGTCTGTTTATAAAATTAGTTTTCCTAGCATCACAGTTCATTTCATTTCATTTTGATTTGTTGTCATCAGCTCATTAATAACTTTCTGTCACTGTTCCTGTTTGTAATATTTGCTAACATGTTGGTGGGGAGACAGCAAAGGGCGAGAAAATGAATTCTCTGAATGCATGTCTTATTTTTATGTCTGATCAATAATAAACACCCTATAGAGTGATTAAAATGTGCTTTGATGTGTCATTAAGTAGCACTGTGTGTGTGTGTTACAATCAAACCAACAAAACAGGCTCCAGTCTCTGACCATCTCTGTTCCATGACTATAGATTGAAACTGAAAGTTGCCACCAAAAATCTCTAAAACAGCCACTTAGCATCTAAATCCTGCGTATAGCGAGGGAGTGCACACGCACACACTCAGACAGGTGTATCCTCATACATAGAGCCAATACTCTCACATACACTCACCACGGGATCAGTTTTCCTTTGCTCTTTCCATGTCCTCATCCCTCTGTTGAACCCTCCCATGCTCATGCGTTTCCTGTCCACCTGGGAAGCAGAAGCCGAGCCTGGCGGTACTGACCTCACCCTCAGACCCCCGGAGACACTGACCATTACTGTTCTTCTGCCTGTCTCACAGTCGAGCTAGTTACCGTCTCTTGATTGTCTGCTAAGACTAAAATAGTAACTACTCACCTCTGGTCCTCTCCCTGTTAGCTTTCACACGTTCCCTCGCCACCGCAGCTGTCATTCTCTTTGCACGAGGATCAATAGACTGCTTTGGCACATAATAATATGTAATAAAAACTTCAAACAGGAACAAGAGAGCTTAATGGCACTCGGTTTTAAGAAGATGTACCATCGACTCACATAAATGTTTCTGTAATGTAATTTCCACAAATATTTTTAATTGATTTTCTTGTGAGATTCTACAACAAGAACAAGGAAAGGAATGGTGCCGGTGTGAGCTTGTGGAAAATTGCCTCCACCAGTAAGTGTAGGGGTTTGGACAGCAAAATATAGACGAGTGGGTGAGTGAGTTAATCCATCTTAGCCAGTATAATTAATGCGGGCAAAGTCTGTAGCAGCCAGTCACTTCCAAGACTTCTGTAGGCCTTGCAACATATTTTCATGATGCCTTTTGTGCGATATGATACTAAAGGTTAAGCGTAATCTTTCATGCATATTCACGCCAGTGGCTGCCACACACACACACACACACACACACACACACACACACACACACACACACACACACACACACACACACACACACACACACACACACACGTCTTCTGTGTAAGAGCTGGTTTGGTGTAAGATAACGATGATAATAAGTAAAAGACAACTTATCACTTTTTTCTTAGCTGATCCGCCGTCTTGTTGTTGATGATGTCATCATCACCTGGCAAAGAAATTCATGGCTCATATACAAATTCAACAAAAATACATACAAGTTTTTGTGCATTACTTTTTCCCACCACCAACAAAGTTTTCGCCCCTGTTTGTCTGGTTGGTTGTTGTTTGTGAACAGCCTGGAGCCCACAATTTTTAATATCCTTATAAATTTTTACTGAAGACTTGTTTCCTGATTGGGAAGAACTGATTAAATTTTCAAGGTCAAAGGGCAGAGTCAGGGAAAATCTTGGAAAATTGGAAAAATCCCTATCTTTACCATTGGAATGAATTTGCAAAAATTCATAATTCTGTCAAAAAGATCTTTTTTTTTTTCATATTTGAGAGCATTATGTAGGATGGTACCCTTTATTAACTGATTCGATCCAGGTCTGATCCAGATTACAGATTTTGTTGCCATTTAAATTTAACATTGAAAATTGATTGTATAGTTTACATTATATCTTAATCAAATGTGCCTGAATCACTCTTATATTTTAAAGTGAGGTGCAGACTCACACTCACTATTGCCTGACAAAGTTTAATCCGGATCTGATCCAGATTGTGGATTTTGTGCACATTTGAATTAAATTTTGGAAAGCCCATTTGATGTACATTTTGCATTATATCTCAATCAAAAGGGCCTCAATCACTCTTTGTGACAGTGAGGTGCAAACTGGCACTCTCAATGAATAGACTAAGTTTGATGCGCATCTGATCCGTATTGTTGATTTTGTGGATATTTGCTTCTTTTTAATATTGAAAAGCCCTTTTGATCTGTTTTGTATTATGTTTTAGCTCATAAAAGCCACTTCTTACAGGACTTTGACCTTGGACATTTCTTTCCAAGGCAGAAATTTATGGAATTGGAACTAGTGTTGGCGATGGTTTGCACCCTATGAGTGTGGTGCTTTTAGTTTCTTATGTTTTACTACAACTGTTTTTTGTGAGATTTGACTGGGGCCCTGAGGCCCATTGGACCGGTGCTGATCCCTGGATGCCGCAGTGTGAGATGTATGACAGTTTGACTCCCACTGGATGGAACGCTGGTCCATCACAGGTTACTTCTCCAGCCAAAGCTGGTATCCATTTACAGCCGGGTGAAATGGGATGCTGCAAGTAAAGAGTCATGTACAAGAACACAGACAGGGAGTCTGAGACACACAGCTGGAATTGAATCTCGATCTGTGTTTTGGTAGTCCAGTTCCTATCCCACCTGCTCTGCAGCGAGCTCTACACTTTGTACCCCATTGCTGAAAACACTGAATCTTCACAAATGGCGTGCATGGTCGTGTAAAAACTTCCCCACCTATTTTTTTTCCTAGAAAACAACACGACATTTAACATATGCTGAAATAGTGCACAACTGCAATCAGCTGCACATCTTTGGCTGTGATACATTAACATGAGGTCATGACTGAGTGTAAGTGAAGCATGTTCATCGCTGCTGCACTGTTTGACGTGAGTGAACAGAGGGGTGAGGTTGTGAAGTGACTTCGGACAAAAACAGGGAGGAGTAAGCACAAAAAAGCAACTCCATTGTGTATCTGGAGAAAATGGTTTAACTGTCACTCTGTGGTTAAATCAGACAGACAATTCTTTTTTTCTGCATATAAATAGAATCCAATATCTTCTTGATGTTTAGACAAGCGCCCTCACTGAAAGAACTTTAAACAAGATAGTTTTCAGTTCTAAAATGATACATTTTGGCTTTACATTCTGAAAGTAATTTTTGTTGTTGTTGTTGTTGTTTTTACAAGATAACAGCAAAAAAATGAATATTATTTTAGCACTACAATCCACTGCTTTTAAAAAGTTGTTAAGAGTCAGGTGCATAAGTATTTGGACAGCCTGGAGCACTACCTGGAATTAAACCCCAATCTTATATATATTGGTCGTTCATTTCCTATTCGACAGAGCGGTCTTCTCTGTAAACAATGTCCAAAATATATTCAGTGACTGAGAAATGTTCATGTTTCCATCCCATGACTTACATCATGAGCTCCATTTCAGCTCCATTGCAGGAGTGTGCAGAGGTTAAATTACTAAAAATGTGTCACTGTCCAAATATTTATGGGCCTGACTGTATATAAATTGGGGGGGGGGGCATATCACACATGTGCACATAATGCTGCACTGTGTAATATTTTAGGAAACATGATAGCAAAGTAACTCATACCTTTGACCTTTTGATTACAAATGATTTGTTAAGACAAAAGGTGAGACTTTTGATTTACCAGTCAACTCACCCTCCTGTCCTCACCTATGGTCATGAAGTTTGGGTAATAACAGAAAGATAAGGTCGCGGAAACAAGCGGTTGAAATGAGATTCCTCCATCTGGTATCTCCGCTTACAGTCCAGGATAGGGTAGTTTAAAACTTGGGACTCAGAGTAGAGTCGCTGCTTCTTTGCATCAAAAGCAGCCATCTGAAGTGGTTCAGGCATCTGGTGAGGATGCCCCAGTCATCTTTACAGAGTGGTCTTCCAGGCATGCCCAACTGGGAGGACGCCCTGGGGAAGACCCAGGACATGCTGGAGGGATTATATTTCTATGTCTTGGGTATGCGTCAGGATCCCCCAGAAAGAATTAGAGGGCTTGGTCAAGGATAGGGAACTATGCCATGGTGGGCACAGCTAACCGAAAAGTTAGCTTCGATAACCATTAAACCGTAAACTCAAAGTTAACTCTTATAACGCTAACTGATAAACCGCTAAAAAAAATAGTGGAAGTACTGCTACACAGCTACTTTTAGTATTGACTCAATACACTGTTGGCTACTGATAAGCCCAGTTTTGAGTTTAAGTGCCACGGGGCTGCTGGGTAAATTAAAAATGATCACAAACACAAAACAAACACATGAAAAATAAATAAATAAAAAATTGAAACCCAAACACTGTCATCATCTTTATCAAAAAACAGTAAATTGCAAATTAGAAGTCACAGTTTATCTGTATATTATATATTTATAAATCCTTAACAGAGCCACGGCTCACCCGTATTGCATTCACAAAAAAAAATGCAGGAAAAATAAATAAATAAAAATAATGACTTTTGAGCTGCTTACATACTGTTTTTGTCCACATTGTAACATCTTGTCTTCTTAGCAGGACTTGCGTGCTTTGACCTGTGAACCACAAGTGTTAGCTAGCTCTCTGTGTTCATAATCTGGAGCTAACATGTATGATTTTAGGATTTATAAACATTTTTGACTGTTTAAATTTACCCACTTTACCAGCAAAAAAAAATGTTAGCGGACTGAAAGTTAGCAGAACTAAATTTTAGCAGAAGCTAACTGGTCCGCTGATGGTTGTCAAAGTTAGCTGAAAAGCTAATCCGTGAATAAAAAATGTTAGCTTTGCTAATTAGCGGATTAGCAGAATTTTGCCCACTAGTGGAACTATGGGATGAGCTGCTTGGTCTACTGCCACTGCAACCCAGACCTGGATAAGCAGCAGAAAATGAATGAAGGCATGAAGGAATGAAATCCCACTGATTGCAAAGAAACCATTAGAACTGTGTTTTCAAACAATTTTTGACAACCTTGACTTTTGTCCTATCTGCTCAAGATTGTTAATCATCTACAGACAGTCAGTGAAGGAATATTTGTCCTGACTTTAGTGAAAATCTGTTTGAGTTGTTTTGTACACAGACACACGAGTGATTACAATACCCCACACGACTGCTGGGACCAGTTTCATAAAGCAGTCTAATCCTTTAGTCTACTAAACTTACTTAGTTGACTAAGGTTTTGTTTGTTCTGTGAATTTGCAGTAAATCCCTAATCATATAAAATTTTTACATTTACTGTAGGTTATATTTGCTTGTAGTCTTTGTTTGCAAGCACTTTTTTTCAATTTGCAAAATGTTTTTGATGCATCTACCTGTTGTTGAATTGACACAGATTTTTTGTGATTATTAGTGTTGTCTTACACTGAAAACAACAAAAAGGTACCCAGCGCAAATCTTTGGATCTCCACAAGCCACGTTCCTCCATGGGAAGTCAATTCTGAAAGAATGACAGTAGCAGCCCATCAGCTACCTGACCTCATATCATTTTAATGGTACCACTCTAATGATTTGCAATGATACTTACATTTATTAACGGATGTCAGGGTGCTGCCATGAAAGGTGCAAAATACACATCAGGAACAATGTGGGGATTAAGGACTCTGGACATTTTAGTGAGTTTCTTGTGTGACAAACCAGCTTTTCTAATCTTCAGGCCAAGACCTCCCCAAACATTTCGGATGGCATTGAAATACACAAAGGACATGTCTTGATTGTCTGAATAACTGACCTCACTTACACCGAGTCCACGACTGATGGATGATCGAAAATGGCCTTTGCTCACTGTCACACTCGTTGTCTCTCACCAGCGTTGCAAGCTGGTCACAGTGGGATCTCCATAGTCGGAACAAAGATCTCTCCTGGTCGCCATCACTCTCCAACAGGTGTGCAAGTGTACTGAACTGTTTAAAACACTGGCAGCAGTTGTGCAACCAATTGAAAGATACATGGGTCTCACAATCAGTCTGGTTAACTCTCACAGGTCCCAACCCACTCCCAACTGATGCTATGGGTCGTAACTAGACTCTTAATTGACTCTGCATGGGGTTGCATGACTGATTGCGAATGTTAACATATTTTTCGCTCGCACAATTCAATCACAAAACACACTTGGTGTAAATGCAAATAACAGATCAAAGTGGAGACCAGCTATGACCTGTGAGATTTGGCAACATGGCATGGTCTTGTAGGTCTTAGTCCAGTATAAACGAGGCATAACTGTCTAACAACTCAACAGGCTTTCTCACTGAAAATAAAAATGTAATAAACACATACTAAAACACAGATAATGATTTAAGACTGTACCAAGAGAAACTCACTGGGGCCAAGTTCGAAACTGTGCCGCAGTTCATCATCCCCCTAAATCCTTCAGTATAAGCATCACACTTCAGTCCCCAATTTCCCCACCCCGCCTGAAAAATTGAATTGAACCAAACTATTTATGCATTCTTTCCATATACTCACATGGCACATTACATTCTGCGTTGCAAATGGGGGTGCAGGTAATGAAGCTTATGCGGTGTGAAAAGGCCAATTACTCTAGTGTGTGGTGGCTGGGACTACAGTGTGCTTGGGCTCCCTCCAGGCTAAAGACAGAACTCAGTAAACACCTCATCAACTGATGACACATACACACAGAGCACCGATGATCCTCATGGTATGACTACTGTGAGACACCTACAGAAATACATGCTCTGGCAAACACAGGTGCACATATGTGTTATTAATTGACTAATCCATTAATCCTTACAGGCTTTGGTATATAAATGTCAACATAACTGTAAAAAATGCAAGCAAAAAATATTAAAATGTATACTGCAACAATGTGTGCAAACTGAAAAAACACAGTTCCATCATCTGCATATAGAATGAGTTGAAAAATAGACGTGCTGCAAGGCAGACGTGCAGAAGATCCCTTCTTTAAAAGTTTAAATTTTTTGCAGTTGCCCTCTGAAAGATTGCTGGAAAAACTTTTTGTCACCCTGCAAGATGATTAGAGAGGGGGCACTGATTGGAGGGGCTGACAGGCAAGGAGACATACAGCAGGAGGCCACTCGTATCTGTAGTCACAGAGGGTCACGGTAGCGGAGGTGAAAATTAAAGCATGCAGGAGGTGTCTTGCACCTCGCCCACACCGGGCCCCCCTCCCTTGACCCCTATTGCTCAGTATGTGTGTATATGCATGTGTGTATTTTGAGGAACATGATGGATGAGGGACATCTTGGAGTGGTGGACACACACACACACACACACACACACACACACACACACACAGGTGAGTCACAGGTGTAACTGCTGTCACACACACTGCATATTTCAGGAGGGCAGAGGGGTGCGCCCTGTGCCTCCCTGCTCATCAGACAAATTATACTGATGTGTCATTGTGTGTGTCGCAGGGAGTGTGGAGTGGAATTAACCATTAAAAGTGAAACCTGTTGGTTGTGTTTAGAGAGCCTTGTGAAATTAGCTTTAATTATGTTTTCAGTCACTTTGGAGTTCATATTATGTCGATGGTGGTGACATTTAAGTGAAAAGTAGAAACAAATGATAAGTAGCCCTACGGACAGTTTCTTTTAATTATGTAAAAAATGCATAATTTGGTACCAGCTGATGCAGACCCAGTTTAATTCAGTTTATCACACAGCGTCTGATCACATGAAAGCCTGTCAAATCAAGTCTGGGAGCATGTATTGGTGTCATGCTTTACAGCATCCACAGCACCATGGAAGGCCTTGGGTCTTGAATAGCAACCACCCAGGTCCAACCGGTCCATCTTCTCTAAAATAACCACATCTATCTCCCACAGCCAGGTGAAGGATGGAGGCACCTATGTCCTGGATCATACATACAGAGAGACGTCACATGGCCAAAGTGTTGAAGCTAACCCTCCCTCACAATGTAAGTGATACTCCTCATCTTATTCTTGTCTTGCTAATGCTTCCAATGTGTTGTGGAACTTTTTGTGTGAGTTTGCAGCAGACACCTTGTCAGTTTCATTTGTTGCATGTGCTGTCGGATATATTCGCTTGTGTTCTGTGTTTCCGAGCATTTTCACAATTTGCAAAGTGTTTTTGATACCACTGCCTGTTTTAGAATCCATGCAGGTGTTTTTCATATTTGTGTTTTCTGCATTTCCTATTCCTGTCTTAATTTGGAAGTGGTGTGGCCTCTCTCGGCCACCATAGAGGCCTTTAAATAGCAGTTAAACTACTGTATGCATGAAAATAAATCCTTTGATCATATCAAATGAGGGAAACTGGAACGAATTGCTAAACCTTAAAGCCAAGTCGTGTAACTCGTATGAGAACGTTTTTCATGTGGATATGAAATTGTCATTGAGAACATTTCATTCTTCCCTCTAGTTGTGTGTTCATTCACATCCTATCTTAACCTACGTGACTCAACATGGGTTTTTGTGGTTGTATAATCGGGATGCACCAGCACATAAACCATAATCGTCCCTTTCCATCCTCACAACATTAAAGGCCGCTCACTTTTTTTTTTTTTTTTTTTTTTTTTTTTTTTTGGTACCGTGTAATAAAAGGGAACTTCCACTTTATGCCACACAACAGCTTATAACTTGTGTGCACAAATCACACAGCCTTCAAAAAACTGGCATTTCTTTATTTTACTCTCAAAGCTCACGGGAAAAAACTCCACAGGCATACGTGCCATATCAGGAGGAAGGGAAGCAGAGTTTGAGAGGGATGTGGAGCAGGAGGAAGAAAGGGATGGTGGAGAAAGACTGATAAAAAGAGAGACGGTGAAGGTCAGTGTTGGAGACCGAAGGAGTGACAGGAGACCTGTCTCTGAGAAACGCTCTGTATCCAAATAAAACAGCAAGAAGGGAGGGAGATCGCTTCCTCACCCGAGGAGACGAGGGTGGGGAGACTGTTCGACCAGCTGAGTGCACACACACACACACACACACACACGCACACACACAAGATTCCGTACAAACATCTCGGTCGTGCCGGGTGGTTAGGTGGGAGGATGGAAGGGAGAGGGCTACACCCTTGCGCCAAGCTTTGTTGTGTGACACACAGACAGCCCACCCCAGCATTCCCACCCCGACAGTATATTTGGCCTTGAATACAATTGCAGGTTTGTAAGTGACAAATCACAGTGGGGAGAGTAGGCGCACACTCAGCCTGAGACCAGGGCAGAATCCCAGAAGCTACAGCAGAGATGCTGTTTTGCAGAAATATTAAATATGAAGGAAATTTGTGTCGTGCAAATCTGACTGACATCGAGTGCACGGAGCGATGAGCAAGATAGTGCAGTATCTGGTTTGTAGTTGCTCTTTAACCCACCACTAAAACTCAGCTACAAATATCCGATCACGTCAGGTTGCCTGACACAACAGCTGTGGAAACAAGTCCATTTCTGACCACCAGATCCCAAGATCAGATCTCCCAAGAAAAATTGTGTTTGTTCCTCTTAAAGCTTATACAACAATCTTATAAGCAAACTCAAGCCAACATGCATCACCTCAATGCAGAATAAGTGCATTAATTACTTTATTATTTTTTATTTCTTCTTCTATTTCCAGCTGCTCCCGTTAGCGTCGCCACAGCAGATCAGTTGTTTCCATCTCACCCTGTCCTCTGTATCTTCCGCTGTCACACCAACCACCTGCATGTCCTCCCTCAGCACATCCACAAACCTCCTCTTTGGCCTCCCTCTTCTCCTCCTGCCTGGTAGCTCCATCCTCAGCATCTCCCTATATACCCTGGGTTCCTCCTCTGCATATGTCCAAACCATCTCAATCTCGCCTCTCTGACTTTGTCTCAAAACCGTCCCACCTGAGCTGTCTCTCTGATATGTTCATTCCTAATCCTGTGCATTCTCATCACTCCCAAAGATAATGTTCAGCTCTGCCTCTTGTCTTTTTTGGGCCACCATCTCTATGCCGTCCAACATAGCTGGTCTCACTACTGTCTTGTAGACTTTAGCCTCCACTCTTGCTGATATTCTTCGGTTACAAATCACTCCTGCCACCTTTCTCCACACACCCCACCTTGCCTGCACTCTCTTCTTGACCTCTCTACCACACTCTCCATTACTTTGGACAATCAACCCCAAATAACACTCATCTACTTTCACCACTTCTACTCCTTGTAAACACTATTCAGCCGTGCTCCCTCTCATTCATACCCATGCACTGAGTCTTGTTTCTACTGGCTTTCATTCCCCTGCTCTCCAGAGCATATCTCCACATCTCCAGGCTAGTCTCAACCGGCTCTCGACTCTCACTACAGATCACAATGTCATCTGCAAACATCCTAGTCCATTGAGACTCCTGTCTGATCTCATCTGTCAAGTTGTCCATCATCATTGTGAACAAGAAAGGACTCAGAGATGATCCTTGATGTAATCCCACCTCCACCTTCAATGTAAATCTGTCATTGCTACTGCATATCTCACCGCTGTCGCACTATCCTTGTACATGCACCAGCCTCACAGTCTGCCACCCTTTGCCACTCCAAACTTCCTCATACTCACTCACTCACTCATCTGCAACCCCTTATCCATGTCAGGTCGTGGGGGAGCAACAGCTCCAGGGGAGCCTCAGACTTCCCTTTCCCGGGCCACATTGACCACCTCTGACTGGGGGATCCCAAGGCTTTCCCAGGCCAGTGTGGAGAAATAATACAGTTGTATACAAAGGTTTGGGCACCCCTGATGATTTCATGATTTCCCTTTATAAATCATTGGTTGTCTGGATCAGAAATTTCAGTTAAATATATCATATAGCAGATGAACACACTGATATTTGAGAAGTGAAATTAAGTTTCTAGTACTGTATTTACAGAAAGTGTGCAATAATTATTTAAACAAAATTAGGGAGGTGCATAAATTTGGGCACCCTTGTCATTTTATTGATTTGAATACATTTAGCACTAATTATTGGAACACAAAATTAGTTTGGTAAGCTCATTGACTCTTGACCTCCTTACACAGGTGAATCCAGTCATGAGAAAGGGTACAAAAAGCTGTCAGAGATTTCAGCTGTCAGTTTCCACTGTGAGAAACATAGTGAGGAAATGGAAGACCACAGGCATAGTACTAGTTAAGGCCCGAAGTGGCAGGCCAAGAAAAATCTCAGATAAGATGAAGCAAAGGATGGTGAAAACAGTCATAGTCAACCCACAGACCTGCTCCAAAGACCTACAACATGATCTTGCTGCAGATAGTGTCTCTGTGCATCGTTCAACTATACACCGCACTTTGCACAAAGAGATGCTGTATGATGCTGTAATGCAGAGGAAGCCTTTTCTGCGTACACGCCAGGAACAGAGTTGCTTGAGGTATGCTAAAGCACATTTGGACAAGTCAGCTTCATTTTGGAATAAGGTGCTGTGGACTGATGAAAGTAAAATTGAGTTATTTGGACATAACAAGGGGCAGTATGCATGGCTGAAAAAGAACACAGCATTGCAACACTTGCTACCTACAGTAAAATCTGGAGGTGTTTCCAACATGCTGTGGGACTGTGTGGCCTGTGCAGGTACTGGGAATCTTGTTAAAGTTAAAGGTCACATGGATTCCAGTCAATATCAGCAGATTCTTGAGAACAGTGTTCATGAATCAGTGACAAAGTTGCACTGTGACTGGATCTTTCAACAAGACAACGATCCTAAACACTGCTCAAAATCTACACAGGCATTCATGCAGAGGAACAAGTATATAATGTTCTGGAATGGCCATCTCAGTCCCCAGACCTGAATATTATTGAAAATCTGTGGTGTGATTTTAAGCGGGCTGTCCATGCTCGGAAACCAACAAACCTGAGATGTTTTGTAACGAAGAATTGTCCAAAATACCTTCAACCAGAATCCAGACTTTCATTGGAAGCTATAGGAAGCGTTTAGAGGCTGTTATTTCTACGAAAGGAGGATCTACTGAATAGTGATGTATTTTTTCTGTTGGGGTGTCCAAATTTATGCACCTGCCTAATTTTGTTTAAATAATTATTGCACACTTTCTTTAAATCCTATAAACTTCATTTCACTTCTCAAATATCACTGTGTTTGTCTGCTATATAATATATTTAACTGAAGTTGCTGATCCAAACAACCAAAGATTTATAAAGGAAAACCATGGAAGTCATCAGAGGTGCCCCAACTTTTACATACAACTGTATTTGTTATTCATTTACTACTTTCTATACTGGGAATATGTTGAATGGAAACAACTTTTTACATAATTATTGTATGGCCTTGCCTTACAATATAAAGCACCTTGGGGCAACTGTTTGTTGTGATTTGGCGCTATATAAAAAAATTGATTGATTGAACTTTTTATTTAATTTCATTTACATCCTTCCCGATAATCATCTGATCTTGTCATGCGAAACCATATTAAAATTTCAGCTGTTTAGATCGTTTTATGGGATTTCGGCCAAATAAAAACCAAGTCAACGCTAATAAAAGTTTGAGGTTTTAGCAGTTTATTGGTTCAGCTTTATAGCAGCCAGTCTGCTCTGTGTAAGCCTGATCCTGTCAGATTTCAGAAGCTAAGCAGTGTGGGGCCTGGATGGGAGGGTATCTGGTGTAAAACTTGTGTCAAATACTAATGTGTATCTGGCGGTATCCACTGTGGCACAACATTGATTCAGCTTTATCACAATTAACTTTTTCATTTAGCTTATTAGCAGATAACAAAGTTAGTTTTAGGTTAGCTGGGCCCACCACTAGTGGATACATACATATGTATGAGTGTAATGCGGGACTGCTGTGTGTGCAGTAAAGTGTGTTTGTGTAATTATACAGTAATGGACTGGTGGTGGGACAGTAAATCAACTGTACAATGAGTTAGATTGGCCCACTCTATCGACAGTGTGTCTCGTCATATCCAGTCATCAGGGAAGGATAGACTCTCAGAATAAACACTGCGAGCGTGTGCATGCCTGTGCACATTTGTGTGCAGTTTCTACTGGATGGGTCTGCACGTGTACACAATAGCGCTGGAGTGTACGACTGTATGCACATATATGGAAGTGGCTTGTCTATGCTAAGTTATACATGATATACATATACAGTGTGTGTGCATGTGTGGGTATGCAGTATGGGCGGGGCTGTGTATGAGTCTGTGTGTGTGTGTGTGTGTGTGTGGTGTGTGTGTGTGTGTGGTGTGTGTGTGGTGTGTGTGTGTGTGTGTGGTGTGTGTGTGTGTGGTGTGTGTGTGTGTGTGGTGTGTGTGTGTGTGGTGTGCGCGCGCGCACAAATGTTCGTGGTGTGTTGGGTGAGTTCCTCACCCAAACAGGTCATGAAAAGAGACTCTTGACTGCTGCTTTTTACACCGCAGCGGCCACTCGTTCTGCAGCCGCACAGTTACTGCTATTAAAAACACTCTTCACAAACCCTGAGAGAGAGAGGGAGAGATTTCACCACGTCACTCACAATCTAAAATTTTCTAAGTTGATCCTTATAAATGGAACCAGTTCTGAGTTTTTAAAATTTATATATAACAAGACTGCAAATACTGTATGTGATAACAATTTTCAACCGACTTTAACCCCTTAACGCCTATTGTCGCAAATACTCGTATGCTACAATATTTGACTCAAATATGCAACATACCAAATTGACCAGTATGCCTGTTGTCGCATATTTGAAACATACCAGTATTATTATTATAACATTATAACATAAATTATTACCAAAATTACTATTTATTTTTTGTGCAAAAGTGAAATTAATAATCTCAACATTATTTACCATCTACTTAAAGGCAAAAACACACACAAAACATTTTTTTATATACAGCTATATAAATTCAGGCGTTAAGGGGATATAGTCCAAATTTTCTAATAACTTTGTTGCATACTGTTAATCAGACAACTTACCACTATTCATTATGCATGCATCATCCCATTTCATCTCATCTTCAACCGCTTATCCAGGATTGGGTGGGGTGCAACAGCTCCAGCAGGGGACCCCAGACTTCCCTTTCCCGGGCCACATTCACCACCTCTGACTGGGGGATCCAGAGGCGTTCCCAGGCCAGTGTGGAGATATAATCCCTCCACCTACACCTGGGTCTTCCCCGGGGTCTCCTCCCAGATGGACATGCCTGGAACACCTCCCTTGGGAGGCGCCCAGGAGACATCCTTACCAGATGCCCGAACCACCTCAGCTGACTCCTTTCAAAGCGAAGCTGCCACGGATGACCGAGCATCTCACTCTGTCTCTAAGGGAGACACCAGCCACCCTCCTAAGGAAGCCCATTTCAGCCACTTGTACCCGTCATCTAGTTCTTTCGGTCATGACCCAACCCTCATGACCATAGGTGAGAGTAGGAACGAAGATGTATTATTTACATTTTTATTATTTGATATTTTATTATAGTTTAATCATTTTGTAATGTCAACTTTTTTATTATTGGGTCAGTAGATGAATACAAGAATGAAAGAAAAAAAAAAAAATATATATATATATATGTGTGTGTGTGTGTGTGTGTGTGTGTGTGTGTGTGTGTGTGTGTGTGTGTGTGTGTGTGTGTGTGTGTGTGTGTGTGTGTGTGTATGGCAGTACATATGATCATGGAACAGTTTAGTACACTTGCCTCTCAACCAGAAGGTCCCCAGCTGAAGGACCACACATGCACCAGTCTCCTTGTATATCTTGGAATGGGTTTTTGCCAACTGAACAGTTAAGCCCCCATCGCACATAGCAAGAATGTGCAGGAACCAGCCCAACACAGCAAATATCGCCATAATCCAACGCAGTTGGGAGGAAAAGAGGAGTGGTCAGCCGTGTCAGAACGCATCCAGATTACCTCATTCACACCTGCACTATGGCATCCAAAGCGTATGTGGACAACACTTTAGATGACACAGACTGTTGTCAGACAGCAATAAGAGGTACTGCAGACTGCCCGATGTCCAAATGTCTGGATGGCAAACACAGGACTGGACTGGGAGGCAGCGCTGTGTTCCTCATGAGCACATGTGTGCGAGTGCGCAGCACGCGTACGTGTGTGTGTGTGTGTGTGTGTGTGTGTGTGTGTGTGTGTGTGTGTGTGTGTGTGTGTGTGTGTGTGTGTGTGTGTGTGTGTGTGTGTGTGTGTGTGTGTGTGTGGCCCACGCTTGCTCCACGCACATGCGTGGGGCTGCAATTATCACTCAGCCGTGTGTGTGTGTGTGCATATGTACGCATATTTGAGCCACTAAGCATGCGCACCACTGGATAGCTTATTGCCACTGGACAGCTTCTCTGAAAGTTTGCTGGCAGTGGGCCATGCATTTCCAACAAACTTTAATTTCTTTTTTCTTGTTTGCTCACTTCAGGAGCACAACGCAACTCAGAACACCGCGATCACATGGGATTTATTTTTATTTTGGGTGAGAGGATTTTAACCACAGGCAGGGTTCCGGCTCCATGTCCGCGCTGTGAAACACTCCTGGACCGCTGTTGGAGGTGGCATTCATGTTTATTAATACTGTCATGGCCTGGCACAACAGTTCTATGTCATATCTTATACAGAGTTAGAAGGTGATCATATATTACAGCAGTATGATCTGTTCAGCTCCGAGCCTGACGCGTGCAATGACGCGTTACTGTGCATGAGACCACAGAGAGGCGCAGCTGCCGTGGTGGAGAAGGTAGTTCACATTATTTACGTCGCCCATGGGAAGGAATGGACAAATATCTGTACTGTAAGGTCTATTGTGGATATAACAACCTGTTCAGATTTGCGTCGGCGTGCACACAGTAGCACACTGTGCTTTTGGTTTGATAGCCACTGTTCACATTCACTGTACATGATAATAAGTCATCATTATTATCGTGATGCCACATACATTTCAACAGTTCCTTTGCACTCCGGGGGGGTAATGCAGGTCATACCGGCAGGCATACCGTGCCAGATCCATCTCGAGGTTCCCTCGTATTTGCTCAAATTGTTTTGGATCCTGTTTGGCCACCATCAGAGTATGTAAATTGCGGTCAGATGGTCCTCAGATTGCACATGGACCGCCGTAGCTGTAGCTTTAAGTAGACATTGCCTGAACCTGCCGTCCAGGACCCAGAGCAGCGCCACAGTGTGGTCGGTGCAATGGCATGCTCCCAGAGTAGACCGGCTGAGTACATATGGGGGGGTACTATTCTCATATGTGTTATTACTGGTTTATAAACATAATTACATTATTTTGAAGCTCTAACTCTGTTACATAAGTCACAGATCTCTGAGGTCCACAAGATTATTTGGTGAAGCGGACACTCATTTAACAGTTAAAACTGTTTGTTTGTGTTCATGATGATGCAGAAAGTACCAACTCTGCCAAGAAACAGAACGTGACTAGCTCCCAAACGATGTGAAACACAGGCGTGTTCCAACATGACTCAAACACAGACTGACCAAAAAAATTTTTGGAACTAGTGATTATTGGCACTTAGCACCAATCAGCTTGTTTGCACATTGTGTCAGTGTGCTTCTTCCTTTGCAAAACATGAATGTGAAACCCAGGCGCATATTGCTGTTTTTTTTTTGTGGCTTTTTTGTGTCACTTGTTGTAAGTGAAAAGACCCCAGCTCACTGAAGCCACACAAAAACTGTCATCTCGAAGATGTCCTCAGCCACAGCTAGTGCAGCCCCCAGCCTCACCTCACCATGACAACCACGAGCCAACTGCAGACCCACAGACACACGTACGGCACATCCTCACATCACTGTCTCTCCAGGGCCGTCATTAGGGGTCTGGACTTTGGTGACACTCCACAGAGATTTCAGCACTTGGTTCAACCTTTGTCCAGACAGTAGCGGAGTCTCTTTGGGTGCATTTTCTTCTTCTGATTTACCCGACATGTACTGTAGCCTCTCAGACTGATGGATTTCAGTTTGTTTTCCTGAACTATTGTGCATTCAAAAAGTACTGACAGTGCTTCATTTTTCCACATTTTATGTTACAGCCTTATTCCAGAATTGATTAAATTCATTTTTTTTTTCAAGAAAAAGGTGGGGGGTTTTTTTTGCTTGTTTTTTATTTTTGCAAATTTATAAAAAAAAAACCCAAAAAAACTAAGAAATCACGTGTACGTACGTAAGTATTCACAGCCTTTGCCATGAAGCTCAAAATTGAGCTCAGGTGCATCCTGTTTCCACTGATCATCCTTGAGATGTTTCTCCAGCTTAATTGGAGTCCACCTTGGGTAAATTCAGTTGATTGGACATGATGTGGAAAGACACACACCTGTCTACATATAAGGTCCCACAGTTGACAGTGCATGTCAGAGCACAAACCAAGTATGAAGACAAATTAATTGTCTGTAGAACTTTGAGACCAGATTGTCTCGAGGCACAAATCTTGGGAAGGGTACAGAAACATTTCTGCTGTTTTGAAGGTCCCAATGAGCACAGTGGCCTCCATCATCTGTAAATGGGAGCCGTTCAGATACATCAGGACTCTTCCTAGAGCTGGACACCTGTGTAAACTGAGAGATGACCAAAAACCCAAAGGTCACTCTGTCAGAGCTCCAGTATTCCTCTGTAGAGAGAGGAGAACCTTCCAGAAGGACAACCATCTCTGCAGCAATGCACCAATCAGGCCTGTATGGTAGAGTTTCCAGACGGAAGCCACTCCTTAGTAGGCACATGGCAGCCCACCTGGAGTTTGCCAAAAGGCACCTGAAGGGCTCTCAGACCATGAGAAACAGAATTCTCTGGTCTGATGAGACAAAGGTTGAACTCTTTGGCATGAATGTCAGGTGTCATGCTTGGAGGAAACCAGGCACCATCCCTACAGTGAAGCATGGTGGTGGCAGCATCATGCTGTGGGGATGTTTTTCAGCAGCAGGAACTGGGAGACTAGTCAGGATTGAGGGAAAGATGAATCCAGCAATGTACAGAGACATCCTGGATGAAAACCTGCTCTGGAGCACTCTTGAGGAATGGACAAAACTGCGCAAAGATAGGTGTGCCAAGATTCTGGCATCATATTCAAGATGACTTGAGGCTGTAATTGCTGCCAAAGGTGCATCAACAAAGTATTGCGCAAATGATGTGAATACTTATGTACGTGAGATTTTTGAGAGAAAAATTGATTTACTCCATTTTTGGAATCAGGGTGTAATATAACAAACTGTGGAAAAAGTGAAGCACTGTGAATACTTTCCAGATGCACAGGTTATAACAGGTTTTTACAACACCTAAAACAAAGAAAGATGCACAAAATTCAGATTTTAATCCAGTTTTTCACATATATGTTAATCATTTGGCTTCAAAGAGACACAACTGCTTACACTGATGCACATAATGTTTCAAAAATAGCTCCCCAGGCCTCAATGACTGAAGATATAACAAAAGGGCAACATGAATGCCATAGCAACTCTGCAAATACAGCACACAATAGAGTTCAGTCTGCAAGGAAATCAGATAGTAAGAAACTGGATTGTTAAGTGTAGGCCTTCAACAGCAAAAATGTAGATGTTCTCAGAACATATGTTCAGGTCTGGAAACTTGTGGGTTGCACACATTGGTGCATACGCCATTGGATAGAACTGCCTTGGGTCTTGGATGCCAAACACCTAGGTCATCAACCAGGTCATCCCCACCTCTCGAAAGTAGTGTAGCTATCGTGAAATGTGGCTATTACCTTGGTCTGGTTCCTCCTTTGGACTTAGGCAGCTAAGTGGCAGATTATCCCCATAGAAATGCACCAAATGGCCAAAATGTCGTACTTGGCATTCCCACAACATACGTGGTACCCAAGGGTCCTCCAAAGGTGTCCAGTCACTGAGGTCAGGATAAAAGGTAGATTAAAAAAAGATATGGTAGAATTTGTCCTCTTTAAGAGATCAAAACCAAATGACTGCAGTATAACACATATGTGTTCACAAAACAACACACAAAGGAGTAGGTTCAATTAAAAAAACATTAAAAAGTAGGGACCAGAAAAGCCCAGTCTTTCAGGCCTGTGTGGGATGTAGTTCGGCATGAACACACTATCGATACACACAGCCGCTCTAACCCCCCCCCCCCACCACCACCCCTCCTACCGCCCTGACCAGACAACACAAAAACAAGCACATACTGTACACAACACACAGATGCTGGCTGGATCACTTTGACACCCTGCTCTGACCCTAAGGCTCCTCGCGCTATCGTTGTGTACACTGCACAGTTCAGGCAAGGTCAGTTAGTGGGCAGAGATTTCTGTTTTGACACCCCTAGTTGGAGCTCTCCCACTCAACACACATACACATAGGGCAGGCGCAGCTCCCATACAGAAGAGAAAATGACTGAATATGTAACTATGTAGCCAATCGTGTGGAGAAATATGCATGGGAAAGTGTGGATGACATGGTTGTCTATTAAATAGCAACTTTATATCTGAAATTTAGAAACTAGCAGCATTGTTTGTCACAGTGGCTATTTAAGACAGCATACCAGACCTTAGTTACATCAGTAAACAGGGAGCAGCCACCCCTGCAGTGTCTGAGAACTATGTATGAAGCATCACAACAGGCAGTGGGTATTTAACCGTCGGACTGAGCTGGTTTGGTAACGGTATTTAACCACCAGACACTTTTTTTAGTTGATGATCTTTAATTTATGATGTCAGTGTGACGGAAGCCAGCCGGATTTGCTGTGCATGTGGTAGTCATTAGGCCTCACTCCCCCAACCCTGCTGGCTACTCAAGCCAGAGCCTGGGGTTCGTCCGACTGGTCAGAGCGTCTGCTTCCCCTGCCAGAGACTGTGAGTTCATATCCCAAAGGGAGCAAGTGGGAAGAGTCAAAAACATCAACACGATGCAAACAAGAGTACAAGCCGCTACCCCAGGACTGGCATAGTAGCACCACTTGACCCAGAGTCATGCTTCAAATTTTAGATGGTACTAGGAGGTTCTGATCCCATAGGTGGGGGTGGTGACCAAGTGGTTAGTGTGCTTGGTTTCAGTGTGGAAGGTTCCCCCTTCAAACCCCACCCCTGCCGTATTTCTCCATGTAATGTGAAGTTGCATCAGGAAGGACATCCGGCGTAAAACTTGGATCTACTGTAGCGACTCCTAGTGAAACAAGGGAGCAGCTGAAGGGACTTCCCACCTCACACACACACACACACACACACCAACACAAAAAAAAGATGGGAAAAAAGTTTGGAAAACTCAACACATTTATATATCCTTCTTACTTGTATTTGTAAATATTAAAGGATTATTAACCGAGTGAGAGGGTCTATACAGAGAAATATCAGTCCAAGGTGTAAGTGTGGAAAACACAGAGGTCTGATATCTACATACAGACTGAGCAAGCGAGGTTAATAATTTGTTTATTATATGGCTGTTTTATATATATATATATATATATATATATATATATATATATATATATATATATATATATATATATATATATATATATATATATATATATATATATATATATATATATATAAACACGCAAATTTACAGTGTCACCCAAATATGCTGCCGACTGTGTTGGGTTTGTTCGCTTTCTTCACCTCCATGAAGAACTTGCTAACAGATGGTCCGGTCGTTAGCTAGTAAGCTTTCAGTCTGTGTGTTTTTTTTCCGATGCTGTTGAGATATTATGGAGTAAGTTCATGTCCGACTGGGTTTTTCTAATTTGGCTTGGTTTTTCTAGTTTTTAGCTTTCTGATTTGTAACAAAAATACACATTGCAGACCAACTTTCATGGTAACCGTTCCAGATATGGGAACATTTCCAACCGGTAATCAGCCAATCAGAGCGCATGTAGCGTCGCAGCCCTATAATAATACAATAACATGCTTTTGGAGAGCAGTATGCATTTTCAAAGGCCCGACGTCCATGCCCAGTCGCCCAAAATGGCCGATATTCGCCTGAGTTGGATGAGGGCGAATACTAAGTTAACCCTAACCACGATGTACATGAGGATCTTTGGTAACTTTGGTGACAATGAGTTTAGTGACTGCGAGTTTAGAAAGATGTTTCTACCTGCATCAGTCAGAAAATCTTCCCTTGAGACTCCCCTATCACAACACATTGAATCTAGGGAAGAAGTTGGGGACTGTCTAACAATTTAATCCGTCTTAGTTGAGTTTGTCTTCATCATCAACTTTGATCAATGGCTTATGAGTGAAATGTGTCTGAAAGTGTACACAATCGTTGGACACCATTTTTAAGGACATGCAAAGCAGCTTTAAAGGATAAATATTTTACAAAATTTAGCTTGTATTCTGGCCCAGTCACATTTTTTTTTTCCTGAAACCATCACAAAATGTGTCACATTTTCACAATGCAGTCAAATTTTAGTGACTATATTTAACAATAACCCTAACCCTAATGCCTCCCCTCCCATTACCCCAATTTTTTTTGATACTATCACAAAATAATTTTGGGATACTGTCACAGAAATGTTGCATCTTCATGATGCCATCACGAAGTTGATTTGAGATCAGGATGTGCATTCATATCAACCAATGGTAGCATTTAGTGGCTATGTAGTATTACTCAGTTACTCTGTCCAACAACTCATTCGATACGTTGCTGATAATATTCTGAAACAAAAGCCCAAATTATTAAAATTTCATACGCAATGTTGGAAATATCATAAAATTGTGGTATTATTATAACATTATTCATTCCCAAAGCTGACTTTTTTTGGCTTTTTAAGCTTTTCCTTTATCTCATGACTGAAAGAACACCAGAACATAGCCATATCCAGACAGTATGATGCCACCACAGACCTTAATTAAGAGAGACCAAATTAAGCTTGTATTCCGGCCCAGTCACATTTTTTTCCCTGAAACTATCACAAAATGTGTCACATTTTCACAATGCGGTCAACGTTTCGTGACTATATTTAACCCTAACCATAACCCTAACCCTAATGCTCCCCCCATTACCCCCAAATTTTGTGATACTATCAGGAAATAATTTTGGGATAGTGTCACAGAAATGTTGCATTTTCATGATGCCACCCCAGACCTTAAATAAGAGAGACCAAATTAAAGTCCCAGCACATTCACATGGAAGAGATGCTATCATTTTTAAAATATATCTCTGAGAGCTGATGTAATTGAACAGAAACTTTGGAAATGTGTCACTGGCATGTGTCAGGTCAAGTTTGATAGATTTAAAATTGCACATTTCAACAAGTTTTCATGTCTTGTAGTTAAATCTGACTAAACAAATCCAAAAGGGTTTTTTTTGTTTGTTTATTTGTTTTTTTATGTTGGACATGTAGGTGGATTTGAATTTCATTTGTGCAATTTTATCAAAATTTAATTGCAATCTGAACTGGTGTTTTCTTAAAGTAATGATAACAGAAATCCCTTTTTGACCATGTTTACAGGGAAAATTGCTGTAGTGCTGCAGTAATGCTGATAAAATTTTGGTTTGAGAACAGATTTTGTCGTTATGAGGGAATCATCCTCCATCAAGTGGGTGTTGAAGGCCAAATTCATTTCCTCCCTGACCATTCTGTCACCATCCCCTCATCCTAACACCATCCTGCACCTGGTATCATTATCACTTACTCAAACCCCAACTCCTGTGCCCTCCTGTCACCCCGCCGATGACCGTGTGTCCCTCACCTCTCCTACTTCTCTCCGCCCACATTCTCCCTAATACTCCTCCATCCACCACCTTTCACCTCATCACCTTGTCTTCTTCTCTGCTTATCAGTCTCTTGGCTCTTTCCATTTGCTACCCACCGCTGTCCCTGCGGCTCATGCCAAGCTCCTCCCTCCGTCCCTCTTTCTGACACTCTGCGTGTTGCTGCTGAACTTCCTTCTGTGTTCCATCTGCCCCTTTCCCACTTCTCCCACTCCCTTACAGTAGACCCACCTACTCAACGGGTGCTCACCATACATGCGGGCGAGCACACGCGAGGCCTGGAGCTGTCTGCGCAGCGTTCGGACGCTACGCCTAGCTTCAGTGTCGGGTTGCAGAGGGCGAAGAATAAGTCCGGCTGTTTGAAGTGGATTCTGAATTCACAGAATGTCTCAGCAGACTTGAAAATACTACAATTCTAATGAAAAAGAAGCAGACTCATTAGAGAAGACCAACTCCAGATGTGACACAGAGAGTGACCTCGACAACGGAAGGGCAAACGTGTCCGACGCCAGAAGACTAAGATGACAGTCTGCGTCAACATCCCTAGTGAAATACTGGACAAGCTTGATGGTCGAGAGACAGAGAGAAGGATGGAGAAGAAGATGTAGTGGAGACGAGTGGAGGATGAAGGTCTAGCAAAGAACACAGCTTAACAGACAATGAAAAGAGCAAACAAAAAGGCCCACTTATGCATGGGATTCATGAATTAACTTAGTATTGACAGTTTTAGAGTATCCCAGAATCCTTTGCGCACTGGGGAGGTAGGCTTGTTAATGGCTCAGCTTAATGCTAACTTTAACACTGAAAATGCCATAGACATGCTAACGCGTTAGCATCTGTGCCGTTTTTATGTTATAAAATACATCTATCAACTGTTTCAGAAGACCATAACAAGTCAGTTTAATATTAAAAAGGTAAATATTACTCACAGACATACGCTCTTTAGAGTTTTAGCGGGGAAAAATTAAGATAAAGCGAAATAAAACAAAGAACCAACAAAGCAGCAGATCGAAGGTCAAAGCACTGCTTCATTGATTCAAGGTTCAAAGCAAAGCCATGCTTGAAATGGTTGATTATACAGACCCTCTTCAGGGTCTGTAATCAATGTAGAGAAATTATCATTTTCCTGACAAACACCCCTAAAAACAACGGCCACTCCGAAGGACTGATTAGGAAATCATTAAGAAAAAACGCTATTGATGTCGATGGATCAAATCTTTTCTTAAGGATACCCGAAAAGAACCAGTTCCCGACACACAACACAAACAGCAACATGCCTTATTTTTTTTTTATAAAACTCACATTAAAGACTCACGATTATCTTAGTTAAACACCTAAATACATATTTTGGTTGAACTCACCTCCATAACTACGCAAAGTTGTAAACAAGTTGCCGCAAACGCTTATTTACACACTGACAACGAAATCTCAGCCTCCCCGGCAAGAACGTGATTACGCACGAGATTTGACACCGTAAAGGTGTCAATTGGCAAAATCACATTGGGAGACAAATTTGAAAATGTCATTTGTGTTTTGATATTTGGAAATAAAAAACAATTATGCTAGCGCATTGGGATTTGGCTAAATAGAGTATTAGCAGTTCGGCTTTCAAAATTTTAAAGCTGTAGGGTTTGGTTGTTTGCAGGGCTGGACTGGGACAAAAATTTGATTATTGCAGGTGTTTGTCATAAAATACTCCAAACTCAAGCACCGTACTCATAGAGCGCAAACATCCTAACGGATCAGACACTGCTGTTGCAGCACTTTTATCAGCTGTCGGTAGTTTCATCCATTAGCGCCACTTAATGTATGATTACTGGAAAAAATATGCAGCTCATAACTTTTAATGTCCACAACAAAGTAAACGGTTAGGAGAACCACCGCGCAGTCCCCAAAAATATGATTTAATAAACACCCGAACCCAGGTTAGGTGGTTCGGACTTCATAGAGAGGCATGTTCGGGCGTCTTTCGTCACATGTAGAGCCACGCACGCTCCACCCCTTAATGCATTAATGAGTTCTGACTTTCTGATTTGCTGAGAAGTGTACATAATGCCAGAAGTATCTTACGGAAAAAAATCTCGCGGGTCGGGAGAGTTACCATGAAAAAAAAGTGCAGCTATCGGCCCATTTATTGATCATCCCACCGGGAAAAATCCCAGTACTATCAATGGCCAATCCACCCCTGGTTGTCGGCCTGAATGGTTGCTATCCAGGACCCAAGCACATGCTTGCAGATTTGACTTGGCTTGATTAGGACAAGAATTTGAAAAAGAAACAGCCCACACTGAAAAAACAACAAACAAGGCACAAAAAAAGATATCTGCTGAGGGATAATATATTCAGATAATCAATACTCTGGTCTTAAGTGGACTTGATTAAACTCAATTAACCTGAAAATCAGCCACATTTTCAAGTTATCACATCCTCAAGTAAGTTATTAACACAATACTATTCTATATGCTCTTGTGGCCTTACAGTAAAACCAAAACACTATTGGGGGGGCAAATAATTCATATAAACCATTAAAATACACAAAAATGCACCACTAATTTTATGCTAAGTAGAAAGTTCTCCAGATTCTCTCAGTCTTCTGATAATATTATGGACTGTAGATGATGGAATCCCTAAATTCCTTGCAATTGAACATTGAGAAACATCGTTCTTAAACTGTTGGACTAATTTTCATGCAGTTGTTCACAAAGTGGTGATCCTCGCCCCATCTTTGCTTCTGAATGGCTGAGACTTTTGGGGATGCTCCTTTTATACCCATTCATGAGTGTCCTCAGTTCCCAAACATTTATTGAGTGTTGTTAGAAGAAAAGGTGATGTAACACAGTGATAAACATATCACTATCCCAGCTTTTTTGAAACGTGTTGCAGGCATCCATTTCAAAATGAGCAAATATTTGCACAAAAACAATAAAGTTTATCCCTTTGAACATTAAATATCTTGTCTTTGTGGTGTATTCAATTGAATACTGGTTGAAGAGGATTTCCAAATCATTGTATTCTGTTTTATTTACATTTTACACAACGTCCCAACTTCACTGGAATTGGGGTTGTATTTACTTACAAAATACTGTTGTGATATTACAAAATTTATAATTTACCTACTGTGGTACTTTTACTGTAAATGTCCTACCATTGTTCAATAAAAGTTTGAAAAAATTGCTGCTATGGCTGAGCCATGTGTTAACTGCTTTGGCTAATAGTAAATAAAGATCCCTTTAATCTTAACTTATTTAGTCACAACATCATAATTTTGTGTGGTACCTGTGCTATTTTGTGGTTGTATGCAGAAGAACAAGCCTCTCATTGACAACTGACTTGTAATTACAGTCAAGCAGTGCAGTGTCGCTAAAATAGAATACACTAGGTAAATGCTAACTTTATTATTAGTCATTTTAAAACATTGCTTTACCTTTACCTCCTTTGGGATCCTTTCCATACTAAACTATCATTTCTAATGATAGTTTTGCCTATTCAATGGCAAAAAGAAGCAGTTTACTGTAAGGTTTTTAGGTTGCCCCATAGTCTAACACTGTATATGTTCCGCCCCATGACAGTGTTAGCATCATAATTCGATATTGGGGTGATTTAAACAATTTTGGTCCAAAATGAAAGGTTTAACCCCAAATCCTCTAAAAATAGAGTCCACGTTGAAAAATCTCAGAGTTGTCCTTTAAGTGTGGGTTTCAAAAACAGAAACAAGCACCTAGAGAACAGGAGCACAGTTTAATATGAGATACTGTATGTATAATATGAGATACTCAGTTATTCAATTCTTTGTTGTTTTCTGCCCAATATTGTCATTTACAGTTAGTTAGGGCTTACATCACTTTAAAATAGCCCTGTTCCACACAGAGCAGTATTATGATTTGTGCGCTGCCCCCACCTGCTGGTTACAAAGCTATTGTGTTTTTGTCGCTCAACAAATTGAACCCTGGCCAAAATCTGTACATTTATTTATTGGGGTTTGCCCGTCTGTTGCTCAAAGATATGTTCACTCACTTCCACTTGTTCACATCCTTGGTTCAGTTCAGCGTGATCTTTCCCTCAAAACATCCTCTGAAATCCCTGTTCATAAAGTGAACCTAACAATGAAGGAACCCGCAGCAGCAGACCGCTGTACTGTACGTGGGCCTCCGGCCTAATGGACGTCACCTACTGACAGGCACAAATAATCAGCTGCACTATTGGAAAGTGGCAAATGCAGCAGAAACAGTTTGCTGGCCGAAGTTGTTTATATCACACCGTTCCTCTCAGAAGCCACAGGAGGGGAGAGTCTGAGACCTAAAGAGCTGTAAGGCCTGTACTGTCTAATTCCATGTTTATGGTTTTGCCTTTTATAACACACACAGACGGCGCTGCCCAGGCCACAAGCACACGGAAATATCATCATACGCCGTCTCCACTGCTAATTGGTGCCTTGGTACCATCCCTATGGTGAGGATTCTGCTTTGTGCAGGGTGACCTGAGGATCAATGCCAATTTCAGCTTTTAATCTCTCTCTCTCTCTCTCTCTCTCTCTCTCTGCAACAATTCAACAAAAAGCAACTGACAAGCAACTACAAACAACTGACATTTTGTTACAAAACATTTTGTAACAGGGCATATTTGATATTACTTTACAACTCTGCTTATATATATATATATATATATATATATATATATATATATATATATATATATATATATATATATATATATATAGTGTGTATGGTTTGATTGATACAAAATGTGTGACTAATTTTCACCTTTCAATAAAACATAATTTCTTTAAGGTGCTAAATCCAAATCATTTTTTGTTATGTGGTCTTCTGCAGTTAATTATTTTAATGTTGTATTTAATTTGGTTTTTAATCTTGTTTCACAACTCAGTGCTTACTGATAACTGTCTGTGTTCTAAAGAAAAATAATGCAACCACACATTTGATATTTGTTGAAATGAGAATGTTTGGGTATTTCAAAGTTTTGTTTTGTTTTTTTTTCTGTTGAGACACCGATTAAGGAAAAAAATCAAACATGACAGTTTCCTAAAACATTTGCACGAAAGAGCTATATTATATTATATTATATTATATTATATTATATTATATTATCCATTTTCTATACCCACTTACTCCAATTAAGGGTCATGTGGGTTGGAGCCTTTCCCAGCAGTCATGGGGCGTGAGGCGGGGTACACCCGAGACAGAATGCCGGTGTATATTATGTAATCTCTCATGTCATATTGTATTATTATGCAGTGACGGACTAGCATCCAGGGCAGAGTTTACGGTGAGTTACAGTGTTTAGTGGGACAGACAGAAATGCATGGATGAACAGATAATATGATGTACTGCAATTGTCCACGATGCACACTTTGTCATTCTTTAGGTACATATATTTACGCGTCTTTAGCCATGTTTGTGCAGTATTGTGCACATAATTACTTTTTTAATCTTATATGCACTTTACACTGGTTGAACTAAAACTTTACCTTTAATGCACTGTTCTTCACATGCTTTCTCTGATTAAGCTCCTGTGCAGCAGCCAAGATTTTCTTTGGGTCTTTTTATATCTCATCCTACTGTATCACATCATAATGCTTTGAATTTTAAATTACTGCAATTCCAAGAAAAATATGCTTACAGTTTTTTGAAATCTACAGCAGTCCAACATTTTAAGCTTCTATGGTTTAGCCAAAGATGTAAAAATTATATGATCATACTTCACAATGTAAATGCATGTCTTCTCTGATTTTATGGCTTTCTGTCCTTTTCTCTGGTTTAAACAGCTCAATATAAACTACACGCTTGCACATCGTGAACGGCAATTTCAGGATGGCACACCAAAAATTATACACTTGAAATGTAAACACACCCCAGCAGATGAAAGCTGGGTACAAACATGTGAGGAGACATCATGTGAAGTATCTGCACACACTCACAGCATTCTGGGAGGAGGGAAAAGGAAGGATGAATGGCTTGCCGTGCTGTGGGTGATGTGAAGATGACAACAAAGTAATTATGGGATGACTAAGGGTGAGGGAGTGACGAGGAAAAGAGAACGTGTGTGGGGTGTGGGTGTAGTAACCTGCTGCCGCCTCCGTCACATCGTGGTAGTTAATTAGACTCTGACTGTGTGTCATATTCAACAGCCATCTGGAGCATGAACAAACTCACTCCTTCACCTGTTCATCTTCACATTTGTCCCCTCCATATTTTATAATCCACACTTTAGCTCTTCTGTTGGTCTGTGTTCTAATCAATGTTTTTGTCAAGGTTTCAGCATCAGCCGTCCCCCCAAATCCTGTCAGTTCATGTGTCTCATTATATATATATATATATGTATGTATGTATACATTGAGCAAAAAATACAAATACAACAATTATGTTTTGCTCCCATTTTTCATGAGCTGAAGTCAAAGAACTAAAACATTTTTCAGATATTCAAAAGACGCATTTCTCACAAATATTGTTCACAAATCTGTCTAAATCTGTGTTAGTGAGCACTTCTCCTTTGCCAAGATCCATCCCACCTCACAGGTGTGGCATATCAAGATGCTGATTAGACAGCATGATTATTGCACAGGTGTGCCTTAGGCTGGCCACAATAAATACATAAATAAATATTCAGGGGTGGTGGCCAAGTGGTTGGTGCACTTGGTTTCAGGGCAGAAGGTTTCTGGTTCAAACCCCACCCCTGCCACATTTATATATATATATATATATATATATATATATATATATATACATATATATATATATATATATATATATATATATACAACCCTATATATACAACCCCTGGCAAAAATTATGGAATCACCGGCCTCGGAGGATGTTCATTCAGTTGTTTAATTTTGTAGAAAAAAAGCAGATCACAGAAATGACACAAAACTAAATTCATTTCAAATGGCAACTTTCTGGCTTTAAGAAATACTATAAGAAATCAAGAAAAAAAAAATTGTGGCAGTCAGTAACAGTTACTTTTTTAGACCAAGCAGAGGAAAAAAAATATGGACTTGCTCAATTCTGAGGAATAAATTATGGAATCACCCTGTAAATTTTCATCACCAAAACTAACACCTGCATCAAATCAGATCTGCTCGTTAGTCTGCATCTAAAAAGGAGTGATCACACCTTGGAGACCTGTTGCACCAAGTGGACTGACATGAATCATGGCTCCAACACGAGAGATGTCAATTGAAACAAAGGAGAGGATTATCAAACTCTTAAAAGAGGGTAAATCATCACGCAGTGTTGCAAAAAATGTTGGTTGTTCACAGTCAGCTGTGTCTAAACTCTGGACCAAATACAAACAACATGGGAAGGTTGTTAAAGGCAAACATACTGGTAGACCAAGGAAGACATCAAAGCGTCAAGACAGAAAACTTAAAGCAATATGTCTGAAAAATCGAAAATGCGCAACAAAACAAATGAGGAACGAATGGGAGGAAACTGGAGTCAACGTCTGTGACCGAAGTGTAAGAAACCGCCTAAAGGAAATGGGATTTACATACAGAAAAGCTAAATGAAAGGCATCATTAACACCTAAACAGAAAAAAACAAGGTTACAATGGGCTAAGGAAAAGCAATCGTGGACTGTGGATGACTGGATGAAAGTCATATTCAGTGATGAATCTCGAATCTGCATTGGGCAAGGTGATGATGCTGGAACTTTTGTTTGGTGCCGTTCCAGTGAGATTTATAAAGATGACTGCCTGAAGAGAACATGTAAATTTCCACAGTTATTGATGATATGGGGCTGCATGTCAGGTAAAGGCACTGGGGAGATGGCTGTCATTACATCATCAATAAATGCACAAGTTTACGTTGATATTTTGGACACTTTTCTTATCCCATCAATTGAAAGGATGTTTGGGGATGATGAAATCATTTTTCAAGATGATAATGCATCTTGCCATGGAGCAAAAACTGTGAAAACATTCCTTGCAAAAAGACACATAGGGTCAATGTCATGGCCTGCAAATAGTCCGGATCTTAATCCAATTGAAAATCTTTGGTGAAAGTTGAAGAAAATGGTCCATGACAAGGCTCCAACCTGCAAAGCTGATCTGGCAACAGCAATCAGAGAAAGTTGGAGCCAGATTGATGAAGAGTACTGTTTGTCACTCATTAAGTCCATGCCTCAGAGACTGCAAGCTGTTATAAAAGCCAGAGGTGGTGCAACAAAGTACTAGTGATGTGTTGGAGCGTTCTTTTGTTTTTCATGATTCCATCATTTTTTCCTCAGAATTGAGTGATTCCATATTTTTTTCCCTCTGCTTGGTCTAAAAAAGTAACAGTTACTGACTGCCACATTTTTTTTCCCTGATTTCTTATAGTGTTTCTTAAAGCCAAAAAGTTGTCATTTGAAATGACTTCAGTTTCGTGTCATGTCTGTGATCTGCTTTTTTTCTACAAAATTAAACAACTGAATGAACATCCTCCGAGGCCGGTGATTCCATAATTTTTGCCAGGGGTTGTATATATATATTCACAGCCGGTCTGCTCTGGCTCTATGGCTGCTATGGATTATTTTAGGTGCAGCCGATCTGCTCTATGTCAGACTGATCCCGTCAGATCTCAGAAGCTAAGCAGAGCAGGATCTGGTTAGTACTTGGATGGAAGACCTCTTTGGAACACCAGCGGCTGTGTGTGTTTCTCCAGGTAAAACTGGAGTTGTGTCAGGAAGGGCATCTGGCGTAAAACTTGTGCTAATTACCAATGTGGATCTGGCTGTATCCGCAGTGGCGACCCCGAACAAAAAACCGGGAGCAGCCGAATGAACAACAGCATATATATAATATATATATTCTCACACACACACACATATATTCTCACACACACACGCACACAAACTCACTGCCCACTTTATTCGGTAAAATGTGTGAGTACCGGGTTGGACCCCCTTTTGCCTTCAGAACTGCCTTAATTCTTTGTGGCATAGATTCAACAAGATGTTGGAAACATTCCTCAGAAATGTTAGTCCATATTGACATGACAGTGTAGCGGCTGCACACTGTGTTGTGTTGTTATGACTCCGCCCATTCGCTCCCCTCGGGATGCGAACTCACAATCCTCGGCATGGAAGTCGGACTCTCTAACCAGAAGGCTAAAACCCAGGGCTCTGGCCTTGTGACCAGAGAATCCTTTTGAGCTGTTGGTAGTGAGGTTTACTAAATACATCTGCACAGCGACACCTGCTGGCCTCCGTTACAATAGCATCATGCATTCAACCTGTCTGACCTGTCTCCTCTGACCTCTGACATCTGACATCCTCTAGAGATGGTTGTGTGTGAAAATCCCAGTTGATCAGCAGTTTCTGAAATACTCACACCAGACTGTCTGGCACCAATAACCATGCCATGTTCAAAGTCACTTAAAACCCCCTTTCTTCTCCATTCTGATGCTCAGTTTGAACTTCAGTGAGTTGCTGCCATGTGATTGACTGATTAGCTATTTGTGCTAACAAGCAATTGAACAGGTGTACCTAATGAATTGGCCGGTGAGTGTGTGCAGATGTATCAGTGCATCCAGAAAGTATTCACAGCTCTTCACTTTATCCACATTTTATGTTACAGCCTTATTCCAAAATGGATGAAATTCACTTTTTTTCCCCCCTCAGAATTCTACACACAATACCCCATAATAACAATGGAAAACATTTTTAGATTTTTGCAAATTTATTTAAAATAAAAGAACCGTTTTGAGTATATAATCTTAAACATTTGCACTTAGTTACATCATTTTCTTTGTGTTTGGGTTTGCAGTGTTGTACATCTGTTTGTCATATTGCAGGATCCTGTGGAGTTATTTTTTGGTCATTGCTGTGGATGACAATGAGGGAATAACTGGAGCGTCAAGCTGTGGCTTCATTTAAAAGGAACCTACACAGAGTGGATGGAGAAGAGCAGCAGTAATTTGTGACAGATCTGTGAGAGTGAAATTCAGACTTTACAAAACAGTAAACCAGTCGACATGCAGGTGGTTGATGTGGCAGAAGAGGTTGTAGAGGACAAGGTGAGATGAAGACCGATGATTCCCTGAGGGGAACAATGCAAAGAAAAAGAAGCAGACAAAGAAGATAAGTGTGTTAATGCATGGAGATACAGGACTCGTCTAGCTGCAGTTATTTTAGCATCCACAAGATGTCACAATTGGCTGAAAATTGCCTGATTTTTCAACTGTTTTTAACAAGTCATTTGAGTTGGGAGGTGTTGCATCTCTCTCTTTCAATTCAAAGAGCTTTGATAGCATGAGAAACATCTATCTATCTATCTATCTATCTATCTATCTATCTATCTATCTATCTATCTATCTATCTATCTATCTATCTATCTATCTATCTATCTATCTATCTATCTGTCTGTCTGTCTGTCTGTCTGTCTGTCTGTCTGTCTGTCTATCTATCTATCTATCTATCTATCTATCTATCTATCTATCTATCTATCTATAGATAGATAGATAGATAGATCTAATACTATTTTTTCATTTATTTAAGAAAGCAAATGTTTTATATATACTAGACTTTACACATTTACTACATTGCTATTTACCAACATTACACATGATCTAAAATGTAATGATAATAAGAATAATAATATAGAAATGTCTAACTTCTAAAAAGTATGCTCATTTATGCACTCAAAATAAAATAAAATGCTTGAAACAGCTTAGTTTATATGAGATCAGAACACACACAATTGCTACTTTCTGAAATAAATGTAAAAAAAGGAGACATTTTTCACAATATTCAAATTTTTTAACATGTAGAAGATGTGGTAGATTCCTGCCTGTATGGATCTAGCACTATAGGCTTGTTCTTTTGCTGCCGTGATCAGAGCCCCTGTGCTGTCCTTTAGGCCGGTCTTTTCTAGCTACTGGTAGGTCTTCTTAATATCAGCCACTTCCTCCATCTGTCAATGGTACATATCATTGAGGGGCTTGGTCTTCCATGATATCTCCACCTTCTGTTCCCTATCACCATCTGTCTTCAGTTGCCTGAGGCATTCTTGTAACAGCTGATGTCGGGAGGTCATCTTTCTGATGTATTTAATTGATGCTCCTTGTCTCATCCTGGATTGTGGCTCTGACACTCATTTGACCCTCTTTGCGTTGCTCATAGAGCCTCAGGGTGCTGGACTTTGGGTGGAAATGTCTGTGCATTGAGAAGTTTTCATGTCTTTACATCAGTGGCATCTGTCTCCTCATGTGGCCAACTTATTATCCCAGCTGGGTGCCTGATGACTGGTAGGGTGTATGTATTGATGGCTTGGATCTTCTTCCTTCCATTGTGCTGGCTTCTCAGCACCTGTCATACCTTCTGGAGGTATTTGGCTGTGGCTGACCTTTTTGCATCTTCATCATGGTTCCCATTGGCTTCTGGAATTCCCAGATACTTGTTGCTGTCCTGTATGTCCCCCTGTCCTGTCTTCTGGCAACTCCACCCCCTCAGTCCAGATGACCTTCCCTCTCTTTGCCACCATTCAGCTACACTTATCCAATCCGAATGACATCCTGATATCCTCACTGTAGATCCTGATGAGGTGGATCATTGAGTCAATGTCTTGCTCACTCTTGGCATGCAGCTTGATGTCATCCATGTACAGTAGGTCACTGATGGTTACTCCATTCCTGAACCAATATCTGTAGCCGCTCTTTGTGGTGATTTACCTGGGGGTGGGGGGTTGAGGCCTATGCAGAACAACAGCGGGGATAGTGCATCACATTGGTATATTCTACACTTCTACACTTGATGGTGACTTGTGCAATTGCCTTGGAGTTGGCCTCCAGTGACATCTTCCACAGTCCCACTGAGTTCCTGATTAAGGTTATCAGTGCACTGTTAGCCTTGAATAGTGCCAAGCACTGCAGTATCCACGTGTGAGGCATTGAGTCATAGGCCTTCCTGTAGTCAATCCAGGCTGTGCTCAGGTTGGTCTGCCTGGTCTTTGAGTCCAGGTGTACTGCTTGGTCAACCAGTAGATGGTGCTTTGACCATCTAATATTGTAAATGGATAAATTCAGTTGACTGGATTTGATTTGGAAAGGCGCCACCTGTCTACATATAAGGTCCCACAGTTGATAGTGCATGCCAGAGCACAAACCAAGCATGAAGTCACAGGAATTGTCTATAGACCCCCAAGACAGGATTGTCTTGAGGCATAAATCTTGGGAAGGGTAAGAAACATTTCTGCTGCTTTGAAGGTCCCAATGAGCAGTGGCTTCCATCATCTGTAAATGGAAGAACTTCTGATCCACCAGGACTCTTCCTAGAACTGGCTGTTTATCTAAACTAGCAATCGGGGGAGAAGGGCCTTAGTCACGGAGGTGACCAAGAACCAGCAGCAGCTAGAGTTTCCCAAAAGCCACCTGAAGGACTCTCAGACCATGAGAAACAAAATTATCTGGTCCCATGAGACAAAGATTGAACTCTTTGGTGTAAATGCCAGGTGTCATGTTTGGAGGAGACCAGGCACCATCCCTACAGTGAAGCATGGTGGTGGCAGCACCATGCTGTGGGGATGATTTTCAGCAGCAGGAACTGGGAGACTAGTCAGGATTGAGGGAAAGATGGATGCTGCAATATACAGAGACATCCTTGATGAAAACCTGCTCCAGAGAGCTCTTGACCTCAGAGTGGGGCGATGGTTCATCTTTCAGCAGGACAGTGACCCTAAGCACACAGCCAAGATATCAAAGGAGTGGCTTCAGGACAACTCTGTGAATGTCCTTGAGTGGTCCGGCCAGAGGCCAGACCTGAATTGATTGAACATCTCTGGAGAGATCTGAAAATGGCTGTGCACCGACGCTCCCCATCCAACCTGATGGAGCTTGAGAGGTGCTGCAAAGATGAATGGACCAAACTGCCCAAAGACAGGTGCACCAAGCTTGTGGCATCATATTCAAGAAGACTTGAGCCTGTAATTGCCGTCAAAGGTACATCAACAAAGTATTGAGCAAAGAATGTGACTATTTTTCCCATGTGATTTCTTAGTTTTTTATTTTGAATACATTTGAAAAAAAAAAAAAATCCAAAACAAAACAAAAAACTTTTCATGTTGTCATTAGTCTTCTGAATTCGCTCCCCTCAACTTACACATTAAACCGGGAAAGATCGGGAAAGTACACCATTACAATTTCTCACTTATTTTGCGTGAAAAAGTCCTGTGTGTGTGCAGAAAAAACAATGTGACACCGAAAACCTGTTATTCAACAAGCTGCAATGTTGAACTGCGTTTCCCACAATGCTTCACCTTTTAGAGCACGTGTCAGCCCCGCAAGCCAACCGGACTGAACGTCACATTCCTGCATTCCTTTTTTCCTCCCTCAGTCTGGGACAACGGGGTTAGACAGCCAAGCCTCTTTCCCACTTTTCTTTCTTAATCAAAAATCACCACATAAACATAAATATCAGCCATGACACGGGGGATTTAATCTGAGGCGGTGATCCCGGCTTCAGCAGGAGTCCGAGTGTCACTTCGGGTGAGGATTTAGTCCCTTTAAGCCGGCTCTTGTGTTGTGTGTGTGTGCTGTAATAACACTTTTATAAGGTGCTGAGAATGGACCTAGTTATGACATGAGCTTGCAGACTTGTTGTTATGCTTCACTTTTAATTGAGTCTGTTGAAAACGTTGTTCTTGGCCTGTTGTTTACCTTTGTAGTATAATGCTAACGTTAGCTAGCCGCTAAGGATTGCGTCACCATTGTTACCGGCGATATGCAGGAATATGCAGCAGGGCGTTGAAGCAACTGCAGATGTGGTTTTGATATTTTGACAGGGATATTATGTTGTATTAAAAAAAATAACGTTTCCTTAAAGTAAAGTTGGCTAGCTGACACAAAGTAGCATCTCAGCAGCCTGGGCGTGGTTAAAGGAAAAAGTGTGTGGACCCCTTATGGGCGGTTCTTAAACATATGTTCTGTCAAATGATACCCAAAGAGTTCATGCTAATAAATATAACTTGAGCAGGGCAAAAAGAAATCACTCAATATTCTGACACATTTATAGTGTACAGGTTTGTTGTCCCAACCTGATCTTTTTACATGCTAGCTGTTCTTCTTTGTACTTCAAATTGTCTGTACTTACTGGCTCATAATGCAACATTCTCACATTAGTGGTCATAACAGTTGTTACAGCACTGGCATTTCCAGTTGCAACCTGGAATTGATAACAGGACATTCGCCCTATTGAGATATCCTGTAATCCGTTGCGTGGCAGAGAGTTGCTGCAGTCTAAACAACATAGAGAATCCACATGACGACAGTTGCAAATGAACATTATACTACCAAAATGTACATTTTTATGCTTTTCTTCACGCTAATAAGAGGCTGCATGCATGGGACCCTGAAAACTTTCTAAAACAAATTTTCCAAATAATCAGTGTCTGCTATGTTTAATCTGCATGGAATTTAATCAACGCAAACTGAATTTCAGACATATATATTACTCTGGAACAAAGAGGACAAACAGTGTTGTAAAGGACAATAAGCAAGACGTTAAAGAGCAAACTTAACTTTCCCCCAGAATGACATGAACAGGAAGTGATCGCGGCTCACAGCGTCTCCCATTGAAAATAACGGAGAAACAACCTGAGCTTCTGGCATGTTTACATAAAACAAACACAATAACAACATCTATAAACCCAAAGAATATAGTCACGAGGGTTTTAGGCACAATATACAAAGAGTTTTATGTTGCGATGGTAATGCTGTTGTCCGTGTGCAGTGGTTAAAGTGCAGCCTGATCAGAGCGTCTTAATGCATTTTCAATGTTAATGACATCTCGCAGCGCGGCGACCTCTCCGAAGTTTTGCGAGATTTAGCAGGATTTGAAACCTCAATAGGGCGAATGGGATCTCTTTGCAGGAGTTAATCGGCTATACTAAAATACGAAATGGAGCGAAATGGGAACTGATAATTATGATATGGGGTAAAATGTAATGAAATGGAGCATAATGGAAGGAAATGGGGTGCAACAATTTACCCAGACTGACCCCAACTGACCAAGACTTGATTCCAAATATAAGTAAATGAAGTACTTTTATTTATTTATTGGTGTTTTTTGTGGCAATTTGGAAATGCGGAAATGCGCTCCTTGCTCAAAAAGGGGCAGGTGTGCCATCTGCTGTTCAAGACCCAACAATGGACTCATTTACATGTACATAAAATTTCGCTCCATTTCATATTTTAGTATGGCCTGGAGTTAGTTATTAATTATTCTTGGGTCTTTGTACTCAGTTGATGGACTCAAGGTGTTGTGGTATTTTGCACAGTGTTGTGTTAAATGCAGTGACTACAGGTTACAGAGGCATATCTTCAGTGCTCACCTTAATGATCCCACATGATCCACTACTTAATGATGCAAATGGCTCAAGTCTTTGTCAGGACTTTATGCATCTATAGACTGTTTTCCTATGATGTCACACTCTACCCACAGTGCAGCAGTTGGTCATCTTGACAGGCAAGCCAAAGTGTCGCTATATCTGCCACATAGGCCGACATGCTCATATTTACATGCTCAATTATGATAAATACTTGTGCAGTGCAGGGTTTTACAAACCCTTCGAATGTCAGAGATATGAACCGATAGTATTATGTTATACTGAAGGTCATCACTCATTTGGGAAAGTAGGCCAAAGCGTTGTCGAAGGAGGGAAAAAGACTGTGGCTAAACTGCCAGGATTTTGATCCTTAACCTGACCAGCATCACTACAAAGTCTGTTGTGACCACGTTGTGACTGGTACAGGCATTTTAAAATAGTAAATGAGGATAGTTGTCAAGATTTCATTTGTACACAGTGGTCTTTTATGTCAACATATTTTTTTATATTGTGTAAACAGAAGATTTATGAGTGAGTCACAGGACGACGTGAGAAAACAAACAAGTTTGAAGCAGCATTTGCTCTGATAGATCTGTAAAAGGAAAAGACTGGTAGTGCTGAGCTGGGTCCGACATCCGATAGTGCTGATGCCTGCATAGACGACTTCTTGCCTACACCAGAAGCCACCGGGGCAGCTGCACACAGTGAGCAGCAGATTGTAGAGAGAATGCAGGTAGAGGCTAGGTTATTGTCTTCAAAATGCGTCACATGAGCAGGTAATTTAATTGATTTAATTCCTCCCATCTGCACAGAGTATGAATTAGTAAAATCAGATGTTGGCATTAGGGAAGTATTATATTGGATTTTTGCCTATACTTGTTACCTCCGCCAGCGAACTTGGGCGGAGGTTATGTTTTTGCCCCTGTATGTTTGTTTGTTTGTCAACAGCCTGGAACATAGAATTTTTCTTAGATCATTATAAAATTTTTACAGAGGATCCACATCCTGAAAGGCAAGAACTGATTGAATTTTCAAGGTCAAAGTCAGGAAGAATATTGGAAAAATCTCAATCCTTTAACACTGAACGAATTTTCAAAATTCATAACTGTCAAAAAGATCAAATTTCTTTCATATTTGAGAGCATTATGTAGGATGGTATCCTTTATTGACTGACAAAGTTTGATTGGGACGTGATCCAGAACAGATTTAATGTATATTTTACATTACATCTGAATCTATCTGACCTGGATTGTGGATTTTGTGGACATTTTAATTTAATATTGAAAAGCCCATTTGGTGTACATTTTGCATTATATCTAATCAAAAGTGCCTCATTCACTCTCAGTTGTGACAATGAGGTGCGAACTGGCACACTCAATGAATAGAGTATGTTTGATCTGCATCTGATAGCCACTTCCCGCTGTCTCAACCAATCCAGATCCTTCCTCTCTGAACCCTCTCACCCAGCACATCGCCTGTTCAGCTTTCTCCCGTCTGGCAGGAGATACAGGTTGATCAGAGCCCAAACCTCCAGGATAAAATACAGTTTCTTTCCCTGAGCTGTGAGAACATTAAACACTCGTGCAACATGTGCAATAACTCTGACCACCATGCACAATCACTGAAATCCTTGGGCTATACTCACACAAATATGTGCAATCTAATTTTCTCAGTGTCTTATCTAGAACTAGCTGAATTACCTGTTCTACGCATGGGTAATAGAGAAGAATTTTAGCCATGTCATTGTATATTTCAGGTCAATTTAGTTAATTAGTAAGTTGCATTGCATTATAGGTTATCATTAATTTTCATAGAGCAATTTGTGATGGCAAATGATTGTTTTTACCCCATAACTCCATCACATTCAGTCATAGATAGTCCAAAGTAAAGCTTTTTGGAACCTTTGTGATCAGACAAATAATGTGGTGTAGGTTTCAATATGGTTGAAGTATCTTTAAACTTTTACCCCTGTGTAATTCCTCAGTTGAGCCCTACCTGGCTGCCTATTGAAAATTCAAGTGGCCAATCTTTTTTTTTTTTTTTTCAAGAAAGTGATGTTTAAGGAGTATGTGTGCTGATTTAGGTATTGCTTCCAGAAATTAACAATTGTTAAAGTTATCTGTTGCACTATTTTGATCTATATTTAGCTTAAGAAAAGCCACCTCTAACAGGACTTTGACCCTGAAAATTTTTTCAAGGTAAAAATCTGTGGAATTGGAATCTAGTGTTGGTGGAGGTTTGCACTCTATTAGTGCGGTGCTCTAATTGTATTTTGAAACTCATTTCAGGTGATACAGTTACCAGTATATGCACATCTTTTGTTTTTATTTCATTGAAGAGCACCTGTCCTAGATCCTGTACTCAAATTTCATGTTTTGCCATTTTCAAGCTACCAGTATATGAATGATACAGTGCATCATGAATGGCTATCAAGTCACTTCCCTTTTTCAGGTAATCAGCAATTGTTTGAAATTAAACAACATTTCTGCAGGCTAGCAGTATTAGAAAACTCACACAAATCCTATTTCCCATCATACATTTCCACTTTGTCAGAAAATCACAATGCAGTCCACCAGTCATGATGAAAACTCACTGATGTCACACAATTTTTGTATCTGCAGACGATGGAAAATTAATTTTAAACTTTTGTTGACCAATACTGACGCTTTCCCAATGTAATTGTGTAGGTGAAATATTTGGGCTTAAAAGAAAAGCTGCACACTATTGGCCCTCTATGGCACGACTGGTTATCCTTTGTTTATGTGGTCAGTTTGATTACATAGTGACTCAGTAAATTATGAACCCAAACCATATGAATATGACAGAGCAATATGTTTGTACATTTAATTGTCAAAACCAAGAATGGTAAATGGCGAATTTAATCATAAAAAAAACAAGAAGCTTCGAGCATTCCTCAGATTCCTGCTGCTGACAGGCTGATTGGCTCAAAGCGTCTTTATTGATGTGATGTAATGTTTGCATGTTATCAGAGTACATAACAGAGACCTGTTTGACTTGACTGATAAGGGAGTTGCCACAATGTGATACAGAAAACCACAACAAACATTTCTTATACTTAACATCAACTTTCTCAAAGGTGAGTGGGTTCCATTAGTAATTCAGCCTTGCCTACTAAGAGGAAAATTAGTTTTTGAGTAAAAGCTGTCTCCACAGCTTTGGTCCATGCAGAAGCCTGCACGTCTGTAGTGCCTGCAGACACATGTAGATTCTAAAGGCCCCATCACACTTAGTACAAAAGAGCACAAGCCAAGCCAAATCAGGCAGAATGTCAACAAAACCAATATTCCTGCCACATCTGGGAGGGAATAAGTAATTGTGTTGGACAGCTGTCCGAACACCCAGACTGCGCTCCGATCCACCCCAACTCATGGTATGCCCATGACCCTCCGACCACAGTACAAATGTAGGTGGAACACTGTAAGAGTACCTGGACAGCTACCAGAATGCAGTAAAAACAATAAGAATGCACTTGTAAGCCATACAATTGCGGTCCGGTTGCAGTTCAGCAGAATCATTCGGCCATGGCTCGATGTGGCAGAAACATGCTGGACATCCCCCTGAACGCGATCACAATATCGCGAATGCCATTTTCATGCTGTTTGATTGTTTAGAATGCAGTCAGACTACGATCAGACGGCACTTCAGTTGCCATTTTATATTTTTCCACTGCGCCCCAAACATTTTGAACATGAGCAAAACATTCAGGGCAGCTGCATGACTGTGCTTGACTGCTCTCCGACGGTCACAAATGCACCTCGACACTTCTCGAATGTGGTGAAATTTTCATTCGCCGGCATTCAACCTCATTCAGCCTCTAGTGTGATGGGGGTACAATTCGGTAACCTGCTCGGTGATAAGTCAAGTTTAGCAAGTATTTCATCATGTGCCCTGTGATATTCTTGGGAGTTAGACACTTGAATATGCCACCTAAAGTGTGACTACTTTGATCAAATCATTTACTGAGAAGTTGGCTACTAAGAAGCTGGTTGTTCATTAGATGACTGGTGGTCAGTGGTTTGAATTTTGGGTCCTATCTGGTGTTGTGTCCTCAAATTTGCAGGACAGCACTTCGTGTGTAAGCTTGTGGCTATTGTCATTTTCTGAAAGCATTTATCTGTCTGTCTCTGTTGTGCATTAGATTTATAGATAGAAGTAACATCCCCTGTTGTGAATATATGGACGTAAATTTACTATATCATAGTTCATGCTTTGCTTAGGTATCAGGTCATGGAATTTGTCAATTCAGTTCATAGTTCCATTTGAACACACGTAAAAAAAAAGTTTGGTTTGAATGGTACAAAATGAATGAATGGGTTCCTTTCCTTGTGACCATACAATAATTATTTTAAAGATATTTTTTACCAGCGCCATGCACTGGCACTTCCCATCAAGGTTGAAATACCTGTATTTTCAACTTTTACCGCCTGCTGTAGCAACACACAAAGCTGACATTTTATCTTTAACAAGGAGAAAAGACAGACAGCAGTGCAGTCACCTGACTTATTTATGTAAATGAAATTATTGTCCCTTTCTTTTCTTCTTCCTGTAATTTGTCTGAAAGTCTGAACCATCCAGAAAGTGTTTCCACACTGCAAACACACTGGACAATGGTTCAGGTCAGTTTTGATCATTCTGAGTCTACTTTCTTTTCGTCAGGCACAAATTGTGTTCTTCATCCAGACTGTAGTCCAAGGCAGCTTTCACACCTATTTTGGTTCAGATCAAACAAGGTATGTGTTAAATCACCTGAGTGGTTTGTATGTTTTGCTGTAGAACATTGCCCATACAAAACAGTTATTGGGTGAAACTCTAAAATTTGTAGTGACCTGGTGCCATACCTAACCATGTCCCAGGTGTTTTAAGAACGGAAAACACTTGCAGTGTTGTTCACTTTGTGTCTAACGGTAGCCGACGACGTTACTAGTTAGTTCATTAGGGCCTCGTCACTGTAGTAGTATTTGGCTTTTGTTAGCTGCTTGCAATGCTGAGTAAAGTTTATGTGTGCAATGATTAAGTCAGAACTTGGAGTTTGAGGACAAACAAAACAATAGCATTCCTGTTAGTTCCTACATTTGTAGCGCAGAAGTGCAGAGGTAGAAAATTACAATTAAAATTCCTCAGAGTTCAGAGGAAATGTGAACGTGTAATACAGAGCATGTTGATGGAAAAATGTATTACTGCATTTACTTGATTCTACATGAACAGGATGTTAGAAACCACTGTGATGTTTTTCCATTTAGCAAATTAAAATGGGACCTGTACCATTTGCAAATGTGGCATCAGTGTTAATAGATTTTATCGATAAATAAATAAAATACAAGTAAATAAGACATCCAGTCTACTGTGTACTGTACTGTACCTGTAGGGGGCGTTCCAGCAGAATTTCTTCTTGCTCATACAGCTAGTTTTAACCTTCAATTTTATTGTTGGAATTTAAAGTATAGTACAAGTATTAGTCACACTATAGGTATTGGCATTGTGGTTAAAAATAAACAAAACAAAACTGATAAATGCAATGATTTTGTTGTAACTGTCTGCCCTCTTCATCTGCAATTGGTGGCTGATCAATAGATGCGCACCCTTGGGATCTAGTCAGGAACATCTTAGGAACTACAGCACATCAACAGTTCATCAGACTGACAGTTAATTAGATAGTCTGTGCAGTGTCATTGCCTTAGTGATCTGCAGTCCATGTTTATATGAGTTCCTGTTTCTCCATTGATGAGATTAATGATTAAATCAGAGCGGTAGTGTCCTCTGCCCTCACAAGTGAAAAAGAAAGAAAATGAAACCATATTCCCAGAGTATGAGTAATAAATAAGGATGCAGTGGATCACAATACAGCACATGACATTTGAATTGTAAGTTGTGTTCCAGTCAATTCTTGGGCTGTAATGCATATCCAATTAATCAGGCTATGTGTAATGATTATTTTAATTAATGATTACTGTTTGTGTTGATTATTTTTAAGATTCATATGGATTTCTATTAGTGAATGATGTATGACCCTTGGCTGTCAGACTTGCCTGATTGTTTTTCTGTTGGAAGGTTTGTGGGGTAGAAAAAAAACATGACCCTGAACTAATTTCTTGAGGGCCAAAGTTGGACTTTAAGCTGGTGAAATTTCAATATCTCAATTTGTATATTGAGAGATGCAGTATAGGGGCTGTTTTGAAATTTATGACTGTTGTCAAGATGATATCAAGGTGTCACCTTGTAATTCGGAAAATTTGCACGAGTGCTTGTGCTATTTAAGTGTGTTTTATAGATAAGACAGTTAATGCAGGAGTGATTGTGCTATTTAAGTGTGTTTTATAGACAAGACAGTTAATTGATTAGTCATGAAAATAATTGACAGAGACTTGTGCCCATAACAGTTTACATGACTTGTTTCTTTGACTGACCTTTCCTGTGTAATCTGAGTTGTTTAGTCTATCTGTAATTCCAGCCCCAGCCCATGTTGGCCCCCTTTTCACATTTTTTTGCTTGGGGGCCTCAGAATTTCTACCTGCTCTTCATGTGGGTAAAGGCCCATACGTGTGTGTGGTGTGGTGTGTGTGTGTTGGTGTGTGTGTGTGTGTGTGTGTGTGTGTGTGTGTGTGTGTGTGTGTGTGTGTGTGTGTGTGTGTGTGTGTGTGTGTGTGTAGCTCGACAGAATTGTCTTGCTGGGCTCCACAGCACTGCATGCTCCATTCTCCCTCATCAGGTCACAACTGAGACAAAAGGAGGGACAGTGGGGTTATTGTCTGGGGTTATTGTTATTCTGTATGTGTAAGTATGTACAGTTGGACACGCTGTGTAATATGTGCACACAAGACTGTCATTACGTATTTTTTCTGGGGTTTTTGATCATGCTTAGACACTGTTAGCTGGGTTTCCCATCCCAATGCTATTTTTCCAGGGAATGCCAAGTTTGCTTCCCCAAAGTAATCCCCCCACCCCTAAAGAAATTTTGGTGTTTTGATGACACATTAAAGGACAAATGATCCATACAAATCACTGATCTATGACCAAATGAATGACGATGTCTCCTGTCCTTGCTGTGTTTGCAGACAACAAGCTGATAATATCACAGATAAGGCAACGTCTGAACTCGTACTTTTATGTCATGAACATAAATGCCTTCTGTTTCAGAACATATATGGTGAAATAGAATTTGTTTTATGTAACTTCCCCCAGAGTAGTTATGGTCACTGAACATAAAATATGTCTAAATGGGAAAATAAAAATCAATCTCAGAAATGATTAGAATGCCCTCTGAAATATCTGAAAATACAGGATAGGACATCCATTGGCTATAGGTGGGCCCCTGGCCTTAGTCATCTCCCTCACCCCCCAAATGAGCATTTATGAGGGAAAACCCTGGTGATTATCAAATAAAATAATCACTTCAGAGAAGGGAGTGTGACAAATACAAGTGACTAATTTTGCTTCAACAAATACTTGAGAACCTGAGTGAGGACTTCGAGAGGGACAGTATTTTTATAACAATACTGTGTTGTATTTAATTGGCTTTTTACAATTACTTTAGTATTGAGTGATAGCTTTTGGCTGTCATGTGCTAGACAATACACGAGTTTTTTTTAATACATTTGTAAATTGATAGGTGAATTTCTTCAGTGATCTAAAAACACTCATTAAGTTTAATTCAAATAATATTTCAGCATTTTGAGTGTGTGTGTAGCAAACATAATTGGGCAGTGCAGTCTCATTTGAAGGCGGGCGATAAAGGAGTAAAATATGACACATATGACGTAAGTTTTCTACTTCCAGGGACAGAAGCATGGTACTTTCTCTGAGTTTGTGGGCAAATTACACACAAATAAAGTGAAAATGCAAAGAAAAAGTGACTATGCAGTGGAAAGTGGACATGTTTTGCGGTTTGTTTATGACCCAAAGCTCAAACGTGTTGAGGCAGTTGTGCGGGCGAGAGAACACAGCTATTATACCTATATAAAGATTGGTTGAAATGTGTCCAACCAATTGGATTGGTTAGCTGTGATTGGTTAGCTCTGATTAGCTGTGTAGGCTAACACTTACCGACACAACCTCTCCCATTTGCCTCATCTTTCCTTCTCCACTGGGAACCCAAAAAAACTGCACTTTTCGCGACTGCTTCGGTGATTGCAGTCGAAAACAAAACAGTACACCATTTTCCCGTTAGAATTGATGCTGTTTGTGGGAAGAGACTAATACCCGGGCAGAGTGTTGGAGTGTCAGCACAGACCATTCAGAAGATGTGGGTTTCAGCGGAAGCCATTTTAAACCGGCATGTCTTAAAGCAGCAGGTCTGCCAGTATGCTTTCAAGTTTACCGAGCTGGGCTGAATGGTTTCTGCTGACACTCCCACACTCTGCCCGGGGCATTCTCTGCCATGTTCGTGCTGGCTGTACCCAGATGTGGTCAAATCCCGCGATATCACATAGGGGTTCAGACGAGACTGCGCTGCCCTATTGCAACAAAATTTAAAGTTTTCGATGACAGTTTATTTGGATAGATTACACAGCAGCACAGTCTCAGCCAAACTATGACAGATTGAGGAAATGTATGAGTAACATATACAAAATTTTGATATCCATTCATATCCGTTTTTGTGCTGAACAAGCTCTTTTCTCATTCGTTAAAGGCGTTCCTTTTGTCAGCTGATGTCCGGTGAGTCAACTGGAATGTTTCGTGTATGCTCAAACTTTTGTGCAGACATCAGATGGAAAGCTTTCCCAGTCGTTACACATTTGTTTACTGTTTTGTCCTGTACTTGTTGGTTACGTTTACAATACTCATGCATTCATATCCTTTGGCTGTCCTTGCTTCAGATTGGGCTTCTGATTTGCCAAAGCTCTGGCGCAGGGTTTCAATTCAGTATCATTTGTGTAAGAGAGTACCAGAATCTAAGTGCTGCGAATGTGCTGAAATGATTATCAATTTCCAAATGAATAGATTTCTGGAGGGGTTTTTTGGGGGGGGAGGGGGGTGTATGGGGTTCATTAGCCTGATAGGCCTATAATACTGTAGAAACACTGGTACGTATTGTTGTGAAAGTGTAGGAACACGGACCCACAACAGGGGGCGCAATGAATGGACAATGGAGGAAGTAAAAAACAAGATTTACTACTGAAACAAGCACGAGTAGTATAACAAACACAATGTTTAGGGTCGAATCCGCTGGTGTCGTGTGGGCAGGCTCGAAGATAGGAGACGTCCGTCTCAGTCGAACCGGAACCACCCAGATCTCCACTGCCACCGAACCCCGGAAATACTGGAACCGCCAAGTCCCGAATTCCCAGGTGGCCACTGCCTCCGCTCGTCGGATCCGGTACTGCTGGCAGGAGAGAGCAAGAACACACAGGAGTGGATGAACGCACCCAGTACAGAGAGGGGAGAAGCCGCCTCCACCTCTTGGCAAAGTTCAGCAGGAAGGTGAGTACTTATCCAAAGAAGGAGGGTCTCAGTAGTCACCAGTCCTGAAAGGTTTAACAAGTTTATCAATCACAGAATATGCTGCAGAGAATGTTACCTTGGTCTTAGGCGATATCTCGGCACTGAGGTGGAGACGCCGTCCTCCTGATATACCTCGGTGCTGAGTAGAAACAGCTGTGTTTGGTGATGGGTGACAGCTGTCATCCAGATTACTCCCATGATGTGGTAGCGCCCTCTGGTGCCTGGAGCCCGCACTCCAGGCAGGGCGCCCTCTGGTGGTGGTGGGCCAGCAGTACCTCCTCTTCAGCGGCCCACACAACACGTATGAATGTTCACACACATTGTTCATACCTTTATACATGTACAGTATATCGTGGATGGATGACTCATAATTACAGTAGTGTTCAGAATAATAGTAGTGCTATGTGACTAAAAAGATTAATCCAGGTGTTGAGTATATTTCTTATTGTTACATGGGAAACAAGGTACCAGTAGATTCAGTAGATTCTCACAAATCCAACAAGACCAAGCATTCATGATATGCACACTCTTAAGGCTATGAAATTGGGCTATTAGTAAAAAACAGTAGAAAAGGGGGTGTTCACAATAATAGTAGTGTGGCATTCAGTCAGTGAGTTCGTCAGTTTTGTGGAACAAACAGGTGTGAATCAGGTGTCCCCTATGTAAGGATGAAGCCAGCACCTGTTGAACATGCTTTTCTCTTTGAAAGCCTGAGGAAAATGGGACGTTCAAGACATTGTTCAGGAGAACAGCGTAGTTTGATTAAAAAGTTGATTGGAGAGGGGAAAACTTATACACAGGTGCAAAAAATTATAGGCTGTTCATCTACAATGATCTCCAATGCTTTAAAATGGACAAACAAAAACAGAGACATGTGGAAGAAAACCAGAATGGCAAAGGCTCACCCATTGATCAGCTCCAGTCTGGAGTTACCTGTAAGTGCTGTGACAGAAGACACCTGTGTGATGATGAGAGTAAAATTGTTCTTTTTGGGTCCAAGGGCCACAGACAGTTTGTGAGACGACCCCCAAACTCTGAATTCAAGCCACAGTTCACAGTGAAGACAGTGAAGCATGGTGGTGCAAGCATCATGATATGGGCATGTTTCTCCTACTATGGTGTTGGGCCTATATATCGCATACCAGGTATCATGGATCAGTTTGGATATGTCAGAATACTTGAAGAGGTCATGTTGCCTTATGCTAAAGAGGACATGCCCTTGAAATGGGTGTTTCAACAAGACAATGGCCCCAAGCACACTAGTAAACCAGCAAAATCTTGGTTCCAAACCAACAAAATGAATGCCTCACAGATGTGAAGAAATCATGAAAAACTGTGGTTATACAACTAAATACTAGTTTAGTGATTCACAGGATTGCTAAAAAAAGCAATTGGAACATAATAGTTTTGAGTTTGTAGCGTCAACAGCAGATGCTACTATTATTATGAACACCCCCTTTTCTACTTTTTTTTACTAATAGCCCTATTTCATAGCCTTAAGAGTGTGCATATCATGAATGCTTAGTCTTGTTGGATTTGTGAGAATCTACTGAATCTACTGGTACCTTGTTTCCCATGTAACAATAAGAAATATACTCAAAACCTGGATTAATCTTTTTAGTCACATAGCACTACTATTATTCTATTATTCTGAATACTACTGTATGTCCCGTTTCTTGTTCTGAATGCCTGGGAGCTTTAAAAAAAGGATCTAACTTTGGAAATCTGAGTTCTGATCCTTCTGTGGCAATTCCCAAAATAGTGCATGTCCTGCAGCCTGCATTTCACAAGGCTAATCAATGGCCAGCCTCATTGTCTGGATTATATTGTTGACACAAGGTCAGATTAAGCCATGTTTAAATTGCAATGTAGGGATTAAATTATTAGTCATGGGTACTAAATGTACATAACAAAAGCATCATTGTAGTGATGTATAGAGATTTTCTGAACTGCTGCATTGTCTTTGAGAAAAAAAAAAGCCTTTGATTCCTACTTGATCACCAGGGCAGCTGTCCTCGAGCTCACCCCGTGCTGTAATCTTCTGATGGAGTATCTTTCTGGGCTCATTAGAAGTATTTACTAATAGTAGATCCAACCCCACTGACACTCAAAAAGGTCTATGTGGGTGCAGTTTTAATCCTATTGAAATAACTAGTGTAAAGTGAAATAGTCAGAAATGTAATAAAGATACCTTTTTATGTTTAATTTGACACAAAACAAACTATGATGTGGCACTGCAAATTGGAGTTACTCTATATAGCCTTTAACCAGAATCCAATGTAAAGGCTTTAGTTTTTGTGCACCTGATTTGTTGGCTGCAAATTGCTCCTCAACAAGTCCTCCCTGGCTGAACAGATACCATTCAACCTACTCCAAGGTATACATCCTCTTTGCAGGTCTGTGACCATACCATAATGTAAAGGAGATTAGTAGCGACAGACAGGCAGGCAGGTAGCTGCCCTGCTCTGGGTCAGGGGTCATATGATAAAATGCAGCAATCTCAAGAGAGCAGCATCAGTATGAAAGTGGTAGAAAAATAATGATAAATTCAGCTTTGCATGGTGGACAAGGTGCGCATAGATGGTGGCACTGAAGAGGCATGAGAGGTCAAAACATTTTGAAAGATGGATGATGTGTATTGTGAAATCCTTTCAGTCAGGGCCTTGCTCCCAAATAGGAGAGCTCTGCTGTTGAATACTTGGAAGGCATTGACGCATATATGCTTGTTTAACTGCAGTGAAAAGTAGGGAAGTTCAGAATGATCAAGGTAATACAAATACAGTTACAGTAGTGTTCAGAATAATAGTAGTGCTATGTGACTAAAAAGATTAATCTAGGTTTTGAGTATATTTCTTATTGTTACATGGGAAACAAGGTACCAGTAGATTCAGTAGATTCTCACAAATCCGACAAGACCAAGCATTCATGATATGCACACTCTTAAGGCTATGAAATTGGGCTATTAGTAAAAAAAGTAGAAAAGGGGGTCTTCACAATAATAGTAGCATCTGCTGTTGACACTACAAACTCAAAACTATTATGTTCAAACTGCTTTTTTAGCAATCCTGTGAATCACTAAACTAGTATTTAGTTGTATAACCACAGTTTTTGATGATTTCTTCACATCTGCGAGGCATTAATTTTGTTGGTTTGGAACCAAGATTTTGCTCATTTACTAGTGTGCTTGGGGTCATTGTCTTGTTGAAATACCCATTTCAAGGGCATGTCCTCTTCAGCATAAGGCAACATGACCTCTTCAAGTATTTTGACATATCCAAACTGATCCATGATACCTGGTATGCGATATATAGGCCCAACACCATAGTAGGAGAAACATGCCCATATCATGTTGCTTGCACCACCATGCTTCACTGTCTTCACTGTGAACTGTGTCTTGAATTCAGAGTTTGGGGGTCGTCTCACAAACTGTCTATGGCCATCGGACCCAAAAAGAACAATTTTACTCTCATCAGTCCACAAAATATTCCTCCATTTTTCTTTAGGCCAATTGATGTGTTCTTTGGCAAATTGTAACCTCTTCTGCACATGTCTTTTATTTAACAGAGGGACTTTGCGGGGGATTCTTGCAAATAAATTAGCTTCACACAGGCATCTTCTAACTGTCACAGCACTTACAGGTAACTCCAGACTATCTTTGATCATCCTGGAGCTGATCAATGGGTGAGCCTTTGCCATTCTGGTTATTCTTCTATCCATTTTGATGGTTGTTTTCTGTTTTCTTCCACACGTCTCTGGTTTTTTTGTCCATTTTAAAGCATTGGAGAGCATTGTAGATGAACAGCCTATAATTTTTTGCACCTGCGTATAGGTTTTCCCCTCTCCAATCAACTTTTTAATCAGACTACGCTGCTTTTCTGAACAATGTGTTGAATGTCCCATTTTCCTCAGGCTTTCAAAGAGAAAAGCATGTTCAACAGGTGCTGGCTTCATCCTTACATAGGGGACACCTGATTCACACCTGTTTGTTCCACAAAATTGACGAACTCACTGACTGAATGCCACAGTATTATTATTGTGAACACCCCCTTTTCTACTTTTTTTTTTACTAATAGCCCAATTTCATAGCTTTAAGAGTGTGAATATCATGAATGCTTGGTCTTGTTGGATTTATGAGAATCTACTGAATCTACTGGTACCTTGTTTCCCATGTAACAATAAGAAATGTACTCAAAACCTGGATTAATCTTTTTAGTCACACAGCACTACTATTATTCTGAACACTACTGTATTTCATGTTTTTGTTGTACATTGGCAAAGTGAAAGAAAAACAACCCACATTTTTTTCACTCGTCTGGCACCTCTGATCACCATCAGAGATGGATTGTCAATTATTTGTAGCAGTGTTGTCATCTTGACTTTAAAAATTGACTCTATTAGGCCATTACTCATGTGAGATGAAGGCTTTGCACACCCCTCGTCCTGTTGATTTTTTTTTTTTTACAGTGTACTTTGTTTCTGTTTCTTTATTTTCTTTAATGCACAGGTCACTCTCCTCGTCTGCCTTCTCCCCTTCCACCCACCACGTAGGTGGTTGCTATGGAGAACTCTTCAGTGGCATCTGCATCATCTGAGACTGGGAGCACACGGTCACAAGAAATTGAAGAGCTGGAGCGTTTCATTGACAGCTACGTGTTGGAGTACCAGGTGCAAGGGATTCTTGGAGACAAGGCTGATGGTGACTTAGATTTGGACAGTCGAGGCAAGGTGCCACAGGTTAGAATCTTGTTAAATAAATTAATGACAAGCTTTTATTTGTTGCATATTTGTGGTATGCTGTATGTTGTCAGCAGTAAATAACAGTACTCGTGCCTTCTAGTAGTGTCTCTGATTAGGTCTTTCAAGTGCAAAATTACTGAATGGATAATTCAGAAATTTTTGCATAGACCCATGATTCAAAATTCTAGTTTTTTCATGAGGTTTTTTTGTGGAAGTAGCTTTTGTTGGTTCCACAGAGATGGGAAATGAGTGGCAATGATTTTTTTTTAAATAGACATTTTTTTAAAGAATGTCTATTTTAAATTGCTGTAAACCGTCTGCTCAAGTTGTGGCATTTTGCTTTTGTTTGTGGTCTTTACTTGCATGTAATTAACCCGTTTTTCATGATAGCAGGTTCTCCTCTGTTTCTCTCCTGCAGTGGACACATGACTGTAACAACAAGAAGGATGGCAGCTGGTCATCTTCATGGGGGAGAGGCTCATCCAAGCCAGTATGTGTTTGTTGCCATATCTGTTGTTTTATATTTAACCTTAATTAAATACCGTTTTTTTTTTTCCGGAGAATAAGTCAGTTATTTTTATCTGTTTGTTTGACTACATAGTTTGGTAGGGCTGGCGATTTATAATCTGGTCGGACTTGAATAACAACTAATCCATTCATCTGTTTTCTATACCCACGTATTCCAATTAAGGGTCACGGGGGTGCTGAAGTTCCTATTGCAAACAAAATGTGTATATTTTTGAATAAAATTTATTTCTCAGGGTTTTTTTGTCTCTTTCCCCACCCTTAGGATGAGTGGGAACACAGTAGCAATGGCAGCACAGGTTCCAGACCCAGTTCAGGCTCCAGGCCAGGTTCTGGCTCCCGCTCAGATAGCAGGGGCCGAAACAACCAGTTCAAAGTCCCCACAAAGGTAAAGGCTCATCTTCACTCATCAGTGTGTCTACTGTGGTATGTGCCTCTGCTGTGACAGTCCTTCCTTCATTGGATTGTTAATTTCATCAGACGAGATGAAATGTATTCGTCAAAGACCATTTATTTCATGACTAAGATGAGACGATGACGAGACGGTCTCAGTGTTCTAACGCACTGACAAAGACTATATTAACATGCATTATTGTTAACAAAAAAAAGACTAAAATGTTTTGCATGAAATGAAAACTGAAATGAAATCTCTCTTTATTTTAGTCTACAAGTGCTTAAGCCTTCAAAATTCTGCATGGAGAATGTTGCACTGTATTTCCTGTACTACTGCTAGCACCTTGTGGCTGCAACATGAAACTACATGGAGTGAACAAATCTTGTGGAAGAGAAGGCTTTATCTGCTCCCATTTTAAATATCACAAGGCTGGTGAGAAAACTGAATGTCTAATTATATCTGAGGGGAAGCCTTGTGGATTTAAAATATCGGGGATCAATCATTCAACAAATATATCTTGTCAGATCATTATAACATTTGGTATTTGAGATGTGCAAAACACTATTTTGACTGACATAGTAATCACAAAATCTAAAAAAAAAATTATATCAAAGACAAAAATGTCTTGACTGAAATTAGACTGAAATACATTCAATTTGCTTATGGCTAAAACTAGACTAAAATAACCAGGGTTTTGATGTACACTTGCTTGGATTTTATACTGAAACGTGGCATACGCCAAAACCCAGAAACTTGTATAAGCTGTCAGATCCCGCTTTTTTAGATACACGGCACACGCTCACCCTCCGATAAGTGTGTTTGTGTACAAAACCAGCTCTCCGTCTCTGGGGTCCGACCTTCGTGTCTCCACGGGTATTACCCGGCAGGGCTGCACAAAGGCTGTTCAAGCTGGTGGCGAGGAGATTCGTCTAGCTGCTTACTGCCTCCATCCGGACGTCCACCCCGCTGAAGCTGATCTCGCACCCCGGTCGAATAGCCTTCTCAGGAACCAGGATACGAACCGGCCACGCCCGTTAATGGCAGCTCTCCTCTTATGGATCAGGGCTCTTGGAATGTTGCTAGATTTTGAATTTAGTGACTCGTACAGCGAGTCCCCAGGATGTGTTATTTTCATTAAAAAAAAAAACCAGACTAACCTTTTAGAGCCTTTTGATGTTGTACACCCAATAAACTTTAACTTTTACACCTTAAGAAGCATCAATAATCCAATGTCCGAGCCTTAACTCTTTAACTGCATGCTTGGAAATTTATTGCAGGTTTTGCAAGTGCCAATAACATAATCAACATAGATTATATGGTGATAATTTCACAACAGTAATTCAAGTATAATTAGAATAATGATTGGCAGAGATTTTTGTTTTTAATTCAATATTTCTGTCTGATCTTACTTTGACTGGGACTGGATTGACTTCTTAACAATTTTTTCTAGGAGTGAGGGAAGGGGGTTTTTGAGGTTAGGGTCCCCAGCTCGATAAACTTGATTTCCTCTTCATCAGCTATTAATTGTTAGCTGACCACGATCCTTGTGTGATGTTGTAATCCTTCAGGAAGTTAATCCACATAAGAATTTATTCCGTCTTCAATCAACCAAAAGTTGATCTAATCCATTCTGGTATGCGGTGATGTTCCTTGAGAGAGAAATCGTTGAACATTCCCCACTCAGACTTAAGGCCAGTGGTTACTCTCCGTTGTTCTGCTACTCTGTGACTGGACGGCCTGAGTGGGAGTTGAAATCTCTCTCAAATGATCTTTTATGGCTCCAATCCTCTCACTCCACGATTCCAATTGCTGCTCACAAGATGGTCAAGTCTTGTGATCTCCTCGTAGCAGGGGAGTAGTGCCAACAGCACTTCTCCCTGGAAGAATAACCCCGTTTTCTGGTGTTTCACAGTTTATATATGTGCTTGACTCCAGTCGTCCTCAGATGATCTTGGTTACCATGGGGACGCTGTTGACTCAAAACCTCCTCCCTTCTCCTTCCACTTTACTGGAAATCCCCGCAGCCCTTACCAGTAACTTATTTCTCAAGTTCCTCTTTTCTGTTAACACTTCAGCTTTTCTGAGAATTCATTCTTTTAAATCATTTCTTTAGAATCACATCAATCATATTCAGTCATTTCATTACAACTCTCTTTCACATACAAACAATTCATATGATCATATACAAACATTTTCATTCCTTATTATTCATTTAATTTTTACCAACATCTTAATCATTTGATCAGTTGTTTAACATCAGCTTTTCCTTCCCTGCTTGCGACATCTTCTTCACTTCCTCTTTTTCTCTGACTCTGCACTCTTTATGAAAAACAACTCATATAATCATTCATTTCACTTATTTGTAACATACTTTTTCTAATCAACTCTTAATTTTAACACATTAATACTTCATTTGATCATACTTGTCATGTTAGAATCATTCTTAGACATATTCCATCGTCTTCACCACCGAGTTCATTCCGTGGGCCTCCCCATTTGCAATGGAAAAGTCCGGTATGACCTCACTTACTCCTGTAGGTACCAAAAACTGTGCAGTTTAATCCAACAGCATGTATATTAATTCCATGGCACGTATTATATTCCAAGATGAAAACAAGCTGAAAGCAAGCTTAAAGTCATCTTTCCTGACACCCCCTCCATGACTTGAAGCTCCGCCGATCTCTCTATACCTCCATAAAAACATCCTCGTCGTCGTTGACAGGATGATGGGTGAGCACTTCTTTTTCATCCACCATCGGAGACAGAACAGGAGGAGCTGGAGTTGAACGACACTCATCCAGCACCACGTACTCCTCTCCGCCCACCTGTAGATTGCCGTCGCCGTCAGAAGGCTGCTCGTCCAGTAGTGGTGATTGTGATGGTAATCCCAATGGAGACGGAGTTGACTCATATCCCTGAGATGATACTCCATCAGGGAACGATGGTGTGCATGGTGAAGTGGGGGTGACGGGTGTATAACATGATGTAACTGGTGTAGATGGCCGTGGTGTTGTATCCTTCGTTTGAGGTGAAGCTTCAGCGAGAATATCCTCAGGCTCGGGCTGTTGAATGTGTTCATCCAGGAACACCTGCGTGAGGGCCTCCAAACACCAGTTCATATCCTCGGTTTGTACCCCAACCTCCGCAGTGCGCTGTGGAGATGAACGTGGAACTGGTGGTAATGAAGGACCAACAGCCATAATCCGGCCATCGGCAAGATGAGCTGTGGAGAATCTTATTCCCTTAGGGTACATCCACATTTTGGTAAACACGGGGCAATACATATATCCCTCTGGAGACACTATAGTGTCAGCTCGTATTTGATCTGCCTCGACCTCAATTTTTAGGTATGCTTCTGTTGGTACCTGGGGCAGAAAAGAAGTATCCTTCCGTCCCACTATTCCCCGTGCCACTTGAACAGGGAAGTTGTTGCCATAACATGTCGGGCACCACAGAGTCGGTGTTATCTCCCAGAAGTAGAGCGCTTGTTCCAGGGTGGCTTGACAATGAATACATCTTATATCCCCCTATAGTGTAAGAGGAAACATTAGTCTTTTAACTATTATATTATTGCAAGCAAGCAAAAGTGTTCGTCGGGATTATTCATATGTACGCCAGAGCCGCCTCATGATCACCGTAGGAGAGTGGGACTGTGGTGACGTTGTCATTCCCGCTGTAGCTGAAGGAGCCGTACGCGGGAAGCAAGCATCATAGGTTGTAAATCATAACAGCAGGAGTAGTTGACTAACCATGGACAGCCAGTATAAAGCTGATAACATTCCCCATCCTAAGGCCCAAATTATAAGTCCAAGTTTGTAGAGCCAGGGTTTCCTGCGTTGTATGGCTCCAGTTAACGTAGCTATGTACGCCAATAGGGTCAAGGCTATCACAGCTTCGCACACAATGTCAGCTATCACTGCCGGGGCGTAAAAGATTGCTGTCATATCTATCACCATCCAAATTGTAATTGATGTGTACTGCCATATTCCCCAACAGTCAAACTGGAGAGTAAAGCGACCGAGGACGTGAGTGATGAATAAAGACAACCCTAAGTCACTCTGACCGTAGTGCAGATTGATGATTGCCAATCTGACACATCCATGTAGTAGCGTTACTATTCGCAGTGGTTGTCGTAAGTCCCAACGGCCGACACAGCAGTATAGCAGCCATATTAACAGTAGTGCAGTAAACTCCAGTCTACTCACTTTGAAGATGGTGTCATTTATGCCGCCAGTATTGTTGGACATTGTGCTCTCTTATTCTTTTTACTTATCTCCTTAAGTTTGTACGCTGTTATGTAGATGCTTCTTCTTCCTTCACTCCCCCAAGTTAGAATGAATAGGGCGTGTCTCAGCGTCGGGCTTTGTAGGCTTCATCGCTCCTCCCCTAACGGAGGAGGGGCTCCATATCACTGCGTTGTGTGCTCCTCCCACACAAGCGCAGGGCGGTTGTGAAACTTCCTTTTAACAAAACGTATCCAATTACTGCAGCAACAGTAAGTCCTATTATGATTAACAGATAGGGCCAAAGATATCCAAACAAATGTCCACTCCAACCAGTCACCACTTCGAGACCTTCTTTAATGACTTCTCCGGTCTCTGCAGCGAAAGTGGTGATGATTCCTCCAGCTATTATTTGCGTTCTTTCCCACCAAGAACATTCATGCCGACCTCTTCCTTTTCCACAGCTCAACCAATGTTCTGCAGGCGATTCACATCACCAACAAATGGCACTATGTGGCCTAGGACCTGCTTCCTTTTCGACATTCCATGTCCCAGGACAGTCTTGGCACATCCAACGTTGGGTGGAAAAGCTCTTATCCATATGCCTGCACTGTTCTTCTCCCAAACTGTTTGATGGCCATAAGTGTCATACTCGCCGTCATAGTAAGCGTCACAATATTCTTCCCAGCCAGGAACATTTCTACAATTTTGGCGGGCAAGGCTTATCGTGCATGTGGTATTACGTCTATTACAAATCATTTTCCAGGGCCGTGGCGTAACATAAGGGTTTGGTCTCCAGAGTACACTAGACCAAGTAGCTCTGTCTCTGGAGTAGACCGTGGCGATATATTGATATTTAACCCAATAATTATTACTTTGATCCAAACAGGGGAATACCCAATCTTCAACTTCATATTTCTCCATTCCCCACCAGGTGACGTCCTTACTACGTCTAATTCCTTCCTGCCATGCTTGAAGGGTCCCCTTAATGGTTGGAACCTGTAACAACTGTGTACAGTTATATACCCATCTTAGCCAATTCCCTGTCTTAATTTGGTCTATGGGACATCGGGGGGATTTACCAGAACCTTCAGACAAATTATTATGGTATTCTGTCTCATGTAAGCTTTCATGAATTCTATTTGCCATGCATTGATCAATTTTGCTAAAATCTTCCTCAGGTACTGACCTTAGCTCATCAGGCTTTGGTAGTTTTTGCACATAGAATTTTGCTTTATGTGGACCCCGCAAACTATGCCCAGTCCACGTGTATCCCTTTGGAAAATTCTCCTCAAAATGTATCAGTGGAACGCTCCAGACCCACGGAAAGGTGTCGTTAAGCCATTCATCATGTTTTGCTTCCTGTTTTTGTTTCCAAGTAATCCTGTCTATCAAATCGATGACTGGTGCAAGCACCATGTAATTTTGAGATTTACATCCAATAGGTCGATTCCAATAACATCTATCTAATTTTGCCACTTTTTCTTTTACACAATAATCATGAATCTTCTTCCATCTATTTTTAGCCACGTTATCAATACTTTTAACTTTTGGTTCTAATACTTGCTGGGTATCTTGTGTTGGCGATGTAGGGAGTGGTTTGGTTTTTCCCTGTGTTGGTGATATCTTTGTGGATCCCACCAATGGTGCTGGTGAGATGGCGGTTGGTTTGGAATATGGTATCCCTGCTCCCATGCCGGTAGCGTTGTTCAACGGAGGGACTATTGTAGATGTAGTATCCACTTTCGACACTCTGCTGCGGGTGTTGTCACAGGTGACGTTATAATTACCCCAATGTTTCCAGGTAGGCATTATCATTCTGCAAACATCATGTCTTGGTAATGCTGGAAAAACAGCTTCTTTTTCCCAATATCCTGCTCGATAGCCCAGCAGTACTCTGCATCCCCATGAGCAATACCAGGCTGGCTCGCCAGGTTCAGGTCTTATCCAAGTACAGCCTACTTCTCTTCGCTCTCTTTGTTTTAACCGTGCCACGATAATCTCTTGATCCCTCACTTGTAGGTTTTGAAGGATGTCTGCTCCGGTGGTCAGGTTGTAATTGGTGGTGACGGTTGGAAATTCCCCACTGTCGTTCAAATATTGCAACCACTTATTCTTTAGCATTTGCTGGGTTAGGTTCTTCATCTTTGCCCATTTCTCTGTAGAGTTCTGGTCCCATATCATGTAGGTGTTTCTTGATTCAACTCCCCAACATGTCTGTTGGAAAGTTTTAGTTGTTGCGTACTGGACCCTGATATGGGTTAAGGTCCAGGGCGTACTACCATAGTAGTACAGGATAGCTAGAAGTACAGCAATGCCGACTAATAATGCTGTAATTCTGGCCATCCAACTCCAACATTGGAGGCACTTTTTCTTTCGCGGCTGGCTTTGTTGCTGCTGCTTTCTTCCAACATTTTCGTAGTAGAATTCACTTGGTACTGGTGGCAGTGGCTCCATCTTTTGGGGTTGTTGCAGTAGTGGCATTTCTATGCCAAACTCTTCTTCTCTTGGTCTTTCGTTGGTTCTTTGAGGTTGCGTGGTGATCACGCTGTCTTCCCGTGGTTCTTCCATCTCGGAGATAGATGATCTTAGGTGCTGTTGTTTGTCTCGTGCTCCCAACAGAGACGCTTGATGCTCGTTGCTGAAGAAGGGTGACTAACAAGGGAGATGGCCATGGGAGTCTAATATCTAGTCCTCGCCACGCCCATTTCCAAGTGACGACTGTCACCTCCTTCATTTCAGGCGGTGGTCCCTGGGGTGTGTAGAAACACTGTGAAGATGCAGGATTCAATTCTCTACGTAGGTGTAAGATATCCTCATAGGCGTCCCAATATGCCGTTCCACTGTAGACATACTGCGCCATCACAGAGTACAGAGGAGTCGATCTCCGAAATAGTCCTCTTCCCGACTTTATGCTAAGTCATATCAGTATAGCCTTTGGAGGTTGCCAAAGCCCCACTAGTACTCTGGTTCGCCATCCACTTCTAATAGGCGGAAGACTTCCGCCTCTCTCGATGTCAAGGTACTGTACTGTCGTGCATATCGGCAAAGTTTGGTTCTCAATCAAGCAAAAAGTTGAACGTGACTCTTGTAGTTGAAGTCTTTTAAACATATAGGGAGTACTGGTCCAGATCTGGAAAGATCCAAGCCAAATATCCACATACATTCCCTGTAATGGATCAACATAATTAGGTCCCCACCTTATTTTAAATCTGTAGCCCCTTCTCTGTACATACACTACGTTCAAGATGCAGGGGTATGAGTCTGGACACCGGGGAATTGGGTAAAATTTCCATCCGACCCCAGGGCAATTCCAGTGTTGTCCAACTTTGTCCACGATAGCTTCCAGAGGAGTGTATATTCCAGGCTCTGCAAGGTCAGCAGTTCTTTTATATGAGTCATTATCTACAAAGTATCCTCCTGTTCCCAGCAACCATCCTTTTTCTTTGTAATCCTTTTGTGGCCAGCTTAAACATATTTTCTTGTAGGGTAATTCCAAGTATGGTGTGAGTCCTCCAGGCCCGGATCATAGACTATTTACATTATTTTCATCCAGTTTGAAGGTCCGCAGCATGATTCAGAGTGAGTTGTCACTCCGCCATCGGTTTCCTTCTCTTTCTGCCAAGATGCACCACCATAGGGAATAGTCGATGTCTCTTAAAGAGATGAGTGTAGATGGGAGATGGGTGCTTAAGTTCGGAATCCATTCCTTTCCACGCCCACTTCCACATCGTAACAATTATTCTGTCAGGTTTAGGGAGGGGTCCCTCAGGGATCCTCTGTACCTGATGTGGGGGTACATAGTCCCATAGATCTTGCCAATGCTGCCAAAACTCTTTTCCAGAATACCTGGTCTGTGATAAGGCTAGATAAAGGGGAACTATAGGCTTCTCTTCTTGATCCTCAGGCTCAATTTGAAGCTGAATTTTTATCGCTTGACAACAGTTCCAGACTCCTCTTTTGTACAGGTAGAAGAAGTCTCGATTTACAAAAATCGTTGGTATGGTTGGGGGTAGGCAGCTCACACAGGCCCGAGGTTGAAATTTAATGTCTGGTTATCTAAAACGTGATATCTTGGGTCTTGCAGTCGTCTGTTCAATTGACGTCGTATGTTGGGGCTTGTCGTCCAGATCAAGCACTGGTTAAAGTATATTTCAACATAGACTCCTTGGAGTGGCTCAGCGTAATTAATCCCCCATCTCAATGTGAATCTCAGGCCGTTGAGTTGTAGGTAAACCACATTTAATATCCAGGGGTAGGTATCTGGACATCTTGGAACCTGGACATCTTGGAACCGATTGGGGTATTCTTCGGCGTCCTTTTATGTACCAACGCTGCAGACTTTCCTCGCTCAGCACTTGTTCAGCAAGTAATTTTTGTCCTGTTGTCTCTGTTAAGTCGGCATCTCTTTTATATTCATAATTTGATAAATAATATCCGTTAGATGCTAGTTCCCAGTCTTCTTCCTCAAAATCTTTTTCTGGCCAATTTAAGTATAGTTTCTCAGCACCAAAGCCACATTGTATGTAGGGTCCAAGTCTTCCTCGATTATTAATAATGGGTACTCTATTTACATCTGGTCCTTGCGACATTTTGCAAACAGCCGCTTCTTTTTACTTCATCCTTGTCCCACGGAAAATGGAGGGAAACATCCAGCGACTCAGAGGCTTTCCTGATTTCTCCTCACCTTGAGTTGGTTGGTGTAACGACTGCTGCTGTTCCTCCAGGAGGTCAACATGTGCTCCGACAGAATAAACCCCCACATAGGGGACCAACACCATCAGCACTGTGAGCCGCACCTTAATTGTTTGGTCCGGCCTACGAGGAGTGTCCGCTCTGCTAGCCACTCCCCCCATAGATTGTATCCTCCTCTTTCTCACCCATTCTTCAGGTGTCACGTGGTACTCGGCTGACTTCTTCTTCGGTTTTGCCGCTTTATTTCCCCAGGCGTCTAGTCCAGTGGTAAAATAATACATGAGGGTTTCTCTGCCCCCTTTTTCTTGTGGCACCTCTTCTGCATCTTCCAGTGGAATTTCTGGGTTTTTTAGAACTTCTTTTATCAATTTGGCCCAACTTGTCAATTCCCAAGGGCCGATCCATTCTTCTTCTTGGGCTTTTTGCTGTTGATCATCGGTCAGTCCTCCCATCATGTCTGTATATCCGGGTCACTCCGGATCTCTATACACTCTGAACACCAGTGGAATTTGCACTGTGTCTATTGGAGGGTCATAACTTTGCCTATACTCTGAACCATGGGACCAGTTTTGATGTATATTTTCATGCAACAAAGACGGCTTTCGCTCACTACCTCCTGCAGCTTGGTCACTTCCTCCTGCTCTAGTTGTTTCTAACATCAAATAGACACTTGGTGCCGTTGGACTCACGTCACCGCTGCCTTGATTCCCTTCTGCTAGCCCAACAGGCTTCATCGGTGTGAAAGGTCCTCAGGGGGTCCAAAAACCTTCTCACTTGCCATCCTTCTGCTCTTACCACATGCAGTAGTCTTCCCATATGAGTTCTTGCTTTACACACCAGGCAGTACTCGATCTCATGTCCATTCCAATAGCATGAACACACCTGCATATCCACATTGTCTCCACGTATGTCCCACTGGGTGTAAAAGACCATTCTTGGCAAGTGGGTTAGTCGGCATAACCCACATACTAGTGCATCCAAAACCTTCACCGGCTTGTGAAGTAATTGCTTGAACTCATTTTTTGCCCCATTTGGAATTGGGGGTTTTCTAACCCCAGGTCCCGACCATTGGACCGTCAGCGGTACTTCTTCGCGGCAAATCACACAGTGATTCTCAACTTTTTTCCATTGTAATAACTCCTTTTCATGAGATAAAAATCCTTTCTTTGCATGATATAGTATCCTCAGGGCTCTGCCTGCCCAGAGGTCATTTCTTGTTCTTCTTAAGGCAACCACCCCATTGACAGTGGCCATTCTGACGAAGGGTGGAAGATCTTGGGTATTTTTGGCCATGTTTAGCTCCTGGTTTCGTCTAGTTAGGAGTTGGCTTCAGCTGCTCCACTCCTTGGATTCCCTTATTCTTCAATTCTACTGTGTTGCTGTCCAGTATCTTCACTACTGTATCTGTGGTCTCATACTTAGGTTTAACAGCAGTGTTGGCTAGGTGATCTCGAGCTCTCACCCACACCTTCTGTCCAACCTTAAATGGGATCTTTGGTTCTGGTTCTCCATCCTTTTTAGTCTGACTCCGCCCCACTTCCGGTGTCGAAAATGGGCGTTGGTTCAGTTCTTGCGAAGGGGTGGGCCTGCCGGCACGATGGCAGTCATTCAGGGCCTGTCCAATTTCCAGGGCCTTAGTACTCCATTCCCTCGTGTTAGCATTTTTCCCAATCCAGTTTTTCACCAGTCCAATAGCCCTTTCCACAACTCCATTTGCTTGAGGGGTGTATGGGGGCGAGTAAATTCTCATTACTCCATTTTCCTGGCACCACTGGTCAACCTGAGCATTACGGAAATGTGTCCCATTGTCCGTTCTCAGCTCCACAAGCACCAACAGATACTTTTCTCCTTTCTTACCGATCACCCCCATGGGCCCGGCAACATCCATGCATACTGATCCCCATGGAACAGTACTCTTTATGGTGAAACCATCCACCCTTTGTCCTCGTCGTCCTGCATTGTATCGACCACATACTTCACAGTCTTTGAGGACTCGGCAGACTTGGTTTCTCGGAATCCAAAGTTGCAGCTTCTCCAGCTCCTTCCGTGTGGGAATGGTGCCTGCATGGCCAAGCGCTTCATGTACGGCCAGCACCACTTCTTTCACGGACTCTTTTGGAACTACCCTTCCCTTGGGTGTCTGTTCCCATTTCTCGATCCCGACAACGACGACTTTTCTCAGCTGCACATAGCGGTCCACTTCTTCGTTCCCGCTCCAATGTGCTCCTTCTTTTACATGGGCCTTCTGATGTACCACATCTAAGTCCATTGTTAGCCTCAACTTGGCTATTTTCTTCCACAAATCCATATGAGCTACAGGCTTCCCCTTAGCTCCCTCAAATCCATTTTCTTCCCAAATGGATAAGTCCTCTTTCAGGGCTTGTGCGCAGTAATGACTATCTGTAACCACTTTAGCCCTTTTTACTCTCCTCTTGTTTAACTCCAAGAGTCCTTCCAGTATTGCTGTAACTTCTCCGGCTTGGGCACTCCCTGGCGTTTGACCTTTTTGACGATATTTCTCCTTATCTTGATACTTCAGAATATAGCCCCAATAAGCTATATTGTCTGTACCCTTCTTTGACCCATCAGTGTACATAGTCCAGTCGTATGGGTCCATAGGGAGTTGCCTCTCCTTTGGCAACTTTTTTGTCGCCGACTGTTTTGGCCCAATTTCCAGCTCAGGGTCTAGCAGGATGTCCTCCCACCTTCCCCATCTGGCATTTGTGGCTTTAGTACTCTCAATAGTTCCTTTTCTTAGGAACCGGTGGACTTGGCTTTGAGTGATAATTTTTATTCCCTGACCTTGTGCAAGTTCTTTTAACGCACTCCAATATCTAGCCAGGACTGCCAGTTCTTTTCCTTCCGGTGGATATTTTCTCTCAATCGAAGACAGAGTATAGCTCCACAAAGTTACCATACCCCCTCCTTCGTTGCTCACTTTTACCACCGAATCCTCTTCTTCACAGCTTATTTCGGCTAGCAGACGAGTAGTCAGACTACGCGGCTCCAACCTAACTGCATCTTGAATGGCTTTCTTTAGCTTTTCCAAGCAATCCTGATCTGTAGCTGTCCAAATCCATTGCTTTTGCTCTTGTCCATTAGGTTTCTTCTTGAGACGAGCATAAATGTTGGGAAGGTGTCGTAGCACGGACCCACAACAGGGGGCGCAAATGAACGGACAATGAGTAAGCCAAAAGGTAACAATTTAATGTTGTGATATTACACAACGAAACGTGTCTTAATGTTCACAGTCAATAAACACCAGGTGACGTGTGGGCAGGCTCGAAGATAGAAGACGCCCGACGAGAGAGAAGCCACGTCCCACACGGCCTCCACCACCAACGGCCTGAAGAACACCGGAGCCGCCAAGTCCCGAGTCCCCAGGTGGCCTCTGTCTTCGGCTGTCGACCCTGGTACTGCTGGCAGAAAACAGAAAGATAATGTGTGAGTGTGAGTCCGCACACTCAGTAATTAACAGTCCAGACACCGTTAGGAGGGAGCACCTCCACCTCCAAATCACACACACTCGTGCAGCTCCTGATCAACCACTTGTCTGGGACGGGGTGCGAGGTGAAGCCGTCACTGTCACACCAAAACGGCAATCCTCCAGACAAGGAAACACTTCAGGAAAACGGCTGCAACAGAAGTTCAGTTGGTTACACAATGTGTCAGTCAGCAGAGAAATTACCTTAGTACTGGTAGTCGATTTCTCGGCGGGGAGGTGGAGTTGCAGTCCGGCTTATATGGTGGTGTAGATGAGTGACAGCTGGAGTAATGAGTGACAGCTGTCACCTCCTCTGGGTCTGGCGCCCTCTTGTGCTTGGAGCCCGCACTCCAAGCAGGGCGCCCTCTGGTGGTAGTGGGCTAGCAGTACCTCCTCTTCAGCGGCCCACACAACAGGACCCCCCCCTCAACGGGCGCCTCCTGGCGCCCGACCAGGCTTGTCCGGGTGTCGTCTGTAGAAATCGGCCAGGAGGGCCAGGTCCAGGATGAAGCTCCTCTTCACCCAGGAGCGTTCCTCAGGTCCATACCCCTCCCAGTCCACCAGATATTGGAACCCCCGGCCCTTACGACAGACGTCCAGGAGCCTGCGGACTGTCCAAGCAGGCTCCCCGTCGATGAGCCGGGCAGGAGGCGGCGTAGGGCCAGGTGCACAGAGGGGCGAGGTGTGGTGTGGCTTGATACGGGACACGTGGAAAACAGGGTGGACCCGCAGTGAAGCCGGGTTGATGATCTTGAGGATGGGGAATGGGCCGATGTATCTGTCCTTTAATTTGGGTGAGTCCACACAGAGGGGGATGTCCTTTGTTGACAGCCACACCTCCTGCCCGGGCTGGTATGTGGGGGCCGGGGAATGTCGGCGGTCCGCATGGGTTTTGGCCCTCGTCCGGGCCTTTAATAGAGGCAGAGCGGGCGGTCCGCACACACCCCGGCGGCACCTCCTGAGGTGGGCCTGGACCGAGGGCACACCGACCTCTCCCTCCACCAGCGGGAACAATGGGGGCTGGAACCCCAAACATGCCTCAAAAAGGGGAGAGGCCGGTAGCAGACGAGATTTGGCTGTTATGGGCATACTCGATCCAGGCCAGATGGTGACTCCAGGCCGCCGGGTGCGCGGAGGTGACGCAGCGAAGGGCCTGTTCCAACTCCTGGTTAGCCCGCTCTGCCTGGCCGTTGGTCTGGGGGTGGTACCCGGACGAGAGACTCACGGTGGCCCCCAGCTCCTTACAGAAACTCTTCCACACCTGTGAAGAGAACTGGGGACCACGATCTGAAACGATGTCCGATGGTATCCCATGCAGCCGCATGACGTGGTGGACCAGGAGGTCAGCCGTCTCCTGGGCCGTCGGGAGCTTCGGGAGGGCCACGAAGTGGGCCGCCTTGGAGAACCGGTCCACTATCGTGAGAATCACGGTGTTGCCCTGGGACGGCGGGAGGCCCGTGATGAATCCAGGCCGATGTGAGACCAGGGGCGATGAGGCACTGGCAGGGGTTGGAGGAGTCCCGTCGTCCTCCGATGGTCTGCCTTGCCCCTGGCGAGATGGTACAGGCCTGGACGTAGTCCCGGACGTCGGTTTCCAGGGACGCCCACCAGAAGCGCTGCTGGACTACTGCCACGGCCCTACGCACTCCGGGATGACAGGAGAGCTTGGACCCGTGACAGAAGTCCAATACGGCAGCTCTTGCCTCTGGTGGGACGTACAGTCTGTTCTTGGGGCCAGTCCCCGGGTCCGGGCTCCTTGTCAGGGCCTCCCGGACGGTCTTCTCCACGTCCCAGGTGAGGGTGGCCACGACAGTGGACTCGGGGATGATGGTCTCGGTGGGGTTCGACAGCCCCGCTTTGGCTTCTTCTTCGTGCAACCGGGACAATGCATCTGGTTTTTGGTTCTTGGTCCCGGGGCGATACGTGATCTGGAAGTCAAAGCGCCCGAAGAACAGAGACCAGCGGGCTTGCCTGGGGTTCAGCCGCTTGGCGGTCCGGATGTACTCCAGGTTCCGATGGTCCGTGAAAACCGTGAAGGGCAACGATGCCCCCTCCAGCAGGTGTCTCCACTCTTCAAGAGCCTCCTTCACCGCAAGAAGTTCCCGATTGCCGCGTCATAGTTCCGTTCAGCTGGGGGTCAACCTGCGGGAATAAAAGGCACAAGGATGGAGGACTTTATCAGCCTCCACGCTCTGGGACGCACGGCTCCTATCCTGAGTCAGAGGCGTCCACTTCTACTATGTACTGGCGATCAGGATCAGGCTGCACCAGAACTGGTGCAGTCGAGAACCGACGTTTCAACTCCTGGAACGCGGCTTCGCACCGATCCGACCAGGCGAAGGGGACCTTGGTGGAGGTCAGGGCAGTCAGGGGGCTAACTACCTGACTGTAACCTTTAATAAACCTCCTGTAGAAATTTGCAAAGCCTAGGAACTGCTGTAGTTTCCTGCGGCTTATCGGTTGGGGCCAATCTCTCACCGCCGCAACCTTAGCCGGATCAGGGGCGACGGAGTTGGAGGAGATGATGAACCCCAGGAAGGACAAAGAAGTGCGGTGGAACTCGCACTTCTCGCCCTTCACAAACAGCCGGTTCTCCAACAACCGCTGTAGGACCTGACGTACATGCTGGACATGGGTCTCAGGGTCCGGGGAAAAGATGAGTATATCGTCCAGATATACGAAGACGAACCGATGCAGGAAGTCCCGCAAGACGTCATTTACCAAAGCTTGGAACGTCGCTGGGGGCGTTAGTGAGGCCGAACGGCATGACCAGGTACTCAAAATGACCTACGGGGTGTTGAATGCCGTCTTCCATTCGTCTCCCTTCCGGACCCGAACAGGTGGTACGCGTTTCTAAGATCCAATTTTGTGAAAATTTGGGCTCCATGCAGGGGTGTGAACACCTGAATCCAACAGAGGTAACGGGTATCGGTTGCGACCGTGATCTCGTCAGCCCTCTGTAATCAATGCATGGACGGAGTCCGCCGTCTTTCTTGCCCACAAAAAAGAAACCAGCACCCATCGGGGAGGTGGAGTTCCGGATCAGCCCGGCAGCTAAGGAGTCCCGGATGTAGGTCTCCATTGATTCGCGTTCCGGACGTGAGAGGTTGTACAACCTACTGGACGGGTACTCAGCGCCCGGGACCAAATCGATGGCACAATCATACGGTCGGTGCGGGGGAAGAGTGAGTGCCAGATCTTTGCTGAAAACGTCAGCAAGATTGTGGTACTCCCTTGGCACCGCCGATAGATTGGGGGGAACTTTGACCTCCTCATTAGCCGTGGTGCCGGGAGGAACCGAGGATCCTAAGCACTCCCGGTGGCAGGTTTCGCTCCACTGCGTCACAACCCCAGACGGCCAATCAATCCGGGGATTGTGCTTCACCATCCATGGAAAGCCCAAAATCACTCGGGAGGTAGAAGGTGTTACATGGAACACTATCTCCTCCCTGTGATTCCCAGACACAACCAAAGTCACTGGTTGTGTCTGATGTGTGATTAATGGAAGCAGGGTGCCATCTAGTGCTCGCACCTGCAATGGTGCCGGCAGAGCCACCAGAGGGAGCCCTACTTCCTTTACCCATCTGCTGTCCAGCAGATTCCCTTCAGACCCTGTGTCTATCAGTGCTGGGGCATGAAGGGTTAAATCCCCACAAAGGATTGTTACTGGGATTCGTGCAGATTTGCGGGGTTTTCCCGCGTGCGTGTTATGACCCACCCTTAGCCCAGTTTCTAAGGACGGGCGTTGTAGATTGACCGTTTTAGGGCAGTCCTTCTGCATGTGCTCGCAAGAGCCGCAGACAAAACACTCCCCGCGGGCCAGCCTCCTTGTCTGATTTTTTGATCTTAATTTGGCCCTGCTCGTGTCCCTAGCCTCCTCAGCAGGGGGAGCCGTAGCCACACGGAGCTCTCTGGCAGTGAAGCGTGGGGACGACGTCAACCTTGTCGGAACCGGAAGGGGGAGGGACGGCTCGTGCCCGGTCACGCCCCCCGGCCTGCTCCCGACGATGCTCATTTAAACGGTTGTCTAAACGTATAACCAAATCGATCAGCCCGTCGAATTCCCGCGGTTCATCCTTGGCCAGTAGGTGCTCCTTAAGGACCGGGGACAGTCCATTTACAAAAGGCGGCGCGGAGCGCAATGTTATTCCAGACGACCTCGCTGCCGCGATGCGGAAGTCGACTGCATACTCGGCTGCGCTACGGCGCCCCTGTCTCATCGACAGCAGCACGTTCGAAGCGGTCTCGCCTCTGTTGGGATGATCAAACACTTGTTTGAATTCCCGTACGAACCCAGTATAAGACGTTAGGAGCCGTGAATTCTGCTCCCAAAGCGCCGTAGCCCATGCGGCATGCCTTCTCCTCGAAGCAAATTAATAACATAAGCCACCCGGCTAGCGTCTGATGCGTACATGACGGGGGCGCTGTGAAAAGACGAGCGAAACACTGCATGAGGAAGTCCGCGCACGTCTCGACACAGCCCCCGTACGGTTCCGGAGGGCTTATGTATGCTTCAGGGGACGGTGGGGGGGTTCGTTGAACGACCAGTGGAACGTCTAATACGGGCCCGGGACCAGCCAGAGGAGTGGCTGCAGCAGCGCCCTGATCGCGCGCTTCCACCCTGGCGGTGAGAGCCTCCACCCTCCGATTAAGGAGGACACTCTGCTCGGTCACAAATACTAACCGGGCCTTGAAGGCGGTTAAGATCTGCTGCAGCTCACTCAACCCGCCTCCCGCTGACGCCTGCGCTCCTGGCTCTTCCATTGGCCGTTCAAGCTGGAGTTGACGCCCCTCGGAGTCCATGACGATGGCCGAGAAATGCTGTTGGGAAGGTGTCGTAGCACGGACCCACAACAGGGGGCGCAAATGAACGGACAATGAGTAAGCCAAAAGGTAACAATTTAATGTTGTGATATTACACAACGAAACGTGTCTTAATGTTCACAGTCAATAAACACCAGGTGACGTGTGGGCAGGCTCGAAGATAGAAGACGCCCGACGAGAGAGAAGCCGCGTCCCACACGGCCTCCACCACCAACGGCCTGAAGAACACCGGAGCCGCCAAGTCCCGAGTCCCCAGGTGGCCTCTGTCTTCGGCTGTCGACCCTGGTACTGCTGGCAGAAAACAGAAAGATAATGTGTGAGTGTGAGTCCGCACACTCAGTAATTAACAGTCCAGACACCGTTAGGAGGGAGCACCTCCACCTCCAAATCACACACACTCGTGCAGCTCCTGATCAACCACTTGTCTGGGACGGGGTGCGAGGTGAAGCCGTCACTGTCACACCAAAACGGCAATCCTCCAGACAAGGAAACACTTCAGGAAAACGGCTGCAACAGAAGTTCAGTTGGTTACACAATGTGTCAGTCAGCAGAGAAATTACCTTAGTACTGGTAGTCGATTTCTCGGCGGGGAGGTGGAGTTGCAGTCCGGCTTATATGGTGGTGTAGATGAGTGACAGCTGGAGTAATGAGTGACAGCTGTCACCTCCTCTGGGTCTGGCGCCCTCTTGTGCTTGGAGCCCGCACTCCAAGCAGGGCGCCCTCTGGTGGTAGTGGGCCAGCAGTACCTCCTCTTCAGCGGCCCACACAACAATAAAGGGGCCTTGCGTATGTCTGATAGTGTGGAACATGATCTCTCACATAGTTACACAATCCCAATATTTTCTGTAGGTCATTCTCAGATTGCGGTGGTTTAATCTGACTCAATTTTTCTCGGTATACTTCTGAGAGCCCCAGGTCTGAAGATACCTGGAATCCCAAATAGTTAACCTTAAATTGTCCAAACTGACATTTCTTCAGTTTGAGTTTTAATCCAGCTTCTGTGAGCTTCTGAATCACCTTTTGCAGCCGCATTAGGTGTTCATTTTCATCATCATCTGCGATAAACACATCATTGATGTAGACTGTTACTCCCAGATCTTTTAATATTTCCATTACTGCTGCTTGGAACACATTTGGTGAATTTCTGTATCCCTGCGGGAGTCGTTGCCACACATAACTTTTCCCTTTATGTGTGAATGCTGTTTTCCCTTGTGACTGTTTTGCTAATCGCAGGGAAAAGAATCCATTTGCCAGATCAATGCATGATTTGTATCTCTTAATTTGGAGCGTTTTCAGTGCTCCTTGGGGATTTATCAAACTCGCTCTATTGGCTATTGTTCGTCGATTGAGAGCCTTGAAGTTGATTACTGGTCTCCAGCCTCCTCCTGCCGACTCTGGCTTCTTAACTGCTTGGATGGGGCTGTTAGTGATCGGATTAAATTCCACTCGAATGATCCCCAAAGCTTCCAATTCTTTTACTATTTTATCCATTTCCTCAACAGCTCCAGGGTTCAAGGGATATTGTCACACCGGTGGATGTAATTTTCGGTTGGCAATTTTCAGTCTGGGATTTGTGAAGACAGTAAGACTATCTCCATCTATATCCCAAGGACTGCCAAAATAATGATATGCCCGTCTTCCATCTTGGGTCACCATTTTTTTGGTTCCTTCGGGCATAGGGTCCAATTCCTCCATGTAGTCACATTCAGCATATACATGGTGGGTTTTTGCTTTAGATTTTCTAAAGATCTCCTGCGAACGCCCTTCCTCTTTAATATGGTAACTCGGTCCGGCAACACATTCTTCAGCTTTAAGCTGTCCCAAGCTTCTGGGCCCACATTCCGGCAATTGATGGAATATCTGTCCAGACACTCCCTGAAGCCTTCTTCGTCTTTTATCCTGCTCAACCAGGCGTTCTGTCTGTTTTCTAACTGTTGAGGTTGTTCCTCTCACGCTTCCTAAGGGCAAATTTGGCCATACTGGGTCAAAGCTTGTGTGGAGCTGGTCCGGGCTTTTATATTCTTGACCATTTCCCCCAGGATTAAGACCTCCCGGGGATATCGATTCATCTCCACTTCCCTCTGGCTTGTGTTCCTCATCACTTTGTTCGGATTCGGCCTGGGAGTCTATCTTGCCCTCGTCTTCATTATCGAGGATCTGACTTCCACTCATATCTGACTTCCACTCATATCTTCCATTATAGGATATTGTTCCTTCTCAGGAACCAGGATACGAACTGGCCACGCCCATTAATGGCAGCTCTCCTCTTATGGATCAGGGCTCTTGGAATGTTGCTAGATTTTGAATTTAGTGACTCGTACAGTGAGTCCCCAGGATGTGTTATTTTCATTAAAAAAAACCAGACTAACCTTTTAGAGCCTTTTGATGTTGTACACCCAATAAACTTTAACTTTTACACCTTAAGAAGCATCAATAATCCAATGTCCGAGCCTTAACTCTTTAACTGCATGCTTGGAAATTTATTGCAGGTTTTGAAAGTGCCAATAACATAATCAACATAGATTATATGGTGATAATTTCACAACAGTAATTCAAGTATAATTAGAATAATGATTGGCAGAGATTTTTGTTTTTAATTCAATATTTCTGTCTGATCTTACTTTGACTGGGACTGGATTGACTTCTTAACAATTTTTTCTAGGAGTGAGGGAAGGAGGTTTTTGAGGTTAGGGTCCCCAGCTCGATAAACTTGATTTCCTCTTCATCAGCTATTAATTGTTAGCTGACCACGATCCTTGTGTGATGTTGTAATCCTTCAGGAAGTTAATCCACATAAGAATTTATTCCGTCTTCAATCAACCAAAAGTTGATCTAATCCATTCTGGTATGCGGTGATGTTCCTTGAGAGAGAAATCGTTGAACATTCCCCACTCAGACTTAAGGCCAGTGGTTACTCTCCGTTGTTCTGCTACTCTGTGACTGGACGGCCTGAGTGGGAGTTGAAATCTCTCTCAAATGATCTTTTATGGCTCCAATCCTCTCACTCCACGATTCCAGTTGCTGCTCACAAGATGGTCAAGTCTTGTGATCTCCTCGTAGCAGGGGAGTAGTGCCAACAGCACTTCTCCCTGGAAGAATAACCCCGTTTTCTGGTGTTTCACAGTTTATATATGTGCTTGACTCCAGTCGTCCTCAGATGATCTTGGTTACCATGCGGACGCTGTTGACTCAAAACCTCCTCCCTTCTCCTTCCACTTTACTGGAAATCCCCGCAGCCCTTACCAGTAACTTATTTCTCAAGTTCCTCTTTTCTGTTAACACTTCAGCTTTTCTGAGAATTCATTCTTTTAAATCATTTCTTTAGAATCACATCAATCATATTCAGTCATTTCATTACAACTCTCTTTCACATACAAACAATTCATATGATCATATACAAACATTTTCATTCCTTATTATTCATTTAATTTTTACCAACATCTTAATCATTTGATCAGTTGTTTAACATCAGCTTTTCCTGCCCTGCTTGCGACATCTTCTTCACTTCCTCTTTTTCTCTGACTCTGCACTCTTTATGAAAAACAACTCATATAATCATTCATTTCACTTATTTGTAACATACTTTTTCTAATCAACTCTTAATTTTAACACATTAATACTTCATTTGATCATACTTGTCATGTTAGAATCATTCTTAGACATATTCCATCGTCTTCACCACCGAGTTCATTCCGTGGGCCTCCCCATTTGCAATGGAAAAGTCCGGTATGACCTCACTTACTCCTGTAGGTACCAAAAACTGTGCAGTTTAATCCAACAGCATGTATATTAATTCCATGGCACGTATTATATTCCAAGATGAAAACAAGCTGAAAGCAAGCTTAAAGTCATCCTTCCTGACAAAGCACAATAAAATTCAGATGTATCAAAGTGTGCATACGTATGAATCCAAGCACATTCCATTTGTACATCCAAACAACATGGATTTGAGCGCACACGCACCAGGCTCCTCCCTTTGCACGCCCTATTTAAATATGCAGATTCAAGTAAATAGGCCCTGGGAGCTGGGAATCCTCACTACGTCAGATCAGTCAACATGAACACAGAAAAGAAATTATACCAAGTGTTAGCTACAGATGGCTGGAAATGACATGGGGACACGCAGGGATAGTTTATTTGGTACCCTTGAAAATGGAATAAATGAAATGGGAAAAATATTAGTGTGCGTGCGTGCATGTGTGCGCATGTGAGGTCACTGTGAGCTCAGAGCAGCACACACACATGGAAGCTAAAAGAAATGAGGTGTGCCCCGGCTGTTATTGTGTGACATTCACAACTTTATACACATGTTTATTGACAAATGGTGAACACAATCAGGGAGAAAATTGGGGGCCTGTTAAGAATCTGCTGCTGTTGTGTCACCATTAAGAAAAAGAAAATACATTAATAATGATAACAAAAAACATATATGAATGTGCACATGCACAAATGTGCTCGGAACAATTACACAAATAAACTATTTACCCACGCAGCCACTCATTGTGTACTATCCCAGCTGTTCCCACCCCAACATATGATTTGACTGTTGATGGAATGAAATTGTTTCCTAATAACAAAGACAAATTCATCATGTGATTGCGCCTTTACAGCAATATATGTGCAGTCAGTAGTTTTCATTACATTAGGGAAACTGGCTGTAGATGGTGCTGTAATGTTGAAATGTGATGTACCTGGATGACATTCAGATGATTGAGTTCCACACAGCCGACATGGCTCGACTCAAGGTTGACTGGCACACACCTGACTGATCAGCCATCTCACGCTTGAATACCCCTATTGCCAGGAAGCCCAGCATGGTCAGCACCTGTGTGGCACAGACCAGTGATGTGCGGTCAGGGGAGGCAGGTGAGGCTGTGCCTCACCTGTCATCATGGAAAGAAAAAAAAAAGTAAAATGAAAAATGAAATTAAGTGGTTATATTTATCCAGTGATTTGTACTATAACTTTATTTTCCTTTTAACTTCACCAGTTTTAGATTATTTTTTATTAGAAATGACTAAATTTTCACTTTTGCAGGGGTGGTAGCCAAGTGGTTAATGCACTTGGTTTCAATGCAGAAGGTTCCGGGTTCAAATCCCACCTCTGCCACATTTCTCCATGTAATGTGGAGTTGCGTCAGGAAGGGCATCCGGCGTAAAACCTGTGCCAGTTGAACATGCAGATCCACCTTGGATTTGCTGTGGCGACCCCGAGTGCAAAACAAGGGAGCAGCCGAAGGGACTTACTGTTACTAAATTTTCACTTTTGCCATTCAAATACAGAGAAGAGACTTGAGGTGAGGCAGCAGCCAGCCATGCCTCACCTTGGATTGCGCAATTGCTGGGCTAACTGGTGTCATGCTGTGCAGTAAGACTGTCTCACTGTCTCTCTGTGTGTCGCCATTAAAATGGTCAAACACTTTGGCTGTATGAACTTAAATTCCATAGTTTAGCTGATGTACATAATGTACAGTGTTTTTTGTCAACAGCTGTATGTGTGTGTAATGTGTTTCATGTGCTGAGTGATCATAAAATGGCTGCTAAAAGGCACTGGGTGAGGCACGCAGCTCTCCTGCCTTGTGTTAGGGGGCACTAGTGATCCCAAGGATTCTTCTTGCAGCAACTCCTCAGCTGTAGAATAAGTGACAGCAAGCTACAAGAGCAGCCATTCATTTATTTTTTCCTCTTGCCTGGACTTTACTTTCAGAATGGAGGATTACATATCCAAACTGAAACAATTTTTGCTCCAGACAACAGAAGAACCGCTCTTTTCAAACAGAGCGGGACACACGTAAGTCTGGCTATGTGGATGTCCAGTAACAAACTGGCTTCAAACATACAGTCAGAACAGGACAGATGAAGGACGACTTTTCTTCCCTGGCAGTGATCTCCATTCTCCACTGACACAGAGCAGACTGGCTGTATACACCACGGGTTGGGCATATTGCAAGATACGAATGCACAGTATGCACCATGTAGTGCACATTGCGCAATGCGGATGCCTAATTTGCACCACCTGGTGTATATTAATCATCTGTATCACGCAATATTCACCACCCGAGGCAGCCACATTGCATTTTGGGATGGTCTGAGCAACTACTTTATGCGGTAGGAAACTTAAAAGTATTGCTGGTTTGGATCAGATATTTACCTGTGAAATCTGACTTTAGACTTTTAAAACTGAAGAAAAATAAGGTAAAGTTCCACAAGCAAGTCATCGATGCTTTTGTTCAGAAGGAGCGGTACATAGACTTCATTTATAAGTAAAGGTAAGACTATAATAACGTTTTTTTTATTTTTTTTATTAAATGTGCTTTTTTGTGTGCTAGAGTTTGTATGTGTAAAGAATGCTGATAGGTGATTTTACACATAACCAGTTAACTGCTGTCAATCAAACGGTGAATAAGATACTCTGTGGGGTTCATATGTATTTAAACCTGATTGTGATGAAGTCAGTGCCTCACCAGCCACAAACCTCACCACATGTCACTGGCACAGACAACCCCTGGCTCCTCGTCGTATTGCACTTCAGACCGATCGCAGTTCTGCATGCACTTCCAGTAACACAGGCCTTGGTAATCGAATGCAGCTTATGAGCCAATTATCGTGATTTGCAAGTAAATCCTTGTGTTCCCTGAATACACACTCACGTCAGATTGCAACCTTTGCAAGGTCCTCTAACAACGCTAACGCAGCCATTGTTAGTGCCATTTTGCACATCACTTTGCATATCCTTTTATGTCCACCCATATAATTGCAAATACACTTAACAAAAATATAAACGCAACACTTTTGGTTTTGCTCCCATTTTGTATGAGATGAACTCAAAGATCTAAAACTTTTTCCACATACACAATATCACCATTTCCCTCAAATATTGTTCACAAACCAGTCTAAATCTGAGATAGTGAGCACTTCTCCTTTGCTGAGATAATCCATCCCACCTCACAGGTGTGCCATATCAAGATGCTGATTAGACACCATGATTAGTGCACAGGTGTGCCTTAGACTGCCCACAATAAAAGGCCACTCTGAAAGGTGCAGTTTTATCACACAGCACAATGCCACAGATGTCGCAAGATTTGAGGGAGCGTGCAATTGGCATGCTGACAGCAGGAATGTCAACCAGAGCTGTTGCTCGTGTATTGAATGTTCATTTCTCTACCATAAGCCATCTCCAAAGGCGTTTCAGAGAATTTGGCAGTACATCCAACCAGCCTCACAACCGCAGACCACGTGTAACCACACCAGCCCAGGACCTCCACATCCAGCATGTTCACCTCCAAGATCGTCTGAGACCAGCCACTCGGACAGCTGCTGAAACAATTGGTTTGCATAACCAAAGAATTTCTGCACAAACTGTCAGAAACCGTCTCAGGGAAGCTCATCTGCATGCGCGTCGTCCTCATCGGGGTCTTGACCTGACTCCAGTTTGTCGTCGTAACCGACTTGAGTGGGCAAATGCTCACATTCGCTGGCGTTTGGCACGTTGGAGAGGTGTTCTCTTCACGGATGAATCCTGGTTCACACTGTCCAGGGCAGATGGCAGACAGTGTGTGTGGCGTCGTGTGGGTGAGCGGTTTTCTGATGTCAATGTTGTGGATCGAGTGGCCCATGGTGGTGGTGGGGTTATGGTATGGGCAGGCTTCTGTTATGGACGAAGAACAAAGGTGCATTTTATTGATGGCATTTTGAATGCACAGAGATACCGTGACGAGATCCTGAGGCCCATTGTTGTGCCATACATCCAAGAACATCACCTCATGTTGCAGCAGGATAATGCACGGCCCCATGTTGCAAGGATCTGTACACAATTCTTGGAAGCTGAAAATGTCCCAGTTCTTGCATGGCCGGCATACTCACCGGACATGTCACCCATTGAGCATGTTTTCGGATGCTCTGGACCGGCGTATACGACAGCGTGTACCAGTTCCTGCCAATATCCAGCAACTTCGCACAGCCATTGAAGAGGAGTGGACCAACATTCCACAGGCCACAATTGACAACCTGATCAACTCTATGCGAAGGAGATGTGTTGCACTGCATGAGGCAAATGGTGGTCACACCAGATACTGACTGGTATCCCCCCCAATAAAACAAAACTGCACCTTTCAGAGTGGCCTTTTATTGTGGACAGTCTAAGGCACACCTGTGCACTAATCATGGTGTCTAATCAGCATCTTGATATGGCACACCTGTGAGGTGGGATGGATTATCTCAGCAAAGGAGAAGTGCTCACTATCACAGATTTAGACTGGTTTGTGAACAATATTTGAGGGAAATGGTGATATTGTGTATGTGGAAAAAGTTTTAGATCTTTGAGTTCATCTCATACAAAATGGGAGCAAAACCAAAAGTGTTGCGTTTATATTTTTGTTGAGTATATGTAGGTGTGTTTATTGTTCATAAGTGTGTCTCTGATGTGCACATCACTCTGATGACTTCATGTTTTCACATATTAACAGTTTCCCAGCATCACCTCTACGTGTCGGCAGTGGACCAATAGCTGTAGAAACCACGCCAGCTGTAAACCTGGCGTGGTGCACCGCACATTTCCATGGTCATTTCACTTTTGATACATCTGAACGTTAGCGTTGAGACAGATGTACGCCACATTTTTGTGTTTGCGGCGTTAGACTTTTACTCGATTAAAACCTGACTAAAAAAAAGGTATGTGAATGACTAAAACTGAAAAGGACATTTGACACAAGACTAACACTAAATTAAAAAACAGGTGACAAAATTAACACTACTTCATTAGATTGGTTTGTACAGAAGTTAGCATTTAAGAAATCATAGCATGGACAAATCAAATCAAATGTGCCGAATATGTTCAACATTTTACACACAGAGCGATGTCCTGCAATCATCAGGTCAGAGCTGCGTCAGTCACAGTCAGTCAGAGCTGCGTGTCGTCAGAGCGAGCTGCAAAAAGTTTGTACCTGAGTTTTCAGAGGTGGTGTTTGTAGTTGCCATCTGCCACGCCGGTGTTTGCCAACCCGGACAGTGGGAATACCACCTCAACCGGCAACTTAGCCCCGCGACTGGACAGCAACAACGTCCGAGGCCCGCCCAACGTGGTGAATTCACTGAGGCCGCGCGCTGCGTCATTAGAGCCGCGTGTCACGAGTGCCGCTTCCCCGAGGCCTCGTGCAGCCACCGCGGATCCATCAGCGCGGAAACACCGAGGCCGCGCGGCACCAGCGCAGTGCAGATCCATCCCGGTGACAAACAACGCAGGCTGTTAACATCGGCGATCGACAAGCTGCTCATAAGCCGACCATGGGGCCTAAGAAGGTTCTGACAGCGGAGGAAGGTGACGATATTAAAAAATCTCTGGACTTTCTATCAGAGGAGATTTCTGTTGTGAAGCAGCAACAGAAATCAATCATGGATCTGGTGGAGGAGGTGAAGGCATTACGGCTCCAGAATGCCGAGAAAGACCGGCATCTGGTGCAGCTGGAAAATAGAGTGGCTGAATTGGAGCAGTACACCAGAATTAACGACGTCATCATCACAGGTCTTCATATCAAACCACGGTCCTACGCACGGGCGGTAACAGATGAGAGCGGAGGGGAGCCCAGTGAACAGGAGGTTAGCTCTGTGGAAAAACAGGTTGCTGATTTCCTCCTATCTAAAGGTATAGAAATGGATTTAAATAACATTGAAGCGTGCCACCCTCTGCCCCGGAGAAATGACGGTGATAAACGAACCGTCATCATGAGATTCATCAACAGAAAACACAAAACAGCACTGTTAAAACAAGGAAGAAAACTGAAAGGGACAAACGTATTCATCAATGAACATCTCACCAAACGGAATGCCGACATCGCCAGGAAAGCACGCTTCTTGAAGAACAGGGAAAAATCCAGCACACATGGACTTCAAACTGTAAAATATTCATCAAACTGAACGGATCACCAGAACAAGCAAAAGTCATGGCAATAAGGAACATCGAGGAGCTGGACAAATATGAACAATAGTGTTTCTTAAAGCGAGGATCTGGACAAATATGACCAATAAGGTATGAGGACACAAACACATCACAACACCATGACACAGACCAGAGGAACCTATTCATCTACTACCTATTCATCTACATCTGGAGACAAGAAGGATATAACTCAAAGGATTGCTGATCATGGAAAAGTAGAACTGAGAACATTTAAATACACAGACCACAATGTACTGGACTTGGAGCACGATATAGACCCTGACAATAATTTCTTCTCAAATATCAATGACAGTTGTTGCTATTATACAGATGAACAGTTTAATCGGATCATTAGAACGGATAACAATTATCAATAATCCATTTCAACAGCAGAAGTCTATATGCAAACTTTAACAACATTAAAGAATATTTAAGTCAGTTAAAAAAATATTTAACATAATTGCTATATCAGAAACATGGATCAATGAAGATAAAGGAATGGATTTTGAACTGGATGGATATGAATTTAATTGTGTAAACAGAAAAAATAAGAGTGGAGGAGGAGTGGCTGTGTATGTGGATAAGAACATGGATTATAAAATAGTAGACAATATGACAACTGTGATTGATAACTTATTAGAATGTATAACTATTGAAATATGTGAAGAAAAAAGCAAAAATGTATTAGTCAGCTGTATATATAGAGCACCAGGATCTAGTATTGAAACATTCACTGACTGTATGGGAAAAATGTTCTCAAAAACTAATCAAAAAACTGTGTTCATTTGTGGTGACTTAAATATTGATCTGCTCAATCCAAATAAGCATAAAATAACAGATGAATTTATCAGTATAATGTACAGTATGAGTTTATATCCAAAAATCACCAGGCCAAGCAGAATTACATCCCATAGTGCCACCTTAATTGATAATATATTCAGCAATGATATTGAGAATAACACTGTGAGTGGATTATTAATCAATGACATTAGTGATCATCTACCAGTTTTCATCGTTTATAATAGAAACCATCGGCGGAATCAGTCAGAGGAGAAAATAAAATACAGGCGAGTGCGGACAGAGGAAAACATGAACACACTAAAGAAGGATTTACAGGAGCAAAACTGGGAAAAGGTATACAGTGAAAGTGATGTTGATAGTGCATATGAAACTTTTTTACAAATATTTACATCATTATATGATAAAAATTGTCCAATTAAACAAGACTACAGAAAACAAAAAATCCAAGCTCGACCATGGATGACGAAAGGGTTACGAAATGCATGTAATAAGAAAAATACACTGTATAGAGAATTCATAAAACTAAAGACTAAAGAGGCAGAAAATAGATATAAGAAATACAAAAATAGATTAACTAATATTATATGGGTATGTAGGAAGGAATATTATAGTAACATATTATATAATAACAAAAACAATATTAAAGGAATATGGGATATATTAAATAGCATTATCAAAAATGGTAATAAAAAACAGAGTTACCCTCAGTATTTCATTGATAATAATGTCAAGAAGGAAAATAAGGATGAGGTAGTCAACGGTTTTAATAATTTTTTTGTAAATATTGGACCAAGCTTGGCAGAAAAAATTCCTGATTCCCAATCTGAGGATTGGGATAATAATCTTATAGAAAGAAATCCCTGTTCAATGTTCCTCACAGCGGTGGATGGAAATGAAATTATAGACATTGTGAATAATTGTAAATATAAAACATCTACCGATTTAAATGAAATTGATATGGTGGTGGTAAAACAGGTCATTGAATGGATTGTAGAACCATTAACATACATGTGTAACGTATCATTTCAAACCGGTAAATTTCCCAATCAAATGAAAATAGCTAAGGTTGTGCCGCTGTATAAGACTGGGGATAGACACCACTTCACAAATTATAGACCTGTTTCTTTGCTTCCACAATTTTCCAAATTATTAGAAAAGTTATTCAATAATAGATTAGACAAATTCATAAATAAACATAAATTACTTACTGATAGTCAATATGGATTCAGAGCACATAGTTCAACATCACTTGCATTAATAGAATCAGTTGAGGAGATTACAAACGCCATAGACCACAAATTACATTCAGTTGGAATATTTATAGACCTTAAAAAGGCTTTGATACAATTAATCATGACATATTAATCAATAAACTTGAACAGTATGGGATTAGGGGGTTGGTGTTGCACTGGGTGAGAAGCTACTTAAGTAACAGAAAACAGTTTGTGAAGTTGGGGGAATATACATCATCATGCTTGGACAATGCTTGTGGCGTCCCACAGGGGTCAGTATTGGGTCCAAAACTGTTTCTAATTTATATAAATGATATTGTCAATGTTTCCAAAATATTAAAATTAGTATTATTTGCAGATGACACAAGCATTTTTTGTTCAGGGGGGGATTTGCAGGAGTTACTGAGGAGGATCAGTATAGAAATGGGAAAATTGAAAATATGGTTTGACAGAAACAAATTATCATTAAACTTAAGTAAAACAAAATACATGTTATTTGGCTATTGTAATACAGACATACAGGTTCAGTTACAAGTCGAGGGGGTAGATATTGAAAGGGTACATGAAAATAAGTTTCTGGGGTGATAATAGATGATAAGATAAACTGGAAGACTCATATAAAACATATACAAAGTAAACTGTCAAGAAGCATTTCAGTTCTAAACAAAGCGAAACATATTCTGGACCACAACTCACTCCGCATTCTTTACTGCTCACTGGTTTTACCATATTTACAGTACTGTGCAGAGGTATGGGGTAATACTTATAAAGGTACAACACAATCACTATCAGTAATGCAGAAAAGAGCTATAAGAATTATTCATAATACTGGCTATAGAGATCATACAAATCCACTATTTTTACAATCCAAATTCTTAAAATTCACAGACTTGGTTCATTTTCAAACAGTACAAATTGTGTATAAAGCAATAAACAATTTACTTCCAGCAAATATTAAAAATATGTTTTTTAACAGATCAGGGGATTACAGTCTGAGGGGGAAATTTAATTTAAAGCATCAGTGGGCACGAACAACATTAAAAGGTTTCTGTATTTCTGTCTGTGGGGTGAGGATGTGGAACAGATTGGGAGTGGGGCTCAAGCAATGTCCAAGCATGAACCAGTTCAAACAGCGGTACAAAAATATGTTTTTTTCTGGGTATAGGGAGGGGAAGGGTAATGAGGGTTAGGGTGTTTTTGTTTTTTGCTTCGGCTTGTAAATATATAGTATTTTGTATGTAAGTAGGTATGTGAAGGTGTATATTTATGTTTGTGTATATATATGTGTATATATGTATATGTGTATATATGTGTATGTATATGTGTATGTATGTTGATGTGTGTATGTATATATATATGTGTATGTATATGTATATATATATATATATATTGATATCGGTTTAGGTGTGTAGGAATCTATGTGTATATGTGGCAAAGGGTATTACTGGTTGTGGGGAAGAAGGGGTAGGGATAAATAAGCTGATGCTTCACCCTACCCCTTTTCGGACATGTTGGGTACACAGTAGGAACTTTTTTGTTGTTGTCTTTACTGATCTATCTTGTAATTGTTGTTGTATCAAATGTTCGAAATAAACAGTTTTCATTCATTCATTCATTCATTCATTCATTCATTCATTCATTCAAAACCTGTCTGTCCTTTTCATTATTTGTTTTAGAATGGGAACAGAGATGGATCCTTGGACATTCTTGGGACAGACATCTGGGCTGCAAACACATTGGACTCCCATGGGTATGTACTTTGCTGCCTACCAAACTCAACACATTTTGTTGATTACCTGGTCTAGATTCCAACCACACAACCATAAACTAATCTGTTCTTCCCACTGGAGTAATTTATGGTAAGGATTTGTGATCACCTAAAATAATCCATGTTGTTGTTGTCCATTCGGCTGCTCCCGTTTTTTGTGTTGAGGCTCGCCACAGCGGATACAGCCAGATCCGCATTGGTAGTTGGCACAAGTTTTACGCAGGATGCCCTTCCTGACGCAACTCCAGTTTTACCTGGAGAAACACACACAGCCGCTGGTGTTCCAAAGAGGTCTCCCATCCAAGTACAAACCAGGTCCCGCCCTGCTTAGCTTCTGAGATCTGAGGGGATCAGGCTGACATAGAGCAGATCGGCTGCACCTAAAATAATCCATAATAATTTTAAATACTTAATCATTGTAGATGATGCAGCTAATGTGCTTTTTGTGCCCCTGATCCTATCAAATCTCAAAAGCGAAGCAGAGTAGGTCCTGCTTAGTACTTGGCACACAGACCAGGGGTTCTGTGTGTTTCTCCATGTACTGTATTACTGGAGTTCCATCAGGAAGGGCGTCTGGCACTTGTGTCAAATCCCAAAGGGGATATGTATTAAATTGATCCAGTACTGCTGTAACATCATCTCTTGCAACGTTTAGCAAGCTCTCAGTCTCTTACTTCGTCCAAATGGACCGTGTCATGTATCTTAGAATACCGTGTGACTCTTTCTGTACGTCACGTCACCTGTATTAGCAGAAAAAGTGTTTCCTTTGCTGTTTTTGAATTAAGGATTTTTCAAATCACCTGGAAAAACCACCTCATGCAAGTGTAAAAACATTTTTACAATATGTAAGAGTTTTTTTTCCCGAAGTACACTTTCCATCAAGCGTGTTTTCTGTTTGCTACGTCAAATTTTCATGTTGATACAGTTGCCCAAAAGAGCCATAATTCCTCGCCATTATGAAATATGACTGAAAGACTGAAGAAAAACAGAGGAATCAGTGGTTGCTCCACTATATCATGTCTACTCATTGCCTACGCAGGATAACGACTTTGAGAATGCCCATTTTTTAAACTGGAGGATCATACATATTGCTTATCAGGAATCCCTTTTGCCAAAGAAGTGAAAACATGAAGGAAAGCAAAATGGTGACCAGCGACAGTATGATGCAGTCTGCAGCCTCGACACTAGATCCTGCACACTGCAGCTTTACCCTTTCCTGTCTTTATTTGTATGAATATGCAGATGCTAACTGCCTGTCAATCTTTTTATTGTTTCTTTATAGAGGGCCAGGCTGGGACGTACAGCCAGAGAAATTAGACTTCAGCCATTTCCATAGGAAACACTTCAGAGGAACACCAAAGCACCTGCCACACATTGACAGAGAGGGGTAAGATATGTGCAGTATTTATTTATTGTGATTGATATCCTTTAGAGTCATTCCCTGTGAGTGAAGTGTGGTTGTGCTGTCGTTTTCTCTCTAATCCTCTGTCACTCCTGATGGATCTGTGTTGCTGACTTTGTTTCTCTTCCATTCTGTATTTTTCATAGGATGAACAAAAGCAAGTTTGAGGAAGATGACAGCATCGACATGAATGACATAGACAAGTTTTTACCCCATCTATGCTCTGTAAGCTTTACCAGATATTTTCTCTTTCCTTTAGCTCCCCTTTTGCAGCAGAATATCCCATCTAGACTGCTACAATATGGGATATTGTAAATTATGAATGTTGTACAACAATGACAGAGTGGACTTTGACTCCAGTAAGTTTATAAACCTCTCTTAGTTGTAGGGCGACACCTGGTGGCCTGTTAATAAAAAATACTGGCTGCATTAAAGAGTAGAGCAGAGCAAAATATAATGCTGCTTTCACATGTTGATGGTAGGGGAAAAAACAGGTAGCATTTAGAGGTGCTGGCATCCTGGTCATCATCACAGAATTAATGGCATCTCTAGTGGCAGGTGGCAGGTGCCAGCATGAGGTGGTCATTTTTTAGTGTTAACAAGATAAACAATAATTTGCTTAATTGAAAGCTGCATCAGTGTTGTGCTTTTGTTTGGGGTTTTTTGTACCTTGCATTTTGCATTTTGCACAGTGTTATGTTAAAACAGGAAGCTCTGGTTCTGATAGTTGATGAAAAGCCAGTTTTACTGTCACACTCCACTTTAATTTCTGTGTTTAATACACACAAATTATACGCATTTACCTGATTAAAACTGAGAAACTAGCCATAGGGCAACTTTTGTCTCTAACTTCACTAGTTATTGTTTCACAGTAGTTTTTCAAAAGTAGACATGGGATTTCAGATGGAGTTTGCCAGAAGGCATAACAGAGATTTGAGCCCAGATTTAATGTTTTATAAAAAAAAAAAAAAAAAAAAATACAAATACAACTCTGAACTTGTACATTTTTGTTTAATCCAATTATTGAGTGGTGACCACTATTTTGAATGATTTGCCATTTAAGTGATACTCTGTCAGTCTGTATTTTACAAATGAGCCTCTGGTGACTCCTGCTGGTCAGCTGCTGAAATGAGCTCTTGTTGAGAAGAAAATAAAAAAATATTACACACCCCTCTGCTGGTTAAATGCACGCACCACATTTACACAGCTAATGACGGACTAGAACTGATGTAAGTTTGTTAGATTTTGAGTTAGTGGCCGTTTCATGTACAGTGATTGGCCTGCGGTTTGAAGTACAACTTATATTTTGTGTGTGTGTGTGTGTGTCTGCACATATCCAGTATTTTATTTCTGAAATGATTCATTGCACCAACTCTTGCTTATTTTTGTGGAATTTCTGAGCATAAAGTGTGTGGAAATGATGCAGAACTGTTTCATGCTGCTGTACCATGTATTGGCAGTTTTCTGTTTTGTATGAGGTTTTTTTTCATATGATACACTTGAGGTGACAGGGTTCACTCTGGGTCCCTGCTGGCGCCCTCCCTTTTTTCCAGGCAAAATGTCTTCCGTGTTTCACTGCATTTCAGCTACGTTCTCTCCCCCCCCCCCCCCCCCACCCCCCCCAATGGCTTTCAAGTTGAGGTGTATTTTGATTCTCAAAAAACAGGCCTATTTGTGCTATCGAGATGCCTTTTTCCTTTTGTAGATCCTGAGCCAAGAGCGCTGTTCCGTTCATTCAGTTGGGGCCAAAAAAAAGACTGTGTCAGTTATATTCATCTGGTATGCTTGGGATCGGATATGTGTTGGTAGATGGACAAAGTAAGGTCAAAGAGGCATGACTGGGGAATGCCGCAGGGTTTTTTCATGTTAAAGCTGCAGTGTGTATGATTTAGGGGTGTTTATTAGCAGAAATAGAATATAGCATTCATTACCATTTGTTCATTCGTGTGTGATTAATTGCCTGCAAAAATGAATTGATGTTTCCATCAACTTAGAATGGCTTGCTCATATGTGCATGGGAGTGGGTCCTCTCATGGAGGCTGCCATGTTAATAGAGTAGCCCAAAAGTGACATACTTACTCCAGCTTTTGAATTTTGCAGCACAGCTCAAAGACTGAACAAAAAAGAAGGGTAATTAGTGGTTGCTCCCCTATACGCTGTCTACTGTTTGCTACTACAGGCTAATATGTTTGAGAACCCTTATTTTTGTGAAAAGGAAAATCTTACATATTGCTTACCACCAGAGAAGGCAATGGAGCATGAATCCCCATCGCCAACAAAGTGAAAACCAAAAGGGAAATAAAAGTGTGACCAGCAGCAGCAGAATGCAATGTGCAATCTCGCCAATAGGTGGTACTAAATCAGTGGTGGGCACAGCTAACCAAAAAGTTAGCTTTGATAACCGCTAATCAACTAACTGAAAAGTTATCTTTTATAATGCTTAATCGATAAATCACCAAAAATCTTATTGGAAGCTACAGCTAACCGATAACCGATAGCTTTCAGTATTGTCTCTGATACACTCTCAACTACTGACAAGCCGATTTTGAGTTTAAACACTGCCAATGCTTCTGATACAATAAAGGTGATCACAAAACTCAAACACAGCCAATGAGTCATTGCTCCTGTATTTGTGCACCCTGCCCACTGCTGTAGGGAAGCATCATTTACTTTGACAGCATATAGTGGTCCAGCCGTGAGACAGACATCTTGAAAAGGAAAGCAGGTTTGACTTATGGTTTTGATTTATAAACAAAATTAATCCAGATAGTTTAACTACATTAATGTCAAGTCTGTCATTTGTACAAAGTGAAAATATAACACATATCTTTGCACTAATTCTGACATTTTGAACATATTAACACACACAGATGCCAGACTGCATTATGGGTAAACTGAGCCTCAATTTCAATTAAATTTATTGACTTTATATAGCACCAACTCACAACAGAGTCGCCTCAAGGCACTTCACACTAAACAATTCAGAAAACAAAATAAAATAAATTAAAAGATTACAAAGCATAGTAAAAGAGTAAAAAAGTAAAAAGCATAGTAACATAACATGCCAGTATGTAATATGCCATCCAGTAGCTGAGTCAAAATGCATAGAACACTGCCATCTACTGGATGGCAGTGTGAATGATGCCTGGTTATATCACATGGTTGTTGCTGCCTGGCTGAATCACAACTTAACACACAGAAAATTACATATTTTACAAATACACATTTATTTGTCAAAACCAACACACAAGTTTTGTGTTGGTTAAATGAATCAATCAATCAGTGATCGCAGGCTCAGTTTACCCATAATACGGTTTGGCATCTGCATGTGTGTGTTAATATGTTCAAAACCAGAATTAGTACATTATTAAGATATGTGTTATATTTTTACTTTGTACAAATAACAGAGTTGACATTAATGTTTTGTTAAATTATCCGGATTCATTTGGTTTATAAACCAGCCTCAGAGAAAGGCATACAGCTGTAAAGGGTAATGACTTTTTTTGTGTGGTAGCCTGGTGGCCAGGCCCCTTCTGCTGGGGTAGAGTTCAGCTCAGTTCCTCTTAGCTGCCTTACTGCTGCAAAATACATAGCAGACAGGAGCCAACAGGATTTATAAATGTTTTTCACCGTTACTATGTAAAAAACGTTAGCGGCCTAAAATATATCGGAACTACTCGTAATTTATCGGAAGCTAATTGGTCCGCCGATGGTTTTTGAAGTTAGCTGAAAAGCTAATCCGTTAACAAAAAAGTTAGCTTCAATAATTAGCCATTAGCAGATTAGCGGAACTGTGCCCACCATTGTTCTAAATCCTACACACTGTAGCTTTAATCTATGTTTCTATCAGTTCTTAGAAGTGAGCATGTACACTTGTGTATTTTCTCACCGTGCGTCCCATACTCGCATGTGCGCATGCGCGCGCACACACACACACACACACACACACACTCTGTCACTGTGCCTCTGCTTGGTATCATCTCTTTGGAGAAGTCTGCCAGGCTGAGCCATGCAGTGATGTCATGCCACTCCTGTTGTTTCTCATTCTGATGAAGCCTTCTTCTCACGGTATCTGTATGGTCCATATGGTCTCCCTCAAGTTGACTTGAGGGGCAATAATGTTTCAGACTTGGTTTTTTCAGAAGTCATTCTTGAAAAGAAACATTTGGAAAGACTATGATCGTATCACTCTCTTCGAAATGGAGAGGTTTCAGTCAAATGTGTGGAATATTGCCAGAGCATTCAAATATTGTTCTGCTGTTAACCACCCTGAATGTGAATTGGGTGATATTGAACCATTAACGAGAGGTGTATTGTAATGTGTGCACTTGCTAAGCCTTACTGTGCAGTTGCGCACTGTAAATGTCAGTGCTACATTAGAGCTTTATTGTCTTACACAGATACTGAGGATAAAAATTGCTCAGTTCAAGGCAAACGAGCTACGTTTTAGGGCTACAACATGAGCAAGTTATGTGCTGATGTCTGCGATTAATGTAATGAAATAATTGAAGAATACCACTCATCCAAACCATGATACCTCTTTTCAGTAAGCCACAGAGGCTTGATGAGTCAAGTAATAAAAAAATAAATAAATAAGATGAATGGGTACAATACTCAGCTGGTTGTCATTCTGTGGTAGTAAAGTGAAGTACACTTTCTTATGTACAGTATTTCTCTTGTAAATAATAGTAGTAATATGCAGTTTGTGCCACATTGAATTACCCCACCACCACCCCCAGACAGCCTCCTTGATGTTGTTCTTTCAACACATAATGCCACCATGCCTCACCTGTTACCTTGTGGTTAAAGCCTTAAGCAGAAAATGTCATGACTCATTAACTGATGTTATTATCTGGTATTCCTTTGATATGCTACAACTGCATATTGATTTCCCGAGGGAAAGTTAAATATAAACAAGAAAAAAGTAGGGTTGCTTGACACGAATATATGAATAAATAAAAAAGCTTCAGTCAAAAACACATTCAGTTTATGCACTTAAAGCTATAATGTGTCAAATTTAGAGGTTTATTAGCAGAAGTGGAATGTAGCTTTCATTACACAATTGTTAAAGTTTCCAGTCCACCTAACCTGCATGTCTTTGGATGTGGGAGGAAGCCAGAGTACCCGGAGGGAACCCACGCAAACACGGGGAGAACATGCAAACTCCACACAGAAAGGCCGCAGGTGGGAATCGATCCCATGCCTTTTCACTGTGAGGCAACAGTGCTAACCACTAAATCTGACCATTCTACACACTGTGGCTTAGATATAGTCGGTCGAGCAACAGTATCTTGAAGACCAAAGTTTGACTAACTTACCCATTTTTAGAAGTATTATAAGTAAGGCAAAGGCTATTCGCCCAACCGTTGGGCAGATAAGTCATACATTGATCATTACACGCCGAACCGTTGGGCAGATAAATATAATATCTTACCTTATTCACCCAACCGTGATCGTGTGTTTGACACGTTTTGTGCATCTAAACTACGTTTTTTACACCACTTTTTAAGGCTCTATTGTGGCGTATGTTTGACACATTTAACAGCGCCATCTTTAATTCCTGCGAAATAAATACTGCGAAAACACCGCAATGGATGAAAGCAGACAAACATCATAAGTATTTTGAACGGAAGCCTGTTAACGACGACAAAACAATTTTTGAACAAAATGCTGCTTGTTGTCTGTAAGATGGTGTTAGTTTGACACAGTTCCCTGGGTGTGATGAGCCAAACAGAACCGCTTTAGATCACAGCCCCTCCGCGGGCATGTCCGTGAGAAAATATCCAGCTTTTTTCCCTCCCGCGTTGAAACCGGAAGTGAACTTACGAGCACGCTCATTGGTCGGTTGTGTTTGGGCGTATATGCTCGCCTGTTTACTTTATTGAACCAACGTTTGGGCGAATAGCCACTCCATATAAGTAAATCATTGGTATTCAGTTCAGTTTATTTATAAAGCACCATATCAAAACATAAGTTGCCCCAAGGTGCTTCACACGGGTCTAATCTTCCCGAGCAAGCACATAGGCAACAGTGATAAGGAAAAACTTTAGTATTAGTAAGCAATCAGTCATCTGATTAAGCTGCTCAAGCCTGAAATGAGTGCAGAAATTTTCTAGCGAAAGCCAGCGTGGTAGGTGTGACAGGAAAATGCTTTAGTGTAAGAAAACGTACACCTTCTCGGGTAAGTCCAAGAAATCATTAATTAAGTACAATACGTTCAGTGAGAGTTTTGCAGCTTGTGGGAGCTTGGAAGAGCTTTGTGTTAATGTTGTTGGTCATAACATTTATGTTGCTTCACCACATATGGAATGCATGATGGGAAAAGGACAATGGCAGTGTAGTCAAGCGAAGCAAGCGCCTTCGAAGCAAATGTGAACAAAGCCATATTTATCCCTAATGAGGAGCCAGATGCAGAAGATGTGAGTAGGGTTCACTATGCCTGTGCCTTGGTAAAGTGACTTTATTATAATATACCGTTCATTTAATTATCATAAGTTTTTTTTACTCAAGATTTGCATCATCCTAATTCCTGTAACTGACTTGTTTTCTGTCATCGCATACACTTATCACATGACTGTCCTGCATGACAGCAAGTTCGTACATTCTCCTGCCAGTATTCACTTCCCCTTTCCAGGAGCCGGGGTTTAGTTCAGCAGAGAAAATTACCTCTTATGGTAGCTGATTTCTCGGCGAGGAGGTGGAGTTGCAGTCCGGCCTTTATGGTGATGGTGATGAGTTGTATGAGTGACAGCTGGTGCTGATGATGAGTGACAGCTGTCACTCCCAGTGGCTCCGTGCCCTCTCGTGCTTGAAGCCAGCACTCCAACCAGGGCGCCATCTGGTGGTGGTGGGCCAGCAGTACCTCCTCTTCAGCGGCCCACACAACACTACATTGTTTATAAATTAATTAAATTATTTACAACATTTTCTAACATTTAAATTTTTTCTAAACATTTTAATTGTTGAAATTATTATTATTATTATTATTATTATTATTATTATTATTATTATATTTAGTGGTAGTAGTATGATAAAATGTCTTTAAAAGTGGACCTTTAATCTAGGGGTGTTGTGGGGGGCTGTGTCCCTCCCCCCAAGCCCCCTTTCCATCTGGATTCACCCCTGGTTTGCTGTCTGAGCAAGAAGAATGGATAACGTGTAGTTATGCAGGCAACACAACCAGATTGACAGGTAAAGTTTTATCTGTGTTCTTTTACATCATGTCATCCTTAGAAAGAGACTTTAGCCGCATTTGAGTGGGAAGAAAGCATTAGTATTTGTTGTTAACGCGTTGCGGGTCTTCAGCGAGGACACTGTTGGGCTGGATTCGACTGGCTTTGTCACAGAGACCTCGCAACCTTATGTGGGACCCTGCCTTTTAAATGGGCATCTTTATTTAAAACCTTTCTGTGTTTCTTAATTTTTATTGGACTGTTTGTAGGCAGGTGCTAGTTTCCACATAGTTTTTAGGTAGCATTCAAGAGATTTTGGATATTTTTGCACATAGTAGTAGTAGTTATAATAATAATTTATTGTTAACAGCTAAACCATCTTTCAGTCAATATTGCTCCGAGTAGTTGTACTACTACAATGTTGAAATAAGTTTAACTGATGATATAAAAAAATCTGTTTATTAAAATGTTTAAAAAAATTATAAAAAAAAACTTTAAGGAGCAGCTTAGACTGAATACATTTTGGTTCTTAATGCATGGCAGCACTGTTAAACTGTCAAGCACATACATTGGATTGACTTTAATGTACATGCAGTGTGCTCTGTCCGTGTGTAATATCTAGGAAAATACAAGTATTGGATGGGGACTTGGTATCGGCAGGTCCGTTATGATTTTTTCTCATCTTCATTGACTGTCAAGTAAAAAGAGAAAAAGATTTGGTCTGTCTCACTTGTCTGTCTCAACCATTCTCTGTATGTCATCATTGACACCCAGCACTTGTCTGTACTTACAAAAATGTTGCCTACAAACTATAGAAAAGAGTACTTTCACACCAGTAAGATTCCTACACATTATGCTCAAAATTGCTTTCAAAAAATGTTCACTCAAAAATGCTCAAATTTCAAGAGCTTTCAGGGGCTTCACCCCCTAGACTCCCACCAGGGTGCTATCTAGGGTAACCCCCAGATTCCCAGCCATTTTTAGAACCCCCACCCCCTCAAAAAAAGCCGTTCTCATGCCTGGGGAAGTGAATAACAGGGTGAGCTCACGCAGAAATAGAGAATCAGTTAGTTAGTGACGAGACATCCGGTCTGCGCACAAAGCCGGCCAACAGAAGAACAAAGCAGCAGTCTGGAGCTGAGATATTACAGACTGGTTGGCCCCTCCGTCTGGAAGCGTACGTGCTGCAGAGCAGGACTCCCATTGAGGAGCGACACTGGGGGTGGGTGGGATTTTTTATTTAATAGTGTGTCAGCTGTCAGTTTGTTTAAGACTTGCATTCCATTCATGGTCTTTAATAGCATGTGATTCAGTTGTTAACCTCTGCCAAGTTTGTATTGTCTCTGCCTGTGTCTGTTTATTGTTTTGATAGCACGATTGCTCAAATACTAATAATCAGTGCAATTGTTGCATCTGGACTGAAAAACAGCACTGAAATTGGTTAATAGGTCTGGATAAAAATGCAGATCATGGGATTGCTTGGCATTTTAAACATTAGTATTGCTCCCACCAGCTAGTTCCTATGTAACCCTTTAGTGGCCAAGCAGTTAAGTGTGCTTGTTTCCAGGGTGGAAGGTTTCCAATTCAAGGCCACTCTTGCCCATTCTCCATGTAATGTGGAGTTGCATCAGGAAAGGCCTCCAGCATAAAACATGTGCCAAATCACCATGCAAATCCAAGGTATATCTGCTGTGGTAACTCCGCGTGAAAATAAGGGAGAAGTTAAAGGGAATTTCTTTTTATTTAGTGCTTTAATGGCATCCTGTACAGAGAATGAAGCGATACTCCCTCTGTGCTGTGTGCTTTTCTGTCTTTCTGTCTGTCTGGCTTTTCCTATGTTGGGAGCTGTTCGACCTGTTAAAGAGGTTTATGCTGCTGATTTTTCTGCTCCTTTTGGTGTGTGTGGGGGGGACCCCCTGTGGACCACTTGCCCACAGTGGCTAAACTTTCTAAAAACTGTCTTCACCACACTTTGTTGGAATATCATTCTGCAACAGTGAATGCCTGAATTAAACTTTATTGCACAGTAATGGTGAAATGCTCAGAAAACAAGGTTTATTGAATCCCAAGCTTCACCAGCTGGAGCTACATTGAATTTATATTTCAGCAGGGACAATTTCTTGCACTTTTTTCACTTTTATTTTCGAGATAGAGAAATAAAGTACAGAGTGGTTGAGTGAAGACAAATACATTTTTACAACATGAGAAGAAGCTGAGAACTACATATAAAGAGACTGCATGATCTGTACATAAAACTAGAGAGCCTCCACTCTGTGTGATGTTTTTATTACGTCCACCAAGGACGTAATAAAATCATTGGTGTTTATTTATTTATTTGTCTGTCTGTCTTTTAGCAGGATTAGGTCAAAACTACTGCATGGATTTTGACGAAACTTTCACTACATATAGATATTAGGCCATGGAAGACTGCATTGAATTTTGAAGGTGATCTAGATCCATATTGGCAAACATCAGAAATCTCTGATTGCTCTTTTTAAATTGAATGTGATGGTCTGCTGTCAGTCAGGGCTCAATGTGACTCAAATCTAAAGTTTTCTTCAGATTTAATCTTACTAAACCTTATGAAACAAGAGCAAACGGAGAGTTCTGACATCCACCAATCCGGATCCGGATCACCTCCAAAATTCAGTGGAGTCATCTATGTCCTAATATGTATCTGTGGTGCAAATGTGGTGTTTCGGTTTCTGAATTCCTTTTCAGATAATTTTCACAGAATATTGGTTATCTCTGCTGTGCACAATTTATCATTTCTTTTTGGCACTTGGTTTCCGATTGATAACTGGAAGATAGACAAACACGCAAAAAATTGGAACTTTCATCCAATTTTGGTGGTGTAGGTAAATCCATACTAGAAAAATGAGAGTCATTGAGGCACTTTTGATTGAGATATAATGCAAAATGTACACCAAATGGGCTTTTCAGTATTAAATTGAAATGTCCACAATTTGAATCCACAATCTGGATCAGATCCAGATCAAACTTGTCAGGCGATAGTGTCAGTCTGCACCTCACTTTCCAATATGAGTGACTGTGCATGTTAATGTAAAATATACATTAAATGGGGGTTTCAATGTTAAATTGAAATGGCCACAAAATCTGTAATCCGGCTCAAACTTTGTCAGTCAACAAAGGATACCATGCTACATAACGGTCTCAAATATGAAAAAAAAATGTGATCTTTTTTGACAGAGTTGTTAATTTCTGAATATTCATTCAGTGTTAAAGATAGGGATTTTTCCAAAAAATTCTGCTCACTTTGACCTATGACTTTAAAATTGAATCAGTTCTTGCCTTTCATGATATGAATGTTCGTTTAAAAAAAAAAATCATAACGATATAAGAAAAATTGTGGGCTCTAGGCTGTTCAAAATCAAACAGACAAACAAACGGGCGAAAACATAACCTCTTTTAACTTTGTTGGCAGATGTAAAAAAATTAAATCCAGAGGTGCGACGGGCATGTCCGTTTGTGCCTGTGTGAGAGGTGGTCAGATCACCTGCTCTGTACAACAAGTGCTGTACACATCTGCAGAGTGCATACAGCTAATAAAAAGAAAAGGTTTATCTGAGAAAATTATGTGTCGGACGCAGCCCGGAGAACCGACCAGCGTTTGAAGGACCCAGTATGAAATAAGCAGAGCACGGTACAAAGGATAACAGAGTTTAATAAACATAACAGTGAAGTGGTACGAAAACAACAAAAGAGTACGCGGTCTGGCGTGGTGGATTGCGGTGCGCTCCCAGCAGCGCTAACGGTCCGGAGCCAGAAAACTGTTCGGACCCAAGGACCCCGCCGACACCCCCCAGGTGGCCGCGACAAACCGAGTCTGTGAAAGAAGAAATCATTATGTGAGTCCACACTCAACACACAGAGAGACCACTCAAAGGTGTACAAACAGCAAACACTTCCTGGCTTAATTGCAAATCAGCTTCCCACCCTGCAGGCATAGAACACCCTGTTCACAAAACTCCACTGCAGTGGAAGCTGATTTAAACGACTAACATACAGCTCAATATAATAAGGTGTGAGGGACACCACATTTACTGACTGTATAAATGTTAGTCACAAAACCAAACGTACCTCAGGAAGTGTGCTGACGAGCGTGAGACCTCACCCCCTCCTCTTTCACAGACCATGCATCAAACCTGGACGTTCTCTGCATCCGCTGATGGGAGATGGCTCTAGAGACGACGATCTCACCCGTCTGGTCACAAGGTCGAGTCTCTGGCAAACACACACTGTGCACTCCAGACTTAAATGCCACCATGTTCCAATCCGTGTAGATGCACCACAGCTGTGAGTCCTGATGAGCTGCACGTGATCAGCCTCAGGTGATCAGGGTGAGGTCCTGCTAAACTCAGCTACACAGCCACTCAGTCCCAAATGCGCACCACCTGGGAGGAAAACCAAAAGACAGAAACAGAAGACACACAAAAGCCAGCCAGGCACGCCAGCCACAACAAAAATAACTTGAAGCAACACAATCAGAAGCACCTGTAGAGCTGAATCCATTATTTCAGAGCTGAGAACAAAGAAAAAAAATGCAGAAGCCTGTTCATTTATTGAGGAGTGACAGCACAGCAGTGCACCAATGTTTTTGAGTAGCTACGCTAACCTGTCAGTAATATCAAGCTTTCTTATCCTGTGCTGTTTAATCATAATAAATATTACATTACTTCACCTCCTTATATAAAACTAATCTCAACAGCTCGGCCCAAACCTTGAGTGCAGGCCAGTGGTGTAGTGGGGAAGGGCCGGTCTTGGGCACAGGCCCAGACACCTGAGCCTAGGGCGAATACACCCTAAAACTTTTGAACAGTATTCTGTCTACCTAGAGTTCTGTTGTATGCTGATGATGTTTATCTCATACCTCTGTCTTGTGTCTATCTGTGTCTTCCTTTTGCTTTTTCCTATTTGCTGTTTCCTTTTTCCAATTTTCTTATGACTGCCCTCATTGCACCCTCTCCTCCTCGCTGCTCTCTAAATGTCAGCCTTCACTCCTCCCCTCCATCCTTCAAAAGTTGGTGGGCAACACAACAATGTCCAGGGGGTCACGGTGACCGACAGCCCCCTCCCTGAGGTCTCTTCCTGCTATTGTCCCTAAGCCTGCTGCTTCTTGGCTCCTGTGCACTACTAACTGCACACTTTGTGGCTTAATCATCTCTGTACTTGAGATCTGAGTGCATGAATCATTGCCGATAATTCCACTGAGGTATAGTAATACTTCATGTGGACAACCCACTCATAAAATGTTTTATCGTAATTGTTTTTCATCTTTTCCTTTTGACATATTAAATATAAACATGACTAATCAAATTTACTATACTGTGGTAAGTTCTTTCGGCTTCTTGCTTGTTTGCATTGGGGTCCCCCACAACAGAGCTGATATGAATCTGCATGTTGATTTGGCACGGGTTTTATCCAGATACCTTTCCTGACACAACCCCACAATATATTAAGAATGGGCAAATAAATGGAAATAAATACATTCTTTTTATTCCAAAATTAAACATGGAACAATATTAACAGTTATAAGAATACGAATAAGATCAACTTTATTTATTCTGAAGGAAATTATTTTGCCAGAGTACCGAAACAGTGACAGTAAACAGTGAACAATGTTGTTTTTTTTGTTGTTGTTGTTGTTTTTAAGACATTTGCACAAGATGTTTGACAATATTGCACATAACTCTGAGTAACTGAATAATTCTGAATAACTGTTCATTATGCATTCATCCTGCAGAGGGGGAGGAATTGTACAGTCTGATTGCCACAGGTAGGAAAGACCTCCTGTGGCATTCTGTGGTGCACCTTGGTGGTCTCAGTCTGTGGAAGGTGCTCAGAGTGGCATGCAGAGGGTGGGAGTTGCTGTCCAGGATGCTGAGCAGTTTCCTCAGTTTAAGAACAACATTTAGCAACCAATTAAGTTCTAAAACCGAGGTTCCATTGTATATTAAGAGGATCTTATACCTACAATATGAATGTAAAATCTGGCCTTGAGTCGTCAGCTACTGGTTATGCATGTAATTATCAGCACATCTCACTGTCAAGACTGTATGTTCCTATTAATTTGGTCTTTAAAAGCTAAATGCAAACCAGACCAGTCATCAGGTTTGATCTTGTGGAGAACGTAAAGTGATTGTTAATGTAAAGTTACACATAAATGGTTGAAGTATTTTCTGTCTTTCAGAATCATGTGAAACTTGGTGTTCCTGCTGTGGTTGTCCTATGATTACGTTGCTGTAGGCAGGGTACAGCAGTTTCTTTTTTCTTCCCCCACCCTGGTGCTTTGATCCCTCAAAGGCTCCGTCTCCTCCTGCAGTTACAATGCCAAGCTCTTTGATGTATCTGTCTGTCTGTCTGTGCTCTGTTCTGGCCCTGGCTTAACTTATTAAATGAGACATGAATGTCACGACCTCACATCATTGTCTCTTATCGCAGTTTACCCGCTATACCTGTCTGTGGCAGCTTTAAATCCTTCCTTTTAATTTCTTTTGTCCTGATAGCATCACCTGCTGCAGAATACGTTGAATTGCAAACCTGAAATAGAGATCACTGAGTGTACAGTACACCAGATGCAACATTACAGGGGTTTTCCATTAGAATGGTTTGAGCAATCTGAAGGGTGTTATCCTGAGGGTCTGTGAACAGATGCATAATGCAAATCCATCTGGGTTGTGTCCAAGTCCTTGTCACTATCTTGCAGGTAAATAAACTGTGCGTAGCAGTAGAGACCATATTATGGCAGATGATGAGTTTGTAGCGTATATGTTTTGTTTAATTCCGAGTAACCTATTCATGCTTATATTGTGTATTTTTTCACACTTAAAATGTGTTGGTCCCACTGTCACAAGAATAATACAAACTCATGAGTGCATTTTTTTTAATGCAGAGACAGTCTTTTCTACTAATAATTAACTACACGTAATTAAACATGCTAATTTATGCATTTATGTTAATTTTATTGGCCTATTAAGCAAATGATTTAAGGTGAATTGTAGGACATTTTATCCCAGTAGCAAAACTTTGTCATAATTACAAAAGCAGGGCTGGCAACTTTCCAACACACAAGACAAGTGGAATAACTAAACCTAATTTCCATAAAGACGTGACATAGGCCAGTATTCACACTGTTTTAGACGAAGTGTATTTACTTGCTTTCTATCTTGTATTTACACAAGACAAGTGGAATAACTAAACCAAATTTCTGTAAAGATATGAAGTAGACCAAATAATCACATTATTTTAGCCTAAGTGTATTTGCTTGCTTGCTAGCTTGTATTTATTCATTCTCTCTCTCTCTCTCTTCCATGTTCTTAACAACCTGTTCTGCTGTTCTCTAATGCCACCCCTGAGGCATTTTTAAATTTATTGGTTTTGGACGAAGGCCCTTGCAGCATAAATAAACTGAACGAAACAATGGAGTGAGTGAATGAGCATCATACCAGAAGAGTTAAACACTAGAAGGGGCAGGAAGACACACTTTCCATACAGTAGCACTGAAAGTTCTGTTATAGCTTTTCTTTCTGTACTAATCCCTAATCACTTTGCTTTACTTTCCTGAGTTTTCTGGATTTTATTCATCTTTCTACTGTAATACATGTTAATAAAAGACTTGCTGCATTGTAACTTAAATCAGCAGAATACAGATAGTGTATCACATTTCAGTACAACCAACAGTTTGTGTTGACTCCTTTCTTTTTGGTGGTAGCGTTTTCGATTGCAGCTATATCAAACGAGCCTATAAAACTGAGACTATGTTCTGCAAAGTTTTGTGTCTCTCTTATTACTGTGTCAGCAAGATTCACCACAAATTGCCACATAACATCAGTGTGAAAATCACAAATTTAGTGTCAGTGTCAGTACGCCATGCAGTGCCGTCTAAAGAATTCATCAGGGATGAGTCTGGGTTCATAGGTTCCCCAATAAAAAAAAACAACTTTTAAAATCCTATTGGTACAGGTAACACATGATACAGATACTTTGTGTAGCAGTTGTTAAAATAACTGGATGGCAAATTGTCATGATGTTATTTCAGACTAAGAATAATGAGTGAGGATTTGGATTTGTGGTAAATCTCCAGGACTATAGCCCAGTCAGTAATAAGGGATAAATGATAAATGGACTGCATTTATATAGCGCTTTTCCATCTGCATCAGACGCTCAAAGCGCTTTACAAATAATGCCTCACATTCACCCCGATGTGAGGGTGCTGCCATACAAGGTCCTCACTACATACTGGGAGCAATAGGGGATTAAAGACCTTGCCCAAGGGCCCTTAGTGATTTTCCAGTCAGGCTGGGATTTGAACCAAGGATCTTCCAATGCCTTAACCACTAGACCATCACCTAGCTGCATTAACTGAAGGATGAGAAACTTGTTAGGATCAGTAACTAGCACAGCCTGTTCTATCATCACAAACTGCTTTAAGGATATATGGTGCATCCAGAAAGTATTCACAGTGCTGCACGTTTTCCATATTTTTTTTATGTTGCAGCCTTATTAAAAAAAGAAACAATTTTTTCCTCAAAATTCTACATACAATACCCCATAATGATAATGTGAAAAAAAGGTTTGTTTTTTTGCAAAGATTTTTGCAAATCTATTAAAAATAAATTTAAAAATGTAAGAAATCACATGTACAGTAGTGTCCTTTGCTCAATACCTTGTTGATGCACTTTTGGCAGCAATTACAGTCTCAAGTCTTCTTGAACATGATGCCACCAGCTTTTGGCAGTTTTGCCCATTCCTCTTTGCGTCACCGCTTAAGCTCCATCAGCTTGGATGGGGAGCGTCGGTGCACAGCCATTTTCAGATCTCTCCAGAGATGTTCAATCAGACTCAGGTCTGGGCTCTGGCTGGGCCACTCAAGGACATTCACAGAGTGCAAAGGGTGTGAAAACGTAGGTACAGTAGCGTTCAGAATAATAGTAGTGCTATGTGACTAAAAAGATTAATCCAGGTTTTGAGCATATTTCTTATTGTTACATGGGAAACAAGGTACCAGTAGATTCAGTAGATTCTCATAAATCCAACAAGACCAAGCATTCATGATATGCACACTTTTAAGGCTATGAAATTGGGCTATTAGTAAAAAACAGTAGAAAAGGGGGTGTTCACAATAATAGTAGTGTGGCATTCAGTCAGTGAGTTCGTCAATTTTGTGGAACAAAGAGGTGTGAATCAGGTGTCCCCTCTTTAAGGATGAAGCCAGCACCTGTTGAACATGCTTTTCCCTTTGAAAGCCTGAGGAAAATGGGACGTTCAAGACATTGTTCAGAAGAATTATAGGCTGTTGTTATAGGCTATTAGTAAAAAAAAAAGTAGAAAAGGGGGTGTTCACAATAATAGTAGCATCTGCTGTTGACGCTACAAACTCAAAACTATTATGTTCAAACTGCTTTTTTAGCAATCCTGTCGATCACTAAACTAGTATTTAGTTGTATAACCACAGTTTTTCATGATTTCTTCACATCTGCGAGGCATTAATTTTGTTGGTTTGGAACCAAGATTTTGCTTGTTTACTAGTGTGCTTGGGGTCATTGTCTTGTTGAAAACCCATTTCAAGGGCATGTCCTCTTCAGCATAAGGCAACATGATGTCTTCAAGTATTTTGACATATCCAAACTGATCCATGATACCTGGTATGCGATATATAGGCCCAAAACCATAGTAGGAGAAACATGCTCATATCATGATGCTTGCACCACCATGCTTCACTGTCTTCACTGTGAACTGTGGCTTGAATTCAGAATTTGGGGGTCGTCTCACAAACTGTCTGCGGCCCTTGGACCCAAAAAGAACAATTTTACTCTCATCAGTCCACAAAATATTCCTCCATTTCTCTTTAGGCCAGTTGATGTATTCTTTGGCAAATTGTAACCTCTTCTGCACATGTCTTTTATTTAACAGAGGGACTTTGCGGGGGATTCTTGCAAATAAATTAGCTTCACACAGGCGTCTTCTAACTGTCACAGCACTTACAGGTAACTCCAGACTGTCTTTGATCATCCTGGAGCTGATCAATGGGTGAGCTTTTGCCATTCTGGTTATTCTTCTATCCATTTTGATGGTTGCTTTACGTTTTCTTCCACCCGTCTCTGTTTTTTTTGTCCATTTAAAAGCATTGGAGATCATTGCAGATGAACAGCCTATAATTTTTTGCACCTGTGTTTACGTTTTCCCCTCTCCAATCAACTTTTTAATCAAACTACGCTGTTCTTCTAAACAATGTCTTCAACATCCCATTTTCCTCAGGCTTTCAAAGAGAAAAGCATGTGCAACAAGTGCTGGCTTCATCCTTAAATAGCGGACACCTGATTCACACCTGTTTGTTCCACAAAACTGACGAACTCACTGACTGAATGTCACACTACTATTATTGTGAACACCCCCTTTTACTGAATCTACTGGTACCTTGTTTCCCATGTAACAATAAGAAATATACTCAAAACCTGGATCAATCTTTTTAGTCACATAGCACTACTATTATTCTGAACGCTACTGTACCTAAGTTTTCACACCCTTTGCACTCAGTGAATGTGCTTGAGTGGCCCAGCCAGAGCCCAGACCTGAGTCTGATTGAACATCTCTGGAGAGATCTGAAAATGGCTGTGCACCGATGCTCCCCATCCAACCTGATGGAGCTTAAGCGGTGCTGCAAAGAGGAATGGGCAAAACTGCCCAAAGCTGGTGGCATCATGTTCAAGAAGACTTGAGACTGTAATTGCTGCCAAAAGTGCATCAACAAGGTATTGAGCAAAGGGTGTGAATACTTACGTACATGTAATTTCTTAGTTTTTTTATTATTATATTTAATAAATTTGCAAAAAAAAAAGCAGGGGTGGTGGCCAAGTGGTTAATGCGCTTGGTTTCAGTTCAGAAGGCTCCGGGTTCAAATCCCACCCCCGCCACATTTCTCCATGTAATGTGGAGTTGCGTCAGGAAGGGCATCCGGCATAAAACCTGTGCCAATTCAACATGCAGATCCACCTTGGATTTGCTGTGGCGAGCCCGAGTGCAAACAAGGGAGCAGCCGAAGGGACTTACTAATAAATTTGCAAAAAAAAAAAAACACTTTTCATGTTGTCATTATGGTAGAATTTTGAGGGGGAAAAAAAATAATTTCATCCATTTTGGAATAAGGCTGTAACATAACAAAATGTGGAAAAAGTGAAGTGCTGTGAATGGTTTCTGGATGCACTGTATAGATTTTTTCAAAGGCCTTCCGGACTCTTAAGAATTACACCTTCACTCCACGGACTACAATTGTACAATTTCATGTTGCTCCAGTTCAAACAACGTGCCCATTTCAATATTTTACACCTCTTCTTTACCGAACTTTACTATTACATGGATCCCCTATGACTCTCTTTGCCTCTACAACAATACATCACAGCGTGGCCTATTCCTTCAGATTAGTCCACACCACCCTCCTTACCCCTGCACACATTGTTCCTGGAACCCCTTCCTCTAAAATACTCTTTTCAACCACATTAGGAACTCCTCTAATGACAAAATGTGTCTTTCTGTCCACCAAAGCCAGGTTCATAAGTAACTGGACAGTGACACAAATATAGGGTTGTGCCTCCAGTGTGGCTCCTGGTAAACTGTAGCTTAAGTTTTACGTCATCTTCTTAAGAAAATCCTTCTGTTTGCCACTTCACTTTGTAGCAGTGTAACAGCTGATACAACAAATAGACGTTCCACTATACACAGCTTCTCCAAACACATCCGCAGAAGCCTATAACTTTTAGGTCTGTCTGGGTGTTTTGGTGGCTTCCCTCACTAGACTTCTTCTTGAACAATCACACAGTTTTGGAGAACTGTACTATGCACTATGTCTCAATATTCATCTGTGTCACTTAATGCCTTTCTGTGGCTTCTGGAGTTTTGTTGAATATTAATCGTGTGAGATTGAACGATAATTACGCCGGACATTCCATGAAAACGCAGCAAGATTTTGGATTTCTGTTGACATTCTGATGATTTCTGTTGGCAATGATGAAGATGGATTTTAGCTTTGTATGTAAATTTGAAGATTTTTTTTTTTTGTTTTATTATTAGTTCTTTTCCTTCTGACAATAATGTGAATATTTTCACGTTATGGACAAAACACGACATTTGTGCGTGTCGTCTTGGGCTTTGGGAAACGATGATGGACATTTTGTGGGCAAAATAACTAATTGATCAATGGAGAAAGTAATCAGCAGATTATTCAAATATGGAAATAATTTAGGGAATAACCATGTTGTGTCTGATGATTTGCAGATATTAATGCTGGATTTTACAGTTGGAAATTAAAAGGAGTTTTAACATGCCGCCGGTAAAATGGATATTTGCAACCGTAATCCAGCATTATCGTCTGCAAATCATCAGACACAAGGGGGTTATTCCCAATCAAATCCAATTCCATCGTTTGCACAGTTTATTTTTCTGTAATTCTGTCGGCGACGCTTACCATAGCAACAGCGTCATTTCGCTTGCGGTCAGCTGACAGGGCCATTATTGACATCTGCATAGCTACGCGGTCTTAGTGTGGAGTAATGCATCAAATGTGAAACGGTCGAATATTTTGCCACCGTCAATGCGATATTTTATGGTCTGAAATCTCACACGGTTAACCAATCAGATTTGCAGAACAAATGTAATTGGATTAGAATGTTAGTTCCACCCTTAGACAGGTCAAGATAGGAGGGTTTGGAAACAAAATGACAGGGGTGTGATTGAGATTGTTTCAGCATGTGCAGCTGTGTGATGCAGGGTTTATCCAGAGAAGGATGCTGAGGATGGAGCCGCTCTGCAGGAGGAGATGAGGGTAGTCATCTAGGAGGTTTATGGATGTTTCTGAGGAAGGACATGCAGGTAGTTGGTGTGAAGGACAAGATGAGCTGGTGTGGTGACCCATAACGCGGGCAGCATAAACAAGATACATTGACTTCCTGTTCATATGAGAGCAGACTTTGGGTTTTGTTATTAACGTATAAACCTTTGAATGGCTCTGCACCCTCTTACTTCATTGACTTAGTTAAACCATGTTAACCTCCTTGTGATCTGCTGCTCTGTCCTGAAGGTCTGTAAAATGTAACCTGCCTGTTGGGCTTTTTCTTCTTGTGCTCAGTTGTTATGGAACTGTCTGCCTGCTGAGATTAAGATAGTTGGATCCTGTCGACTCTTTTAAATCTATATTGAAGACACGTGTTCTCTATTACTTATAATTAGTACATTTTTGAGGTGAAACGAGATTGCAGTTCAGGTTTATTTTGGGTTGATATTTTCTTTTTAATCAGTATGTAGGTATTATAAGTCTGTTATTGATTTTAATGTTTTGTTTTTATTATTGTGTGTTCTTTATTAATTGTCTTTTTTCTTGTGTACTCTTTCTCACTTGATGTTGTGAAGCGCTTTGTAGAGTTGATGGAAAACACTGTCCAAATAAAATTATTAAACTTTTTTTTTTTTGCGTGTTTATACAGTGGGCGCCCTGTCATCTGGTTGCCATTTGAGGGCAGAATTACAGATAATGATATCCTAGAGCGAGACTACAGTAGCTAAACATGCAACTGTTCCATTTGATTCCTTCTCTTTTCTTCTGCCTACTTTTTTGGTAGCTTGGTGAAGTGGAATTTTACAGATATTGACACTCGGAGGATGCAGTATTTTTACTCCAGTCTGCTTAATTGTTGTGGTTTAAGTAAAGTTTACTTTCAGGTTTATCTGCCTTAAAAAAAATAAATAACTGTCACACAGACACGTCACCCCACACTTTGTCTTTCTCACATCTGGTTTCAGTCAGAATTCAACAGTTCCCCAGCAGCCAAAGTAGAAGTAGGTTAAAGCAGGGGGATCAAATTTCAAGTTCTCTCAGTCATTTGAATTTCTGTTTCTGGGAGTTGGATGTACAGTATGTTGAAAGAGATGTTACAGAACAGAGCCACATGCAGAGAAATGTATGGCCTCTTGCTACAAAGCAAACTGTTTTTTTAATTTGTTTTTTATTTGTATGTCCGTACATGTGCAGGTAAATTTTACGTAAACATGTTGGCTTAAATTTTTCAGAGGCATTGTTTAACTAATGCATTTGGTTACGTTGGACCTACTATGAGAACAGCTGAAATAGAACTTTTTAAGTTGAGAGACCTGAATGAGAAGAACTAACTTTTTATGTTGAATCCACTGAAGGCCAAACATAGACTAAAAATCTAATCGCAGACAGATTAATCATCATTAGGCCTCTGGGACTAGTGCTCATCTCCAGATTCCCGTAGAGTGAAGCAGATGAAAGTCTGTAACTCTTCTTCATCCACAGCTTAGTTCCCAGCACTGGTGGGTACTTGTTAACAACTTAGTGGGCTGGGCAATACTGGCAGGAAGGCACAAGTCAACCTGGGAACACATCCCACAGTGCCCATCTATCTTTCAAAGCATAATGTATTGTGGATCCCCTCACCTCCTCCACAGCAAGTCTGATAAATTCCCAACACTGATTAATGTGATACCTGTATGTGCACATGGGTGGAGAGGGGTACTCAGTGGGCACAACATGCAGAGCCGCTGTAGGGCTTGAACCTGCGATCATATGTCCCTAGTTTCGCCTCGCTGAACCACACTTGCCAACATAGTGGTAATACCTGGATTTAGACCATGATTTGTAGATCTGCACTTCAGCATCTATACTATTACTTCATTATGCAGTATTATGTGAGTACCATAAATAATAAATTAATTAATATAACTTTACTATTTTCCCCTAATCAATTCACTTTTTGTTTCATTCAGTTGAATTGCTGAGAAGTAGAAAAACCTTCTACATATAATTATACAAGCAACATATGTGCTAGTGCACATACAGATTCTATGCTGTAGTTGTCATTAAATCTAAAATTCCTAAAGTATACTAGTTCATTCGCTTTCATTTTAATATTTAAATTACTAATCAACTGGAATGTTTCAGTATAGTTGGTAACATATTTAGCACATTTAGCACAGATTCTGTTCTATTCCTTTTGATATGGACTCTGCAACATTGTTTGAAACAGTTTTTGAAAGACTCTGGATCAGTGTTTCAAGTTAGTTTCAATGAATTGTAGAGCAAACAAACATTTTGGCACTATCCCCAGCCACACGTTCAGTCTATTGACTATTCCCGGTATTAGCTTCCCATTCTGTTGTATCTTTAATCGAATACTTGCCAACATAGCGGGTATCATATTTCTCCCTGTGGCTGCTAGTTTGTTAGCTTAGAGTAACGTAGTGAAGAGCAGAGTGTCCAGAGTTCACGAGGCAGACAAACTACATGTGAGTTTTAACCAAAGCTTTTTATAATTTTTGACAGTTTATCCAGCCTCCCTGTTCATAACTTAGTAAGTGGCACTCGTGAAGGAAGGCACCTCCATTACATATCCAGTAGGTAACAGTACCTCTGTGGGATGTTGCATAGGCAAACCATAGTTGTACTTTTTCTAGTGCATCAATTTCACTAGATGCAGTCAGGTTTCTCATCCTTTTATGTTCTTTTAATTTGTTGAGTTACTAGATGTTATTCTACGCAAGATGGCTAGAATGGACTCAGCCACTCACTCACCCACTCATCTACATTTTTTTGCTGAGGTCCAGGAGTATTTTCTAGATTTTTACCATACTTTCAGTCATTCCCATGTTCAGGTTTTTATTTATTTTTTAATAGCATACAGCTCATGTGTTGCATATTAAAATTTTTACTACAAAATCTCAACTTTCAGAATAGACGATATATTTGTTTAGAACACTTAGTAGAAATATTTTACTCTAAATCAGAAATAAATTAAATGCCTTTTTAGAATTTTTTTCAAATCTTTATTGAAAATACAACTTTGTTTTTGTGGGCGAACTGTTTTGGGGCTAGAAATGGGTTCATCAAAGTCTTTGGCTCAAATTTGTGCACTATATGAAGAAAATTGAATATGGCTGGATTGGTGATTGGGACATCCCTAACTAGAAACAAAGAGGAGGAAGAGAGAAGAGGTGAACTTGTGAGAGAGAGAGAGAGAAAGCGCGCTGGACAGTCAGAAAGAGAGAGTAGGGATGGGTATTGATAAGATTTTATCGATATCGACACCATTATCGATTCCACTTATTGATCCGATTCCTTATCGATTCCCTTATCGATACCTCTTGTGAGTAAATAAATACAAAATTGGTCACTGGATCCTTAAACTCTGGACATAATAAACTCTACATGGTGGATCCATGATCTCTGGACATAAATGGAAATAAATAAAATCTGTAGTTTCTCAACAGCATTTCCTTTCAGACATTATTGGCATGAATGTCTTTCCAGACGTCTGAGCTGAGCTCTTGCAGCTGTCTGCGCTGCATGTCAGGATGTAATTCATAAAGAATGCAGGACGTCTCAATTTTGGAGGGAAAAAACATTTTTGTCGATTGTAGTTTATTGTCTGTATCACAGCCTTTGGGAAAAAGATGTCATTTTATTTAAAGCAGCAATTCATTTTTAAATTATTAATTCCAATCGGACTCTTGTCTCGGCAGAGAGCCGCGCAGCGTTTGGAGCTGTGCCAACGGAATGGAGGACGATTCTCATTTCTTGACTGCAACAAGACAAGAGTCCCAGTTGGTGACTTTAATCCACACAAAAGTGACTCACGATTAACATATTTTAATGGCTTTGAGAGGTGTTAAGAAGCGGACTTGCCGCTTCTGAAGCGCAGCGACTTAAACAGCCAATGAGCCAGCGGATCAAAGCATTGCTTCATTGGTTCACGCTTCAAAGTGGAGTCACGCTGCATGCTGGTTGATTACAACCGCTGTAGGGTCTGTAATCAACATAGAGAAATGATCATTTTCCCAACAAACACCCTCAAAAACAATGGCTGCTTTGAAGGACCAATAAGGGAATCATTAAGCAAAAGACTGTTGATATCAGTGGATCAAATCATTTCTTAACGATACTCGAAAATAACTGGTTCTCGATATCCAACCTGAAGAGAGAGTGAACGAGGAGTGTTGCATTACACCAACATATGGAGAACTTCTAGTAGAGGTGTTGCATGAAATTAAGTCAAACACCTGGCTGGTGGTGCACCTTATCTTTTCCATCTCATGTAGACTTTGCTCAACTGCAGATCTGCTGGAAGTGACAGATGTACAACCACTGCACATCCTGCTCTGAATAAATATGAGCAGAATTTGTCAGTTTTCTCTCTCTTTTTTTAAGTGAGCTCTCTGCAACATACTTTTTTATATTTGTAGTGACAAGAAAAATATTTTAGAGTTATCTTCCACAAAGTCCATATGACAGTCTGTGATTTGTCTCCACAGGTCTTCCCGCCCCTACCCAATGAGGCTGAGATTGCACACACCAAAAAGCTCTTCCGACGCAGGAGGAATGACCGAAGGTAACAACACGCGTGCACTTAACACACACGCCTCAGTCAGCACTCAGCCAGTCCTGCAGCCTCAAACATCACTCCTGAGCCAAAGCTCGGGGGAGACAGGAATGCAGGCTCCATGCTTTACTGCAGACAGGAAAAAATAACTTTAGGGAGACAGAATGTTTCGTGTTGAACAGGCCACTCAACAGAATCCAGTGCACACCTCAGCCGTGTGCACCTTGAATCCTTGAGCTTTCTTCGTGTCTTTTGTGCTTTGCACCTATCAGCCCACCTCTGGAGTCCAACTCTGGCAGCGGGTTTTTAGTACCACAAATTTTATAATCGTATCAACTTTGCCTTCATTGAAACCAGGTTCTTAAGAGAAAAACATTTCTCTCCCTCTCTTTCTCTCGTTGCGTCCCTCCCCCCTGCCCTGATGTCAATGGAAAACCTTTCTTCAGTTGCTAAGAGACAGGCAAAGAGAAAATATTTATGTTGAATTTGTGGTCAAAGAGGGGAAATTTTAGCTATACCAAATGGATGAGAACACTTTCATCCTTGTTTTTAAGCACAGAGTATAATTGGTTGTGTCCAGAGCCATTGTGTTGTTGTTTGAAGAGCGCAGTGCAGGCTTGACAAAAGGGAAAGAACACAAATGCAATCTTGGACCAACAGCAGTTTGCTTAGGATTGACTTCATTTTTTTAGTCAACTTGAAATACTAACATACTCTATCCTGTTTTTTTTTTTTTTTTAACAACACTGCTTTTTTGCACACTACAGCCTGTTTGTCTTGCAGGCTTACGACTTACTGGGTGTACAGTCTAACGTAAGGGTGGGCAATCTGACTGTTGGGAAAGTGTAGGAACACGGACCCACAACAGGGGGCGCAAATGAACGGACAATGGAGTAAGTCAAAATAACAACGCTTTACTGTTGTGAATGTGCACAACGAATACAACCAATCACAGAAATGGACAACAGTCAATTCACAAAAGTGTCGTGTGGGCAGGCTCGAAGATAGGAGACACCTCTCCAAGGTAAGACCGGAACCACACGGCTTCCTCCGCCACAGGACCCCGGGAATACTGGAGCCGCCAAGTCCCGAACTCCCAGGTGGCCACTGCCTCCGCGTGTCGGACCTGGTACTGCTGGCGAGGAACAAAGAACAGTTAGATGGGGGCGCGTTTGCACCCAGGACTCCGAACAGCAGGAAAGGTACCTCCACCTCTCGTTGGAACAGTAATCCAAAAACTAGCTCAATCCAAAAAGATGCACTCTGTTTGCTTCGATACGTTACCTCTCCGGTAGAAACGATATCTCGGCAATGAGGTGGAGATGCCGTCCTGCTGATATACCCCACTGATGATTGCCGTCAGCTGTCTCAGGTGATGGGTGACAGCTGTCACCGAGGCTGCTCCCGTGAGGCGGCGGCGCCCTCTGGTGCCTGGAGCCCGCACTCCAGGCAGGGCGCCCTCTGGTGGTGGTGGGCCAGCAGTACCTCCTCTTCAGCAGCCCACACAACAGGACCCCCCCCTCAACGGGCGCCTCCTGGCGCCCGACCGGGCTTGTCCGGGTGGCGACGGTAGAAGTCGGCCAGGAGGGCCGGGTCCAGGATGAAGCTCTTCTTCACCCGGGAGCGTTCTTCGGGACCGTACCCCTCCCAGTCCACCAGATATTGAAAGCCCCGGCCCATCCGTCGGACGTCCAACAACCGGCGCACTGTCCAAGCCGGCTCGCCATCGATGATCCGGGCAGGAGGTGGTGCCGGACCGGGTGTACAGAGGGGCGAGGTGTGATGGGGCTTGATTTTTGACACATGAAATACTGGATGGATCCGCAGTGAGGCTGGAAGCCGAAGCCTCACTGCGGCGGGATTGATGACCTTGAGAATTTTAAACGGACCTATGTACCTGTCTTGCAGTTTTGGGGAGGCCACTTGCAGTGGAATGTCCTTGGTGGACAACCACACTTCCTGCCCGGGGCGATATGTAGGGGCCAGGGTCCGCCGCTGGTCTGCATGGGTCTTCGCCCTCATCCGGGCCTTCAGCAAAGCAGAACGGGTGGCACGCCACACCCGACGGCACTTCCGCAGGTGGGCCTGGACCGAGGGCACACCGACCTCTCCCTCAACCACCGGGAATAATGGGGGCTGATACCCCAAACACACCTCAAAGGGGGAGAGGCCGGTGGCTGCTGACACTTGACTGTTGTGGGCGTACTCGATCCAGGCCAAATGAGTACTCCAGGCCGCCGGGTGCGCGGCTGTCACACAACGTAGCGTTTGCTCCATTTCTTGATTGGCCCGCTCTGCTTGCCCGTTGGTCTGGGGGTGATACCCGGATGAGAGACTGACCGTGGCCCCCAGTTCCCGGCAAAAGCTCCTCCAGACATGCGAGGAGAACTGGGGACCGCGATCGGAGACGATGTCTGATGGTATTCCATGCAGGCGGACGACGTGGTGGACCAGGAGGTCCGCTGTCTCCTGGGCCGTTGGGAGCTTTGGGAGGGCCACGAAGTGGGCCGCCTTGGAGAATCGGTCCACTATCGTGAGGATGACGGTGTTTCCCTGGGACGGCGGGAGGCCCGTGACAAAATCCAGGCCGATGTGGGACCAGGGGCGATGAGGCACGGGCAGCGGCTGTAGCAGTCCCGGGGCCTTGCGATGGTCGGACTTGCCCCTGGCGCAGGTGGTACAGGCCTGGATATAGTCCCGGACGTCGGCCTCCAGGGACGCCCACCAGAAGCGCTGCCGGACAACTGCCACGTTCTTCGCACCCCTGGATGACAGGAGAGCTTAGAGCCGTGACAGAAGTCCAGGACTGCAGCCCTTGCCTCTGGTGGGATGTAAAGTCTGTTCTTTGGTCCAGTCCCGGGGTCCGGGCTTCGTGCCAGGGCCTCCCGGACGGTTCTCTCTACGTCCCAGGTGAGGGTGGCCACGATAGTGGACTCCGGGATGATGGGTTCCGGTGGATCCGACAACTCCGTTTTGACCTCGTCCTCGTGTACCCGGGACAAGGCATCCGATTTCTGGTTCTTGGTCCCGGGCCGGTAGGTGATGCGGAAGTCAAAACGGCCGAAGAACAGTGACCAGCGGGCTTGCCTGGGATTCAGCCGCTTGGCGGTCCTGATATATTCCAGGTTCCGGTGGTCAGTGAAAACCGTGAATGGCACGGACGTTCCCTCCAACAGATGTCTCCACTCTTCAAGAGCCTCTTTCACCGCAAGGAGTTCTCGGTTGCCGACGTCATAGTTCCGTTCAGCCGGGGTCAACCTGCGGGAAAAATAGGCACACGGGTGAAGGACCTTATCGGTCTTCCCACTCTGGGACAGCACAGCTCCTATCCCTGAGTCCGAAGCGTCCACTTCAACCACTAACTGGCGACTAGGATTGGGCTGCACCAGAACGGGTGCAGACGAGAAGCGCCGTTTCAACTCCTTGAACGCGGCATCGCAACGATCCAACCAGGTGAAGGGGACTTTTGGTGAGGTCAGGGCTGTCAGGGGGCTAACAACCTGACTGTAGCCCTTAATGAACCTCCTGTAGAAATTCGCAAAGCCGAGGAACTGTTGCAGCTTCCTACGGCTTGTGGGTTGGGGCCAGTCTCTCACCGCCGCAACCTTGGCCAGATCAGGAGCGACGGAGTTGGGGGAGATGATGAACCCCAGGAAGGACAAAGAGGTGCGGTGAAACTCACACTTCTCGCCCTTAACAAACAGCCGGTTCTCCAATAACCGCTGCAGGACCTGACGTACATGTCGGACATGGGTCTCAGGATCCGGAGAAAAGATGAGTATGTCGTCTAGATATACGAAGACGAATCGGTGCAGGAAGTCCCGCAAGACGTCATTAACCAATGCTTGGAACGTCGCGGGAGCGTTTGTAAGACCGAACGGCATGACCAGGTACTCAAAATGACCTAACGGGGTGTTAAATGCCGTCTTCCACTCGTCTCCCTTCCGGATCCGAACCAGGTGATACGCATTCCTAAGATCAAGCTTGGTGAATATCTTGGCTCCATGCAGGGGCGTGAACACCGAATCCAACAAGGGTAAGGGGTATCGGTTACGAACCGTGATTTCGTTCAGCCCCCTGTAATCAATGCATGGACGTAATCCGCCATCCTTTTTCCCCACAAAAAAGAAACCCGCACCCATCGGGGAGGTGGAATTCCGGATCAACCCGGCAGCCAAAGAGTCCCGGATGTAGGTCTCCATTGATTCGCGTTCAGGTCGTGAGAGGTTGTACAGCCTACTGGACGGGAACTCAACGCCTGGAACCAAATCAATGGCACAATCATACGGGCGGTGCGGGGGAAGGGTGAGCGCCAGATCCTTGCTAAACACCTCCGCAAGGTCATGGTACTGCACCGGCACCGTCCCTAGATTGGGCGGGGCTCTGACCTCCTCCCTGGCCTGGGAACCGGGAGGAACCGAGGAACCTAAACATACCCGATGGCAGGTCTCGCTCCACTGAACCACTACCCCGGACGGCCAATCGATCCGGGGATTGTGTTTCAACATCCAGGGAAAACCTAAAATCACACGGGAGGTGGCCGGAGTCACGAAAAACTCGATCTCCTCCCGGTGATTCCCCGACACCACCAGAGTTACTGGTGGTGTCTTGTGAGTGATTGGAGGGAGTAGGGAGCCATCTAGCGCCCTTACCTGCACAGGCGAGGTAAGCGCCACCAGAAGGAACCCTATCTCCCTGGCCCATTTGCTGTCCAGCAAATTCCCTTCTGAGCCCGTGTCCACCAGTGCTGGGGCCTTCAGGGTTAAATCCTCATAAAGGATTGTAACTGGGAGTCGTGTGGCGATGTGGGTGTGTCCCACGTGAACGTCTCGGCCCCCCCCAGCCCAGTTTCTAGGGGCGGGCGTTGGTGTTTAACCGCTCGGGGCAGTCTCTTACCTGATGCTCAATCGAGCCACAAACAAAACACGCCCCGCGGGCCAGCCTCCTTTGTGTGACCGGTGCCCTAAATGTTGCCCTACTCGTGTCCATAGCTTCGTCAGCAGGGGGGGCTGTAACCGCACGGAGCGCAGGGGCCGTGGAGCGTGGGGAGGGCGGAACGCGGTCGGAACCGGAAGGGAGAGGGACGACGCGTGCCTGGCCACGCCCTTCGTCTCGTTCCCGACGGTGCTCATTTAACCAATTGTCTAATCGTATGACAAGATCGATAAGCCCATCTAAATCCCGCGGTTCGTCCTTAGCCACCAGGTGCTCCTTGAGGACCAACGACAGTCCGTTTACGAAGGCGGCGCGGAGGGCAGTGCTATTCCAGCCGGACCTCGCAGCCGCGATGCGGAAGTCGACTGCATAGGCAGCTGCGCTCCGGCGCCCCTGTCTCATTGACAGCAGCACGGCTGAAGCGGTCTCTCCTCTATTAGGGTGATCGAACACCGTTCTGAGCTCCCTCACAAACCCATCATATGTCAGAAGGAGCCGTGAACTTTGCTCCCAGAGCGCTGTAGCCCAAGCGCGTGCCTCACCACGAAGCAGATTTATCACATAAGCTACTTTGCTAGCGTCGGTCGCATACATGACGGGACGCTGTGCGAAGACGAGCGAACACTGCATAAGAAAATCCGCGCACGTCTCCACACAGCCTCCGTATGGCTCTGGGGGGCTTATGTATGCTTCAGGGGAAGGTGGGAGGGGTCGTTGGACAACCAGTGGAACGTCGCTGTCACGCACAGGGTCTACGGGAGGGAGAGCCGCAGCGGCGCCCGGAGGGCGCGCTTCCACCTGCGCGGCGAGAGCCTCCACCCTGCGGTTCAGGAGGACGTTCTGCTCGGTCATCAAGTCCAACCGAGTCGTGAAAGCGGTGAGGATCCGCTGCAACTCACCGATTACCCCTCCTGCGGACGCCTGTGCGCCTTGTTCTTCCATTGGCCGTTCAACAGCCGGTTGACGCCCCTCGGGATCCATGACGCTGGCCGAGATATCCTGTTGGGAAAGTGTAGGAACACGGACCCACAACAGGGGGCGCAAATGAACGGACAATGGAGTAAGTCAAAATAACAACGCTTTACTATTGTGAATGTGCACAACGAATACAACCAATCACAGAAATGGACAACAGTCAATTCACAAAAGTGTCGTGTGGGCAGGCTCGAAGATAGGAGACACCTCTCCAAGGTAAGACCGGAACCACACGGCTTCCTCCGCCACAGGACCCCGGGAATACTGGAGCCGCCAAGTCCCGAACTCCCAGGTGGCCACTGCCTCCGCGTGTCGGACCTGGTACTGCTGGCGAGGAACAAAGAACAGTTAGATGGGGGCGCGTTTGCACCCAGGACTCCGAACAGCAGGAAAGGTACCTCCACCTCTCGTTGGAACAGTAATCCAAAAACTAGCTCAATCCAAAAAGATGCACTCTGTTTGCTTCGATACGTTACCTCTCCGGTAGAAACGATATCTCGGCAATGAGGTGGAGATGCCGTCCTGCTGATATACCCCACTGATGATTGCCGTCAGCTGTCTCAGGTGATGGGTGACAGCTGTCACCGAGGCTGCTCCCGTGAGGCGGCGGCGCCCTCTGGTGCCTGGAGCCCGCACTCCAGGCAGGGCGCCCTCTGGTGGTGGTGGGCCAGCAGTACCTCCTCTTCAGCGGCCCACACAACACTGACGAGCTCATATCATGATCCTCTTTAATTTGACGAATGATCTGCTTGTCACAGGAATTGTGTTGATCAGCTCATGAAATAAATAAATAAATGGCAGCCCTGTTTAAACTCTTATTATGCCACATGAAACAAAAGCTGTCAGGTGAATAAAAAATGTAATAATTATTTCTAGGTTTGCGATTAATTCTCGTTAATTGCATTTATACCTTTTGGGGGAAAAAACAAAATCAATCTCAACTTGCGAGGTGCATGAAGCAAAGAAATGTCACATGCTCAGGATGCAAAAGCAGTGAGCAAAAAAGTTTACTCGCATTGAGAACAATTGGTTTCTCTCTCTCTGATTTTGAAGTACGGTGGACATCCTGGGCTGTTGAGTGTGTCTGCATGCACGTGTGTTTGAGGGTTTGCTTTTACGAGTCTGAGGTAAAATGAAAGCATTTGGGGGATTATTCAGTTACATATGTCACATGATAACACATGGGTCTTAAACAAGCTGCGTCAGGGCTAAATGATGATTATAGCAGGAGAATGTCTGTGGAAACACTCAGAATTGTGGGTCTTTCAAGATGTTAAACATTAAATATCAAACAAATGAAAATATAAAGTGTCGCTAATAAGTGATTTTGTACAATACGTCCCCTTTAATAATGACCTTATTTGAGCTAAACCATTTTAATTTTTAAATCTGCTTCTTGAACATTAAAGCCTGGATAAAAAAAAAAAAATCACTATTCAGACATGACACAGTTTTAAATATTTTTCAGTCTGTGTCTATGTTTCATTAATGATTTCAGCACAAACGTCAAAAGTCTGCCAGTTAAAACAGAAACACATTTTAGATATTTCCAGGACCAGCTATCAGAAAAGTAATTAAAAGGTGTATGACCTTCACACACACACACACACACATATATATATATATATATATATATATATATATATATATTCATTCTTCTTCTGCTATATACAGTGCATCCAAAAAATATTCACAGTGCTTCACTTTTTCCACATTTTGTTATGCTACAGCCTTATTCCAAAATGGAGTAAATTAATTTGTTTCCCTCAAACTTCTACTCACAACACTCGATTAATGACAACATGAAAAAAGTTTTTTTGTTTTTTTTTGAAAATTTATTAAAAATAAAATAATAAATTACATGAACCTAAGTATTCACACCCTTTGCTCAATACTTTGTTGATGTACCTTTGGCAGCAATTACAGCTTCTTGAATATGATACCACAAGCTTGGTGCTCCTATCATTGGGCAGTTTTGCCCATTCCTCTTTGCAGCATCTCTCAAGATCCATCAGATTGGATGGAGGAGTGTCAGTCCACAGCCATTTTCAGATCACTCCAGAGATGTTCAGTCAGATTCAGGTCTGGGCTCTGGCTGGGCCACTCAAGGACATTCACAGCGTTGTCCTGAAGCCGCTCTTTTGATATCTTGGCTGTGTGCTTTGGGTCATTGTCCTGCTGAAAGATGAACCGTTGTCCCAGTCTGAAGTCAAGAGTGCTCTGGAGCAGGTTTTCATCCAGGATGTCTCTGTACATTGCTGCATTCATCTTTCCCTCAATCCTGACTAGTCTCCCAGTTCATGCTGCTGGAAAACATCCCCACAGCATGATGCTGCCACCACCATGCTTCACTGTAGGGATGGTGTCTGGTTTCTCCCAAACATGATGTCTGGCATTCACACCAGAGAGTTCAATCTTTGTCTCATCAGACCAGAGAATTTTGTTTCTCTTGGTCTGAAAGTCCTTCAGGTGCCTTTTGGCAAACTCCAGGTGGGCTCCCATGTGCCTTTTACTAAGGAGTGGCTTCCGTCTGGCCACTTTACCATACAGGCCTGATTGGTGGATTGCTGCAGAGATGGTTGTCCTTCTCTCTCCACAGAGGAATGCTGGAGCTTTGACAAAGTGCCCATCGGGTTCTTGGTCACCTCTCTGACTAAGGCTCTTCTCTCCCCCGATTGCTCAGTTTAGACAGGCACTGATGTAAACAACACTACTGTGGACAGAATAATGACCAGAGCAATGGTCACCAGTAAGTGCAGTTAATCATGATTAACTTTTTTGTGCATTATTTTATTTTTAATTGGTTGATCTAAATTAGCGCTTTGTTATGACAGCCATAGTTGTCACACAGGAAGACACACTGGATGCATTACATATTTTAGAGGTGTAACTTATTTTGTAAGCAGAAGACAGCGTGGCGGGCAAAGCATAGCAGTAAGTGGATCAACATCCTGAGAGAAGTGTGAAAGTGGCAGAGATACGACTCAGCACTTCCACTCGGAACTTTCAGAGTCAAATATGAGCAAAAACAGGATCCAGAGATTTGTGAGTTGGACCATTAGCCTTGAGCTGAAGTGACAGGCCTTGTCTCTAGACAACCTGGACATCCGGCCCAGTACTTGTGCATTCAGTTACATCTGTGTGGGGAATTGTGATTGTGACTGTGGATTGGGATTCAACACCAAAGGATTTCCATATAATATTTTGGCCTGATCACCCACTAGGGGTGGGAATCTCTCGAGACCTCACAATTCAGTGTTATTATGTTTCAGAGGACTGTGATTAGATTATAAAACCATTATACATAGATCTTGATGCACCTTTTTTATACAGGATTTCTTTTTTTTCTTACTGTGTGACTACTTGGTACTGTTCAAATCAAAGTATTTGTAATAATTCATAATTAATTTATTTCCAATACACTCTTTAACAGCTCAGTCGCATTTTCACCTGTGTGGCTGTCATTTACTGATTTGAGACCCAGTGGGACTGTTGCCCCCATCCCACCTGCTTAAATTACCTGTGTAAGTGTGGCTTCAAACTGACTTGTGTTTGGCTTATTACCACTACAGCAAAAAAAAGTGCACTTAAATGTGCAAAGTACACTAATGTTCTTTGTTCTTGTGTCAGAATAATCCAATAAAATAAAAAAAGCTTGGTCACATGGGAGGTTCTGTTCGTTACCTTTATGGACAGAATTTCTAGGCACAGTCAGGGTGTAGGGGGGGGGTCCGGTTTGGGAACCACAGAATCTCGTCTCTGCTGTTTGCAGACGATGTGATTCTGTTGGCTTCGTCAAATCAGGACCTTCAGCGTGCACTGGAGCGGTTTGCAGCTGAGTGTGAAGCGTCCGTGATGAAGATCAGCACCTCCAAATCCGAGGCCATGGTTCTCGACCGGAAAAAGGTGCTTTGCCCTCTTCAGGTCGGTGAAGTGTCCTTGCCTCAAGTGGAGGAGTTTAAGTATCTCAGGGTGTTGCTCACGAGAGAGGGATGAATGGAGCGTGAGATCGACAGATGGATTGGTGCAGCGTCTGCAGTGATGCGGTCTCTGTATCGGACCGTCGTGGTGAAGAGAGAGCTGAGCAGGGGAGCAAAGCTCTCGATTTGCCAATCGATCTACGTTCTGACCCTAACCTATGGTCATGAGATTTGGCTCATGACAGAAAGAACAAGATCGTGAGTACAAGCGGCCGAGATGAGTTTCCTCCGCAGGGTGGCTGGGCGCTCGCTTAGAGATAGGGTGAGGAGCTCAGTCACTCGGGAGGAGCTCGGAGTCGAACCGCTGCTCCTCCACGTCCAAAGGAGCCAGCTGAGGTGGCTTGGGCATCTTTTTCAGATGCCCCCTGGATGCCTCGCTGGAGAGGTGTGCTGGGCACGTCCCATTGGGATGAGGCCCCTGGGAAGACCCAGGACACGCTGGAGGGACTATGTCTCACAGCTGGCTTGGGAACACCTCGGGGTTCCCCCCGAGGAGCTGGAGGAGGTGTGTGTGTGGATCGGGAGGTCTGGGCGGCTTTGCTTGAGCTGCTGCCCCCGCGACCCGACCTCGGATGTAGCAGAAGAAAATGGATGGATGGATGGAATGAAAAAGCACAGTTTATAGGCGTTCCCTTGTTTCTTTTTTCAACCATGTACAAGGGCATCCGGCTTAAAACATGTGCCAATTAAACATGCAGATCCACCTTAGATTTGCTGTGGCAACCCCGAGTGGAAAACAAGGGAGCAGCTGAAGGGACTTACTATACAAAACCACTTGCCTGTTATTCTCTTAGACAAGCTGCTTTAACTTTTCTGACTTAGCATTTTTAAGATGGTTTTTTTGGGTGGCTTGTCATCTTCTAGCATCATACTCTGTAACACCATATTTCTTAGCTGCTTGAGAGTTGTTTAATGACTGCTGCATTTCCATCCAGAAGTTTAAAGTTTGCATCATAAGTTCTCCTCAGCTGGACAGGCCCAAAATTTATATGGCATTTCTTTCCTGTTTTCACTAAAATAGTGCTGCATGTAGGTTTTGTTTCTATTACAACAATAAAGAGCTACCAACAATCTTACAGTGTACTGTATATGATGATTAAAAACAATACTCACCAGCAACATAAGACTCCATAAAGCTGTTTCAGTAACAAGTTACATGGCCGAATCACTTCAGTGTTGCGGGGCACATTCATGTGTATTTAGCTCCACCTGCTGTTGCAGATGTATTGATCTGTGAAAGTCTAGACCTTGAATGTAAGGCAATCCCATTTTTTTCCTGATGTATTTCCAAGGGAAAACATCATTGTGCATTTGGAATAATAGAAGTTTTTATCTGCATTCATTAGAATGTATATAGTACCTCTGCTGCAGACATTCTGTCACATGCAAATTTGTATTCGATTCTACCCAGATTGCCGTTGTGGAGAATCTGTATTCTGACAGGTATCCAATAATCTGTCAAGAGATGTGCATTAATTATTTGCAAAAAGTATCACAGCATCTGTTTCTGTTTGACATTGCTGAAGAAATGATAATTAACTTCTGCATCTAGATCATTATGAAAATGTAATTTCTTCTTGTGACAAGTTCCACTTACTATAAAATCAGTGTGATAGTTTTTGTTTATCCATGCTAAAAGTTGAACAGAAAGACACATAACATCCTTGGTGGAAGTAATAAAACTCATCAAGCGTGATCATTGTTGACAGCAGCTCAAGTGGGGTGAACATGTTCTCCATTTACCAAGAAGTCACTGGTTTAATCGCTGACACTAAACCGAAAATTGCTCCTGGTTCCAAGCCCAGTAAATCCGGAATGCGTTAGTGGCAGGAAGGCATCCATTTGTTTAAAAAAAACAAAACAACAACAACACAAAAAAACATCCAAAACTCATACAACGCACCAGTTCCACACAGTATTAAGAAAGAATGTTGGTGGAGAATAATTGTGAACTTTGCTGTTGGACTTGACTGCTTGAGTCTGTGCATTTAGTTTGTGCTTCAAATTTTAATGCCTGATTGTGAGGACTGAGCCTTGATTTATTAACCATTTGTATGCACATTGGAATGTAAACCATGTGTATGAACATTTTTATCCAAAGTGGGGTATTTATTAACTTGTACTTACACTTAAAAATGTGAGTAACCACACACACACAGCTCTGACTATGTGTACCCACAGCATGTAATGGTACAACAGGAAAACTGCAACTACAAAGCATTGCTGCCATCACAGAACACAACCTCATCTACATACATTCTTTAATTCTGCAAAGTAATACACAATTAATAATTATGTCTAGGTAGTAATAGACGTGTAGCCTGTATGATCTCAGCAACAAGCACCTCAATCTCTGCCTACTACAAGGCATAAAGAAAATAGTTTCCCTCCTGCAATTTAATTTTAAAAATGTGCTTGTTATTTTCGCTAGTCAGCTATTACTAGGAGAGATTTGATCTCAAGAAAGACGACAGCATGGTGGCACCACAGGAGCACTTGTGGTGAGCGTCTTAAAGCTTGCTAAAATTGCATCCTTAATTGACTGTGATATCTAAATTATGAAACGTGACACCATGAATGAATGGTCATAACGAATGGTTGTGGTCAAAACTATTTGAGTACTTTTGTTCTTGTTGCTTCATGCATCAGTTAATTTAATGGGAGTGCATTGTTTATTCATAATGCAAACACCACCTTAGCAAGCAGAAGTTAATGGGCTAATTATTACTTTACTCAACAGAGCTTCTTGTCAACACTCAACAGAAGGAAAATTCTGTTCAGAGCCTCATTACATGTTATTACACATTATAAAATTGCTGTATATTTTTAAAACTTATATTTAGGGTTAGGGTACCCTTATACCCTTATATTTAGCCATACCTTTGCCTAGCTGTCTGGCTGTCCCACAAAGTGCAAACAAATGGAATGGTGAGTAGTATGTGGGTTAGTTATTCCCTCTCTTTATTCAAGAGCATGGTCTTTCAGTTTAAGAGCATGATTTATTAATTTCACTCATTATCTATGACCCAGCACAATTTCAGTCCAGTTCAGTTTATTACATTTCGCCAAATCACAACATAAGTCATAATAAGGTGCTTTGCAAGAGTAAGGAGAGCATCCTCCTGATTCAAATCTACTTTTATGGTGGTTGGCATCGGGCTTAATAGTACACTACCATGACTTTCTGGTACGAAGTTTGGATCACACAGTCTCTCTGTCACATTGGGAGTGCCATCTTGTGGCCATAGATGATGCCAAAGGACCAGCCGAACATGTGTTTAAAAAACAAAGAAAAACAGGACTTGTAGTCTAAAAATATGCAATACATATAAAAGTTACCTGCACTAATAAAAATGCTAACATCACTGTTTTGCACAAAATCTGCGACATTTCAGATTTGTGTTTCAGCTCACACTAATGGAAAAAAAACATTTTTAAAAAATAGATTTATGTAGAAAATCTAAGAGGAAGGTTAGACTTTTTTCTTTGTGCTGCATCAACTTCTATTCATTCTGTCATTTATGCACATGCAGCTATGGACACATGTTATTTATGTGCATTCAGCTGTGAAACATTTCAGCTCTTATACACTTATCTTGCATTTAGGTTCCCTAACTCTAAATTTGTTGCACTTTGTAATATTTTTTAGTTTTGAAGAAAATTCAATTAGTGTGTATCTGTTTATGTGTGAGTGCATCCGTATTTTTTTATCATCATTCCAAGCAAACTTGTGCAGTACACTAAGGAATTACTGTATGATGAAGCAAATGCATGACCGTAGCATGTCACCAAACACAGCTTAAGGATTACACTCACAGAGCACAAGAAACAGAAAAGAAGAGAGGCTGAGGAAAAGAGTAGGCTGGCTGTGGCAGGAAGGAAAAGAAAGAGGAGGTCATGCATGTGTTTCTACTTTAGTAGGCACGTCAAGCAAGGCTGAAATTAGTTGTGATTTACAGGAATGCGCAGCTTACCACTTGCTGCTCCAAACAGCAAAAAGAGAACATACTCCATCTTTGTGACTTATTTCGCTCCCAAAAACAAGTTATCTGTGCACAAGCAACCGCTTAGACATCTACCCCAGGCATCACATATCACTATATAGTTTAAATATGACTATGTAGTACGTTCTGTTCAAGATGATGTTTGCCGTGTGCTTGTGCATGTGGGGAATTGTGCCTTTGCAAATCTCTAATAAACTGAATGGCGGTTTGCTCACTACCAGCCACTCTACTCGTCTCACTGTGCTGCTTATGGATCTCCTTTGTGTTTTCTGGCCTCGATGACTCACCCTTACTCACAGTATACTTGAGTTTATGCACACACATTCAGTATGCTCTTGATTCCTTGATATTCATTAAAACAGTCAAAAATTGTCCAGTAAAACTGTTGTGACTCTTATTAAGCGCGAGGCCGTGTTATTGACAATCTGGCCTGCAGGCATCCCTTCTCCCAGGCCGATCAATTTGCTAGTCTGGGTCAACCAGCGATCCATTGGGTTCAGTGAGCTCTCCATCCACATGTATCGTCCACATCAACAGCAGTGATTGATCTTGTATGTTTCTGCCTTCTCCCATGATCGTGTCTGTCGATTCACTTCACCTATTAAGTTACTGCATCATTTTTCTGTGCATGTTGTGTGAATTACATAGTTATAAACCTGTAGATTGTATATCTGTTTGTTTCCTCTTGGCTTCCCTGCTTTTGTTTCCCCTTGTTGTCTGTAATTTCCCATCTTGTCTTTGTCCCGTGTGTTTTTAATGAAAATTCCACAAACTGCTCTGTCACATCACTTTTCATCTGTCCTTCAGTGGCACTGTTACTTTCCTTTCTTGTCCCTCCGATCACTGCCTTTGTGGCACACCTAGTAGAGCCATTGATCAGTCAACCCGGGACTAGTTAACCATACTTCTGCCAACTGGCTCAGAAGGAAAACGGCATGTGTCAGCCAGATTAGTGACAGCATAAGCCAGAAAGCACCAAATTTTCATAAATACACTTTCAGCATATGAAACTGCAAATTACATTTCAGTTTTGCTACTAAACACAGCCTCAGTAGCCAAAGGTCATCTGGTAATTAGGGTGGAAAAACAAAAGAACCACTTTAATCATGTCTCTGGAACTTCTCGAATAGTTATAAATAATCTTTCTTCGAGTTTGTACAGCATAATTTAGAGAACATAGAGATACCACGGTGAACAACAAGGGAGAAGCGAGAAATTAGAGAGGGTAGGAGGTAACATTAAGCTGTAATTTTAGCAGAAAGGTATTTTTCAGTAATGATAAAGGAGATAAAATTTCAGGGTGGAAAAAAATGCAGATAAAGAAGGTCACAAAAGTGTGATGCATGTTGGGATGTTCAAATGGAAGAAATTTAACTTTCAAGTTTTGTGGTCAAGGGTGAATTTGGATTGGCAAGGCAGATGTAAGAGGCACTTTGTGCTACTTTAAAGTGGATGGACTAAAGTGAAAACTCAAAAGAAAAGACTGAAAGTAGCATTGTGGCTACAGAAACAGAAATGGGTAAAAGATGGGAAGGAGGATAACTCATAGTTGGAATATGAATAGATGGATTTGCAAGACTGAGACCCAGCCAGGCAGTGAAATTGCTTTTCCTAGACAGTATCACCACTTCAATCCACGCTATGCCTTCTGGTTGTCTAGAATGTAATACGTCATAACAAAATGCTCAACTAAGCAGCATGGAGACTTAGTGGTTAGCACTGTTGCCCAACAGCATGGTCACTTCCTCCCACCTTGCTCAAGCTTCCTCACACATGCAGGTTAGGCAATTTGGGATCTTTAGGCGTTTTGACCCTGTGATAGACTGGCAGTCTGTCCAGGGTGTACCCTTCGTCTTACCCAGTGACTGCTGGGATAGGCTCCAACTCCCACGTGACTCTTAATCAGAATAACCGATTATAGAAAATGAATGAAAATGGGCATTTACCCCAGCAGAATGCAGAAGGTGGAAATTTGCTGCCATATTTCTGGTTTCAATAATGGGACTGGCGCTAAATTTTAAAACAATGGGTAACAGAGTAGATATGTGGCTTTTGTTACCTGAGAGCCCTGAATGACTAAATGGCAGTTCACCATTCATAGCATTTGATGTTACTACTGTGGTACAGATGGTGATGCAGCTGGCTTTTATACACAGAGCACTATAGAAGTGATTCAAATCCCCCTTGGTTATAGCGAAATTAAAATGAGAAAAAAAAACTGAGCATAGCATTCAACTAAAATGTTATCCCCACCCCTTTTTTGTGGTATCCTTGGATTTTTACCATTGTAGAACTGTTTGAGTAGTTAAAAAAATTGACCTGAACAACAACAAAACAACTTAAATGAAATGCAATAAAATATACCATTCTCCTGCATTTTTACCAAAATTGTTCAACTTGATAAGAAAATGTTTTATGCAACATTTTATTTTGATATGACTTTTCCAACCACTGCCACACGCGAGGTGGAAATTGCAGTGATTGAGCATATTAGCGTAAACCAACAATAGCAATGTACCTGTTCACAAATGAAATACAAATTCAAACAACAATCCTTTCTCCTTCAATTGACCATATAGGGAAGATTAAAAGGAGTATTACATGTTACTGTCCACCTATTTGGTGAAAACAAATAGTCGTGGGGAGCGGCGTTTGGTTCCGATTTTGGTTCTGATGTCGATGCCACTCAGTAACTTGCAGCAGGTATTGGTGCTGCTATTCATGCTTCGTTAGGGTCTGATTGTAATCCTGGATAAGTGCAACTCTTCCCTCAGCAAAATCATTGACAGCAGCGATGTTATCCAGGACCTGCTGTGACAACTGGAATGATGGGTCATCCTGCCACTCAGAGGGCTCCTTGATGAGGAAGTCCATGTTGACATTGAATACCTCAAAAATGTGACCTGAGGCAGATGTGACAAAATCTGCCACTAATGTATCCAATCCATAACTCAAAATGTCACTAACACGTCAGAAAAACAGGGGCCAGGTGACAGCGATTATTTTTCAAAGCTTATGAAATTTCACCCAATTTATTTTTACCCCTAAAGGAACCAAATATGTATTTCCATTGTGGTCCATAAAATCCAAAAAGTATGAAAAATTAACTTTTAATTAACTTTTTTTTAACTTAAATGGTTTAGTCAGTTGTAGTGGTTATTGTTGTTTTGTTTGTTTGTTTTTGTTTTGTTTTTTTCCAATATAAGAAAATGCAAAGAACACACAAAAACACTACCCAAGAGAGATTTGAACTGCTGCTACAACACACTCTGTGTTTAAAAGTCAGCTGTTCTACTGTCTGCACCACGATCGTAATCCTGACTGCTGCAGATGGTGACTGGCGATTTGGTCGTTCATGGTTCTTGCATAACAAAAACATATATGCTGTGGAGGGTGAAATGCAGTTTATTAATTCATGCCTCTTCGATTAAAAAAAGCCATATATCAACGCTATCACTCACTGTTCCAAAATTTAGCTCCGATTACTAAAACTACAAATCCTGGCTTCAGATTTCCATCTTTCGTTTTCTGCGATTTTGTTATGACATATTACATTATAACCAATCAGAAGGCTTGGCGTGGCTTGTAGTGGTGATATTGTTTGGGAAAAACAATTTTGCAGCCAGGCAACATCAAATCCAAAGATCTTGCTTCTTTATTTCAAATGTCAGTTTTCTACAACAAGATGCAGTCACTCAGTAAACAATTGCAGACAGAACCTCATCCACCCACCTCATGGGACAATGGATGTAGGCACATCTTTTTGTTTTTACACATTTTCCATTACACACTACACATTCTTTTTGCTGTTTTGGAGTGAGGGAATTCAAGCTTTTCTATTCTACAAATTCTAAAATTATTCCCTTTACACCAACAATGAAAACAAATGTTTACAGCATGATATAAATTTAATAAAAATATCAAAACCAAAATGAGGCAACTAGTGGCCAAGCATCCCCTGGCAAGCGCAACCGAAGCTGCTTATGAAGATGTTTAACACACACTCATAATCTAGAAAAGGCTGCACAGATGGAGCACGATGTTATATGGCCCAAAAATGTGGAAACCAAGTACATTATCTATCTATCTATCTACCTACCTACCCACCCCAGTTCAGTGAAGTTGGGACATTGTGTAAAATGTAAATTAAAAACAGAATACAATGATTTGCAAATCCTCTTCAACCTATATTCAATTGAATACACCACAAAGACAAGATTTTTAATGTTCAAACTGATACTTTGTTTTTTTGTGCAAATATTTGCTCATTTTGAAATGGATGCCTGCAACATGTTTCAAAAAAGTTGGGATGGGGCAACAAAAGACTGGGAAAGTAGATGAATGCTCAAAGAACACCTAATTGGAAACAGGTGAGTGTCATGATTGGGTATAAAAGGAGCCTCCCCAAAAGGCTCAACCATTCACAAGCAAAGATGGGGCGAGGATTACCAGTTTGTGAAGCACTGTGTGAAAAAATAGTCCAACAGTTTAAGAACAATGTTTCTCAACATTCAATTGCAAGGAATTTAGGGATTCCATCATCTACAGTCCATAATATAATCAGAAGATTCAGAGAATTTGGAGAACTTTGTACACGTAAGCGGCAAGGCTGAAAACCAACATTGAATGCCCGTGACCTTCGATCCCTCAGGTGACACTGCATTAAAAACCAACATCATTGTGTAAAGGATTTTACCATGTGGGCTCAGGAACACTTCAGAAAACCATTGTCAGTTAACACAGTTCGTCGCTACATCCGCAAGTGCAAGTTAAAACTCTACCATGCAAAGCCAAAGCCATACATCAACAACATTCAGAAATGCCGACGCCTTCTCTGTCCATTTCTTTGAAATGGACAGACACAAAGTGGAAAAGTATGCTGTGGTCTGATGAGTCCACATTTCAGATTGTTTTTGGAAATCATGGGCGTAGTGTCCTCCGGACAAAAGAGGAAAAAGACCATCCAGATTGTTACCAACACAAAGTTCAAAAGCCAGCATCTGTGATGGTATGGGGGTGTGTTAGTGCCCGTGGCATGGGCAGCTTATACATCTGTGATGGCACCAACAATTCTGAAAGGTACATCCATGTTTTGGAGCAACACATGCTGCCATCCAAGCAACGTCTTTTTCAGGGACGTCTCTGCATATTTCAGCAAGACAATGCCAAGCCACATTCTGCACGTGTTACAACAGCGTGGCTTCGTAGTAAAAGAGTGCGGGAACTAGACTGGCCTGCCTGCAGTCCAGACCTGTCACCCATTGAAAATTTGTGGCGCATTATGAAGCGCAAAATACGACAACGGAGACCCCGACTGTTGAACAACTGAAGTCATACATCAAGCAAGAATGGGAAAGAATTCCTCCTACAAAGCTTCAACAATTAGTGTCCTCAGTTCCCAAACACTTACTGAGTGTTGTTAGAAGGAAAAGTGATGTAACACAGTGGTAAACATACCACTGTCCCAGCTTTTTTGAAATGTGTTGCAGGCATCCATTTCAAAATGAGCAAATATTTGCACAAAAACAATAAAGTTTATCAGTTTGAACATTAAATATCTTGTCTTTGTGGTGTATTCAATTGTATGTAGGTTGAAGAGGATTTGCAAATCATTGTATTCTGTTTTTATTTACATTTTACACAACGTCCCAACTTCATTGGAATTGGGGTTTTGTGTGTGTATGTGTGTGTATATATATATATATATATATATATATAAAAACATGCATGTATGTACGCATACACACGCACACACACAGAGGCCACTTAGCCATTATAATATATGTTTTTATTTATTTATTTTTGAGCATGGTTTTGATTGTGGGAGAAACCCCACACAGACACAGGGAGAACATGCAAACTCCACCAAGAAAAGCCCAGGCAGGAAGCGATCCTAGCACTTCCTTGCTGTGAGGAAACCATACCCCCCGCTAAGCCACCTGAAATGTAGTTCATGATTATCCATATAAATTTTGGGATAATCAGACGAGGTTATGGACATGTTTGTACAGCCTGTACAGTGTTTGAAATGGCTCTGTTGTAAAAGTCCTGACTGATAGATGGGCCAAAAGTTAATAGATTGATTAAACACAGTATGTGATTATGTGTATCAGTTATGGAATATATTAGACAAGGCATTAATAACTTATAGTGCTGAAAGCAAAATGTGACGGATGGACACATACACAGATGAAGTATGATTCTGTATCCATCCCCCCTTCACATGTGATAGAGCAGGTAGCTCAGTGGATAAGCACATAGTCTGCATTATCTCATTCCACCCAACTGTAAATGGTCCTTGGCTGAGGACGTAACCTGCATTGGACTGGCGTCCTGTCCAGGGTTGTTGTAGGTTCTCGTCCACTTGACACTACAGAATCCTGAGATAAGTACGGCCACCAGAGCCTATGGAATCCTGAGATACGCATGGGCCCTGGGCCTATATAGGACTTACTGCTTCTCTTTGGCTGGTGGGGATAATAATGGATTGCATAAGTAATGGTACCCTTTAGTATAGCACAGTGTTAATCACAAAGTCCAACAATGGTGCCAATGTGTATGGGTACTGAGGACTGGAGATGCAAGATTATTTAAGTTTGTTTAATGCCTTGTGTTGCCAGGCAAATCAACCCAAGAAGGAAAATGGATTTTCATTTGAGCAGCTACAGTACGAGTACTTGATCATGCCAACTTGTTTCCAAGGAACAAGATACTGTGAAAAGAAATTTCATCAGTGGCCTCATCATTTATCTTCAATGCAAAAGTCTACTTGGCAGTAAAGTGATGATCAAACTAAGCGACACTCAATCGACTGCGGAGCACGCAGTCATTAAGTATGATTAACATTTCATTACTGTCTCACTTTCACCTCTGCATTCACAGTAGATCAGGCGAATGGCTTATTAGAACTAACAGCGATTGTAGAAATCACATTAATCATCAAATTAGTGAGTGTGTGTGTGTTTGAGATGGAGAACAAGGTGTTGCGTTGCTCATGTCTCATGAAGTGTCCACTATTATGTAGACCAATAGAGTCAAACAAGCACACTGAACGTTTGCTGTAACAGGCTTACTCATGTTATTGGACATTAAAATACAAGCAGCAGTGGCCTTGGTGGCCACCAGGACCCTGCAGCTGATAACAGGTGGCTACTACACAATTGATAAGCAGCTTGATAGGTACGTCTCTCTTCATTTTATGTTATGGTCATTGTGCCTGCTAAAAAAAAAAAAATGCTAACATGGCCCAAAATAGTCAACTCATTACCCTCACCTGTATTTAACAAAACCAAAAATTTCATGGCTGAACATGCAGTGCCACTAAATTTGTAGAGTTACTTACAAACATTTTGTGGACCCGCTGACTTACTGAATGACTCCATTAATCCTGTGTTTACCATGCTAATTGCGGTGGGGGGGATTATTGTCCATTTGGGCCAATAAAGGCTTCCTTTTTGCACATTTGTGCTTTGGCTTAACAGATTGATTTTGAACATTTCACAATTTCAGTGCCAGCATACTCTGGGCAAGAGGCAGCATACGAGGTCTATTAGATAAGAAACCGACACTTTTTTTTTTAAGTATATGGATTTGAATGACGTGCGATTACACCAATCATGCTTGAACCCTCATGCGCATGCGTGAGTTTTTTCACGCGTGTCGGTGACGTCATTTCCCTGTGGGCAGGCCTTGAGTGAGATGTGGTTCAGCCCTCTCGGCTGAATTCCTTTGTTTCACATGCTGCTCAAGACGGCGCGCGTTGCTTTATCAAAATTTTTTCTGGACCTGTGAGGAATATCCGAGTGGACACTATTCGAGAAATTTAGCTGGTTTTAGGTGAAAAGTTTAACGGCTGATGAGAGATTATGGCGTGTTTCTGTCGCTGTAAGGACTCCCACAGAGTGGGACATCGCGTAGCGCTCCCAGGCGCCGTCGTTTTGACGTTTCGACCTGAAAACATCCTAATTTGAGGCTTAATTCACCCAGGACGTTGTGAGAGAACAGAGAAGATTCAGAAGAGGCTGGCATGAGGACTTTATGCGGACATTCCACTGTTTAAGGACATTTTTTAATGAAAGACGTGCGCGCAAATTCGCCGAGTCGTTTCCGTGACGACTCGGCGAATCCGTCTGCGCCGCGACAGGAAAAACACCTCCGTGTTGAAAACCATTTGTAAAATTCAGGCGGCTTTTGATGGCTTTCAACAAGTGAGTAACTGAGAAATTGTTTAACAGCTTGGGCATGTTCCAACTTGCCCATTAAGGTTTCCAACGGAGGTGTTTTTCCTGTCGCGACCCCCCGCGGTCGGGTCCGGCCCAACATGCGACTCTGCCCGCACGTTCTTTCATTACAAAATGTCCATTAACAATGGAATGTCCGAATAAACTCCTCATGCCGACTTCTTCTGAAAGTTCTCTGTTCTCTGACGACTTACTGGGTCAACAGAGCCTGAAATGTGGAAGTTTTCAACTTGAAACGGCGAGACGCTGCTGCCTCGAAGCGCAGATCGCCGTCAGGCACCGTGGGCTGTCCTTAAAGCGACACTACCAGACCAAAATCTCTCATCAGCCGTTAAAATTTTTACCGAAAACCAGCTGAATTTATCGAATGGTGTCCACTCAGTTGTGCCTTACAGTTTTGAAAAAAATTTTGATCAAACAAAGCAGCAGTCTCTGAGCCATTCCTAAACAATGAAAAAATCGACAAGAGGGTGGGCCACTCCTCACTCAAAGACTGCCCACAGGCGAATGACGTAACCGACAGGCGTGAAAAAACTCTCGCATGCCCATGAGGGTTCAAGCATGTCTGATGTAATCACACGTGATTCAAATCCATATGGTTTTTGAAAAAAATAATAAGGTCGGATACTTTTCTAACAGACCTCGTACTTCACGGGATGAAGACATAGAACCATTCACGTTGACATTTCACACCTGCAATCATTTTGGAGTCACCAATTAGCATGCATGCCTTTGGACTGTGTGAGGAAGCCAGAACACTTGGAGGGAACCCACACCAAGATTATAAAAAGTCTACATGGAAAGGTCCCGGACTGTCTTTGAACCAGCAGTCCTCTTTTTGTGAGGTGAAATTGCTTACAACTTTGCACCAGTAAGGCTATATATTTAGCAATTTCAGTTTATATTTAACAATTTCTCTGGAGCCTGATGATCACCAGCGATATGTGGAAAAGCTCAAACTAGTGACGTCATCACATTTCCTCATTTAACAAATGCTTTAAGTGAGACCCGACTGTATTAAACGTGTGATGAAAGTACTTGCACCTAGTTAGGAAGTTTCCATCTCTCGCATTTATTTCAAACAAAAAAGGCAGTTAAATGTTGTGTTTCTTGTTTCTACTGTAATGAAAATCTGTGATCATGAATCATAATTTTTCAGTATATACCATATCCACACATCAGAATGCCCTGGGGGTTTTGCATGAAATTCTGCCCGAAAAGGGGTGGGCCATTGCAGGAAAACACACCCAACCCTCCATATAGTTCAATAAAATGTCTGATTTCATTGGAAAATAACTCGCACATTAAGTACCACAGATCCATTCTATACCTGGTCTCCAACACTGGTACTACAAACTCTCAAACTGACGTCATTGCCATGTGCCAACTGATGATTTGAGGGAGAAAATAAAACATGCCAAATGTGCATGTGTAAAATAATTAATGATTTTTTATTGGTATTATTTTTTTTACATAAATTATTGTGGGTCACGCGGCACATTCACAAAAACTCATGAAGACCAGCGCACACTGATGATGTCGCAGGTAAGACATGGACATGATGAGAAAAGTGTCTTGAAAATAAATTATTTTTTGCTTTTACCAGCCATCTAACCACTCCCAATTTATGCAGCCCGCCCATAGACAGCTTATTAGAACGTCAACAATTTCAAGTAATAACTCAGCTGATTCTCTTGTTTACTTATTTTTGTTCTTCAGATAATGTAAGATTGATCACTCCTAATCTATGCATGCCATGATTAGCTATTTGATTTATTTTCTTTTTTCTTTTATTACTTTGACACTTTTTTCCCTTCTCTTCCCACTTACTCATATCTCACTGGGACAGATACTCAGTACTAAAAATTATCATTCTGTAAATCAAAGTTTATACAAGTTTTGTGGAATCATCAGCAAGCTTTTACACACACACACACACACACACACACACACACACACACACATATATATATATATATATATATATATATATACATATGTATGTCTGTATGTATGTATATATATATATATATATGTATGTATGTGTATATATGTATATATATATATATATATATGTATATTATATATATATATATATATATATATATATATACACATACATACAGACATACATATATATATATACATATATATATATATATATATGTATGTATGTGTATATATGTATATATATATATATATATATATATATATATATATATATACACATACATACAGACATACATATATATATATATGTATATATATATATATATATATATATATATATATATATATACACATACATACAGACATACATATATATATATATACATATATATATATATATATATATATATATATATATGTATGTATGTGTATATATGTATATATATATATATATATATATATATATATATGTGTGTGTGTGTGTGTGTGTGTGTGTGTGTGTGTGTGTGTGTGTGTGTGTGAAGATCTGTGAGCAGCAATATGGTTTCATGCCGAGAAAAAGCAGTACAGATGCAATGTTTGCTCTGAGAATACTGTTGGAAAAGGACAGAAAGAGTTACATTGTGTGTTTGTGGACTTAGAAAAAGCTTATGATAAGGTGCCAAGAGAAGAGTTGTGACATTGTATGAGGAAGTCTGGAGTGACAGAGAAGTATGTTAGGGTAGTGCAGGACATGTACAAGAATAGTGTGACAGCGGTGAGATGCGCAGTCGGAATGACAGACTCATTCAAGGTGGAGGTGGGATTACACCAAGGATCAGCTCTGAGTCCTTTCTTGTTTGCAGTGGTGATGGACAGGTTGACAGATGAGATCAGACAGGAGTCCCCATGGACTATGATGTTTGCAGATGACATTGTGATCTGTAGTGAGAGTAGAGAGCAAGTTGAGTCTAGTCTGGAGAAGTGGAGATATGCTTTGGAGAGAAGGGGAATGAAAGTCCGTAGAAGCAAGACTGAGTACATGTGTGTGAATGAGAGGGAGCCCAGTGGAATAGTGCAGTTACAAGGAGTAGAAGTGGTGAAAGTAGATGAGTTCAAATATTTGGGGTCAACTGTTCAAAGTAATGGAGAGTGTGGTAGAGAGGTGAAGAAGAGAGTGCAGGCAGGGTGGAGTGGGTGGAGAAAGGTGGCAGGAGTGATTTGTGACCAAAGAATATCAGCAAGAGTGAAGGGGAAAGTTTACAAAACAGTAGTGAGACCAGCTATGTTGTATGGTTTAGAGACAGTGGCACTAACAAAAACACAGGAGGCAGAGCTGGAGGTGGCAGAGCTGAAGATGTTGAGATTCTCTTTGGGTGTGACAAGAATGGACAAGATTAGGAATGAACATATCAGAGGGACAGCTCAGGTGGGACGATTTGGAGACAAAGTCAGAGAGGCGAGATTGAGATGGTTTGGACATGTACAGAGGAGGGACCCAGGGTATATAGGGAGAAGGATGCTGAGGATGGAGCCACCAGGCAGGAGGAGAAGAGGGAGACCAAAGAGGAGATTTATGGATGTGCTGAGAGACGACATGCAGGTGGTTGGTGTGACAGAGGAAGATACAGAGGACAGGGTGAGATGGAAACGATTGATCTGCTGTGGCGACCCCTAACGGGAACAGCCGAAAGACAAAGAAGAAGATATATATATATATATATATATATATATATATATATATATATATATATATATATTCAATTAATTCATTTTATTTATATAGGGCCAAATCACAACAAACAGTTGCCCCAAGGCGCTTTATATTGTAAGGCAAGGCCATACAATAATTACGTAAAAACCCCAACGGTCAAAACGACCCCCTGTGAGCAAGCACTTGGCAACAGTGGGAAGTGGGAAGGAAAAACTCCCTTTTAACAGGAAGAAACCTCCAGCAGAACCAGGCTCAGGGAGGGGCAGTCTTCTGCTGGGACTGGTTGGGGCTGAGGGAGAGAACCAGTAAAAAGACATGCTGTGGAGGGGAGCAGAGATCAATCACTAATGATTAAATGCAGAGTGGTGCATACAGAGCAAAAAGAGAAAGAAACACTCAGTGCATCATGGGAACCCCCCAGCAGTCTAAGTCTATAGCAGCATAACTAAGGGATGGTTCAGGGTCACCTGATCCAGCCCTAACTATAAGCATAAGCAAAAAGGAAAGTTTTAAGCCTAATCTTAAAAGTAGAGAGGGTGTCTGTCTCCCTGATCTGAATTGGGAGCTGGTTCCACAGGAGAGGAGCCTGAAAGCTGAAGGCTCTGCCTCCCATTCTACTCTTACAAACCCTAGGAACTACAAGTAAGCCTGCAGTCTGAGAGCGAAGCGCTCTATTGGGGTGATATGGTACTGTCAGGTCTTATCCCTAAGATAAGATGGGACCTGATTATTCAAAACCTTATAAGTAAGAAGAAGAATTTTAAATTCTATTCTAGAATTAACAGGAAGCCAATGAAGAGAGGCCAATATGGGTGAGATATGCTCTCTCCTTCTAGTCCCCGTTAGTACTCTAGCTGCAGCATTTTGAATTAACTGAAGGCTTTTCAGGGAACTTTTAGGACAACCTGATAATAATGAATTACAATAGTCCAGCCTAGAGGAAATAAATGCATGAATTAGTTTTTCAGCATCACTCTGAGACAAGACCTTTCTAATTTTAGAGATATTGCGTAAATGCAAAAAAGCAGTCCTACATATTTGTTTAATATGCGCCTTGAATGACATATCCTGATCAAAAATGACTCCAAGATTTCTCACAGTATTACTAGAGGTCAGGGTAATGCCATCCAGAGTAGGGATCTGGTTAGACACCATGTTTCTAAGATTTGTGGGGCCAAGTACAATAACTTCAGTTTTATCTGAGTTTAAAAGCAGAAAATTAGAGGTCATCCATGTCTTTATGTCTGTAAGACAATCCTGCAGTTTAGCTAATTGGTGTGTGTCCTCTGGCTTCATGGATAGATAAAGCTGGGTATCATCTGCGTAACAATGAAAATTTAAGCAATGCCGTCTAATAATACTGCCTAAGAGAAGCATGTATAAAGTGAATAAAATTGGTCCTAGCACAGAACCTTGTGGAACTCCATAATTAACCTTAGTCTGTGAAGAAGATTCCCCATTTACATGAACAAATTGTAATCTATTAGATAAATATGATTCAAACCACCGCAGCGTAGTGCCTTTAATACGGTACCTATGGCATGCTCTAATCTCTGTAATAAAATTTTATGGTCAACAGTATCAAAAGCAGCACTGAGGTCTAACAACAAGCACAGAGATGAGTCCACTGTCCGAGGCCATAAGAAGATCATTTGTAACCTTCACTAATGCTGTTTCTGTACTATGATGAATTCTAAAACCTGACTGAAACTCTTCAAATAGACCATTCCTCTGCAGATGATCAGTTAGCTGTTTTACAACTACCCTTTCAAGAATTTTTGAGAGAAAAGGAAGGTTGGAGATTGGCCTATAATTTGCCAAGATAGCTGGGTCAAGTGATGGCTTTTTAAGTAATGGTTTAATTACTGCCACCTTAAAAGCAGGTGGTACATAGCCAACTAATAAAGATAGATTGATCATATTTAAGATCGAAGCATTAAATAATGGTAGGGCTTCCTTGAGCAGCCTGGTAGGAATGGGGTCTAATAGACATGTTGATAGTTTGGATGAAGTAACTAATGAAAATAACTCAGACAGAACAATCTGAGAGAAAGAGTCTAACCAAATACCGGCATCACTGAAAGCAGCCAAAGATAACGATATGTCTTTGGGATGGTTATGAGTAATTTTTTCTCTAATAGTTAAAATTTTATTAGCAAAGAAAGTCATGAAGTCATTACTAGTTATAGGAATACTCGGCTCAATAGAGCTCTGACTCTTTGTCAGCCTGGCTACAGTACTGAAAAGAAACCTGGGGTTGTTCTTATTTTCTTCAATTAGTGATGAGTAGTAAGATGTCCTAGCTTTACGGAGGGCTTTTTTATAGAGCAACAGACTCTTTTTCCAGGCTAAGTGAAGATCTTCTAAATTAGTGAGACGCCATTTCCTCTCCAACTTACGGGTTATCTGCTTTAAGCTGCGAGTTATACCACGGAGTCAGGCACGTCTGATTTAAAGCTCTCTTTTTCAGAGGAGCTACAGCATCCAAAGTTGTCTTCAATGAGGATGTAAAACTATTGACGAGATACTCTATCTCACTTACAGAGTTTAGGTAGCTACTCTGCACTGTGTTGGTATATGGCATTAGAGAACATAAAGAAGGAATCATATCCTTAAACCTAGTTACAGTGCTTTCTGAAAGACTTCTAGTGTAATTAAACTTATTCCCCACTGCTGGGTAGTCCATCAGAGTAAATGTAAATGTTATTAAGAAATGATCAGACAGAAGGGAGTTTTCAGGGAATACTGTTAAGTCTTCAATTTCCATACCATAAGTCAGAACAAGATCTAAGATATGATTAAAGTGGTGGGTGGACTCATTTACATTTTGAGCAAAGCCAATTGAGTCTAATAATAGATTAAATGCAGTGTTGAGGCTGTCATTCTCAGCATCTGTGTGGATGTTAAAATCGCCCACTATAATTATCTTATCTGAGCTAAGCACTAAGTCAGACAAAAGGTCTGAAAATTCACAGACAAACTCACAGTAACGACCAGGTGGACGATAGATAATAACAAATAAAACTGGTTTTTGGGACTTCCAATTTGGATGGACAAGACTAAGAGTCAAGCTTTCAAATGAATTAAAGCTCTGTCTGGGTTTTTGATTAATTAATAAGCTGGAATGGAAGATTGCTGCTAATCCTCCGCCTCGGCCCGTGCTACGAGCATTCTGGCAGTTAGTGTGACTCGGGGGAGTTGACTCATTTAAACTAACATATTCATCCTGCTGTAACCAGGTTTCTGTAAGGCAGAATAAATCAATATGTTGATCAATTATTATATCATTTACCAACAGGGACTTAGAAGAGAGAGACCTAATGTTTAATAGACCACATTTAACTGTTTTAGTCTGTGGTGCAGTTGAAGGTGCATATATATATATTCAGTGACATTTTTTACACACAGCTCTATGATCTTCAGCCTAATATAAGTAATAAAGCTTGTAGCAAAAACACCTAAAGCTCCAAAACTATGCACAAGTAGACCTAATAAATGTCTTAAAATAGTTCGTCCAACACAAAACATGACGTGTTTACACATGTTGAGTTAATAAGCCACTTATTATTATTATTATTATCTTTGCCTATATGCTGGAATAAGGGAGAGAACTTTTCAAATTATTGTTCATTTTTTCCCATTTCAGTCATACTCACAGGTGACATGTTCGTCCACAGCCCTTCAACTGGCGATTTGTGCAGTTTATAGCTGCACATGAAGGTATTTGTTAACAAAACTACAAAGAATAAAGTTGCATGCACCTCAATGAAAATCTATAGAAAACAGCGTTCAAGAGTGGAACATTGGAGTGGTAATATGGCGGCCGGATTGCTTAAAAAATATTGGCCAATGAGTGATCCAGTAATGTATAGAGATCAGTGTGTTCTACCCACTGCTAGTGTGTATTACTGTAGTTTACGACAGATAATAGGCATCCTCGGTGCCAGGGTGACTAATCCCATTGACCATATGTCAGCGGCTTGTCAAGCATAGGGCCAGTGCAGCAAAGCACAGACGTATGCAGGACAGGAAAAGATAGACACACCAAATACAAGCGATTTCAAGGTTTTTAACTTTTTACTTATTGCCAAGTACTACAAGTTGTATCTGTTAGTATAGATCACTGGTTGATAGCTCCTGTAACATCTGGTATCTGGCTGTGTATTGCCGTATTTCTCAAAGATTAGTAGTTTTCTGAGTATACATGGCAGGTAAATTGAATATCATTTTTTTAAGTGCAAATAAGATACAAGACAGAGAATAGTAATGTGTGAGGTGGGATGAGGCGGTGAAAAAGCAGCTTTACACTATTGTGGCAGAGTGGATAGGTAGGCACGTAGCTAAGTAGCTAGCTAGCTAGCTAGCTAGGTGGATGAATGGATGGATGGCTGTGAGCAGATGAAATTGGAGGCAGTCACTTTCAGCATCACAACAAAGCTAACTAAATTCCTTCCTCTCATTCCAGGAGGCATCAGCGGACTCAAGGAGGAGGAGGTGGTGTAGGAGGGAAGAACCAGCCTCAGCAAACGCAACAACAGTCACCACAGCACCAGAGGGATCAAACACAACAACAGTCTCCAAACCAACAGCCTCACAATTTGATAGAAATGGGGGATAACAGACAAAACAGTAGTGGTCGACCACCTCGCCAGGATCAAGGAGGACAAGGGCAGCGCCAAGGAGGGCCCCCGCACCATGGATACAGTCAGAATCGACGTTGGCACTACAATCAGAAAGCGCAGACCCACGGACACTCAAACACCATAAGTGATAAAGGAGCACCACCAAAGACAACTAAAGACAATGAAACAGAGAATGTAACATTAGCTGAGGAGCAGATCAGGCTTCCACAGGACTGTGGCAGTAGTGAATCACCCAAATCTGAATCAAGAGCCAATACAAATGAAGTGGTAATTAAGGATTCACCCAACCCATCAGGAACCAGGAATGCAAGCAAAAACCAGCCAGAGCAGCCCAAAATCAACCTCCTGCAGTCATCCAAGGAGAGGCTGAGGAGGCGACTAAAGGACAAGGTACTGAAAAGCTGCTTACTGCCTGTCAATCAGTATTAAGACGATTAGGAGTAACATGTATGTGGAAACACCCTAACAGTTAGTCTTATAATTGCTTATAAATGCTCACACACACCCATGCTCTGTCACACAGACGTAGATGCCCAGCTGCTAGCATACTTTGTCTTGCTTTAAATACTTGGTCACTTTGTATGGTTATTTACCAGTCAGATTAGAAGGGGAGGTGGTGGCCTAGAGAGGCTTGCAACCAGAGGATCCTCAGTCCGATTCCCCTATCAGAGAGGAAAAATCACTTTGGTGTCCTTGATTAAGGTCCTAGTCTCCAAGCTGCTCCTGGTGTGCAGTTGTTAGCCTTTCATGCTAGCAACCTGATGTCAAAGTGTCAGTGGGTCAATGTAAAGTGGAGGTAAAAACAGAAATAGCTAGTCCTGATGTTTTCCATTCATATCTGGGTTATAGTGACACTACTACGTTCCAAAAATGGCCGGTTGTTTTAAATGTGCTCTATAAATAAAGTTTGAGTTGAGTTACAGAGAGAGCATATTGCCTCTCAGCCATATACAGTACTGAGAAGTAATGATGCAATTTTTCCTAAAGAAAAAAACTGCCACTATCCTTTACATTTGATCTTTGACGTCCAAACTCAACAAGGTTTCTTGATGTGAGAGACTGAAGTGTAAGTGTAAATTTGCTGGACTTAAACTTTAGTCTGTGTACGATCATTCCCCAAAGTTGCAGTTATTTTAGTCACTTTGCATAAAAGTCATGTTCTTTCAAAATTAATGCACCAAATAGTATAATTTGTTGGTGAAACAGGCCTCCAGGTAAAAAAAAAACAAAAAAAAAAGTCTTTTTCTTGGGGGGAAAACCCTGTAGTATGTGTTTTTGATTCAGGTGGAGCCTCAAAATGTGTGTCCTCCTTAACCTTTACTGTGACCAAAGACCCACCTGTTCAGAAAGTATTCCTGAACACGTTGCAGATGGCCTACAGACAAACTAATGAGTGTGGGAAGTTTAATGTTGCATCCTCTGTAGTTACTGTTTCACCCACCAAAGTCCTGTTTGTTTCCACCCCTTAGGAAGAAGCACAGGTGGAGGCATCGGGCTCGGGACCACAGAGCATGGACCGGCTGGTGAACCTTCTCAACAACATGAGGAGCAACAGCAGCGGAGTGGAGCAGCAGCTGGCTTCGTTCATGGAGGAAGCCCAGACTTCAGCACAATCCGAGGATGCCCTGGCTCAGGTGGTCACTGCAATCTACACCAAAGCTGTGTCCGACAGGAACTTTGCAGCCACAGCTGCCAAGCTCTGTGACAAGATGGCGCTGTTCATGGTGGAGGGGACCAAGTTCCGATCGCTACTCCTCAACATGCTGCAGGTGAGAGTAGCAGAGAGGGATCCATTACATTCGCAAGCAACAGTGAGGCTCCAGTTTTCGGCTCGCACCTTTAGTATTCTCTTCAGCATTCACACAACTCAGACTAAAGTTTAATAATCTCATTAATTTCACGCTTTACATATTTTTCAGTGAGCACCAAGTTCCCTCTGACTGGACTTGATGGATGAAATGACTGTGTGTTGAAAGTGTAGCTATCTCTTATAAAGATAGAATTTGCAGCACCATAATTAACTCTTATCTTCAGTTGTTGCTGTGAGAGTCTGGCTAATGATTGTGCAATAAGCAATTTTTTTTGTGTGATAATAAGCTGACAGAGTGCCTGCTTTATGGTTGAAAAAGATCACTTTGATAAAGGCGGCTTTACTGCAGTACGTGCAGCACCTGCATTTTGCTTTAAATCAGAAAATGATCTTGTACAATAAAATCTCATCAGGGTTTTTTTCTCTATATTTTGCATCTGTGAAGCCACACAGGATACAAGTGACAGGATTGTCTCAAGGCACAAGTCTGGGGAAGGGCACAGAAACATTTTTGCTGCTCCCAGTGAGCATATTGGCCTCCATAATTAGTAAATAGAAGAAGGTCGGATCCACCAGGACTCTTCCTAGAGTTGGCCACCCATCTAAATTGAGCGATCGGGGGAGAAGGGCCTTAGTCAGGGAGACGACTAAGAACCTGATGGTCACTCTGTCAGAGCTCCAGCATTCAGCTGTGGAGAGAGTAGAACCTTCCAGAAGGACAACCATCTCTGCAGCAATCCACCAATCAGGCCTGTATGGTAGAGTGACCAGACGGAAGTCACTCCTTAGTAAAAGGCACATGGCAGCCCACCTGGAGTTTGCCAAAAGGCACCTGAAAGACTCTCAGACCATGAGAAACAGAATTCTTTGGTCTGATGAGACAAAGATTGAACTCTTTGGTGTGAATGCCAGGTGTCATGTTTGGAAGAAACCAGGCACCATCCCTACAGTGAAGCATGGTGGTGACAGCATCATGATGTGGGGATGTTTTTCAGGGGCAGGAACTGGGAGACTAGTCAGGATTGAGGGAAAGATGAATGCAACAATGTACAGAGACATCCTGGATGAAAACCTGCTCCAGAGCACTCTTGACCTCAGACTGGAGTGAGGGTTCATGTTTCAGCAGGACAATAACTCTGAGCACACAGCCAAGATATCAAAGGAGTGGCTTCAGGACAACTCTCTGAATGTATTTGAGTGACCCAGCCAGAGCCCAGACCTGAATCCAATTGAACATCTCTGCAGAGATCTGAAAATGGTTGTGGACCGACGCTCCCCATCCAATCTGATGGAGCTTGAGAGGTACTGCGAAGAGGAATGGACAAAACTGCCCAAAGATAGATGCACCAAGATTCTGGCATCATATTCAAGAAGACTTGAATATGATGCCAGAATCTTGGTGACTGATTAGTTATTTGTTTTAACAAGCAATTGAACAGATGTACCTTATAAAGTGGTTGGTGGGTGTATATTGGCATCAGTGATCAAAAAACTCATATCAGCCAAACACTAATTTCCAATAAAGTCAAACTACCTTTTTCCTGACAATAAATAAATAAATAAAATCCTCCCATTTCAGACACATTAAGTGCTGAAAACAGATGTTGGTAAAGTGCCTTTCAGTGTGATTTCAAGCAAGCAGCACTTGACAGTTTCCGGTGTCTACCGGTACAGACTGTGATCGGAGCGCCAAATTGCATCGCCAAACCCGACATACACAAAATCCCTTCTGTAATGGATTCCTTCAGATGTCGACGGGTGGGAAAATGCTTTCAGGTGGAAACCAGCAGCGTGCGAGTCGCTGTAAATGTCAGTGGGCAAAAAGGGCTAATCAAAACATCCAGGGAAGAGAAACCAACACACACTTTCCTTGCAATCCTTCACTTAACGGTAAATTCCAATGTTGTACCAAGACGAAAACGTCCTCTCAGCCGTGATATATTTCTCTCCCTCCTCTTCCCGCTCCCTATTTCATGAGCTCTTTATTCTGCCCTCACCCAGATTGGCACAGGCCAGTGCCTCGCTGTTTCTCCTGCCCTCCCTCCTCAGCTTCACTCCGCCCTGAGAGCCAGACGCACACAGCGGCAGACTGTCTGAAGACCCACACATTGTCTTTATATGACACTTGGGGTTTAAATGTTACCCCACCTCCAGACTTACAGTGTCTCCTTCTGATCTTCCTCACATTCTAAATGATCTTTTTTTAATAGTTTTTCCTTTCAAACTTCTCTGACTTCAGATATCGAGATTTCATTCTTGCTCCACCTATTTATTATCCCTTCTTCTCCACACCTACGTGGTCCTCTTTTTCTTTGTCTGTCTCCTTCATTCCCACTTTCCAGCCAGCATTGACCCCCTCCTTGTCTTTGACATTTGAGCTGTACACTTTAAAACACTTTAAATGTCATCAGTGGGTTCATGAAAGCCTTCAATAATGATGCGCTATGTTGCTTCCAGACCCCAGAATCTCAATTAGTCTGTGACTGCTTTGATTAAATGTACCCAGCCTGCTACTTGTGAAGTTTGTTGTTTAATTTAGCAGGGCTGGAAAGAGCATTTAGTTGTTATTGTTTGTTGTGTAGCTTAACATGCAATCTTCCATCCCCACCTTAGCACTTCTCCTTTTGATCATTCTTCAGCCATATTTTATATGTTGTAAACAAATAACGCATGTGCCTGGTTTTACTTGTTGCTAAAATATACAGCAGTTTGCATGCATCTCCTCCATTACTGTGCAATGTATGTCACATGTGGCCCATCATGCATCATCATCATCTTGCATAAGTGATTGTGATGCGTGCTGCAGAGGTGCCCCACATTGAAAGTTTAAATTTCTTGCTGCACACCACCCTGACCTTTGCACACACAGAGTGTAGAATAGTGTGGTGACTGCTCATAGTAAAGAAGCTAATACATACAAGAAGATATACTAATAACAAAAATCTTTGTGGGGAGATAGCAATTTTCAAATGCAGTTATCCAGGTCAGCACATCACCGCATCCACCACACTACAGAACCACTTCGAGTCCTGGATAACAACAACCTCGGCAGACATTAGTTCATCCCCACCTCTCAAAAGTAGCCAACTACCTTGTCACAGTCAGCTGAAATGTGGGTGTCAACTTGGGCTTTTCCAGTTACTTGGGTCCTCAACACTGAGGCACCTGCATGCCACATGGCCAAAATGTCGTAGGGGACTTTCCCTCATGACACGGGTAATAACCACAGATCGTATATACAGTATACTGGACAAACTCGCTGTGATGTCACCCATTTCTCAAGAAACGGTTTTGAAAAATCATTTTGACGCTCACAAAGTGCTGCTCTGGGTGTTGCCACTTTGGCAGTGCCTGCTCCGCCGATGTGCCAGCCAACCGTAAAGAGGTGGAGCATGGATGAGACCCTGTGTGACCTGGGCGGGGTGAATGAAGTGGTAATGAAGTAGTGGAATGAAGTAGGTTTTATTAAAGCATATGTTTTGGGATTGGATGGTGTTTGTCATAACTGGTGACTTTGGTATTGATATTAAAAAAGATAATAAAAATAATAATAATTATGACCACCTTATTTCCTGAGTGATCATGGATTAACTGGATTTAATGCCATCAAGTACCGATGCATCTGGAAAGTATTCACAGCGCTTCACTTTTTATTTAGTAAAAATAAAAAAATGTAGAAATTACATCCTTTCCTCAAGTGCAGCCTCAAGTCTTCTTGAATATGATGCCACAAGCTTGGTGCACCTATCTTTGGGCAATTTTGCCCATTTCTCTTTGCAGTACCTCTCAAGCTCCATCATGTTGGATGTGGAGCATTGGTGCACAGCCATTTTCAGATCTCTCCAGAGATGTTTAATCAAATTCAGGTCTGGGCTCTGGCTGGGCCACTCAAGGACATTCACAGAGTTGTCCTGAAGCCACTCCTTTGATATCTTTGCTGTGTGCTTAGGGTCATTGTCCTGCTGGAAGATGAACCATCAGAGCGCTCTGGAGTAGGTTTTCATCCAGGATGTTTCTGTACATTGCTGGATTCATATTCCCTCAATCCTTACTAGTCTCCCAGTTCCTGCCACTGAAAAACATCCCCATAGCTGAAAAACATCCCCATAGCATCCCCATAGATGCTGCCACCACCATGCTTCACTGTAGTGATGGTGTCTGGTTTCCTCCAAACATGACACCTGGCATTCACACCAAAGAGTTCAGTCTTTGTTTCATGAGACCAAAGAATTTTGTTTCTCATGCTCTGAGAGTTCCCTAGGTGCCTTTTGGCAAACTCCAAGTGGGCTGCCATGTGCCTTTTACTAAGGAGTGGCTTCCATCTGGTCACTCTACCATACAGGCCTGATTGGTGGATTGCTGAAGAGATGGATGTCCTTCTGGAAGGTTCTCCTCTCTCCACAGAGGAATGCTGGAGCTCTGACAGAGTGACCATTGGGTTCTTGGTCACCTCCCAGACTAAGGCCCTCCCCCCGATCGCCTAGTTTAGACGGGTGGCCAGCTCTAGGAAGAGTCCTGGTGGATCAGTACTTCCCTTTAATGATGATGGAGGCCACTGTGCTCATTGGGACCTTCAAAGCAGCAGAAATGATTTGAGCCTTGAGATTTGTGCCTTGAGACAATCCTGTCACAGAGGTCTACAGACAGTTCCTTTGACTTCATGCTTGGTTTGTGCTCTGACATGCACTGTCAACTGTGGGACCAAAATTGAGCTCAATTTTGAGCTTCAGGGCAAAGGCTGTGAATACTTACGTACATGTGATTTCTTAGTTTTTTGTTTTTTGTTTTTTTTTTTGTTGTTTTTTTTTTTGTTTTGTTTTGTTGTTGTTTTTTGTTATTGTTGAATTTGTTTTTTGTTTGTTTGTTTTTTGGATGTTTTTAATAAATTTGCAAAAAATCTCCCAAAAACTTTTTTCACATTGTCATTATGGGGTATTTTGTGTACATTTTTGAGGAAAAAATAATTAGAATAAGTTTGTAACATAAAAAATGTGGAAAACGTGCAGCACTGTGAATATCTTCTGGATGCACTGCAGCTTCTAAATGTGCTAATTCCATGAGCATACAAAATTAGATAACATGAAAATTTCACTTGGCGGAAATACTGGAGCTCTGACTTCTTAGATGATCCACTAGGACATTTAACTGCACAGCATGCCACACTGTGACAAATATTTGGAATAAGATGCTCAGAAAGGACGCACACTGCCAGTCCACAACAACTCTGTGCTACCAGAACTCTCTGACTTGGCTCAGCTGGACACACTAGCTGCCACTTGAAGTGGCCACTCCCTAATTGTGCATAGGTTTATGGCTTAAAAACTAAACTGAGATATTTAAAAAAAAATCACTCTCTGTACAGTTGTCATGGAGGTGGAACTTGGCTATAGAGACCAACAACCATTTATTGTACCAACATGTAAAATGTTTATTTGTGCTCTGAAGTTGGACATTTTAACATTGGCTTCTACGGGAATTGGCTCACTTTTGGAGCCAGCCTCAAGTGGTCAGTCAGTCAAGAAGCTGCATTTTTCTTTCTTCCAGGTGGTTTTATTTTAGGTTGTGGCTTGGTAATAATTATCCTTATTTAAGTCTCACTAAGTAACCGCTCATTTGACGACAAAGTCAGTCCAGTTTGTGCCGCAGGGAATTAAAACAGAATTAGTCACAGGAGTACTGTGGGAAAGCTGACTGGCCTATAAAACCAAGGTTAGCCAGGTGGAATTAACTTTGTAGGGATTGAAACACAAACTTATTGTATATGCAGCATAAACATAAAATTTAAAACCAGCAGCTTTAACATATCAAATCAAATCAATTTTATTTATATAGCGCCAAATCACAACAAACAGTTGCCCCAAGGCGCTTTATATTGTAAGGCAAAAGCCATACAATAATTACAGAAAAACCCCAACGGTCAAAATGACCCCCTATGAGCAAGCACTTGGCCACAGTGGGAAGGAAAAACTTATTTTTAACAGGAAGAAACCTCCAGCAGAACCTGGCTCAGGGAGGGGCAGTCTTCTGCTGGGACTGGTTGGGGCTGAAGGGAGAGAATCAAGAAAAAGACATGCTGTGGAAGAGAGCAGAGATCAATCACTAATGATTAAATGCAGAGTGGTGCATACAGAGCAAAAAGAGGTGAATAAAAAGAAACACTCAGTGCATCATGGGAAACCCCCCAGCAGTCTAAGTCTATACCAGCATAACTAAGGTATGGTTCAGGGTCACATATGCTAACACAGAAAATCAAAGGAAGATTGAAATATAATGAAATTCATATCAGTCAAATAATTCTAAGCACTAGACAAAAAAACTGCTTCATGTCAGTGGTTGCTAAACCTGGTCCCAAAGGAACCCGCAAATCCTCCTCTGCAAAAGAATGATCTGCTCATTCAGGTGTCTGTTCACTCTTTATTGGCTGACCACACCTGAATGAGTTAATCGCCTTTGGCCAGCATAACGAGAGTTGAAAAGTGTACATGTTAGGGAGTCCCCAAGGACCAGAGCTAAGAAACACTTGATCTAATACTGGTTATTCTATAAAATTAAAGCCCAGTAAAGCAAAGGCTCCTGCCAACTTGTTCTTTACCATGGAAACATGCAACAGGCCAGCTCCCTGAGACCACAGAGCTAGTGTCGGCACATTATGGGGAGGTGATGGTGTAGTGGTTAAGCGCTTGGGCTTTAACCACTAGACTGCTTGGGCCCTTGGGCAATGTCCTTAATCCCCTAGTTGCTCCCGGGGTGTAGTGAGCGCCTTGTATGACAGCACCTTTACATCGGTGTGTGTGTGTGAATGGGTGAATGTGAGGCATCATTTTAAAGCGCTTTGAGCTCCTGATGCGGATGGAAAAGCACCATAAAAATGCAGTCTATAAGGCTCAGAAAGTTCCGTAAGATATAGAGGAACACAACATTTTATATGAACCACAGAATCAAACTTCCGCACCCTAATCAGAACTCCAGCAGCCGTCTTCTGGATTGCATGGAGGCTACTTATATGCCACCTGACACGTAATAGAGGACGAGCCAAAGCATATCAGATAGCACCAGAGATACATGAGGGTTTGGTTGTTTTTGCAAGTGTGTGATGGTTGTTTGTTGCTGTAGGTTTGTTGGAATGATTCAACATCATATTCTGTCGCCAAGCGATTGTTTTCAGTGTGTACAAGTAAATGGGCGCATGTGTAGAAACCTGTATTCTAATTAAAGAATCCTGTGAGGTTACAAACTGCCACGTGAACACAGCAGCACTCTGCAGAGAGCCACAGCGAGATTATCCTGATGTTAATAAAGTTTCTGTTTAACCTGCCGCTGTAACATCTCCATAAGTGTGCTTTAAAAGTTAACCTGTATTAACCTGAACACTTTTACCCACACTGACATCGTTCACTCCCCTACACTTTTTGCACCAAATTGACTCATTCTCCTCTTCTCCTGGTGGATAAAAGGAATGTGAGAAGTTGTTGAATGTGTTTTTCAGCTGCTTTTTAGCTTGAAGAGCTTGATACATATGCCACCTACAAAAATTAACATTCAAGCTCATGTAACACTTATTTTTCACCACCACACTGTCAGCTTTTAACTTGTATTACATTTATTAACAAAAGCAAAAAAAGCTGTTTAAATCTTTGTGTATTTATGTTCTTTTTTCTGTGTTGTTCTGTTGTTTAATCACATCTGCTTGATGTATTTCTGACATTCGCTTTTGTCAATGTTCCACACCAACAGAGGGATTTCTCCTGTCGTGAGAAGCTCCAGCAGTCTGATGTGGAGAAGTGGTTAGGTTTCATCACCTTCTTATGTGAGGTGTTTGGGACCATGAGGAGCAGTACCAGGGAGCCCTTCAGGGTGCTGGTTTGTCCCATCTACACCTGTCTACGTGAGGTCAGTACACATTTAAACTCATGTCACCACAGCTGATCATGTTGATTGTTCTGGCTTAATATTGATCTTCTTCATGGATAAAACAACATGTTTAAACAGCATTTAAATTTACTCTGCAAAATCTCAAAATTGACTGTATTTGTGTATACCACCATTTCACCATTATGGCCACCATAATTATAGTTTCCTTTTTTTCCATCAGTACAGAGAGATGAGACATTTTGCAGCAGGAGAGTTTGGAACATTGGTTGCTGCTTAGGAGGCAGTGGCCTTTTTTCTAAATGAGCCCAAGCTTTATACCTTAGTTATATCTGCAGTCCCACTGCGTAGAATTGTAAATAACCTAAGTGAATTGTGTAAAATGATCAAAGCCCCCAATAAATAAATGGAGGGGTGTTCAGTAGAGCACAGTTCTTTTCATAAGAGAACCAGGCTCCTCAACATTTTAGTGCCAAACCTTTGATTTTTTTTTAAGGTCTATAGATTGTGTAACACTCTGAACCCCACAACGTGCCAGCAGGAATGAAAAGCATGTTTTCTTTTCTTTTCATGTCTTTTTTCACAACTTCACAGAATTAATTAGTTAATTAATTTAAAAAACATCAACAGGCTGTCAAATTTCTGATTATCCTTCATCTGACCATGTGCCCTGAATGTTTCTGTCAGGAAAAATAGTCAAATATAAACGTCAAATCAGCCAATCAGTCACAATGACTTTGTCCTACATACCGGTTCCTTATTTTTTATTAATCATATAAAATAAACTGTTTACTCTGTCCAGATAGTGTTTTTGCAAAAGCAAATCCTTGAATTACTCTGTTGCAGTCACTAGTCAGATGACAGAAATTCAGCAAATCTTCAACTGAACTGCAGACTGAAGGACAGATTCTTGAAACAGTGGAAGAAATGTTGTCAAGAAAGATAGTAGCATAGAAAAATAAATGCATTAATCCTAAATTTATGGCATGCTTTTTTCAGTGTTGGTAACAGTTGTGGGTAAATGGGAAAATGATGTATATGGATTCCATCTTCTTTCAGTTTTTGTAAAATAAATTATCAAAGAATTCAAATTGGGGTTCTTCATGTATGAATTATTGGCATTGCAGCTGTTATACAAGACATTTTTTTAGTTCTACCTTCTTCTAGGCATGATTGTGCTGTTTTCATAGAGGTGAAGTATTTGCAAGTGGCATGATAAATGTGTCCGCCATAATGTTGCGGGTGTGGGGGAAAAAAAACACCAGAAACTTCTTGGGAATCAGTAGGTTAATGAGAAAATGTTAACAGTGATAAAATTACAGAAATGATCTTGCATCCTGGATCTGTCTCTGGTTTGGGGAGTGTTCTTGATCCTCACTGATATTTAATGGGCTCTTATTCATGAAAATATGTTCATACATTTGAGTTGATTGTGGCGAGAAAAAAAATTTACCAAACAGGTATACAGTTGTGCTCAAAATTTTACATACCCTTTCAAAATTTTGGGGAGCTTTTTGACCATTTTTCAGAGAATATGAATGATAACACAAAACCTTTTTTTCACTCATGGCTGGTGGTTGGGTGAAGCCATTTATTGTCAAACAACTTTGTTTACTCTTTTTAAATCATAATGACACTGACCAAAAGTTTACATACCCCCCCGTTCTTCATACACTGTGTGGCCCCCTTCAACACCAGTGACAGCTTGGAGTCTTTTGTGGTAGTTGTGGATGAGGCTCTCTGATAGTGAAGCTGCCACTGAATATGTCAGACTTTATTCACATCAATTATGAAGAAATACAAACAGTATGGCACTCTATAGTAAATCTGCATGGAGTAGACAGTTCTCAAAAACTGAGTGACTATGCAAGGAGGAGAAGAGAGAGGAAAGCCACCAAGACATCCAGACAAGCCAGAAGAAGTTATAAGCTTCTGTGGCTGTGATTGAAGAAATTGTGCACAGTGCAAAGTTTGCATTTTGCATCACCACTCTCAGCTTCACTCTAAATCTAGGCTGGCAATTTGCAACTAAACTTTCAGGTCTTCATTGTAAGAAAATTCTGCTTTATACCACGTCATCATGAAGGTGTATAACTGGTGAAAACATCTAGCTCTTACTATAAGATAAAACAGCAGGTGATAGACAGCCTTCAAAGACCATTTATAAACCGTTCAAAACACTTTTTTGGGGTTTGTTTGTTTGTTTAGTTTTTTTTTATTTCATAAAGTAATAACTGACCAGCTGTGCCACTTTAAATGTACAGCTGAGCTTTGATGATCTTGTCGTTCTTTGTATTTGCATCAATATTCAAACAAAATCAAGGTGTGTTAAGCCTATAAGTGGAAGTTAGAAAGTGAGCCCAGTTGCGGAACGTCCATTTTAGATTGATGCATACACCAAGCCACAGTTTCCTGTTTTTGACCAGACCAAGTCTAGACGTTTGTCTCGGCAGTGGGTTCAGTTAGCGGTGCAGACATACAGGACATCATCATAGTTCCTGGAAAATGCATGACCCCAGGTTCATTTCTCATCAGATGGTCATGCTCCATTGCACTTAATCCCTCAGTCACAATGGAAACCATGTAGGCTAGCCACAGCAGACATAGCACAATACAGAAGTGGTTAACGACAGATGGACATTTGAAAGGAGAAGCAAGCAAGCAAGCAGTGAGGGAGGAAGAACAGGAGAGAAGAGTTGAGGGGAAGTAAGAGGAGCCTCCAGTTATCGTAGAGGAAGCTGGTTCGTGTTAAAAGAAACAGTCCAGGTGAGAAGATTAGTTTGAGTGGTAACTTTGAGGCATGTGCCAGGTAGCGCTACCTCCCACATCTCTGCCAGGTTGGCAGTCAACACACACCCCACGTCTGTCAAACAAACCTAACAGTGACACACAGCCAACACACACACACACGCACGTCTCCACGCCCTGTCTGAGCGTATGCTCGGGGCATTATCTCAGCTTGTTAAAAGGCTTGGCAACGCGACGAAGGGTGTGGAAATACAATGTAACCTCAGATACACACAAAAACACCTTCATGTCGCAACATCACCACATTTAGCTTAATGATACCTGAGGCCAGAACATGCCTGTGAATAATGACAAAATATTTCATTAATTATACATGTACTTTTTTTGAACACATGCCAGTGTCCACATTTTTCTTTAGAGCCATTGTTCCTGATTTTCTTTTATCTGTCTGCTTTCGGGGTGTAACATTCAGTTTTTGGATTCCAGCTACAAGTTTTGCCATAAATTGCAGTTGCCTCTAGTGTGTTTGTGGATGCGAGCGTTTGTGTTTGTGGTGCACTCTGCAGCGGCTCCTTCTGTAGTAGCAGCCTGCAGAACAGGATTAGCTAACAACTTGAGGTGTGTTTAGAAGTGTGTTTGCATGTGCATGACAGCTGTATGTACATACACAGTAGATTAATAGGCAATGAGCTCATCCAGTCACAACTGGCTGACCGCTGTAGTGTACACAGCCCTCTGACAGCGGAACTTTCCCGCACAGGCAGATTGACTTACTGTCTGCAGGTTTCTTGTAATGTGCATTGATTTCAGATGTCTTTTGCCCTTAGCTCCAGGTGGAGCATAGGCCATTGATGGCTTCGCGTCTCCCTCTCGTCTCGTCTTGGCCAGCTTCTCCACTGTGTTCCATGTTTGGCCATAGCTCTTCATTTCAGCTTCTACATCTGTACTCCGGTTGTTATTAGGACACCCTCTTTTTCGTTTACCCTTGGGGTTTCATCCCTTGTTTCATTATGTTGTCTGGTGTTTTCTCAAGCTGTAGTCAGTCCATCTATGTTTCCATTTAATTGTAGGATCTGAATAGGCAGAGGATCTTATCTACATATTTCCCATTGCTTTTTTAGGTACTCCATCCACCCATCTAATCCTCAATATTCTTCTAGAGCATTGATTTGTGAAAGTTTGCAGCAAGCTGTTATTTTCTTGGTGGTTTTTAACATCTGTGTACCATATAGATTGACAGCCTTCACATTGGGATTGAAGATTGGGTTGTGCATACGGTCCTCACATCACACAATGTGTGGACAATATTTTCTTGAACATGTTGGACACCATTGATACCTTGTGTACTCTGACTAAGATGTTTTACACTCTTCTTCCACCAATGTTGACTATACTAACCAGGTATACAAAAGATGTCACTTCTTCTGGGATTTCTATACTTATCTTTTTTACCTCCCCCAAGGAAGCTATGTTTTTTCAGTGCTGTTTGTTAGTTTGTTTGTCTGTCTGTTTGTCAACAGGATTACACAAAACTACTGACTCAATTTTCCTAAAACTTCATGGAGGGTGGGGGTTATGGTCTGAGATGGTACCCATTAACTCTCGAGTCAGATTTGGTTAGATGAGTGGATCGAGATAAAGGGGTGGTCCCAGGATTTTTTTTTTTTTTACCTTCTTTAATATTGTGAGGAGAAAGTAGCCCCATGTTTAAGGAGCTGGCCTGCCAATATGTAGACCTGAGTTTGAATTCTGCCCATGCTACCTGCCTGTGTCCTTGGACCAGACAGATCCACCTGCATTGTCTCAGGCCACCCAGTACATATATATATATATATATATATATATATATATATATATATATATATATATATATATATATATATATATATATATGTGTGTGTGTGTGTGTGTTTATTCACACACGCACGCAAGGTTTACATGGTGTACTTTAAAACAAAAAACATAAGAATAACAAGTGTAGTGCATTATCACATTTTCCAGACTGTAAGTCATGTTTTTTTTTGTTGTTGTTGTTAATTTGTTTAGCTAGTCCTCCAGTATATTTCAAAATGACTTATATATGAAAAAAATGCATTATCAGTCTTAAAAGTGCATTATCATCTATGGCCACAAATTGGCATTATCTACACTGGTAACAAGCTGCTCCTATAAACTGATGTGACTAATGTGATTGACAAGCAAGAGCAGAAGGTTGTGGTAATGCACCATTAAGGTGAATGCCACTCGGCATGAAATAAAATTAAGAAGCTCTGAATGTGAATGATGGGCTCGGTCTTAGAGAACGAGTGTAATTAATAAATCATGTTCTCAAACTGAAAGCTCATGCTCTTGTATAAAGAGGGGGAAAAACCTTCATGCGCTCTTGAATAAATAGAGAGAATAACCTTCATATCACTCGCTGTGCCACTTTTTTGTACTTTGTGGGACAAGCAGAATTGCAACAAGGAGGATGGCTAGGCTAAATTAATAACTATAATATTTTTAAATGTATAGTAGACAATTACGTTTTCTGAGGTTAATATGCACACATTTAGCTCTTCTATTCAGTGGCAACATTTACTTGTGTTCTTTGTGCCTCGTAAAATAACATTAAGAAGCCCTTTAGCTTCTATTCACTAATACAGTGTTTGCATTACAAATTAATAATGTGCAATTTGAATAAATTTTACTTCTTTTAAATGGACTGCATTTATATAGCACTTTTCCATCTGCATCAGACGCTCAAAGCGCTTTACAACAATAATGCCTCACATTCACCTCTATGTCAGGTTGCTGCCATACAAGGCACCCACTACACACAGGGAGCAACTAGGGGATTAAGGACCTTGCCCAAGGGCCTTAGTGATTTTCCAGTCAGGCTGGGATTTGAACCAAGGATCTTCTGGTCTCAAGCCCAACGCTTAACCACTAGACCACCACCTCCCCTTTTACTTCTTACTTCAGTGTTTGGAATGCTAAATTTAGTGCACCACCCTAAAGAACCAGACTTTGCAGCTTTTAAAAGATTGATGAAGACCTGGATATTGTCACCAGTAAAGAAATTTTGTTATATCTTTTTCTTTTGCTTACAAGCAAAAGACTGTTGGTGAAAGACATCACTAAATGTCAGAGTGCCTCTTGAAAAAACACACAAAGGAATAATTCTGCACAGCCTAATGGTCCTGAAAATTCAGAGCACAGGTACCACAGAACTTTAATTTGCACATATAACCATCATTTATTAAAACTGTTGACCCTTGCATTGCCCTCGGAGGCTGTCATCGGGATGGTGCATACTGTAGCACACTCTCAACAACATTCCAACATGATGATAATACCCAGAAGCCTTTATATTATGACCTGGTAACTCTTCTTTGATTTTCAGCATGAACCTGTCCTCCCAGTCAAAGAAAATGTGCTGAAAAATATGAATTGTTTGTTGATATAATTATGCTTTTTAAGCAGCTGTTTGGAAGGCTGTGGTTGTTTACGTGTCTGCATGAAAAGGTCCAGCTGTTTTATTATATACCTGTTTGCATTTATAGATTTATTTTAACTAACCCTGTAAAAATATAAACGCATTTTAATATAATGAAGGAAAGTTGCAGCCCTGACTGACGTGAGATCTGCTGTTGCCATGCAACTATTTGAATTACAATTCAAGCTGAAGGGGGTCATCATTTCAACTTTGTGCCCTCGATGTGTCATTAGTACCCAGTTAAAACATTTTTTTTCTTCTCCGCTCAGTGGTTTCTTTGTTGATTTTCAGTCTGATGGCAGATTTAGTCATTCTGAGTTGTGAAATCAAACTGAAAGACCGACGAGAGCAGAAAATTGAGATGGTTGAAAATGTTTTTGTACTTGAAGTGAATAAATCACTTGAGATGTTGTTAGTCCTAAAGGACACATTCCTGTCATACATTGTTTTTCCCAGACAAAGTAACAAATCCACTACAGAGCAACAGGACTCAAAGAATCTGAAAGTTTCTTAGTGCAGCACTTCTATGTCTTGCTTCTAATCAAAGTCCTTACTGACTTGATTCCAGCTCCAGCAGAGGGACTCTTAAGCAGTCTCAATCAGTTCTCAAGATGAGTATAATCCAGCATAATTCTGTTTCTTTATAAGTTGGCAGCATGGATGTGTGGACTGTACTTTATCATGTTGGATCAATAGAAGAGACCAGGGAACAAGGCCAGCTGTCGTGCTGAATAGCAGGGCTGCTGCAGTGACAGTGGAACCGATGAAAGACGAGTATAGATTAGATCATTTTTAACAGATTGAGCAAAACTTTTAACCTCAGTTCCCAAGAGTACTCATTATGAGCTAATCCTGCTTGTCACATACGTCTGGCGGCGTCAAGTCTTCAGTTACCACATCAAACAGCCGCAGTGTCACCACACCCGGAGCTAACGTCTGCACGGCAGCCTGGGTCTGAACAGTAGGTGGAACACTTTGGAAATATAGAGCGCTTCATATCGAAAGTGGATTGAACAGCAGATGGTGCTTGCTACTGGTGTGTTCTTTCTCTTTCTGTCTCTTCTTTCTGTTGGGGTTGACCTTAATTTGTCTTTGTTGTCTGCATTACAGGTTTTAGATGATAACATTTTGGTTACATGTATGCAGTTATTTCTGTGGAAATAGATGGTCTGAGGGGAATTTTTTTTAAATTACACTCAAAATGATTTAGTATGTTTTGAGAAAACATCACCATCATAGTGATGAGGATGATGATTGATGATGATGGCTGTTAACTGCAGAAACTGTGCAACTTTTGTCTGTTGCATTATCAGCTATACAGCTTCATGGTGGAGTGGCATAGAGAAGGATTTTCTTAAATGTGTCCACAGAAAGTTCTGCTTCCCTCTGTCCCATACTACTTTCATCACTGCCATTAACATTTGGATGTTTTTACTTGCTTACATGTTGGTTTTGTGTGGAAATATTGGGCCGGTGACATTTCTGCTGTTCGGTAGAATATATAAATACTAGGTACTTGCATGTCTCCTTTATAAAACAATGCAATATGTATCTAAATACATGGGCTACAATATTGTTCAGCAATGATAGTTTTTGTTATTTAGCAATTAGTTTTAGTTTTATAGAACTTAATTTTCCATGACAAATTACAACAACTGACATGTGGCATTACTTACCTCTGTCTACATTTTTCAAGGAAAAACCAGGGACCGTCAGTTTGTTTAGATTTTTTTTTTTCCTTCTGTCCTGCTAACCTTTTGCTCACCACTGGGGGCACGTGATGATGTGAAGAGCCACCATTTTCAATGATAATGACACGGATAATAATTTACTTTGGTTTACTTGGTTAAAGCCAGGCCACTCTCTGCACTTTGATAATCCATCTCTCACTGTCCAAAACAACATCCAGTTTGTCCTGGTCTTCCCAGTAAGCCTAAACTTTTAACTTTTGCCGACAACTGCTGTTGTGGTGTGCAGCTGCTGCGGTCATAGCCAGGGGTGCCAGCTGGTTGTGTTTTGTGTTTACAGAGGGAGGAAAACGAACAGCGAGAGCTGGATTATTAAAGTGCAGAGTCGACTGGCTTTAAACAGATAAACAGATAATTTGTGTGATATTTCAGAAAGGAATTAATTTATAACCTCACAAAAACTTAACTTTTTAAACTGCCATAAGAGCCAGGGTTTCCTGTTTAAGGGCCCGGTCACACGGCACTTAACAAAGGGCAACGAAGCCTAAATGAAACCAGAAATCTGGACTTTCATTGACTTTCTTTGGCATTGTTTAACCTTCACGCAGCTTTGTTCTTGCAGCTGGTGCTTTATCAGGATTTTTAAACTGTTGAAAAATTTGAACGAATGCCACCGAAAACCTCAATTCATCCGTATTTCGTTTTGCTGTAGTTCTTGAAGGTTTTTTATCATTGGCTTAGTTTTTGTAACCTTGGCATTTAGTTTGACTTCATTCGACCAGCTGAATGTTTTCATACAGTGCAGAAGCTGGCTGCTACTGCCGCTGCATTCATGTACCGCCAGAAACTACAGGGCAGACTCGGCCTGGTTGCTTCGATTTTTGGGGGGTCAGCTGCACTGTGCTCAAGCACCATGAATTGCTTTACCAAAAAGAAAATGAAAACCACACTCCTGCTACAAGCAACTGCTGAATTTTAAACAACAAAAAGTTGTGTAATTTATGACGGTACTTGAACGCATTACTAGCGGTAGCAGCAGCAGCTATCGCCTCCTATCGCCTTATTATTTTTATTAAATATAACAATATGAGTGTAGGAATGACAATCCAGCCCTTCTGTACATGTGGCAACAGGTAGATGATTCAGATGATTATATAAGAGCTGTTTTGGAAGGCAGAATTCACATTGTGGATCCGTGGCAGCTGGTGGAAATAACCGCACATGGGGAGTCGATGCGCGTTCACACGGACTGATCATTTTAATTTTGCTGCTTTGATATATTCAATCATTTTTACACTTATATTTACTCCCTCTTTTGACAGTTTTCTGTTATAAATCAGTATACACTCAACAAAAATCTAATAATAATATAATACAATACAAATATAATACAGTACAATATAAAATGTAATACAGTGATACAGCAGCACCACGGCAAACCAGCTGGGTTTTTTGTTGTTGTTTTTTGTTTGATTTTGTTTTGTTTTTTGCTGGGGTTTTTTTTTTTTTTAAATTGGAGCAAGACGGAGCGCACCAGATAGTGAGGATTCTGGTGATGAAGGAGATGATCCCTCTTTTGTTCTGGACGAAGAACCAGAGCGGGTGGATCCACCGACGTGTGCACACATCTCCACAGTGGGTTGGATCGAGCGCTTCTGTTTGCAGTTGGAACGCAGAGCAGGATGCAGACACACGCTGCTCCAGCAGTGGGTCCAGGCGCGTTTCGTTTAAAGTGTGGAGATCAACATTGGCTTTGGTTTCATTTTGTTCCTCTTTCGTTCCTTTTCTGCTCTTGACTCGCAGGCTATTCGGTGATGGGGAAAAGTCTAAAGCTCATTCATCCACCTTTTCTCTGCGATTTGTGTTTTTTTTTTGTTCTTTTTCACTTTTTTCCCTTTGTTCAAGACTCGTCCTAAGGCCATAAGTATAATGCTGTGCAAAGTGTGAAACTCTGGTGTACCTTTCAATTAAGTAAATTATTGTCTGTGTCGTTATCATCAAACTGCATCACCTGCAGTTTGCCACTGCAAAAGACAGAAATTCTGCAAGAACGATTGCTGTGATGGGTTTTTCTGACGCTGATATCAGAACGCAGCATAGGTCCAAATATGCGCGCGCGCGCACACACACACACACTCATTCACTCTTTCCTGCTTAAGCCGGATAGAGTTTGGACGTGTGTGGTGGTTGAGCTGGATATGAAAAACAGAACTGAACTGAATGTTATCTGGCTAGAAAGTATTCCGTATTGAATCTTGGTCGATTCCAGTCTGAATGAGGACGACACATTCACACTTCATCCGCACGTGCTGACATTAGACAGACATCAGTCCAGCAACATTCCCCCTGCTTCCACCGCCCAGTTTGGCAATTTGGAAGCAGCCTTTGATCAATTAAACTGTTTGCCTAAATACCTGGCACAGGGTGCTGGAGGTCTAGCACAGGACGCCGCCATCCCTTCCTGCATTGTTTAAATGTGCCGGTTGTTCACCCATCTGTCTGTGGGGGCCAGCGTAGAGGGGAAGCCAGCAAGCGTGTTTACCAGCTCAACTGTTTTGTTTTTGGCAGCACAGTATGCAACTGTGTGTACGCATGCACAAAACAGGACGTGGTGATTAGTTAGCTTGCCAGGCTGAAAGCCCGTTTTGTTGTCTTGCAGAATCTGAAATGTTGAAGATATTGACAGTCGGGATTATTTTCTCTTAGTTTCACACTGATTAAAACACGCAGTCACTTGTGTTCACTTAATCTCTCCATGTGGCTCGTCTTTGAATATTCATATATCTGTAAATATATATCTGGGATAGACTGGCGTCCTGTCCAGAGTGTACTCTGCCTCATGCCCTATGACCCCCCTCCCCCCGTGACTCTTAATTGGAGTAAGCGGATATAGAAAATGAATGTAAATATATCCTGTTTTTGTTTTGCTCCCACACGGGGCTGGACTTCTACTTATTAATTATTGTCCTTATCCTTGTTTGAAGAGGGCAGTGTAATTGTCTCTGTGCGTGTGTTTGTCCACACACAACTCAATTACACACTAATTTAAACATTTTGCACAGAATTTTGCTGTGATCAGGATTGTTGAGATTTTACCTGTATTACCAAATGCAGAGCAGGTCTGAAAGCTACTTCACTCTGTCTTGTTCATGTGTACACAATAGCTTGACAAAAACTTTGTGCAATGAAGGTAAAACTTCTTGCATGAGGTCACCTCACATAGACTTAAGACAAGGTTGGCCATGTTTCCTTTATAAATGTGGCCACGAGGCATTTTGAAACCTTTATGTTTACAATATCTTGACAAAGACTGTACATCAAGATGAAACTTGACACAAAATGTCATGAAGGCTTTTGGACAACTGAGATATTTAATGCATTTTTACTGCAAATGTTGCCACCAGGGGATCAAGCCTCGAAAATCTTGTGTATGCGACATGTTTCAGGTGAGACGACGTCACCATCAAGTCACTCTCAAGTCAGCTTGCAAACAACTGGTGGTTATTATGAATTGGAACTTGACTTGGGACTTGCCGATTCATGACTTGAGAGTGACTTGATGGTGACTTCATCCCACCTCTGCTAGGAGACCAAGTCTTGGAAACATTGCGGATGCAAGACCTCTGCAAGGTTTTCATGGAGCATGATAAAACTTGATACTCTGTATTATACATTGCTCAGACCTTGTACTAGTTTCCCGGTTGGTTCTTGTGGTGCAGGTCACACTGTAAAAAAAGATTTGTTGACTCCACTTGGCTCAGTCAGGTCTACTTATTGCTTTGACTGAGTTACGTCCATGTAAAGTGTCAAATTGTATTGTTGAAAGCTTGACACTTTACATGGACACAATGCAACTTAGTCAGACCAATAAGATGACCTGAATTAGCTAAGTGGAATCAACAAATGCTTTTTTTAACAGTGTATGGCACATATTGATGTTCTTGAAGTGCTTATTTATCATTAACCTCCTAGGGCCTGACATCCACATATGTGGACATGACATTTTTGGGTGTCTAGTCCATAAACTAAGTTTTGTTTCATGAGAACCTCCGGGTCTTAGGAGGTTAAGAATTGAGTCCATTTTCAACATTTTTGCCCCTATCATAGATCAGTGTTCCTGAAATTTGAATAGGGCACATGCTAAACTCATGTCTAAAGTCATATCATTGTTTCCACTTGTGCTGTAATAATTATTGTGATGTTCCAAGTTGATACCTTCATTTCTGTTATCTTGTTCTTTTTAGAGTAACATAATGTCTCTTCTTGTCTCTTGCAGCTATTAGAGTCCACAGATGTTAAGGAAGATGCAGTACTCTGCTGTTCCATGGAGGTATGAACCACACACACGCACCCCATGCACTCGTGTGTGTGTGGTGTGTGTGTGTGTGTGTGTGTGTGTGTGTGTGTGTGTGTGTGTGTGTGTGTGTGTGTGTGTGTGTGTGTGTGTGTGTGTGTGTGTGTGTGTGTGTGTGAGAGAGAGAGAGAGACCACTTCGTTACTGTGACACAGTACACTACCAGTCTGCATCTGTGGATTTGTATAATCATAGATTATAACAGGATTTGATTGTTGGGTGAAATCGGGGAGCAGTCACGTGCATAGCATGTCTGATACTAAAAGACGTCAAGCCAGATGAACTGGGAGCATGCAGTTCCCACGTCCCCTCAAACACATCTACAACCAGCGTGCTCTCCAGCATGTACACACAAACACACACAGTTCTGCAGCCAGAGGGTGTGTGATTATCAGTTGTTTGAGACGCCGCGTCTTATTCCAGAGATATAAACTAACACTGTACAAAAGTGTCATCTTGTAGCTGAATTAAGTGCATTCTGACTTCAAAGAGTGCGTCACTTCCTCCTCAGGTACAACAGGACTTTTACAGATAGAGTACTGTTGAATGTGTTAGAATTAGTGTTTTAGGTGATACTTGTTTAAACAGGAATTTTCTTATTATTTAAGGTTTAAAGTCTGCTCCAGAAAATACTGGATGCAAAGAAGAAACAAGAGCCCAGTGAAAATGCACATGCAGTGTAATATTTAAGAATTTCTAACACCAGTCTTTACTGACAAGGCTCACAGAAAGGACGTGAGATTCTGAACTTTGTTTCATTGACTCATATCACCACAAAAGTTGACAAGTTGGTCAACTTTGCCTTCAAACAGTGTGCTAGTCTACTAATGCTCAGTACATAGCACTGCAAATAATGAATGAAGAAGGCAGTCTCTACAAAGCTGCCCCTTCGGTGGTAGTGGTGTAATGGTTCACAGTGTGAAATACAGTTTTATCGTCACGGTGACTTGTTTTTAAACTAATATCTGTGTAAAGTTGCAGTCAAATTAAAGCCATTATGTGTGGGCATTAAAAAAGAAGCTGTCTGTATAAGTTATATGGCAGCCTGATGCAAGCATGCCACATTTCATGAACCAAGCACAGAAATAGTCACTTCAAAATGTGAGGGCTTGAGGATGGAGTATGCACCCTTTCCTGTGTAGCCATGGGCCATGTTGGCTGGGAGTCTAAGCTACAAAAAAAATGTCTTTCCTGACTTTTGCTGAGTGGTGTGTCTGATCCGGAGGACAAATTATTTATCCTGAAAGTGCTATGTAAATAATGCAAATATTATTATTATCATCATCATTACTGCCATCTCACTAGAAAGTGTCGACATTCTCATTTTTTAAAAGAATTTTAAGTTATAAACTCAGGTATTCTTTGTTTTATTATTTTCCATTACTTTTTTATTATAATTGACAAAAGCTATTTTTTATTCATTAGTGCTGTTCTGTAGTGAGAGTAGAGAGCAAGTTAAGTCTAGTCTGGAGAAGTGGAGATATGCTTTGGAGAGAAGGGGAATGAAAGTCAGTAGAAACAAGACTGAGTACATGTGTGTGAATGAGAGGGAGCCCAGTGGAATAGTGCAGTTACAAGGAGTAGAAGTGGTGAAAGTAGATGAGTTTAAATATTTGGGGTCAACTGTTCAAAGTAATGGAGAGTGTGGTAGAGAGGTGAAGAAGAGAGTGCAGGCAGGGTGGAGTGGGTGGAGAAAGGTGGCAGGAGTGATTTGTGACCGAAGAATATCAGCAAGGGTGAAGGGGAAAGTTTACAAAACAGTAGTGAGACCAGCTATGTTGTATGGTTTAAAGACAGTGGCACTAACAAAAAGACAGGAGGCAGAGCTGGAGGTGGCAGAGCTGAAGATGTTGAGATTCTCTTTGGGAGTGACAAGAATGGACAAGATTAGGAATGAACATATCAGAGGGACAGCTCAGGTGGGATGGTTTGGAGACAAAGTCAGAGAGGCGGAGATTGAGATGGTTTGGACATGTGCAGAGGAGGGACCCAGGGTATTATAGGGAGAAGGATGCTGAGGATGGAGCCACCAGCAGGCAGGAGGAGAAGAGGGAGACCAAAGAGGAGGTTCATGGATGTGCTGAGAGAGGACATGCAGGTGGTTGGTGTGACAGAGGAAGATACATAGGACAGGGTGAGATGGAAACGATTGATCTGCTGTGGCGACCCCTAACGGGAACAGCCGAAAGACAAAGAAGAAGTGCTGTTCATGTTGCAATTTAATAGAGAACTTATTTTAAAATTATTTAACCATGGACTCCCAAATTTCCTATATATTTGTATTGTCAAATGTGTCGGTGGCATGGCCCAAGTAGAGGGTCACCCCTTTGAGTCTGGTCTGCTTGAGGTTTCTTCCTCTAATCATCAGAGGAGTTTTTCCTTAAGCCCCTTTCACACCGGTTGCAAACGTAGAGCTGCATATTGTGATGTTGTGTTTGAAGTACGCCAAAATGCGAGTGTGCTCAGCGTTTTTCCATGTTGCAATTTAATAGAGAAATTATTTTAAAAATTATTTAAACAGTGGACAGCTTGTGTTCCTTACAGACCAAGGAAAAAGGAGGTGCTAGTCAGTGAATATAAAATTATTTCATGGACTAGCCCCTCCCTATTTAGCTGACCTAATTAAACCCTATGTACCGCCCGGGCTCTGCCTTCTTAGGGTGCAGGACTAATTTGTGTGCCTAGGGTGTATAAAGTCTCCAGGTCATAGAGCTTTCTCTTATTGTGCCCTGTTCTGTGGAATGATCTCCCTGCATCAATAAAACATTCAGATTCTGTGAAGACTTTCAAGTCCAGACTTAAGGCGCACTTATTTTCCCTTTTGTATGGCTGGCCATACTGGCATAGTAGTTACTATTGTACTATTACTATGTTACTAGTGGCCGGCCAATCACCTTAGTTTTTCTTCTGTTTTTCTGTGCTTAATGCTGAAAAAGTATACCATATTTGTTGTCTTTCTTGCTGCCCGATTCAGTTTTTTCTTTCTGTTTGAGGTGTGGCCCATCCATAAGTGGGAGTGGGCGTCTGCAGGCCTCCCATCCTGTGCACTACATGGGACTCCCAAAATTTCCTGTATATTTGTATTGTCAATGTGTCGGTGGCATGGCCCAAGTAGAGGGTCACCCTTTTGAGTCTGGTCTGCTTGAGGTTTCTCCTCTAATCATCAGAGGAAGTTTTTTCCTTAAGCCCCTTTCACACTGGTGCAAACATAGAGCTGCATGTGCCGCCAAATGAGCGCATGCTCAATGTTTTTCCATGTTTGTTGCATTCGTATTCTGAACACTACTGTATGCACTCATTTATTGCTTCACCTCAGGGAGATTTGGTGGCTGCTGTCCACAAACACACTTTAACACATTGAGTGCTGATCCATTAATTCACTAGAAAACCTCTCAGTTGAGGTCAAAATGAGTTGCTGTCAAAATGTCCGTGCAGTAGATTCCAGTCCCACGCCTCTGAAAGGAGATGTCACCCTTCAACTAGAAAATAGACACACCCCAAATACACTTGCACTATACACTAGGGTGTTAAACCAAAAACATTTAGATTGCAAATTAACTGAAATATTTTAACATGACAGTTTTTGCTGCTTTAGAGAGATACAGAGGTACAAATTGTAAAAGATGAATTTGGTTGCCCTACTGGATACACCATGGAAAAAATGCAGTATGAATCATTTCTGCAGGAGACAAAACAAACATTGTTTTCTGACCTTTCACCCCTTTCCTTTTGCCCTTTACCTGCTCTCACTCCAACCCCCCCCCCCCCCACCCCCAACCCCCCAGCTGCAGAGCATGGGGCATCTCTTGGAAGAGCAGCTTCCAGAGATGATGACTGATCTCCTTGCAGCAGCCAGGGACAAGATGCTTTGTCCATCCGAGTCTCCACTAACCCGCTCGCTCCTCATGGAGGTCATCGAACTGCACGCCCACCGTTGGAGCCCCCTGGAGGCTTTTACCACTCAGTACTACAACCGCACCATCCAAAAACTCACCACCACTGCCTAGCTGCCTCAGTGTCAGCAACAAGGAGAGAGGACACTAAATGTTTTTCATCTCGACATTACCAGCCACCCTCGAAATATTATTTGGTCACTGAGTTTGATCGTTCCTCCACCAAAGTAGCCGAGAGCAACCACAGCTACACATTTTCTGAAAAGGCGGAAAGCACATTTGGCATGTGAAAATATGGCCGGATGGCACGGCCAGTGGGGGTTGTCTTGTCTCCTCAGCGTGGCAGCTCGCTCTGCTGTGGCTGGTGAGGTACAAGACAAGAGAGGATTCTCGTTAAAGCGGAGGAGGACGAGGAAGAAGAGGAGGAGGAGGAGGAAGAGGGCGGCAGCCTGTTCCTGGGGAATAGAGAGATCCTCTCCCAAAGATAGTAGCAGGGGTGGTCAGGAGAGTTCGTGTTAGTCTCTTCATTGTGTTCATTTGCCCACTGCTCCCCCGCTCCTCCCCACCACATCACGCCTCCCCCCCTCCGCCGTCTCTCCATCAGCCCCTGAGATCTGTGGCTGATAAAGAGCGAAGGAGGAGGAGGGAGGAGGCGGTGGGCGCTGTCTGTCTGGGCTGTCTGCCCTGCCGGGCCAGGCAGCAGGTCAAAGGGCCCCGCTGTGGGGCCGTGCTGCGGCGCTCCACAGCCTTTGTCTCCCAAACCAACCCCCCTCCACATGCACCAGCAGGAAGCCTTTTGTGGGAAGGAGACAGTGGGGCTGCTGGCCGGTTCTGAGGATAAGGATCAGGCTGGCTGGAGTACGGTGGCAGATGGCTGCTTGAGCCCCTGTGAGACGACAACACTCTGAACACACCCCTCGGCATCTAAACTCCCTGAACACTAGCGGCTGCTACCAATCGAAGCAGTAGGAATATTAACTGGGGGGGTGCTTTTAAAACAGACACTACCCTCTATAATAATTCTTTTGTTTTTGTCTGACAGGAAAATGAAATACTGTAAGTCAGTTTGACATGTAGTGTTTGGGCTTATTGCAGGGGTTGGATTTGTTTTGCACCATTCTGAGGCAGTTTTCTTTCAAATTAAAGCTACAGTGTGTAGGATTCGGGAGTTGATTTGCAGAAATGTTCATAGAGTCCATAACCATCTGCTCATTAGTGTGTAATTTCCAGTTAAGACAAATCTATGTGTTTTCATAATCTTAGAAGGGCCCTTCATATCGACATGTGGTCGGGCCCCTTCATGAATTTCCACCATGTTAGACCGCGTGTTTGATAAAGTTGTCCAGAAGGGACATGCTTACTCCACCTTTAGCATTTTGCAGCCCTGCTGGAAGACTGAAGAAAAAATAAAATTAAGGCATCAGTGGTTGGTCCCCTATACACTGTCTACTGGTTGCTAGTGCAGTCTAGCGAGGTTGAGAAGCATCATTTTTGTGAAATTGAGGATCATACATTTTGCTTATCACAAGTGGAGGCAAGGGAGTACGAATTGCCCCCACCAACAAATGCAAAAAACTGAAGGGAAACAATCTGAGCAGTGACAGCATAATGCAGTCGACAACCTCACCACTAGATGGCAATGAATCCTACACACTGTTGCTTTAAGGAAACCAAATGCAAAAAAAAAAATAAAAAAAAATAAATTAGTACCTGAGCATTAACAAAAATAACCCTCAGTATTGATGATAATGTGACAGGGCTTAGGGAAGGTTTGTAGGATGTTTTAAAGGACTAATGGTGTTGACAGGTAGCCATGTTTTTATAGGATCATTTTTTTGCTTGGAGGCCTTGTGGGAGAGCGAAGACAAAACAGTCAAACGGATCATTCTGTTGCTGAAAAAGAGGGAAAATGACATGAAAGAAAAAAAAAAAAAAAAAAAAAGTCCAAGCATGGCACACAGGAATATAAGTGTAAAACTCTTTGAATTGTGTTTCTGCTCACTCACTTCTTTGCAGTGGACATTTTACAGCTGTTTAATATCGACTGTATTCGCTTTGTTTTTTGAGAACAATGAAAACTATTAACCTGTGTATTTTGAAGATGACGATCAAAAGAGGAAAATCTTGTTGTATGATCTCATTAGCTAGTCATATATGGCAATTAGCCCAGCGAACGTGTGCTGTGATATCGACGTACCATTTGTAAACGGGCTCTAACATATATATATAATCCAGCATTCCTTATATTTACCAGCCTTTAAAAAAAAAACAAACAAAAAGTAAATGAGCTGTCATTGGCTGTCGAGTGCTAGTGGTGACACAGAAAGATTACGGTCGTGTGGCGTTCTGCTGCCCACGCATCAGGAATTAGCTCCTTATGATTACACATAGTTTCCCTTGAATATCTGTGGGCATTTTTAAGTGTTATATATTATTTTCTTTGTCTTGCATCAAGAATACTGATTCTGTGTGGTAGAAACACATCTCAGATGATTTACATAGATGAGATGGGGTTGGGGGGAGTAATCATCTGTCACTGGGTGTCTGCTCACAACAAGTAATGTTAGACATTGTCTTTGTATTTTATTTTTAGGTTAATATTTAAATTAAATTTGGGTCATTTATATATATGTATGTGTATGTTATTAAAACACTGTAGCTAACAGTCTGTTTAATGTAATGTTAGCCTGGGCGCTAACTCTACTTCCTGCATATGTGACAAATTACAGGACAAGCAGAAAACCATTTGGACCCCCAACCCTCATATTTCATCCTACAGTACTTACACTACAGTATTCCCTTAAACCCTGTGCACTGGCCCTGCAGCATGGTCATTTAATTGTTCATATATCTATCTGTGTTCAGAACAGGAATTTAAAAAAAAATCACTCTGGTGCCTCACAGTCTACCATGAGGCACCCAGAGTGATTTTTGGTTTCCACATAGATGTTTTGCATTACTTTTTGTTATTTAATCTGCGTTATTTCTGGTCTAGATGTGTTGATGGTATTGCACAGTTCATGTTGACACCATTGTGACACACTGTGACACCATTGTGACAACAGTGTGGCACATCGTGACACCATTTGTGGCACACTGTGACACCATTGTGACACACTGTGACACCAGTGTATCACCATTGTGACACCAGTGTGGCACACTGTGACACCATTTGTGGCACACTGTGACACCAGTGTGGCACACTGTGACACCATTTGTGGCACACTGTGACACCATTTGTGGCACACTGTGACACCATTTGTGACACACTGTGAAACCAGTGTGTCACCATTGTGACACACTGTGACACCAGTGTGGCACACTGTGACACCATTTGTGGCACACTGTGACACACTGTGACACCAGTGTATCACCATTGTGACACACTGTGACACCATGTGTCCCCATTGATCAGGAAAGGTTAACTTAAGGTTTGGGGTCTGCGGCGGCGCCTGTTATTTTATCTGTCACGCATACAGGAAGTACAACGTGCTCCGGGTTAAGTGTCCGTAAACAGATGGTTAGTCACTGCCTTATAAAAAAAAAAGCATTTTCCATCAGGTGGGTATTTTAGAACATCTAAAAACATTTGAGATACCTCACTTACTGGCAGTGTTGAAGTCTGTATCACCATTTAGGACTTGTTGGTTGCATTATGCAAGAAGCGACTCGCTCTCACATCAGTGGGACAAGCTCCGGCCTGTCTGCGGTGCCAGAGCTTCCGTCACCCCGCGTGCCCTTAGACCCCTTTACTCGGGTCACATGACTCACCCGACGATTGAATGAGATGCACCTTCATCCGCGTATCCTCATGAATGCTAAAAACAAGGCTCCGGTTGGCACTCATGGCGAGCTGTAGGTCTCTGGCAGTGGGTCACCTGTGAGCTTGTTTTGTTTTTCTAAGTCACTGAAAAATAAACGGGAAAAAAGTGTGACGAAACAGGCTTTGTGGTGCTTCTTTTGGAAAATGGAGGGGAGCTCTGATCACTGAGTGTTCACATCGGGGCTTCATTCTTAAATCATCACAAAGACAGAATGCACACTGGGTACTTTTCATCACCAGATAGACTGCGTGACTAATCCTGGCGTGGCAGGAGGTCATTATACTAACAATTCACACACGCGCATACTGGAACCTCTCATTTACATGTCTTCGCCTTTACATCGTCTCACATTAAACGGACCACACGTCAGGGTTTTTAACAGTCGCGGCACGTCCTTGGCTGATGATTTGCCTTTGGTTTGGCCTGACACACCGCCCGTCTCGGGGCATCCTAACGGGAGCCGTGTGCGCCTCCTCCTCCTCCCCACCAAGGACTTAGGACGTCCTTTGGTGCTCATCTACGCTAATTTAAACACATTTGACTGAAATGATTTGAGTCTTTGGCAGAGATGGATTTATAACTGTCACCATGTGGAAGCGCCTGTTTTACACACTGCAGAATGATCTGAAAATGGGGAAAAAATTTATACAGCACTAAACCATGTAACGCAGCAGAACTAGTGTAAACCAAAAAATTAAAGTGATTCAACAGCAGTACTAGGAAAATAGTCAATGGTGAGTAATACAAATAGAGAAGGAAATAGAATCTGAGCGATAAAGTATAAACCAAATACTGCACAAACCCTTTGTGACATCATCCATTGCATTTTCCGAAGAGCGGGTGTGACGCTCTGATGGGGCGGCTCCAAATGTTGCCATATTGGCAGTGCCTGATTTTACCTACCTCCTAACCAACTCATGAAATGGGTAAAGAGGTGGAGCATGGACAAGACTGGAATCACCTTGGTGGGTCAAATGAATACTGAACCTGCCCTCCATGTCAGAGTCCCCCCAAAAAAGCTAAAGCTAGCATGCTATCTTCGGTTCGGGTGCTTGATCATCATGTATTTTTGTGTCATGGGCTGTGATTTTCATAACAGGTGGCTTGGTGCGGGGATGCCAAAGTATGACCGGATATATTGCCTCAGTAACATCCGTACGATCATTGGACCGAATCTCAACAAGCTACCTACATACAATACGATACCTGCTATTTAATGCTAATGGTGCTAATCCAAATTAATTGTCATGGAACAGAAATACTGGAGCACAGACTTGTGAGATGATTCATTACTACAGTCACACAGCAAAACATAATATCTCAGATACTTGTAATAAAATGCTCACAAAGGATAAACAGTCCACAACAGCTAATGATGATTGCTCCAACTGGTACACAGCTGTCATTCAAAAGTAACCACACCCTTAGTTATTCAGAACTGACATAAATTATCTGAAGTGGATGAGCTCATGAACAGAAAAACTAGCTATAGAGGTGAATTTTTTTTGTGTGTGTGTGTGTGTGTGTGTATCAGGCTATACGTTTTTGCTGTAAAGATAGATATTTTAACATGGGCTTTCATGAAACACGCCTCGCTTTTGGAGCCAGCCTCAAGTGGTCATTGAAAGAATTGCAAGTTTTGCCACTTCCACGTTGTCTTATTTTTTCCATCAACGGGTGGAGCCTGTAGGAAGTGTATCAGAATGAACAAATCTTGGCACAGTACGGGAAGAAACAGAGGAAAGTCAAAGCCAGTCCTGACTAACAATTAACTTTCTGTTTGATTTAGGTCTGTGCTGTGGAAACGGACATGTTAACCTGATAGATGATGGAGCTTAAAGTGGTAAAGAGAATCCGATCACAACAAGATTGCGTAGGATTTGAATGCAGAGCGTGACGATGAAGGGAAAGGACATACAGAATGTCAGCAGGCCTTATGGATTAATGTTTTTATTTATGAAAATGGTTGTAAAGGTTACCGATATGGGGCATAGGCATAAACATAATCACGCATGCTTCACGACACTAAATCACGACTCCAGCTTTGCCCGCTTCCTCGGCTGGCATTGATAGATGAACGGCTTGTGTGCGGTGACTCAAGCTGGCATTGTTTGAGCCAGACAAAAACAGGCTGTATCTCAGCTGGCTTTGATGACAAATCCCCCCCAAAAAAGAAAAAAAAAAAACAGCGAGGGAGGGACGCTCACTGTTTGAAATCTCCCACAATCTTGCACTCGTCCTCTTTCTGATGGCTCAATCCTTTTTTTTCCCTCCCCTCCTCGACTCTGCGTCTTTCTGTGTTTGATCAGCACACAAGCAAACCAGAGGAGAGCGGTGCAGATTGTGTTCCATTTGGTCCGAGGGGTACAAAGGCCAGATATTGTGTAAAACAAAGTGAAGTTAAAACACAGAAGCAGCCCCAGATGTGTTCCTGCTGTACGCTTTGCTGTGAGAGAAATCAATAACTGTGGGCTACGAAATGGTTTTAGCTCGCTCTCTTGACCTTTCCATCTCAGCAGCAGCTACTGCGCTCTAGTTTATATTCCTCTCCAAAAAACAGATTCAATTTCAGCTATATTTGTGTTCACATATTTTAGTGGAATATACTGTGTGCCTGTCTGATTCAGAAGTCCTCTGTGGGTCCGTGAATGATGTTACATTTATTTATTATGTTATGTTGCATCCAAATACAATAAGGGGCTTTATGATTTCCAGTAAAATACATTTTGCATCAAATGACTTCCATTATCTTGACTAAATTTGTATTAACCTATATGTCCAGATGGGTTCATAGGTATTTGGACACTCGCAAATACATTTTTTTATAAATTACAATAATAATGTGGCATGGGAAAGGGAAGTCTGGGGTCCCCTGCTAGAGCTGTTGCCCCCGCGACCCGATCCCTGATAAGTGGTTGAAGATGAGTGATGAGTAGGGATGGGTATTGATAAGATTTTATCGATATCGATACCATTATCGATTCTGCTATCGATCCGATTCCTTATCGATTCCCTTATCGATACCTCTTGTGAATTTTTTTGTGTACTAAAAGTAGGCTTTACAGGTTTTCTATGTCAATGGGTCAAAGAGCTTTTTCTTATCGTGCACCCGCTCTGTGGAACGGTCTTCCTGCGACCGTGAGGCAGTCAGAGTCCGTGGACATTTTTAAGTCAAGACTTAAAGCCTATTTTTATTCTCTTTCTTGTGAATAGTTTTATTTTGTATCTGTTTTATTCTTTTACTTCTGTTTTTAATTATGTATTTGAATTTATTTATTTATTTATTTTAATTTTTTATGTAGAACTGTTCTATGTGAGGCGCCTTGAGATGGCTTTGTTGTGATTTGGTGCTTTATAAGCCGATTAAAGTGAAATTAAATTGAAATTGAACAACATTTTATTGAGTCTTAAAGTATCCTTAAACTTTGGACATAATAAACTCTACATGGTGGATCCTTGATCTCTGGACATAAATAGAAATAAACAAAATCTGTAGTTATTGTCAAAAGTGTTTCAGAAATTATTCATGAATGTCTTTCCATACATCTGAGCTGAGCTCTTGCAGCACGTCTCATTTTGGGAGGAAAAAAAAATACATTTTGTTCAATTGTAGATTCTTGTCTGTATTACAACCTTTGGAAAGAGGTGTCATTTTATTCAAAGCGGCAATTCGTTTTGAAGTTATTAATTCCGACCGGACTCTGTCTCAGCAAAGAGCCGCGCAGCATTTGGAGCTGTGCCAACGGAACGGAGGACATTTCTCGTTTCTTGACTGCAACAAGACAAGAGTCCCAGTTAGTGACTTTAATCCACACAAAAGTGACTCATGATATTTTAATGGCTTTGAGAGGGGTTAAGAAGCGGACTTGCCGTTTCTGAAGAGCAGTGAATCAAAGAACCAAGTGGATCGAAGCATTGTTTCATTGGTTCACACTTCAAAGTGGTGTCGCACTGCAGAAACAGTTGATTACAGAGCCGCTGCAGGGTCTGTAATCAACGTAGAGGAATTATCATTTTCCCGACAAACACCCTCAAAAACAACAGCCGCTCTGAAGGACTGATAAGGGAATCGTTAAGCAAAAAGGCTATTGATATCGGTGGATCGAATCATTTCGTAATAATACTCGAAAAGAACCGGTTCTCAATAACCATCTCTAGTGATGAGTGAGTATAATAATACGTATTTTGCTTCTCTGCACCAACACAGTGGAGTTAAAAGCAGCAATCAACTTGTGTTTATAGTGCAGCAGACTTTTACCTTTAATTCAAAGGGTTTGATAAAAGTCTTGCATTCACCATTTTGGAATTAGCCATTTATATACACAGCTCCTTCATTTGCATAGGCTATAAGTTGCGGGAATAGGCCCACTGATGGCGTGAGGAATGCTGGATGACCCTTGCCTGCAGTGCTGACACCTGCATGAACTTCTCATCTTTTTTTTATTATGTTGTTTGATTTCCTGTTTTCTGTTTCTTCTGCTTTGTAAATCTTTGCAAAACCTTGAAACTGTTAGAACGGCCTCAGCAGAGGGTCACGCCTTTGAGTCTGGTCTGCTTGAGGTTTCTTCCTCAAACTCATCAGAGGGAGTTGTTCCTTACCGCTGTCGCCTGTGTGCTTGCTCTAGGCGTTGGTAAGGTTAGACCTTACTTGTGTGAAGCGCCTTTAGGCAACTTTGTTGTGATTTGGTGCTATATAAATGAAATAAGTTGAAATTGTAAGTACTATCATTAAAAACAAATCATGACTTTTCTAGACTGTTTTCTTTAGATGAGTCAAGGAATAGATCCATGAACATTTTTAAGTTACTAAATATGCCATGGACTTGCACCAATCATTCAGAAATACCAGCAGCATGGTTGTTGTTGGTCTTTCATCTGCTCTTTCAGGGTCGCCTAAACAGTTTTACAGTGGGTACACTTCCTGGCGCAACTGCAATTTTACTGGGAGAAACAGATACAGCTTCTGTTCTTCCTAAGAGGTCTCCCATCCAAGTACTAAGCAGGACCCACTCTGCTTAGCTGCTGAAATCTTAACAGGATCAGACTGGCACGAGCAGTAATGTACCGTTTGCTAAATCTGTCTGAAGTCGGCGGTTTTCAAAAAACCCAGTGACTGTGCAAGAGGGAGACTATTGAGGGAAGTCAACAAGACACCCATGACAACTCTGAAGGAGTTACAGGCTTCTGTGGCTGGAAAGTGCAGCTTTTGTCTGTTGCATAACCATCATAGCTTCATGGTGGAGTGAACAAAGGCTTTTCATACAGTGATGTGAAGGTTTGTGCACCCTTGAGCTTTAACATGTTAGAATTTTTTATGACATAAAGTAAAATTACAGGCTTTTCATATTAAAAATTCTAAAATGTTGCTCTTTAATCTCTACATCATGAATTAAAAGAAATAAAAATCTAAATCACTTTTACATCCAGTCTTCTTCAGACAAGTCAAGGGATGGATCCATGAACTTTTCCAGGACACGGATTATGTCTTGGACTTCATTTACCTCACTCATAAAGAAATACAAACAGTATGGTGCTGTATGGTAAATCTGTCTGGATGCAGCAGTTCCCAAAAACTAAGATCTGTGCAAGAAGGTGACTAGTGAGGAAAGCCACCAAGATAGCGAAAACCCTTAAGATGTTATCGGCTTCTGTGCGTGTGACTGGAGAAATTGTGCATAGTGCAAGTTGTGTATATTTAATTAGTGTAATTAATAATTAGTATATTTAATGCATTACAAATTACACTGGATATGCAGACACTCATGTTTCACTATATCTGTTATCCTATTTACTTTGCTCAGTAAAGCTAATATCGAGTGGATCTGCCTCACTTCAGTCCAGTGGAGACACTATTTAATGACACGCAGACATAATGACCTGAAGCAATAAACTGGAAACCAACCCAGAATGAAGGGCATCTAGGTTCCTACTTCAAAATACTGAGGATGTTGACACCAAAGGTCTAAAACAACCTGATACTCACAAATATAGATATATCTTCCTGAGTGCCCTTTGTAAATGATTTTCAAAGTGGACTTTTTCAGGCAAAACTATAAAAGTGATTTGAACCAGAAGGGAAACTGGAAACCTCTATTCCTGCTTCCTGGACTGGCAATGGAGGAAGTGATATCATGACCTGCTCACTTCCTGAATTAACTGTTGCCGTGGCCCCTTTGGGTATGGGATCTGCTTGCTGACTCAGTAAATCAACCAATTATTGGTATTTGGAACGTGTGACTGTAGAACAATCTGTATATACTGTGTCGTGTTCTTCATTTACTCCATCACATACCGACAGGGAGCCTCAAGAAACCAACACACAGAATAAAGCACCTATTTGGCTGCTATGACGGAGTTGTAGGGCCACATTGAAATTTTTTTTTTTTTTTTTTTTTTGGACTTCGAGAATAAAGTCATAATATTACGAGAAAAAAGTCATAATATTACGAGAATACAGTCGTAATATTACGAGAAAAAAGTCGAAATATTATATTATGCCTTTATTCTTGTAATATTATGTCTTTATTCTCATAAAATTATGAATTTATTCTCGTAATATTACGACTTTATTCTCGTAAAATTCCGACTTTTTTTCTTGTAAAATTACGACTTTATTCTCGACGTCTAAAAAAAAAAATTCAATGTGGCCCTAAAGCGCCATCGTAGGCTGCAACGTTTCACCAATCTCAGAAAAAAAAACTGAACTTTTATCAAGGTGTGAGACCAACAGGGGCAACAGAATTAAGAATTTATTTTATTTATTAGAGTCAGTTCTTACATTTCAGGTAAAGTTTGTTCTTAAGTAGATTTTTTTTTTCTTTTTTTTTTTTTGAAAATGCGTTGTGACTTTCCTTCATCATCCCGCTGATCTCAGTTGCACTGGTGTTGATATTTTCCTCAAATAGGTGATTTTACACTGTCCTTCATGACACTCACTCCAGCTGTCTCGCATGCACAGAGACGATGAAGATTTGATGAGTGTCCACTATGCTGATGGGGAAAAGGGTTAAACCAGAAGACATGCCTCAAAGTATCATCTTCTGGATGAAGGGGGTCCTGTGAGGGAAAAGTCCAAATAAAAACTGTTGTTTTTAGTTGCACAAGCCAGTGCATTCTGAGTGCTGGTCCCAAGCCCTGATAGATAAAAGAGGGGCAACGGGGAGAGGGGTAAAGCATGACCAAGGTCCATGGAAGAGAAGGGGCCAGAACTTGGGTCCATGGAAGAAAAGGAGCCAGAACTTTCACGGCTGGCAGGACAGCTAGAAAAAGGAAAGTGAGATCTGATACGGAAAGGAGAAAGGTAGACAAGAGACCGTGTGGAAGGGAAGTAAGACCAAGAGCTTCAGAGGTGAGGTGAGTTCAAGTGCAGAGAAATGATGCAGAACTAAACTGTAAAGAAGAAAATATCAAAGGGTGGTTTAGAATTTAAAGAGTGGGTGATGCAAGCAGTGGCGATGCAATAAAATTAGTATCACAAATAAGGCAAAATGAATAAATAAACACTTTTGAAATTTTTAAAAACATTCAGTGATCAATACGGCCATCTTTCTTTTCAAAACTGCCATGAGCCTTCCATTCATGCAGTCTGTCACTTTCTTGATCTGTTGACAATCAACTTTTCGAGCAGCGCCTCCCCAATGCTGTTCTAAGAGTTGTATTGTTTGCCCTCATTGCAAATCTCACCTTTTAGAAGGGGCACCCAAGTTCTCTATTGAGAACTTGGGTGCCCCTTGGGTGAGAATAGAGAATATTATTTACGATCATTTAAGCGTAAAAACACACAAGATACACAAGTTCACAGGAATACATCGCAATTATCTGGGAACTACTTTTTGTGCAGGAATTCCTCAAGCGCGTTGGTCGCGGGCGCGGACTAACACAGAATACCCAGAAACTGGGTAGTTATTTGGCCAAAATGAGAGCGTCCACATTTAGCTTGCTATAAGCTAAGCTAGTGGCGCTCGTGAGAGAATGCATTGTGCACACAGCATAGCCTAGCTTGTTAACGGCTACATTAGCAATGGACTACTGTGTTTTGACATTACCCATAATTGTTATGCCACACAGCTTTACATTATTAAACACTTCTTGATCATTTTAAGGTGAAACCTAAAATTTCAAACTTCAAATTGTCCTTGGAACAAATTGAATGGAGGGAAAATAATGTGGTTTGAACAATTTGATCTGGACCAAGACCACATTTTTGTTCGGACCAAAAAATCATCTCTTCGGTCCAGACTGTGGTCTGTGGCAGCTGAACTCGGCACCAACCCTCTTAAGACAACTTAATGTTTGTGTCTCTTCTATGAACTTTAATATATATATATTTTTAAGACACCTGGTGACCTGTGATAGTTTACTGCTATGATATGACCTGTTTAAATGACTTAAAGTCTTGACTCTGTTAGGTGATAATGCCAATCAGCTAAAAAAACATACTTTTCACACTTTAAATACAAATACGTGCCTCACGGACACATCTGAGAGTTCATTCTCTGGCAAGGAACACTGACATCTTTGGTTGTTCGGAGCAGGTGTGTTCTCGCGTTGGCCTGTCTGAGAAGTATGGAACAGCAGCCTGGTCTCACTTTGTGGCTGCCAAGTAGCTACACACACCGAGCCAATGTCAACAGACAGATGCTCATACAACGAGAGGAGAAGCAAGGTGAGCTGGAGCAAGAACATCCAGCCATATGGGGACAACACTTCTGAAATCGAGCAGACAAGAAGTACAGGCGGGAAAGAGAAATTATTCAACTCTACTCTCTCCAAGTCACTTTTGTGTCTCACAGGACGGAGCTTGATGATGGTGTGTATTTGTCATTCGCTCCCCTGACCACAGCAGCCACCCAGAAGTGTGTCTTTGTTTGCGGCTGACAGGCAAAGCTTCCGCTGTGAGGTGCACTCAGCGACCGACCGCTGAGGCACAAATCAGTGTGTACACGCCATAATTAGAGATGGCAAAAGGACACGGGCAGCGTCAGCAGAGATTGTGCCGCTCAGGGGTGCACAAGTGAGCACACACGCACACGAGTGCGTGCGCGGCAGAGGGTGCGGGTGGGGTTCGGTGGAAGTGTCTGCAGACGAGCGGTGGTAAGTAACACCTGATGTCTTTGTTGCCAGGTTCCCGCCCGGCGGCTGTCATTGTGGCAACCTCCTGTGACAGACATGACCCTGTTGCTAGGCAACCTGAACTTCAGTGACAGAGACTGGGGAAGGTTGTGTGAAAGTGAAAGGTAGAAAAGGAGAATGTATAAAAAAATAAAGCAGAGGACGAGATTTACATTTTTCGCTGCATGCCAGCAGCGCTTTGATTCATGGAGCTGGTGCACAATGTGTGTGTGTGTGTGTGTTGGGGGGGTTCTTATCTCAGGATTCCATAGCACAGAAGCAGACTAGAGTATCCAGTCTGACACAGGTTAGCTTCCCCCAGACAAAGCAGGTACCCATTTGCAGCTGGGTGCACTGGGACCATGCAGATTAACTGTCTTGTTCAAGGATATGAGAGATGATCATTTATTGTCATTACACTTAGAAGTGCAACAAAATTATCTTCACACCCAATTACCTCAGACAAAATACAACAATTAATCCACAGTTATTACTAGTTGAACGTAATAATGGCACACATCAGAATTAAAACAATCGCACATATACAGTGGGGTAAAAAAGTATTTAGTCAGCCCCTGATTGTGCAAGGTCTCCTACTTAGAAAGATGAGAGAGGTCAGTAATTTTCAACATAGGTATACTTCAACTGTGAGAGACAAAATGAGGGAAAAAAATCAAGGAAATCACATTGTAGAATTTTTAAAGAATTTATTTGTAAATTATGGTGGAAAATAAGTATTTGGTCAAAACAAAAATTCAACTCAATACTTTGTAACATAATCTTTGTTGGCAATGACAGAGGTCAAACGTTTCCTGTAAGTCTTCACCAGGTTTGCACACACTGTAGCTGGTATTTTGGCCCATTCCTCCATGCAGATCTCCAATAGAGCAGTGATGTTTTGGGGCTGTCGCTGGGCAACACAGACTTTCAACTCCCTCAACAAATTTTCTATGGGGTTGAGGTCTGGAGACTGGCTTGGCCACTCCAGGACCTTGAAATGCTTTTTACGGAGCCACTCCTTCATTGCCCGAGCCACTCCTTCATTGCCCGAGCAGTGTGTTTGGGATCATTGTCATGCTGGAAGACCCAGCCACGTTGCATCTTCAGTGCTCTCATTGATGAAAGGAGGTTTTGGCTTAACATCTTATGATACATGGCCCCGTTCATTTATCCCTTAACACAGATCAGTCGTCCTGTCCCCTTTGCAGAAAAACAGCCCAAAGCATGATGTTTCCACCCCCCATGCTTCACAGTAGATATAGTGTTTTTGCGATGCAACTCCAGCATTCTTCTTCCTCCAAACACAACCATAGTTGAGTTTTTACCAAAAGTCTATTTGGTTTCATCTGACCACATGAGGTCGTCCCAGTCCTCTTCTGGATCATCCATATGCTCTCTGACAACTTCAGATGAGCCTGGACACGTACTGGCTTAAGCAGGGGGACACGCCTGGACTGCAGGATTTGAGTCCCTCTCTGCGTAGTGTGTTAGCCTTTGTTATTTGGTTCCATCTCTCTGCAGGTCATTCATCAGGTCCCATCCGTTGTAGTTCTGGGAGTTTTGTTCACCGTTCTCATGATCATTTTGACTCCACGGGATGAGATCTTGTGTGGAGCCTCAGATCGAGGGAGATATCAATGGTCTTGTATTCTTCTATTTTCTTACAATTGCTCCCCAGGTGTTGATTTATTCACACCGACCTGCTTGACTATTGTAGATTCACTATTCCCAGCCTGGTGCAGGTCTACAATTTTTCCTGGGTCCGTCAACAGCTCTTTGGGTCTTGGCAATGGTTTGAATTGGAGTCTGACTGTTTGAGGCTGTGGACAGGTGTCTTTTATACAGATAATGAGTTCCAACAGGTTCCATTAATACAGGTAACAGGTGGAGGACAGAAGAGCTTCTTAAAGAAGAAGTTACAGGTCTGTGAGAGCCAGAAATCTTGCTTGTGTGTGGGTGACCAAATACTTATTTTTCACCATAATTTAAAAATAAATTCTTTAAAACTCCTACAATGTGATTTCCTAGATTTTTTTTCTCATTTTGTCTCCCATAGCTGAAGTGTACCTATGATGAAAATTAGTCATCTCTCATCTTTCTAAACAGGAGAACTTGCACAATCAGGAACTAACTAAATACTTTTTTGCCCCACTGTACATTTGGTATTGTTTATGTGCACTAAACTTTGGAGCAGTCCATCATCCGAATTGAGGCAAAGTGAGTGGAGGCCGCAGCAGAGTCCCACGCAGCCAGGCTTGGGGGAGGTGGGGTGCGCTGCAGCTTGTGCCACATGGCCTCCCAGGAATGGCAGAGCGGAGGGCAGGGTGGGGTGGGGGAGTGTGTGTGTGTGTGGGGGGGGGTAGGGACAGAAACACAAGGGTGGAGTGGGGGGGTGGGAGGCGTGCGTCATGTGTGCAGATGAGTTTGTGTCAGTCTCTTTCCGTGTGTGCGTAGAGTCTGCAGGGGAGGGCAAAATGAAGAGGGAGCCATATGCTTCACCAAGGCCATTGAAATCCTTCTGGAGGAAAACAGCTGGGCATTTTGACCTTCGGTAGCTAATAAGGCTGCCATGTTTGGGTCAGAAGACACAGAATTCCAATACGGCTTCTCTTTAACCATCCAGATCCAATTGTGAATCTTCAGGTAACACGAGTAAGATTCTAACCCAGGTCTTCATGGCCGGCCAGCACCTTGTCTATTGAGGTGAAGTGAATAGTTTTGATTATCTTGGTACAATGGCACTTGTTAGTGGGTGAGACATATTAGGCAACAAATTAGCATCTTGTCTTTAAATTTTATGTGTTGGAAGCTGGAAAAGGGGACACGTAATGATTGGACTGACTGGACCAGAGTATGACCAAAACTGTGGCTCTTCTGGGATTTTCTTGGTCTGTATTGGTCAGGACCTGCCAAAACTGGCCCAAAGAAGGTGAACTGGTGAACCAGCATCAGGGTTGTTGGCCACCAAGGCTCAACACAAATTCTGCCAGAACCGACATTAACGCAGTTCGAGCTCCAGTAGCTCTGCTGTTGGGTTGGACCACACGGAGCTGAAATAGATTAGTTGAGTCAACTAATACATTAGTACAATGCACAAAGCTAGTGCACTTGGGATATTCCAAACAAAATATCCCTGGTTCAAGACTGGCCATGTCAGCCTGTTATCCTAGTACAGCTGAGTTGCATTGGAAAAGCCAAATTAACATCCCAAACCTCCTGTGGTGATGATCCTGAGCAAAATGGAAGAAGCTCAATGAAATATTATCAAAGTGTTTTTTCTAAATGCAGAAACAGTTTGGCAAATACAGCTCTTTACTGTAATTTAGCAGTGGGACAGTATGGTATTTGTTTTACATTGAAAACAGAGCAACAATATAATGATGGCAGTTCCAGCTGCGAGTAGTTTACTGAAATTAAAATGGACATTTGTTATAGTGTCTTCTTGAGAGTTGTCTTGGTGGCTTCCCTCATTTGTCTACTTCTTACATGGCTACTCAGTTTTTGAGAACTGACTACTTCACACAGATTTACCACAAAGTACCATATTGTTTGTATTCCTTAATTAATAAATGAAGCCCAAGAACTCTTCAGTGACTTGGGAATGTTGATGTATCCATCCCCTGACTCCCCTGTAGTGATGTACAGGTGCAAAATTACAAGAACTGTCACTGTCCAAATACTTATGATTCTACTTATGGTTCTAAGTGTATAACTGTCATTCTGACTGCTGTGACTGTAGACGTTTATTGACTCAATGTACATAATGAGCGTTTATTGTACATATTTGTACCAATGTATGGGGAGTCATTTGACTTGAGCCAATATAAATCATCATGTCACGTATATATGCATGAATTGCACTTGTGAATAACATGCACTCCCATTATTGCTGCAGGTGTTGCTGCATCAGTTGCCAGTGCTGCTCACTTTGCATTACATCCCACCATCCACCTGTGACCTCTTACTGTGTTCTTCAGGGAAACAAATGATTAGCACTCTGTGTTCTTCCTTGATGCAGGCTGAACTGTCCGCTGAGGGGGGTGATGAGCTAAGAACTTTGATGACAAGCATCAACTTTACTCAAAGCTGTTTAGACTATTCATGTATTTATAGTATATCTGATGTGTTTATGAGTCACAGGGTGCAAGTCTCCACAGAGATCCAGCAGAGACTTGAGAGTTTCTGATTCAAAGAGAAATTCATGAGTACCCCTGATAAATAAACTGACACTAAATCACTGGCAGCAGTGTGTTTGTGTATATATACTCAACAAATATATAAACGCAACACTTTTGGTTTTGCTCCCATTTTGTATGAGATGAACTCAAAGATCTAAAACTTTTTCCACATACACAATATCACCATTTCCCTCAAATATTGTTCACAAACCAGTCGAAATCTGTGATAGTGAGCACTTCTCCTTTGCTGAGATAATCCATCCCACCTCACAGGTGTGCCATATCAAGATGCTGATTAGACACCATGATTAGAGCACAGGTGTGCCTTAGACTGCCCACAATAAAAGACCACTCTGAAAGGTGCAGTTTTGTTTTATTGGGGGGGGGGGAATACCAGTCAGTATCTGGTGTGACCACCATTTGCCTCATGTAGTGCAACACATCTCCTTCGCATCATCCGTGAAGAGAACACCTCTCCAACGTGCCAAACGCCAGCGAATGTGAGCATTTACCCACTCAAGTCGGTTACGACGAAGAACTGGAGTCAGGTCGAGACCCCGATGAGGACGACGAGCATGCAGATGACCTTCCCTGAGATGGTTTCTGACAGTTTGTGCAGAAATTCTTTGGTTATGCAAACCGATTGTTCCAGCAGCTGTCCGAGTGGCTGGTCTCAGATGATCTTGGAGGTGAACATGCTGGATGTGGAGGTCCTGGGCTGGTGTGGTTACACGTGGTCTGCGGTTGTGAGGCTGGTTGGATGTACTGCCAAATTCTCTGAAACGCCTTTGGAGACGGCTTATGGTAGAGACATGAGCATTCAATACACGAGCAACAGCTCTGGTTGACATTCCTGCTGTCAGCATGTCAATTGCACGCTCCCTCAAATCTTGCAACATCTGTGGCATTGTGCTGTGTGATAAAACTGCACCTTTCAGAGTGGCCTTTTATTGTGGGCAGTCTAAGGCACACCTGTGCACTAATCATGGTGTCTAATCAGCATCTTGGTATGGCACACCTGTGAGGTGGGATGGATTATCTCAGCAAAGGAGAAGTGCTCACTATCACAGATTTAGACTGGTTTGTGAACAATATTTGAGGGAAATGGTGATATTGTGTATGTGGAAAAAGTTTTAGATCTTTGAGTTCATCTCATACAAAATGGGAGCAAAACCAAAAGTGTTGCGTTTATATTTTTGTTGAGTGTATGTATATATATATATATATATATATATATATATATATATATATATATATATATATATATAAGCTGGTGCTATCAGTGACTTGTTGAATTGATGCAGATTTATTTATTTATTACCTGAGGCCATCAAATATGGCCATCGGGTATTGCAAAGGCTTTGCGTCCGTCCGTCCGTCTGTGCTCAACATAGCTCCAGTCCTATTACTGCCAGGGTCTTCAAATGTACACGGAACATTCGTGGGACACACACCTTGGACAAGTTCAAAGATGGCTAACCTTGACCTATTTAAGAGGTATTTCAAGATGTTGTAAAGTCACATCCTGTTTCAATCTGTTCCATTTTGTTTTTGAGTGGCGGAGGTGACAGCCAATCAGAGCAGAGCTGCACCATGATGTCATGTCTTTCATATATAATGTAAAACCTAGCAAGAAATAAACACTTCTAAAACTCAAAACACCATTTTTGGAACCTAATAGCACTTCAACTTATTTACAAGACACTTTGTGGATATTAGCATGGTGACGTCACAGGCTGCTAGCTAGCTGCAAAACTCTGTTTCATTTGTATGTAAAAACTGTAAATCCTCATTGTAATATATTATGTAAACGCTAGCGAGAAATAAACATTTCTAAAACTGAAAATGCTGTTTTTGTAACCTGATAACACCTCTGGAGTCATTTACAAAACATTGTGCGGCGTTAGCTTGCACGCTAACTTCTGCTAACTTAAAGCTACCTTTCTATGGAGTTAAATTTCTGTCATTAATACCTGCAAATACTCAGAGGGTGATCTACAAATATTCCTTGATTTGCACAATTTCCGCCCTTGTCAAAAGCTCATGTTCATGCACACGCAAGGCTTCATGCAGACGCCATTAAATGTGAATATTGTTTTTGATTGTTAGAGGGGCTTTATTGAACATGTAGAAACTGTACGTAAGACAATACCATCTTAATAATTAATTAAACAACTGCAAATTATAAAGAAAACAATAGTCATGCAGCTGAGGGTATTTTAGCATTGCATTATGGTTTTTCTTTGTTTTTGTAAGTGGTGGCACGATTTTATTTTATTTTTATTATTTAGGTACTAGGGGAAGTAATTTGTAAGGCATCACTGTTTATCCCCCTGCTTTCTGCTGATGATCTGGTCATGTCTACTACATCCCAGCATGACATCACATGACCATCATCCAACATGCTTTTTGGGAAAATGGTCACGATGGTCAGAAATGTGATGTCCTCCCACGTGGCCGCTGGGCTGAAGCTCAGCACGCAGTCATGGTGAGTGGTAAGTGGCGAGTGGGTCGCCCTCTCATCAGATATCCCGCTCCGTCTCTCTCTTTTTCTATCTGTTCCTCACACACGGGTGCAGAAACAACAGTTGCTGCTGTCAGCTGCAAGACATCAACAGTTAATAGCTGATGTTTCATTGTTGCCGTATTTTGAAAGAATTTGATCTTCAAAAGCCAAAATATCACAAACTAAGCTGCTTTTCTCTCCTTGTTCTCCCATCTTTATTTTACACGTATCAGCAGTGAAGCAACAGAAAGACATTTTCACAAAATTCCAATTTCATATTGTCTACCTGAATAAATCAACTTTTTTTTTTTTTTTTTTTTTTGGTTTAAAAATCCAACACCAGTGTTGTTTTAATGTCTACCAGGCAGAACCTTATGTTAAAATGAGATTTGAAACGAAGCGTTGAATTTCCATTACAGCGCAGCGTCTTTATGAATCCCTGAGGAAACGGTATGTGTCACTGCTCCTTTATGACAATAATAACATGTTTAATGACATCAGCCGTGTTACACTGGCTCCATGTTCAACAGCCACATATTTCATGTCTGTTTTTTTTAACACCAAAGCATGAACCACATGACAAAGCAATATATGTGATAATTACAATGTGTGATCAACTCTTAAAGCTGTTTTCTCCTCTGGGTACAGATCTGTGCTGTTATGCTGGGAAGTGAAAGCACAACTTAAATGAAGCTGATTCGTGTTGGTATAATAGACAAAGAATATTAATCCGAGTCTGGAAACCTGTCAAAAATCAAGTTATCTGGATTTACGGAGAAAGAAAGATGACATTCAGGGCCTGGCTTACTAAAATGCCAGATGACAAGTGTTAAACTGAGTGGGAAATCTAAAATTTAGTGAATTGGGGTGGAGAAACGTTTGTGGGTGATTTACTAAAGGCCCTTGACACTTGCACGAATTTGATCCCTGCAATTCATTGTGTCAGTGTCAGTGCATCCCGCTTTCTCCCGATTGACACCACGTTATATAAAATAATAATTTCATAGTTGACTGCACGTTCGCTGTCAGCATATTTATATATCGTCATAATCATTCAGATGCGATGCGTGCAATATATCTATATCTATATAGATATATATGGATATAGATATATGACGAGATGTTACATCTATAATAAACATAATTTTAAAGATACATTATCCTATATATAGTAATGGATTGATGGATTGGTAAAACAGTTGCATTTTTAATATTTCTTATGAATTAGATAATGTATCTGTAAAATTATGTTTATTATAGTTGTAGCATCTCATCATAATCATTCAGATGCGCTGCGTGCAATATATCTATCTATCTATCTATCTATCTATCTATCTATCTATCTATCTATCTATCTATCTATCTATCTATCTATCTATCTATCTATCTATCTATCTATATATATTTTGTTGGGAAGGTGTCGTAGCACGGACCCACAACAGGGGGTGCAAATGAACGGACAATGAATAAGCCAAAAAGGTAACAATTTAATGTTGTGATAATACACAACGAAACGTACAGTAATTTGCACAGTCAATTTAACACCAGGTGTCGTGTGGGCAGGCTCGAAGATAGAAGACCCCCGACGAGAGAGAAGCCGCGTCCCACACGGCTTCCACCACCAACGGTCTGAAGAACACCGGAGCCGCCAAGTCCCGAGTCCCCAGGTGGCCTCTGTCTTCGGCTGTCGACCCTGGTACTGCTGGCAGAAAGCAGAAATATGATGAGTGAGTGTGAGTCCGCACACTCAGTAATTCTCAGTCCCAACACAGTTAGGAGGGAGCACCTCCACCTCCAAACTAGGTTATCACTCGTGCAGCTCCTGTTGTCTTCTTTCTGGATGGAGTGAGAGACGAAGACCGTCGTCCTCTCACTATCCGCCAATCCAGTCTTCCACAGACTTCACAGGTACGCGGCTGCACACAGATCACAGTTTAGATACACTGAATAACTACAGCAGAGAAGAATTACCTTGGTAATGGTAGTCGATTTCTCGGCGGGGAGGTGGAGTTGCAGTCCGGCTTTTATGGTGGTGGTGATGAACGAGTGACAGCTGGTGCAGAGGATGAGTGACAGCTGTCACTTCTTCTGGGTCTGGCGCCCTCTCGTGTTTGGAGCCCGCACTCCAAGCAGGGCGCCCTCTGGTGGTGGTGGGCCAGCAGTACCTCCTCTTCAGCGGCCCACACAACAGGACCCCCCCCTCAACGGGCGCCTCCTGGCGTCCGACCAGGCTTGTCAGGATGTCTCGCGTAGAACTCGGCCAGGAGGGCCGGGTCCAGGATGAAGCTCCTCTTCACCCAGGAGCGTTCTTCAGGTCCATACCCCTCCCAGTCCACCAGATATTGGAAACCCCGGCCCTTACGACGGACGTCCAGGAGCCTGCGGACTGTCCAGGCAGGCTCCCCGTCAATGAGCCGGGCAGGAGGCGGCGTAGGTCCCGGAGTACAAAGGGGCGAGGTGTGGTGTGGTTTGAGACAGGAAACATGAAAGACAGGGTGAATCCGCAGTGAAGCCGGGAGTTGCAGCTTCACTGCGGCCGGGTTAATAATCCTGAGGATTTTGAAAGGTCCAATGAATCTGTCTTTCAGCTTTGGGGAATCGACACACAAAGGGATGTCCTTGGTCGGAGAGCCACACCTCCTGCCCGGGCTGGTATGTGGGGGGCCGGGGAACGCCGGCGGTCCGCATGGGCCTTGGCCCTCGTCCGGCCTTTAACAGGGCAGAGCGGGCGGCCCGGCGGCACCTCCTGAGGTGGGCTTGGACCGAGGGCACACCGACCTCTCCCTCCACCAGCGGGAACAATGGGGGCTGGTACCCCAAACATGCCTCAAAAGGGGAGAGGCCGGTAGCAGATGAAACTTGGCTGTTGTGGGCATACTCGATCCAGGCCAGATGGTGACTCCAGGCCGCCGGATGCGCGGAGGTGACACATCGAAGGGCCTGCTCCAGCTCCTGGTTAGCCCGCTCTGCCTGGCCATTTGTCTGGGGGTGGTACCCGGACGAGAGACTCACGGTGGCCCCCAGCTCCCTGCAGAAAACTCTTCCACACCTGTGAAGAGAACTGGGGACCACGATCTGAAACGATGTCCGATGTATCCCATGCAGCCGGCATGACGTGGTGGACCAGAGGTCTGCCGTCTCCTGGGCCATCGGGGAGCTCGGGAGGGCCATGAAGTTGGCCCTTGGAAGAACCGGTCCACTATCGTGAGAATCACGGTGTTGCCCTGGGACTGGGGGAGGCCGTGATGAATCCAGGCCGATGTGAGACCAGGGGCGATGAGGCACTGGCAGGGGTTGGAGGAGTCCCGTCATCCTCCGATGATCTGCCTTGCCCCTGGCGCAGATGGTACAGGCCTGGACATAGTCCCGGACGTCGGTTTCCAGGGACGCCCACCAGAAGTGCTGCTGGACTACTGCCACGGTCCTACACACTCCGGGATGACAAGAGAGCTTGGACCTGTGACAGAAGTCCAATACGGCAGCTCTTGCCTCTGGTGGGACGTACAGTCTGTTCTTGGGGCCAGTCCCCCGGGTCCGGGCTCCTTGTCAGGGCCTCCCGGACGGTCTTCCTTCCACGTCCCAGGTGAGGGTGGCCACGACATGGACTCGGGGATGATGTCTCAGTGGGGGTCGACAGCCCGCTTTGGCTTCTTCTTCAGCACCCGGGACAATGCATCTGATTTTGGTTCTTAGTCCGGGGCGGTAAACTGGATCTGGAAGTCAAAGCGTCCAAAGAACAGAAACCAGCGGCTTGCCTGGGGTTCAGCCAGCTGGGCGGTCCGGATGTACTCCATGTTCCGATGGTCCGTGAAAACCGTGAAGGGCAACGATGCCCCCTCCAGCAGGTGCTCCCACTCTTCAAGAGCCTCCTTCACTGCAAGGAGCTCCCGATTGCCGACATCATAGTTCCGTTCAGCTGGGGTCAACCTGCGGGAATAAAGGCACAAGGATGGAGAACTTTATCAGCCTCCACCACTCTGGGACAGCACGGCTCCTATCCCTGAGTCAGAGGCGTCCACTTCTACTATTACTGGCGATCAGGATCAGGCTGCACCGAAGCTGGTGCAGTCGAGAACCGCGTTTCAACTCCTGGAACGCGGCTTCGCACCGATCCGACCAGGCGAAGGGGACCTTGGTGGAGGCCAGGCAGTCAGGGGGGCTAACTACCTACTGTAACCTTTAATGAACCTCCTGTAGAAATTTGCAAAGCCTATGAACTGCTGTAGTTTCCTGTGGCTTGTTGGTTGGGGGCCAAGTCTCTCACAGCCGCAACCTTAGCCGATCAGGGGCGACGGATTTGAGGAGATGATGAACCCCAGGAAGGACAAAGAAGTGCGGTGGAGAACTCGCACTTCTCGCCCTTCACAAACAGCCGTTCTCCAACAATCGGCTGTAAGGGACCTGACGTACATGCTGACATGGGTCTCACGTCCCGGGGAAAAGATGAGTATATCGTCCAGATATACGAAGACTAACCGATGCCAGGAAGTCCCGCAAGACGTCATTTAACCAAAGCTTGGAACGTCGCGGGGGGCGTTAGTGAGGCCGAACGGCATGACCAGGGTACTCAAAATGACCTAACGGGGGTGTTGAATGCCGCTTCCATTCGTCTCCCTCTGGATCCGAACCAGGTGGTACGCGTTTCTAAGATCCAATTTAGTGAAAATTTGGGCTCATGCAGGGGCGTGAACACTGAATCCAACAGAGGTTAACGGGTATCGGTTGCGAACCGTGATCTCATTCAGTCCTCTGTAATCAATGCATGGACGGAGTCCGCCGTCTTTTTTACCCACAAAAAAAGAAACCATCACCCATCGTGGAGGTGGAGTTCCGGATCAGCCCGGCAGCTAAGGAGTCCCGGATGTAGGTCTCCATTGATTCGCGTTCTGGACGGTGAGAGGTTGTACAACCTACTGGACGGGTACTCAGCGCCGGAGACCAAATCGATGCACAATCATACGTCGGTGCAGGGGAAGAGTGAGCACCAGATCTTTGCTGAAAACGTCAGCAAGATCATGGTACTCCTTTGGCACCGCCGATAGATTGGGGGGGGACTTGACCTCCTGCATTAGCCGTAGTGCCGGGAGGAGGAACCGAGGATCCTAACACTCCTGGTGGCAGGTTTCGCTCCACTGTGTGACAACCCCGGACGGCCCAATCTATCCGGGGATTGTGCTTCACCATCCATGGAAAGCCCAAAATCACTCGGGAGGTAGATGGTGTTACATGGAACACTATCTCCTCCCTGTGATTCCCAGACACAACCAAAGTCACTGGTTGTGTCTGATGTGTGATTAATGGAAGCAGGGTGCCATCTAGTGCTCGCACCTGCAATGGTGCCGGCAGAGCCACCAGAGGGAGCCCTACTTCCTTTACCCATCTGCTGTCCAGCAGATTCCCTTCAGACCCCGTGTCTACCAGTGCTGGGGCGTGAAGGGTTAAATCCCCACAAAGGATTGTTACTGGGATTCGTGCAGATTTGCGGGGTTTTCCCGCGTGTGTGTTATGGCCCACCCTTAGCCCAGTTTCTAAGGACGGGCGTTGTAGTTTGACCATTTAGGGCAGTCCTTCTGCATGTGCTCGCAAGAGCCGCAGACAAAACACTCCCCGCGGGCCAGCCTCCTTTGTCTGACATTTGTTTTTACTTTGGCCCTGCTCGTGTCCATAGCCTCCTCAGCAGGGGGAGCTGTAGCCACACGGAGCTCTCTGGCAGTGAAGCGTGGGGACGACGTCACCTTGTCGGAACCGGAAGGGGGAGGGACGGCTCGTGCCCGGTCACGCCCCCCGGCCTGCTCCCGACGATGCTCGTTTAAACGGTTGTCTAAGCGTATAACTAAATCGACAAGCCCGTCAAAATCACGCGGTTCCTCCTTAGCCAGTAGGTGCTCCTTAAGGACCGGGGACAGTCCATTTACAAAGGCGGCGCGGAGCGCAACGTTATTCCAGCCGGACCTCGCTGCCGCGATGCGGAAGTCGACTGCATACTCGGCTGCGCTACGGCGCCCCTGTCTCATCGACAGCAGCACGTTCGAAGCGGTCTCGCCTCTATTGGGATGATCAAACACTTGTTTGAACTCCCGTACAAACCCAGTATAAGACGTTAGGAGCCGTGAATTCTGCTCCCAAAGCGCCGTAGCCCAGGCGCGTGCCTCTCCTCGAAGCAGATTAATAACATAAGCCACCCGGCTAGCGTCTGATGCGTACATGACAGGGCGCTGTGAAAAGACGAGCGAACACTGCATGAGGAAGTCTGCGCATGTCTCGACACAGCCCCCGTACGGTTCCGGAGGGCTTATGTATGCTTCAGGGGATGGTGGGGGGGTTCGTTGAACGACCAGTGGAACGTCTGATACAGGCCCAGGACCAGCCAGAGGAGTGGCTGCAGCAGCGCCCTGATCGCGCGCTTCCACCCTGGCGGTGAGAGCCTCCACCCTCAGATTAAGGAGGACATTCTGCTCGGTCACTAAATCTAACCGAGCCGTGAAGGCGGTTAAGATCTGCTGCAGCTCACTCAACACGCCTCCCGCTGACGCCTGCGCTCCTGGCTCTTCCATGTGGCCGTCAAGCTCGGGTTGACGCCCCTCGGAATCCATGACGTGGCCGAGAAATCCTGTTGGGAAGGTGTCGTAGCACGGACCCACAACAGGGGGCGCAAATGAAACGGACAATGAAGATAAGCCAAAAAGGTAACAATTTAATGTTTTGATAATACCAACGAAACGTACAGTAAATTTGCAAGTCAAGTTAACTCCAGGTGACGTGGTGGCAGGCTCGAAGATAGAAGACCCCCGACGAGAGAGAAGCCCGCGTCCCACACGGCTTCCACCACCAACGGTCTGAAGAACACCGGAGCCGCCAAGGTCCCGAGTCCCCAGGTGGCCTCTGTCTTCGGCTGTCGACCCTGGTACTGCTGGCAGAGAAGCAGACAATATGATGAGTGAGTGTGAGGTCCGCACACTCAGTAATTCTCAGTCCCAACACAGTTAGGAGGGAGCAGCTCCACTCCAAACTAGGTTATCACTCGTGCAGCTCCTGTTGTCTTCTTTCTGGATGACAGCTGGTGCAGAGGATGAGTGACAGCTGTCACTTCTTCTGGGTCTGGCGCCCTCTCGTGCTTGGAGCCCGCACTCCAAGCAGGGCGCCCTCTGGTGGTGGTGGGCCAGCAGTACCTCCTCTTCAGCGGCCCACACAACATATTTTGCGCAGTGCATCTGAATGATTATGACAAGATGTTACATCTGTAATAAACAGAATTTTATAGATACATTATCTAATATATATATATATATATATATATATATATATATATATATATATATATATATATATATATATATATATATATATATATATAAAACACATGCAGAGGTAGCGGTTAAAAGATAAATCTGACATGAAAATGTCAAATCTCTACTGCTGCTAGGTATTAAAGAAAGCAAACAGTTACATGTGAAAAAGGGTTGAATACAAGAAAATGTGACAAAAAGAGGTTTGTGTGTGTGTTTATCATTCACAGCTGGAGGCGTTGGATTTTTTTTTTTTTTTCCAAGAATCGTGGTGGTGTTGTCTTGACACCAAACAGATCTAATACAGCGAGCAGTGTCGCTGCTCACAACGTCAGCCACAGTGTCTCCTCGGGACCGCCTCAATGGAACAATGAATAGGCTTTTGTTGACAGGCCTCGTGCCTGAAGTGCAGTCATGGAGGCTCTGACACACACACACACACACACACACACACACACACACACACACACACACACACACACACACACACACACACACACACAGTACTATAACACACTTCCTTAACAGTTTTTGTTGCATAGAAGCTGCAAACTCAAACATATTTAACCCCTTAACGCCTAAATTTATATAGCTGTATATAAAAAAAAATGTTTTGTGTGTGTTTTTGCCTTTAAGTAGATGGTAAATAATGTTGAGATTATTAATTTCACTTTTGCACAAAAAATAAATAGTAATTTTGGTATTTTGGTAATAATTTATGTTATAATGTTGTAATAATAATAATGGTATGTTGCAAATTTGCGACAACAGGCATACTGGTTAATCTGGTATGTTGCATATTTGAGTCAAATATTGTAGCATATATGCGACAATAGGTGTTAAGGGGTTAAACATTTCTGTGTTCAAATTTACACGGATGACACATAGAACATACTGGACACAATTCAGAACAAAACTGTCATCATGGATACTTAAAAGTCATATTTACTCCAAATGCATGTTTATGCCAACTTGCACAAAACTAAGATGTCTCCGTTTAACAAGTGACCTGCAGAAATAAACCAAGCTGCTGCCATTTACAAAGTGTTTGGCAGCAGTGAAGGTAACACTTGTGGTCTCTCCTCGTGAGTAGTAGGGTGTTTCAAGACATGTTGTCTTGGTAACAGCATACGTATTCCTTCTCACGCAAGGTTGATCAGATTGTTTTTCTTCACATTCTCACACTCATTGTTATTTCACGGAGTGAAGACGACATGGTTTGACTCGGTGCCGAGTTGCAGCCTCCGCGACGTCTCTTTTTTCCCCGTCTCGCTCAGAAACGCCACACACATTGCGCGTATGTTTTTTCCGATGACAAAAATGATCGTGTTGAGGCACCGAGTCTGAAATGACTGCTGGGAGAAAGGAGACACTTTACGAATTTAGTATGCAAAAAGCTGAGTACTAACATTAGTGACTAATGAATAAAGATCACTGAAACTAGTCAAGTAGGTTGAGTCCAGTCAACTGGGCTTATTTAGGTCTTTGAAGACATTTTGCTTTTCATCTAGAAAGTTGGAGTCATGAGAGACTCATATTTATCCTCTGTGGGGTCACTGTTGTCAAATTTTCGTTGTGCGTCTTTGGCGCCTATGTTGATTTTCACACTGTCTGATTCACTTAACTGGGCTGCTACTAAGAATTTCTGGCACCCCCAAGAAATTATTGGATATCATACCTGAATGAATCCTGGTGTTTATCAGGGATGTGTTCTGGCTCTTACACTGTACAATGAACTGGGTGTTGGGTAGGGTTGTAGAAACCGGTGATCTAGGTGCTTTCACTGTATGATGCTGAGATCTTGGTGGAATCAATGGACACCCTGACTTCAGCACAGAAGCTGAGTGAAGGATCAAAGAGTCTGGGTTTGTTTTTGTCCTGAGCAAGGCTAAAAAAAAACCCAGGCATTCAATAACACTCTTGACTTGTCCATTAGAAGAAGAATGTGTTAATGTCTAAAGGTGTAATGTGTTGGTGCTGCCTGACTTACTGTATTGTTGTGAGTCTTAGAGGCTAGCCAGTAACCTAAGGTGATGATTAGATGTCTTTGATACCATGTCTTCTCAGAGGATCAGTTGCATTTGAAAGGATTGACAACCGCATCATGTTGGTCATGTAACGTATTTCCCTTGGCATGATCCACCATGTAGATGACCATGTATTGAGAATCCCATTGGCTGGAGAAGGACAAATGGATGCCAACGTTTCGCTTGACTGTGACACATACATGGTTACTCTTGAGAGGCGGCCATGATCAGCTTTCACTGTAATTTACTATTTCAATTATAAAATCTCAGCATAGTCACAATATGAGCAATATCTTGAATCAGCTTTATTGACAATATTAAGATATTTAAGATAGATAATTGAATTGTAATACCCACACATGGTATCACATGCGACAGAATGGTGGCACAAACAGTTAGTGTGCTGACTTCTCCAACACGGTATCACAGGTAGTGGTATTGTTTTGGGTCTTGTATGTACAGTCAAAGAGTTTTGATCCAATTTGCTCCAAACTTGGTAGAATGAGGATTGGCCAAGTGTGGTGTGATTTTAAGAAAAAACAAATAGATAAAAGTCAAGGTCACTGGTCCAATGCCTATATTCCAGCACCAGTGGAATTCTGGGCCTGTATAGGTTTGCTGACATTTGGCCCTGATTTCCATCCCGGATTCAGAATTAAGGAATCAAACCATATATTAGGACACATACCCCCCCCCCCCCCCCGCCATTTTTTTCATTGGTGTCAACATCATAAGCAATCAGGTATCAAAAATTTGCAAAGCAAGATCATCTTTACTTATTCTCTTTTTATACATAGGAAATATTTAGAATTTCCAGGAACTGGATATAGATGTACTCTGAATCACTAATATGAAGTCATATATCTCCTTTATATGGGTCACATGACCTTTCAACTTGATTGGCCATGAAAGGTCATAGTCAAATTTGTAATTGTTTAAATGGGTTTAAATGAAGGGTTGTGTGTTAATCAGGGATACAATGGTTTGATTTCAGACAGAATCGATCAAATATCAAAACCACACAGAATTATATACTGTAATATAGTATGATAGAATCACAAAGAATTCATTTGCATGTGTCAAACTTGGAAGTCACGAGTGTTGCACTCTCTAAATACCCATTCTTTTTTGTTATTCATTCATTTATTTATTTGTTAATTTTTTTTCTGTACTATTGATATGGTCTTTCTGTGCTCCTTATGCTGAAGCATTATTTGACTGCATTTCTCATCATATTTCCCTCAGGCAAAGCTTGATTAAATTATTGACTGGTCACTATGAAACATGGCCATGATGGTTAAAATCTCCTCTGGCATGTGTTTTGTCATCTCATAATGTAAATTATTAATAAAGCGCGCAATTTAGGCAGGTGCTTTTTACTGTCAAGATCAAGGTACATGGTGAAATGGGGGCAGGGCTGTACAAGTGCCAACCTTTGGTGCTGAAAAATGAAGCCAAAGCAGAAGTGCCAAAGTGTAATTTCTCAAAAAGCCACTTGGGGCAGGCTCCAAAAGCAAATCAATCCCAGACTTTACAGGAGGAAAAAAATGTTTACAGCCTCAGTGTTTTCTCTAAGTTAAATTTTTGTATAATTTGTTTTGTATGTGAACACCATTAGCACTAATTAGCAAGCCTCCATAGCTTGGTGACACTGGCTATAGTGATAGTGCTGTGTTCATAGAGGCAATATGGTGTCATATGAAGAACAGAGCAGCAACCCGATCTCACGACAAGTTCGTGATGGTGTCAGGAAAGTGATTTAATGTATTGGTTCTTGATACCGTCATGAAATTTGGGGTGACATGGGGCTGGGGGGTGTTGAGGTTATGGTTAGAGTTAGGATTAGGGTTAAAAAATAGTGACTGAAATTTGACCGCCTCACAAAAATCTGACACATTTCATGATGGCATCATGAAAAAAACAAAACAAACCCAAAGTGTGAGACTGGGGTGGCATCAGAAACAGACTTTTCAATTTATTACAAAAAAGAAGAAGTGGGAGGGCGGAATGCGTTCAGTTTAGTGCTACTGGAGCTTTAATCCGCCTTTTCCTCTCGTGTGTATTTACAGTGCAGTCTAACGAATGCACCAAGTGACTGCCTGACCAGTAATTACAGCTGAGTTTATCTTAACACTCGCCTCCGAGCCAAGGCAAACACTGAAGTGTCAGAATTAACATACAGGTGTAAAAACCTGTTGGACCCTGTGTTATTGCACAGCCCCGGGCCTGGCTGACCCACTACCCACGTCAACACAAACACCATTAACTTACCCGCTCACTCACACAGGTGGAGGCGTGTTCCAGGTGACCTCATACAAAAAGCACTAGCAGAGCAGATGCAGAAACGTGCAAATAAAACACGGCTGCATTTCATTCTTTTTAAAGAGCCGTCCTAATGGGGGATTTCGTTTTTCCCACCTTAACTAGAAAACGAGTGTGTTTTACATTTTTTGAAAGCATCTAATGAGATTTTAAATTGATTTTCTACCTTCCAGACAACCATGAGCTCTTCATTTCAGCACGGATCACAAATCAGCATGTATCCCTTTTTTTTTTTTTTTTTACTTGCTTGATAATTCAGTCAAGGGAGCAATTACTCACTCTTAGTTTCTTATGAGATTACAACATACGTTTTTAAAAAGCCGCTCTGCTGAAGTGTTCAACAACACTATGACACTCAGGAATGGAGATTAATCTCTTCCAAATGGTGTCTTTTCTTAAAAAGGCGTATAAACCCAATGTCCCTGCGGGGGTGTTCACGTCTTTGTTTAGGGGGACAACTGAAGGGCACACTCAGCAGAAAAAAAGTCCAGTGCTTTAACGATTGTGTAACTTTAGAAAGTCAGTTGGAACAGGCAGGGTTAACCGTAGCTCTCATGTCCTGGTTACACCTGTCTGTTGCATGTCTTTAAGCAAAATACTGCCATGCAATGTTTTTTTTTTTTTTTGTTTGTGTGTTTTGCATTCAAGGGTGCTAACAGATCATGTGCACGGTGGATTAGTGGTTAGCACTGTTGCCTCACAGCAAGAAGGTCATGGGTTTGATTCCCACCTGTGGCCTTTCTGTGTGGAGTTTGCATGTGCTCCCTGTGTTTGTGTTGGTTTCTTCTGGGTGCTCCGGTTTCCTCCCACATTTAAAGACATGCAGGTTAGATGAATTGGAAACTTTATAATTGTCGAGGTCTCCCTTGCAAAAGAGGTCTCAATCTTAATGGGACTAACCAGGTTGAATAAAGGTAAAATAAAAAAATAATAAAAATGTGCGGATTATATTTCTTACACTGAACTGCTTCACATCTATGGGACAGACAGATGAATGAGACGTGGCAAGATGTATTGATACAAGTGACAGAGTCAACTGACACACGCTCACTTCTCTTCTCCTGGACCATGATCTACTAGTTCAGTTCTCTGGGTGCAATAGTGCTGCAGATTTTGCATCCACTTTCCTGGTGAACCTGAGGCACTCAGGCCTTACTGAGAACTGGAGAATGTCCTGTTTCTGCATCAGTACAATCATTGATCTACACTGAAAAAAGGAAACAACTTAAATATGTACATCGATTGCATATGACCAGAACCGGAACCGGTTCTGTTCATTATTTTTATGGACAGAATTTCTAGGCGCAGCCAGGGTGTAGAGGGGGTCTGGTTTGGGAACCACAGAATCTCGTCTCTGTTGTTTGCGGATGATGTGGTTCTGTTGGCTTCATCAAATCAGGACCTTCAGCGTGCACTGGGGCGGTTTGCAGCCGAGTGTGAAGCGTCCGGGATGAAAATCAGCACCTCCAAATCCGAGGCCATGGTTCTCGACCGGAAAAAGGTGCTTTGCCCTCTTCAGGTCGGTGTAGTGTCCTTGCCTCAAGTGGAGGAGTTTAAGTATCTCTGGGTCTTGTTCACGAGTGAGGGACGGATGGAGCGTGAGATCGATAGACGGATCAGTGCAGCATCTGCAGTGATGCGGCCGCTGTATCGGACCGTCGTGGTTAAGAGAGAGATGAGTAGGGGGGCAAAGCTCTCGATTTACCGATCGATCTACGTTCCGATCCTCACCTATGGTCATGAGATTTGGCTCATGACCGAAAGAACGAGATCGCGAGTACAAGCGGCCGAGGTGAGTTTCCTCCGCAGGGTGGCTGGGCGCTCCCTTAGAGATAGGGTGAGGAGCTCGGTCACTCGGGAGGAGCTCGGAGTCGAGCCGCTGCTTCTCCACGTTGAAAGGAGTCAGTTGAGGTGGCTCGGGCATCTTTTCCGGATGCCCCCTGGACGCCTCGCTGGAGAGGTGTTCCAGGCACATCCCATTGGGAGGAGGCCCCGGGGAAGACCCAGGACACGCTGGAGGGTCTACATCTCTCGGCTGGCTTGGGAATGCCTTGGGGTTCCGCCGGAGGAGCTGGGGGAGGTGTGTGTGGATCGGGAGGTCTGGGCGGCTTTGCTTGAGCTGCTGCCCCCGTGACCCGACTCCGGATAAAGCGGAAGAAAATGGATGGATGGATGGATGCATATGACCAGAATGTGTCCAAATAAGCCATGGAATCATCAGCTGGAAGGCTGTGATTAGGTACATGATAATAACTTATCACACTGCAAACTTGTCTCCAAGTACTGATGTTTTTTGCACTTCTGTTGGATTTCATGGAATAAACATGAGTTGATGACATCTATGTTTTCACGTTGGATTTATTCAATATCAATCAATCAATCAATCAACTTTTTTCTTATATAGCGCCAGATCACAACAAACAGTTGCCCCAAGGCGCTCCATATTGTAAGGCAAGGCCATACAATAATTACGAAAAACCCCAACGGTCAAAACGACCCCCTATGAGCAAGCACTTGGCCACAGTGGGAAGGAAAAACTCCCTTTTAACAGGAAGAAACCTCCAGCAGAACCAGGCTCAGGGAGGGGCAGTCTTCTGCTGAGACTGGTTGGGGCTGAGGGAAAGAGGGGGGCAGAGATCGATCACTAATGATTAAATGCAGAGTGATGCATACGGAGCAAAAAGAGAAAGAAACAGTGCATCATGGGAACCCCCCCACAGTCTACGTCTAAAGCAACATAACCAAGGGATGGTCCAGGGTCACCCGATCCAGCCCTAACTATAAGCCCTAGCGAAAAGGAAAGTTTTAAGCCTAATCTTAAAAGTAGAGAGGGTATCTGTCTCCCTGATCTGAATTGGGAGCTGGTTCCACAGGACAGGAGCCTGAAAGCTGAAGGCTCTGCCTCCCATTCTACTCTTACAAACCCTAGGAACCACAAGTAAGCCCGCAGTCTGAGAGCGAAGCGCTCTAATGGGGTAATATGGTACTACGAGGTCCCTAAGATAAGATGGGACCTGATTATTCAAAACCTTATAAGTAAGAAGAAGAATTTTAAATTCTATTCTAGAATTAACAGGAAGCCAATGAAGAGAGGCCAACACGGGTGAGATATGCTCTCTCCTGCTAGTCCCCGTCAGTACTCTAGCTGCAGCATTCTGAACCAACTGAAGGCTTTTTAGGGAACTTTTAGGACAACCTGATAATAATGAATTACAATAGTCCAGCCTAGAGGAAATAAATGCATGAATTAGTTTTTCAGCATCACTCTGAGACAAGACCTTTCTGATTTTAGAGATATTGCCTAAATGCAAAAAGGCAGTCCTACATATTTGTTTAATATGCGCTTTGAATGACATATCCTGATCAAAAATGACTCCAAGAATTCTCACAGTATTACTAGAGATCAGGGAAATGCCATCCAGAGTAACGATCTGGTTAGACACCATGCTTCTAAGATTTGTGGGGCCAAGTACAATAACTTCAGTTTTATCTGAGTTTAAAAGCAGGAAATTAGAGGTCATCCATGTCTTTATGTCTGTAAGACAATCCTGCAGTTTAGCTAATTGGTGTGTATCCTCTGGCTTCATGGATAGATAAAGCTGGGTATCATCTGCGTAACAATGAAAATTTAAGCAATACCGTCTAATAATACTGCCTAAGGGAAGCATGTATAAAGTGAATAAAATTGGTCCTAGCACAGACCCTTGTGGAACTCCATAATTAACTTTAGTCTGTGAAGAAGATTCCCCATTTACATGAACAAACTGTAATCTATTAGACAAATATGATTCAAACCACCGCAGCGCAGTGCCCTTAATACCTATGACATGCTCTAATCTCTGTAATAAAATTTTATGGTCAACAGTATCAAAAGCAGCACTGAGGTCTAACAACAAGCACAGAGATGAGTCCACTGTCCGAGGCCATAAGAAGATCATTTGTAACCTTCACTAATGCTGTTTCTGTACTATGATGAATTCTAAAACCTGACTGAAACTCTTCAAATAGACCATTCCTCTGCAGGTGATCAGTTAGCTGTTTTACAACTACCCTCTCAAGAATCTTTGAGAGAAAAGGAAGGTTGGAGATTGGCCTATAATTAGCTAAGATAGCTGGGTCAAGTGATGGCTTTTTAAGTAATGGTTTAATTACTGCCACCTTAAAGGCCTGTGGTACATAACCAACTAACAAAGATAGATTGATCATATTTAAGATTGAAGCATTAAATAATGGTAGGACTTCCTTGAGCAGCCTGGCAGGAATGGGGTCTAATAAACATGTTGATGGTTTGGATGAAGTAACTAATGAAAATAACTCAGACAGAACAATCGGAGAGAAAGAGTCTAACCAAATACCGGCATCACTGAAAGCAGCCAAAGATAACGATACATCTTTGGGATGGTTATGAGTAATTTTTTCTCTAATAGTCAAAATTTTGTTAGCAAAGAAAGTCATGAAGTCATTACTAGTTAAAGTTAATGGAATACTCAGCTCAATAGAGCTCTGACTCTTTGTCAGCCTGGCTACAGTGCTGAAAAGAAACCTGGGGTTGTTCTTATTTCTTCAATTAGTGATGAGTAGAAAGATGTCCTAGCTTTACGGAGGGCTTTTTTATAGAGCAACAAATTCTTTTTCCAGGCTAAGTGAAGATCTTCTAAATTAGTGAGACGCCATTTCCTCTCCAACTTACGGGTTATCTGCTTTAAGCTACGAGTTTGTGAGTTATACCACGGAGTCAGACACTTCTGATTTAAAGCTCTCTTTTTCAGAGGAGCTACAGCATCCAAAGTTGTCTTCAATGAGGATGTAAAACTATTGACGAGATACTCTAACTCCCTTACAGAGTTTAGGTAGCTACTCTGCTCTGTGTTGGTATATGACATTAGAGAACATAAAGAAGGAATCATATCCTTAAACCTAGTTACAGCGCTTTCTGAAAGACTTCTAGTGTAATGAAACTTATTCCCCACTGCAGGGTAGTCCAACAGGGTAAATGTAAATGTTATTAAAAAATGATCAGACAGAAGGGAGTTTTCAGGGAATACTGTTAAGTCTTCTATTTCCATACCATAAGTCAGAACAAGATCTAAAATATGATTAAAGTGGTGGGTGGACTCATTTACTTTTTGAGCAAAGCCGATAGAGTCTAATAATAGATTAAATGAAGTGTTGAGGCTGTCATTCTCAGCATCTGTGTGGATGTTAAAATCACCCACTATAATTATCTTATCTGAGCTAAGCACTAAGTCAGACAAAAGGTCTGAAAATTCACAGACAAACTCACAGTAACGACCAGGTGGACGATAGATAATAACAAATAAAACTGGTTTTTGGGACTTCCAATTTGGATGGACAAGACTAAGAGACAAGCTTTCAAATGAATTAAAGCTCTGTCTAGGTTTTTGATTAATTAATAGGCTGGAATGGAAGATTGCTGCTAATCCTCCGCCCCGGCCCGTGCTACGAGCATTCTGACAGTTAGTGTGACTCGGGGGTGTTGACTCATTTAAACTAACATATTCATCCTGCTGTAACCAGGTTTCTGTTAGGCAGAATAAATCAATACGTTGATCAATTATTATATCATTTACCAACAGGGACTTAGAAGAGAGAGACCTAATGTTTAATAGACCACATTTAACTGTTTTAGTCTGTGGTGCAATTGAAGGTGCTATAATATGATGGAGAAAAAGTAGGCATCACTTAAGTCATTCTTCAGTTGCCAAAGGCAAGTAAGCTTGTCTTTTTTTATCCTAACTATGTTGGAGATTATATATTTTGATGCATTCCTGCCAAAAATTACAACATTTTGTGGTTGAGCCTCAAAATGGCAGGTAGAGCAAAATGCACTGAGGGACCCGTCATCTGCCTCTGCATTATTATTTGACAGACCATGATGATATCAAAGGTTTGCATTAATTTATTATGTCATCATCCTACCTAAATGTCAGCTTCTCTGGTAGTGCTGTCATTCATTGCACACTATACTGGTTAATTAATTGATTAATCATTCATTAGTTAGTCATTAGTTTAATATCTAAGCTACTGCAATGACCTACCATGTCCCCATTGTATTCCAAGTTACCTTGAGAAATAAGGATATGGTCATTTTCCTGTCTCAGCTATATGCGATCACACTTTTTGTCTCATTCTAATGGAAAAACAGTAGGTGCATATCTTCCTTGTTTCTCAACCAAATTTAACAATCTTGGTGTCATTTTCTTAGTTTAGTCAACCTCTACACAATGAAACAGGTTTTGTGTTACATGGAGACACTTTGATTTTTTATTTATTTATTTATTTATTTTTTTGTCGCGTACCTACTGTGATTACATGACCAAAACAAAAATATATATATATATATTTTTTTTTTTTAATTTTCGTCTTGATGATCCATGAACTCTTCAGTTGCAAATATGATGCCATGCTCACTTCAGTAATTCTTCCCAGTCAAATAATTCTTTCAATCAAGTGAAACTGGTGCTGCCACAAGTCAAAAACAGCAGCCATCACAGTCATAGTCTTATGAGCTGGGGCATTGTCCCAATGAAATTAGACTGCATTCATCTGCTTTCCTGACTCTTCAGTCCTTATGTTTTCACCCTTCAAAAGGCTGCCAACAAATATAATGCCCTTTGCATTCCTGAAAACTGATGACATCATCCAACCAAGAGACACTATTCCACTATATGGATAGTCATTTTGGGTCTATTCCAAAATGATGGATCCAGAAAACATCCTGAGTTACTCACTCTTAGTTTCTTATGAGATTAGTTTCTTATGAGATGAGTCACTTGTAAGAGCCCGTTGCTCTGCTAAACAGAAGCCAGAAGATCATGCGGCACCCATCGAGCAGAATTGTTTGACATTCCAAGTTCTCTGTGCAGAATATTCTCAACTCCTTCACCAGCAACACCATCAGCTACTTGATTGACAGTCGGTTGTCTACCATCCATCAGCATGTGGTGAACACAATCAAACTTTTTCTCAGTGGTGGCATTCGGAGCCAAGCTGCCTCGTCTCGTCAGGTGGAACCTGCTGGCAGCTAATAAAATATTCCCAGATTCTTTCTTGTTTTGTTCCAGCTGAGGAGGAGTTATGGACCAGAACCTTTACCCGCTTGAAGATGTAATATTATTTTTACATATATACAGTGGTATGTAAAAGTTTGGGCACCCCTGATGATTTTCATGATTTTCCTTTATAAATCTTTGGTTGTTTGGATCAGTAATTTCAGTTAAATATATCATATAGCAGACAAACACAGTGATATTTGAGAAGTGAAATGAAGTTCACAGGATTTACAGAAAGTGTGCAATAATTCTTTAAACAAAATTAGGCAGGTGCATAAATTTGGGCACCCCAACAGAAAAAAAATACATCAATATTTAATAGAACCTCCTTTTGCAGAAATAACAGCCTCTAAATGCTTCCTATAGCTTCCAATGAGAGTCTGGATTCTGGTTGAAGGTATTTTGGACCATTCTTCTTTACAAAACATCTCAGGTTTGTTGGTTTCCGAGCATGGACAGCCCACTTAAAATCACACCACAGATTTTCAATAATATTCAGGTCTGGGGACTGAGATGGCCATTCCAGAACTACTTGTTCCTCTGCATGAATGCCTTAGTAGATTTTGAGCAGTGTTTAGGGTCGTCATCTTGTTGAAAGATCCAGCCCCGGCGCAACTTCAACTTTGAAACTGATTCATGAACATTGTTCTCAAGAATCTGCTGATATTGACTGGAATCCATGTGACCCTCAACTTTAACAAGATTCCCAGTACCTGCACTGGCCACACAGCCACACAGCATGATGGAACCACCTCCAAATTTTACTATAGGTAGCAAGTGTTTTTCTTGGAATGCTGTGTTCTTTTTCCGCCATGCATACTGCCCCTTGTTATGTCCAAATAACTCAGTTTTAGTTTCATCAGTCCACAGCACCTTATTCCGAAATGAAGCTGGCTTGTCCAAATGTGCTTTAGCATACCTGGAGCGACTTTGTTTGTGGCATGTACACAGAAAAGGCTTCCTCTGCATTACACATACATACATAAATTGCATCATATAGCATCTCTTTGTGCAAAGTGCGCTGTATAATTGAATGATGCACAGAGACATTATCTTGAGCAAGATCATGTTGTAGGTCTTTGGAGTAGGTCTGTGGGTTGACTATGACTTTCTCACCATCCTTTGCTTCAGCTTATCTGAGATTTTTCTTGGCCTGCCACTTAGGGCCTTAACTAGTACTGTGCCTGCGGTCTTCCATTTCCTCACTATGTTCCTCTCAGTGGAAACTGACAGCTGAAATCTCTGAGATAGCTTTTTGTATTCTTCCCCTAAACCATGATGTTGAACAATCTTTGTTTTCAGCTCATTTAAGGAGGTCAAGGGTCATTGAGCTTACCAAACTAATTTTGTGTTCCAATAATTAGTGCTAAATGTATTTTAAATGTAAATTAATAAAATGACAAGGTGCCCAAATCTGACTGATCGGTTGTCTGATGCAGACAACCAATGATTTATGAAGGAAAATCATGAAAATTATCAGGGGTGCCCTAACTTTATACAACTGTATATACGGTATAGACAAACTATGGACTTGCTACAAAACATATATATTCAACAAAAGACAGAATATAAATCTGTCAACAAAACAGACTATAAAACAATGTGTAAAATGATTTTAGTTTTGTGTTCTCTAATCTCATTTCATTTAATAGGAGTCCTCCACTCTTTAGATGTTGACAAAGATTTCTAATTCTACCCCGGCTAAGATGGAGCAGAAGCAGCAACCATCACGGGTAGACTAAGGGGCAAACCTGTTTAATATGTTTGGTGGAGTTTCGTTTGAAATCGTTAAGAGGTTAGAAGGAGAACAACAGAGAAAAGGAGGGGAGATGATTTAATTTAGGCTGAAATAATGTGCAACGTTTGATTACAATGACAACTTGTGTAAGTCATGCCAGAGATGATCCCATTGACTTTGTGTCTCATCCAGCTGAGCGTCTCTTTCACATACACTAAAAACTTATTTTTAACAGTATATGAGTGGGTTTTACAATGTCCACCCTCAGTCTTTAATCATCTTTTGGCCACATGTGTAGATAATGGTCATGATTTATCAGTCATCCAGTGTACCACTTTGTAATTATTCGTTATTACGTATAAGCTGGGGACACACGTACTGGAGGTTCAGCTCGACTAGTGGAGACTCCAGTCAGCCATGACTTTGTGGATGCTAGTCATCTTATCTTCACCATTTGCTTGGTTCCATCACTTGTTTCTCTTCTCATGCACTGATTTGATCAAATCTGAAAAGCCAATCAGAGTTCACTCTCTCACCCGCAGGTGCCAACATCAATTCAACATACTGGATCGGAGAAAAAGCTGCTTATGGCTGACATCCACAAGTGCTGATGTGCTGATGGTACAGGACATACCAAACTGACTTAAAACATCGACTCCCAATGGTTGACCATCGGCTCGATGTGTCTCTTGCTTTAGACTGTGGAAGACATCAAGAACATATGTGCAATAGAACCAGACTTACAGAGAAACAGAATACCATCTTAATAGAAATTTTAAAAGGTGCAAAAAATAGGAGAGAGATCTTATAGAAAAGATCAACTCACTGCCAAGTTGCCACCTACAAAATAAGGACAATGAGAAGGTCCCAGGTTCACTTTCAACCTGGTCCTTTCTGTGCAGAGTTTGTATGTTCTCCCTGTGTTTGTGTGGGTTCCCTCCAGGTGCTACAGCTTCCTCCCACTTCAAAAACATGCAGGTTAGGTGAACTGGTCACTCTAAATTGGCCGTAGGTGTGAGTGGAAATGTGAATGAGTTCGTCTGTTTATAAGTGTTGTCCCTGCGATAAACTGGGAACCAGTCCAGGGTGAACCGAGGCCTCTCACCCATTGACCACTGTGACCCTTAACTGGAATAAGCGGGTTCAAAAAAAGTGATGAATGGACACAGTTTGAAAGCACTGTCTCATTCGTTCCCGAGACAAAGAGCCTGGTAAAGTCTTTGTAGGCTGCTGACTTATTTTTCATTGTTGGAAGACAAATTAGTTCTGCATTTGAAAAATGCTTGCCACAACAATATACAGAAGGTTTTACAATACCTACTAGATAATAGAGTGCTTGGCCATGTAGCATTTTGTAAGTACACAACGTAACTTTAAAGTCTGATCTTTCATATGGGAAACAAATGAAGAGAAAGTTGCATTGGATTAAAGTAGGGTGAGAAGAGTATGGAAAGAAAAATGAAGGACAAAAATCTGTAGTAGGAAAGTGATGTCTTATCTCAACAGACACAGTGTTACACAAGTAAAAGAGGCATGATTAATGAAATCCCTGTAGCCTGCTGACTTCTTTTTCATGTTTGGAATAATGGATGGATAATAATGGATAATGCCATGCTTGACTGTTTTGCTTTTTATATGTTCAGAAGAAAATTGTTGCCTCTATGTTTATGGGACTGTATGTAGGCATCTGTCTTGTGCATTCATTTTGACTCAGCACAGACCTTAACAAAAATCTTAAAAATCTAATCGCACATGCACAGAAAGCACACGAAATGAGGCTAATATTATATTATGAAGGGAATAAAAAGGGTTTATGAAAGAGCTTGTGCAGAAGACATATTCCAGAGAATCAAATCATGATAAGAAAAATTCCTATTACTTGCTGACTTGTTTTTCATGTTGGAGCTACAAATTAAGTCTGCATTTTGCACATGTCTCACTTGAAAATGTACATAAGATTTTAACATCTGCTAGGCAGCAGGACACTTGATCATTTTGCATTTTAAATGTTTGTGACATTTAGCAAATGTCTATAGCCTGCTGACTTCTTTTTCACATTTGGGATTCAAAGTAGGCCTGTGTTTTGAGAATACATGGCTTGGAAAGGTATATAAAGTTATCAAGATCAGCTAGACAACAGGGCTCTTGATCATTTTAAAATGTTTGTGACAAAACCTAAAAGTCTGATAGCGCTTGAACAGCAAATGAAGTGGGGTTTTAAAACTGTTAATTTTCCTGGTTTTGAAATCTTGCAGCAGCACTTTGAATTATGTGAAGGTTTCCAGTCCTAGAAAATCAGACACTGCGACAATCAATTCTGGATTAAACAAATGCAGAAATCAATATTTCTGCAACAACAAAAGATTGAATATCTTAGCAATATTATGCAAGTGGAAAGGGGGCATTCTTGTTGATTTCTCGAACATGAAAGACAAAGTCTAATTTTAGCTTTTTCACTATGACAGATCACACAGTTACCCGATAATAGTGTTAACCCATCACACTGATGTCATTGTCTGACAAGTCCAATAACCGCCCACAGTCTCAGTTCTGTCTGAATATAGAATATTAAGTGACAACCAGATTTTCACCCATCTTCAGCATGCAGCATTTGTGATGACAAATTCGCAACTTAAAAAAAAAAAAAATCTGCAAAGACGTATGTGAGAGACGTATGTGAGAGATGGACTGTTAACTTCCTTCCCCCATCCGTCTCACACTCTCACCACACTGCGCTTTGTCTCATCTCTCTCCTCCCTCACTGCCTCTCTCCATTCAACCTTTGCCTTTGACGCCGGCAGCAGTATAAAATCTCACCCTCTCACGTCAGAGGAAGGTCATGTGCACATAGGGAGGTCAACAAGAGGTTGCCTTCACGCCCCGGAGCACTGACTCCATCCCAAAGGACTGTGGGCAGCATGACAAGGCCGAGGAGGGAGGAAGGGGCTTCCACTTGACCTCAGGGGGGTTGTGGATGTTCGGCTCACCCGCACACAGCTGTGTGTGCCCAGGAGCTGAGCCGGGTTGTGTTTTAAATTGTCACCGTGCTGAATATGGAGATTCTTCAACTCCGTTAGGTGTGAATTTGATAGGATTAGGAAGACCGGAATTCTTCGCTTTACGGCGGGGTATTTTCACCACTTACACCCGAATAAAAATGCTAACAACCTGCCTTATATCCATAGACAGCGGATATTAGTTACTTTATGTTGGTATTTTAACACATTGTGTGTTTGTCACATTTTAAAACCAGCCTTTCTCCATCCCTCATTGTCTGAATTATTCACATTCTCTTCCCCCACTCCGGTCTTCCTCGGGTCCCCCGGGAGCGGGTGTGTGTCTGCTGATTGTCTGCTTCTCACAAACTGAGCCTTCTTTCTCTGAGCAGCGGAGTGACAGATCCCTGTGAGTCTCTTCACAATGCTGACACACAGACACACACTCGCCCTGTAGCCAGATGGGCTTACGTCCCCCATCGCCAGACAAATTAAGTTTGGGCCCCCAGATTAATATTCAGGCAAAGCACTGGCTCTATATAATTGAATCACAGTGCCATGAGTGTACAACAGGGGCTACTTTAGATACACAACAACACTTCGCTGCCAGCTGCGTGCATCATTCTGTCTGCTGTTCATGGAATTGTGGATCCCTGTTCATCACGCAGTCATTAAGGTGGATTTTATATTTAATTTTCCCGTTCTAGTGCTCTCTTTTTACTTCTGCCAAAAAGCTTAAGAAAGGTTGGTTTATTTCAAGCGGAAATGTCCAGTGCTAAAAAGTTAAGTACCAAAACCTTACTGGTCGCTTAAGGCTGGCTCCAAAAGCAAGTCAAAACCCAGCGAAGCCCATGTTAAAATCTCCAGCTTTACAGCCGAATAAATATGCTGACAGCCGGCACAAACAACAAAAAAGGCTTTAGTCAGGAGAACTACTTTCCATTTTCATAACAACTTTAAGGGGAGTGTGGGTGGGGGTGGATTTTTTAAATATATATATAAAACTCATCAGTTGAAGGTATTTTAAGCCATAAATTTATGAATAACTGGGGCGTGGACACTTTGAGTTACAGCTAATGTGCCAGGTCGAGAACACCGCTTGTAATAGCTGCTAGCTGCTGTGGACCTGACCACGTTTACCTTTTCTGATTGATTTTTGATTGATTGATTGATTTTTATTTGTATAAAATGTAAACATGTGTAAGATAATACAGTATAAAAATGTATTAAATAAACATGGATACATAAATATACTGGGTAACACAAAAAAGCATAAAGCGCTTGTTTCCACTGTGGCCCATTCTGAGCAGTTTATAACAAATATGGCTTCTTCTACTAATGCGCCACACTCAAAAGATTTTGTTCTCCAGTATTTTTGTTGACTGAAACCTCAGTATTTGTATGTTATTATCATTAGAACTACAGTAATTAGCAGGTATCGATAGCGTGATGGTGTTAGCTACAGTGATAGTGCTACAGTTATAGAGGTAATATGCTGGTCATAATACCAGCAAGTTGCATCATCAGTCTATAACATAATGCTAATATGTAAGCAGCCTTGTGTTAGCTTTATAATCTTCTGCCAGATTGTAATTTGTGGTGTGTTTCAAGATTTCAATGTGAAAGTTTCCATTTAGGAAAAAATATGCATTAAAGAATCATCGGAATTCAGATGGTCTAGCCTGTTGGTGGGCACGTTATGTTGGTCTTACACACCCTCCACCTTTTTACACATTTATGGGTTGACTGAAGGATAAGCAGAGTAATGATTGCTAATTAAATAGTACTTGTATTGACCAACAGTGCCACATCTAAAGTCATAGTGGTAGTCATACAATTTTTCATATTTTTAATTATGGTCATTTTAACCTTTTGAATTCACTTTTAAACATGAAGCGTGTAAACATATAAAATGGCTGTGACACTACGCGCGCTCTGATTGGCTGATTACTGGTTGTCTATTTGCCCATATCCAGACCAGTTACGATGACAATCGGTCCGCAACGCGCATTTTCCTAAAATTTTATTTCCTTTTACTAACCAGGAAGCAAAAAACACAATTACAAAAACCAAGTTGGACATAAACATACTCCATGAATATCTAAACAGCATCTGAAAAAACACACAGATTGAAACGCTAAAGACAGGACAATCTGTTAGCAAGTTCTTCATGGAGGTGAAGCAAACAGGTCTGACTACGAGTTATCAGTAGCTTTCATATTCGGGCGATACTGTAAGGTATCAAAGGTATATAATAGCCATATAATAAACAAATGATTAATCTCGCTTGCTTGGTCTGTTGGATATCAGACCTCCATGTATGCTCAGCCCATACTGACAACACGTCGGACTGATATTTCCACGTACAGACCTAAGATATTAATACAATAACATGCTTTTGGAGGGTGGTATGCATCGTCTAACTCGGGCGAATATCTGTCATTGCGGGCGACTGGCCGTGAACGGAGGAACTCAGAAAATGCATGCCGCATGACAACAGCATGTTATTTGCGTTATCACTTTTTACTAAGATACACAGCACGTAACACGTACATAAAAAGTTGGCTCACTTAACTTTTGTCGTGTCGGCTAGCTAGCGCGCACTGCTCTCCAATTTGGCCAGTGCATCCTCATCAAGCTGGCTGCTTTAGCTGCTGTTCATTATTGTACTATCAATGAGATAATCATCCAGAATATCCATATTAAGTCCAAAACACACTTCTCGCATTTTCATCTTTTCCTCTGCGAGCAGTTTTTTTCCCCCTCTGCGGACAGTTCTTGGGCTGCGCGCTATGACATCATTTGTTTACGCACAGCGGGCGGGTATAACCAGGTAGCGTCGATGTAAATCTACGATAGCGGCCCAGCAACGCCCCGGTAAAGTGATAATAATTGTGATTCTCACTGCATATGTGTGATATTGCACAGAGCTAACTAGAAGAGCTAACTAGCTAAAGTCCCTGAATGCTGCTAAATACGAACTGAAATCTTTCTTCATACCTCTGATATTTTTGTTTGCTGCCTGATGTAGTGTTCATGTACATTGTGTACACAAAAAAAGAATGAAATACTGCAGTCATCTTTTGATAGATTTCTTTTTGATAGTGTATACCTCTTGTATGAAAATTTCATATTGTTTTTTTTCTCTCTCTCTCTCTCTCTTTTTAACCAAAGAACATTGGTGATGACAGCAACCTTTTGAAGCCTTTTTATAAAACTCACTGAAAGCTCAAAAACTTTACACTTTATGCATAATAACAGTAATTTGGAACCCTAAATGTTCAACAGCTTGCTAGCTTTAAAACTACTTGAATTAGCTTAAGTGTGACGGTTTGGTGCCTCTGGGGAATGCAGTCAGATACATCACACGACCTGACTGATGATTTGTGGCTGTGTTACTACACATTGTTGCTATTTTTGAATTCAGACGTGACTTCTGGAGGGAAAAAAAGATTAAATTAATAAGCGAGGCTTTAGCTGTAGAACACTGCTCCCTGTTGGTGCTCAGTCTGTCACCCACGCAGGCTCTGGTGCAGAAAGATGAGGTGACACACACACACACCATTTTTCTACACCTCCTCCTCTTCTCTCCTTCCTGTCTCACACTTGGTTCAATTCTGGGTTAGATGGCTGAGTCGGTGTTCAATTTCAAGTTGAACATTCAACTGATTTTTACATTTTACATTTGTTTTCACCAGCGTTAGCATATTATGTTACGGTTGTCACATACTGTATGATGCAACTATTCATCATACTGTCATTTGAGAAACATTTGTCTTCCTGTCTGTTTGTCTTCCTGTCTGATTTCTAACAAACTTGGTGTGGATGAAGGTCAAGTCTAGAATTGGTGTTAACATAGGGTTGCCAACCGTCCCTTGAAAAACGGAATCGTCCCTTATTTGGACATAAAAGTGTGCATTCCGTATTGACCTGAAATGGGACGCAGTTTGTCCCGTATTTCTGTGAGAATCAAAAAGTCTGTAAAATGTCAATGGAATTGACTGGTGCTTTATATGGAAACTTACGGTAAATTTTATCCCAGCCTCTCTCCTGCTTTTCTCCAATGAGCTGACAGACACGAGTTGACAATACAGAATCACTCTTATCTCATTGGTCGAGGGACATCTGCTCGCAAGAAGATACCGACGTCATGAGCCGACGACGGTCGCTGGACGACAATAACAAAGCAGCATGGCTGATATCGATACAGACACCGACACTGGCACTGCAGATACGTCTACGGACAGCAATGTCTGTAACGACGTTACTACTCCTCCAAAAAAAAAAAAAACAACAAAAAAGAATGCAAAAATACAGGGGAGAATGAGAAAAGGAAAATGGCTGGGTGGAAAAGGTACGCGACAACAGTATTGTTTACTTTTCAGAGTTTATTTTTTGCACTTTTTATTACACTAAATGTGTAAATGTGCACTGTTACATTCTTTTGCACTGTTACATTGTTTTGGATGATGCAAATTTTCTATTGTTTTTTTTTTGTTGTTAATTTATACAATTTTGAAGTAAGCAATAGCACTACAGAGATTTATTTTTAAAGAAGACAGAATGCTCATATTTAAATTGTGAGTGAAAATTTATTTTGCACTAAAAATAAATTGCTAATAATTTGTTTTCCACGTGTTCAGATCAGAACAAATGCATGTATGCATCTACCTAAATTCAGGGTCAGTCAAATGGTTAAAAATCGTTTCACACAGACGCTGGGAAGGGTGAAGGCAATGGTCAGTTGGCCGGTCGGCCCTGGTGGTGAGGTGTCCTTATTTATTTTTAAGAGAGTTGGCAACCCTATGTTAACAGGTTAATCTTGTCAAAGATCAAGATCACTCGGGTCAAGTCAACCTGGGAGCATGCACTGGTGCCACACGTTGCCACATCTGCCACACCGTGGAACCTGAATGATGAGCAACCAAGCAGACAAACCAATTCATGTCCACATCTCAAAAGTAACCATTTGCTGCAGCCAACTCTAAGGCACCTGCATTTTGGTTTTCAATTCCATTTCCACGGAACATGCCACGCAAATTTTAATGGGTTCCTGTGTGTCCCAAGTGAGGTCAGATTTAACAAAGATCACTTATTGGGGCCAAGGCTATTATGGTCAAATGTCAAAATTCTGATTTTCATTCCACCATTGGCATTTATTCATTCAATGGCACCAAAGTTGGAACACATATGCAGGTGGCTTCTGAAATCGCACAAGTGAGGTCAAATTTCCAAATAGTCACTGATTACCGTCAAGGTCCTGTCTGTATTTCATTGGCTAATACCATGTGGCACACACAATGTTTGATATGCAAATGATTCATCAAGGGTGTGTCTACATCATAGATTGTATATAAATTGGACAAATCATCTGTGAAATCACCCACAGGTTTTATTGAAAAGCCTGGGAGACCCTTTTTCAAGATCAAAAAGTGCTGTGATGGGTGTCGCCATGTTAGCTGGGTTGGGATGCTTGCCTGCATCCCAACCAAAAAATAAATGGGTAAAGAGGTGGAGCATGGGCAAGACCTTGTGTGACGTGAGTGAGATGAATGAAGCCCGAACATGCCCCATCTCAGAGTTGCCAAACAAGCCATAGCTAACAGGGTAACCTTGGTTCAGGTGTTTTATTAAGCATATTTTGGGGGACTGAGTGGTGGATTCATGACGGTGTAGTTTTAAATTATGTATTTCCTTGTAACCATCGAATAACTGGAGCTAACATTGTCAAGCTTCCGATAGTGGCTAATGGTGCTAGCATAACAAATTAGATAACACAAAAATTTCAGTTGAGGAACTTGCCCTACAAGCCATATTATTACATCCATCCATCCATTTTCTTCCGCTTTATCCGGAGTCGGGTCGCGGGGGCAGCAGCTCAAGCAAAGCCGCCCAGACCTCCCGATCCACACACACCTCTCCCAGCTCCTCCGAGGGTACCCCAAGGCATTCCCAAGCCAGCCGAGAGACGTAGTCCCACCAGCGTGTCCTGGGTCTTCCCCGGAGCCTCCTCCCGATGGGATGTGCCCAGAACACCTCTCCAGCGAGGCCTCCAGGGGGCATCCGGAAAAGATGCCCAAGCCACCTCAGCTGACTCCTTTTGACGTGGAGGAGCAGCAGCTCGACTCCAAGCTCCTCCCGAGGGACCAAGCTTCTCACCCTATCTCTAAGGGAGCGCCCAGCCACCCTGCGGAGGAAACTCATCTCGGCCGCTTGTACTCTCGATCTCATTCTTTCAGTCATGAGCCAAATCTCATGACCATAGGTGAGGATCAGAATGTAGATCGATCGGTAGAACTTTGCCCCCCTACTCAGCTCTCTCTTCACCACGACGGTCCGATACAGCGACCGCATCACTGCAGATGCTGTATTATTACATATATTTGAAATTAAATCCTCAGAAAGGACAGAGGTTTGGGGCTTGGTCTACATCCATTCATGGCTAAAGATGTGCATGAAAAGCAGGCTCATGCACATGGTTACAGTTTCACAATGACTGAGATTTATCAATGCAGACCGTGCATGTGCACTTTATAGCTAGTGAATGGACATGCACACCTGTGTGCATATACACTCTTTTAGTTGTGAATGTATAGTATACAAATAATGAATGTCTATGAGTTCAATGGTACGTATATTTTATGAGGTGAAAGCTGGAACATACCATTTAACGAGACAAATAAATTTACGGTAGAAATTGGCAAAACCAAGGAACCTCTGGACGTCCTTACGACAACTGGGAACCACCCAGTTCCGTACTGCACCTACCTTTGCGAGATCCATATGGATCTCCCACGCCGAAATCACAAAACCCAAAAAGGAAACGGTGGACTGGTGAAACTCGCACCTTTCTGCCTTAACATAAAGGTTGTTTTGCAGCAGCATTTGAAGCACGGTGCAGACTTGCTGGGTGTGGGTCTCCACATTGGGAGAATAAATGAGAATGTCATGTAGATATACAAAGACGCACTTGTTGAGGTACTCACACAGGACATTGTTCACTAAGTTTTGAAACACGGCAGTGAAGCCAAACAGCATTACAAGATACTCGTAGTGGCTGGTAGGGGTGTTGAAAGCAGTTTTCCATTCATCCCCGGGACGAATCCTCACTATATGGTATGCATTGTGTAGATCCAGCTTAGTGAACACCTTAGCCCCCTCTAAAAGCTCAAATGTGGAGGAAATTAGTGGCAGAGGGTACCGATTCTTAACCGTGACGGGAGTGGGTCAATCACACAGTTATACTCGCGGTGTGGTGGTAGCAACTTAGCTTTAGCTTTGCTATAGACTAAAGCAAGATCATGGTAGCAGGATGGTACCCCCTCTAGATCTGAATTAATTACACTAGATGGGACAACAGGCTCAGACAGACAGGAATCTCTACAAGCAGGACCCCACGCCTACCCTGGGTCCAATCCATGTCTACGGCATTGTAACCAGGGGTGCCCCAGTATTACTGAGTGACTAAGGCCTTAAGGTGCAGCCCAGCCAGTCAGGTGAGTTATCAAAAATGCTATCTTCACCTTTTCAGATGGAAACATTGATGACATTAGTTCAAAGCGCAACTCACACTGCGTGATGAACGGTTTCACGTCCCCAGACTCTCTGGAAAAATGCTCAGGCCGGGGGAGTTGGTTACAAAATTAAGGAAAGGTACAGAAGCCGGTGGGGCTGCTGATGGTTCCGGAAGTGGTGTGGTGGCGGGAACCGTGTCGGTCATAGCCTGGCGCTTCATGGTCAACAGTATTTGATCCATCTGAGAGCTCACAGAGGCCATGAAGGAGTCTTGCCGTTTAGTGAGTTCGCTAAGACCAGAGTTCAAAGCGGCAAGCTGGTCCTCTTGCTGAGCTAACTGCCAGCTGTGGTGGCGTTTGCATCTGCTGTGTCCATTGGTGGCCAGATCAATCTATCAGGCTTCACTGGCAAAGCAGGCTGGACACAAATGCAAGACACAGGAACACAGCTCTGTAGATTAAAAGCGTTTACTTTTGATGTTAGCTGGAGTTGGTACACAGAAAGGCAGTCCAAGAAGAGCAACAGTACAAAAAACATCAGGCTTAAGCGTGGGTGAGGTACACAGGCAGGTGGTCAAAAAACATAACGAGGCAACGAGAGCAAGGCAAAAAACACGCAAGAAGCTGGAAGGAAGGCAAAAGGCACATCGATCTGGTGAGGGACAAGAGCAAACTGTGATGCTTTTATTTTGTACCCAGGTGATGAGCTGCAAATCAAGAACAGGTGTAGGCGAAACGTCCAGAACCAGGGTGGGGCCAGACAGAGAGGAACGCCCACCACCAAGAACCAAGAGAGAGAAACAGGACAGAGAAAACCCAAGCAGAAAGACAGAACAAGAGAACAGACCGATCACAAATACAAACAAAATAACCGCACAAAGTCCAAATCCTGACAGAGACTCCAGGTGTCTTAAATAAGCTTGAGAGTTGATATCCACAAGTTTCCTGTAGGTGCTGAGGTTTGCCACGCCCTTCTCCAGTGAGACAGCTGTCAGCAGATGACCCACAGAAGGAGCTCTTGTGTGTGTGTGTGTGTGTGTGTGTGTGTGTGTGTGTGTGTGTGTGTGTGTGTGTGTGTGTGTGTGTGTGTGTGTGTGTGTGTGTGTGTGTGTGTGTGTGTGTGTGTGAACGATCTGTCACCCCGGCTGTTTCTCCGCTGTACGAGTCCCTTCACTTTCAGGTGATTAAATCCCAAACAGTCATCTTGTCTGGGGGTTGCAAGACAGGTACGTGGGATCACTTTCAGCCTATAAGTTGAGGGATGTGCTGCATATTTTCAAAGATATGTCCCTTTTCTGTCTAGATTTCCTGTGTGGGCATTTTTCTGAAATCCAGATAATATAGATAATCCAGGCTCGTGTGTGAGTGTGTAATGCCCTTGGTTGGCCTTGACCTTTGACCTTCACATTTATGTCATTCCTAGGTGTTATCACTACCAATTCATATGTGCCATATGAATGATGAGATATATGTCCAAACACACACACATACACACATGCAATGATTACGATAATCTCACAAACCGCTCTGGGGGTTTGATGAAAAAAACTCCTGCACACTTTGTTGCTCCCTTTAGTATGTTGCAAAAGCACGTCTATGTGCACATATGTGATCATGATACTTGAGGTCACGCCTTTATGAACCTGCAGCCATAAAACTAACCAGAGAAGCTGAACACGGACCCTTAATGTGCCACGTGCTCAGCGCCCAGAGGGCTCCTCCACTGTAACGTACTGTACATTCTGTGGCCAGAGGAGGGCGTAATGAATAATTAGGCCAGGTGTCCCGTTCTGGGTCAGCAAAACCCGAGTAGCTCCCCAGAGCAAGTCGCAGACAAACCGAGGAAGTCCTCATGAGGGGCAGAAAGAACAGTGCAGGACTGATTTTCACCGCCACACAAACCTGAAACGGTTAAACGTCTGCTGTGAAGACCTAGATACTGTGCCACTGCAAACCCCCGCAGCCATGTTCCTCCAACTTTGAACCACTTAAGAGAATGAGAGAGAGAAAGAGAGAGAGGTGCAGACTGTTTCAGACCGTTAACTGTAATGCAGCAGCACCACCAAGCCCTAAGGCAGCTTTCTAGGTCCTGGATAATCTTCAAATCTCATCCCTAATGCTCACTCGCACCCAAACACTCACTCCGAAATGTTCCCAAAAAAAGGCTGACCTGTCCGCCTGTCTGTCTGCCCGTCTGTCTGGCTGACCGGCTAATTGACCAGTTGAGTGACATCAATGTTGTGAACTGGATGTGCTTTTCAGCTCCACTAACAGTGAGCCATGCCTCAGTAAACAGTCGGGGGGGATTTGTACGTGGCTGAGCTGGTTGGAGACAAAATGACCATGAATTCACAGCAGACTCACTCATGTAGCGGTCATTTTGTGCCATGTGCGTCCCACAGATGAGGAGCACATTATAGAATTGCTGGAGGAAGGTACTGCAGTTTGCTTGCAATGCTTTTGATTAAAATGGCACACAATTAAAAAGCCAAGCCAATCAGGCGGTAATCAACGCAGGGCCATGATGGTGCAATGCACTGGCAGCTCTTGGAAGAGGACAATTCAGCTGTCTGGAAAGTGATGTCATGCGTGTGCAGCGGCTGTTTCGTCTGTGCTGTGCTTCTGTTGTGACTCCTCCCCTTCGTGAACCCGCGATATCCGGCATGGGAGGCGCACGCTCTGACCAGTCGGCTAAAAACCCGGGTATCTTTTGGCTGTTGGGGAAGTGAGGCTCATTGACTAGTATTGCACAGTGACTCCTGCTGGCCTCCGTCACACGTGCAACCCGAGCAGTTCACAGAATGCAAAGGCGCGCTATTGTTGTTAGCATTTAAAGTTAGCAAATTAAAGTTCATCAGGAATAAATTCAAATGAGGTTGGTTCGAGCAAAAGGACCAAAATTAGAGGTGGGCAGATCGATCCTAATATCAGTAATATCGATACCAATGCTGGTATTGATATTGAATGATCCTCGTGTAAAAAGATTGATACTCAAGCTTTTTTTTCTCCAACACGCACTGACTCCTGCGCACGCAGATTCATCAAAGTCTGCTGTCTGTCTGTAAGAGCAGCACTGCGCTGTGTCAGACAACACGGAGCAGCGCACCCTCCCCCCTCTGGTCTTTTGTTGCGCTGTCACGTGGCTCAGCGGCGCCAGCCAACAGCCATGCAGGTAGACTCAGCCTGGCCCGCCCACTCAGCGCTCTCCTCGAGTCAGCCCTCTACCTCAGGAGATTTTGTTTTAAGTTGTGTTGAGTGATATTTTTTAAACAAAAATGTTGATTGTGATAAATAAAGTATTTTGTTGTCACGTACAATGTTTGGCAAAATTCTATCCTAGGTCTTTTGGATCCTTTGGATTTATGAAGCTTAAATATGAAAAGTATTGGTATCGGCATTGATATTGGCGATACTGGGCCTGTATTTACTTGGTATTGGATCAATACCAAAATTCCCCGTATTGCCCACCTGTAACCAAAATGGCGACCCAGGTTTTTAAATCATCCTTTATACAAAAAAGCTATCCCGGTAAGTCCGTGTTTTTTTTATATCAGTTTCAAAATCTGTCTTTGGGAAAAACTTACATCAAATTGTCTCCATGCAAACTCTAGCCTGCTAAATCTGTATTTTATAGTTTCGTCTGTTACATGGGTGTGAACTATCCAGCTGGAGGAAAATATGATAAACATTTAACTAGCTCCAAAAGTCAAATATTGATGTGAAAAACGTTTGTGTATTGTTTTGCATGACACATAAATTGTCAGTATCCCAGAAATGCTGATGTCATCAATGGATGTAAAAATCAGTGTCATTGCGTTTCCCATTTATATAAGTGAATAAGAATTCATTTAATCCCAAATCAATGTTCCTGAGAACTAAAAGTGATATTAGTGACTTAATGAACAGTAGGCGTAGCTTTACTTGTATCAATTTGTATTTTTGCTAATGTTAAGACACTATCATTTGCTATAAAAGCACAAATTGCTGATGTCAAATGTTTAAATCAAATCAAATCAAATCAAATCAATTTTATTTATATAGCACCAAATCACAACATACAGTTGCCCCAAGGTGCCTTATATTGTAAGGCAAGGCCATACAATAATTACGGAAAAACCCCAACGGTCAAAATGACCCCCTGTGAGCAAGCACTTGGCAACAGTGGGAACGAAAAACTCCCTTTTAACAGGAAGAAACCTCCAGCAGAACCAGGCTCAGGGAGGGGCAGTCTTCTGCTGGGACTGGTTGGGGCTGAGGGAGAGAACCAGGAAAAAGACATGCTGTGGAAGAGAGCAGAGATCAATCACTAATGATTAAATGCAGAGTGGTGCATACAGAGCAAAAAGAGAAAGAAACACTCAGTGCATCATGGGAACCCCCCAGCAGTCTAAGTCTATAGCAGCATAACTAAGGGATGGTTCAGGGTCACCTGACCCAGCCCTAACTATAAGCTTTAGCAAAAAGGAAAGTTTTAAGCCTAATCTTAAAAGTAGAGAGGGTGTCTGTCTCCCTGATCCGAATTGGGAGCTGGTTCCAGAGGAGAGGAGCCTGAAAGCTGAAGGCTCTGCCTCCCATTCTACTCTTACAAACCCTAGGAACTACAAGTAAGCCTGCAGTCTGAGAGCGAAGCGCTCTATTGGGGTGATATGGTACTATGAGGTCCCTAAGATAAGATGGGACCTGATTATTCAAAACCTTATAAGTAAGAAGAAGAATTTTAAATTCTATTCTAGAATTAACAGGAAGCCAATGAAGAGAGGCCAATATGGGTGAGATATGCTCTCTCCTTCTAGTCCCTGTTAGCACTCTAGCTGCAGCATTTTGAATTAACTGAAGGCTTTTCAGGGAACTTTTAGGACAACCTGATAATAATGAATTACAGTAGTCCAGCCTAGAGGAAATAAATGCATGAATTATTTTTCAGCATCACTCTGAGACAAGACCTTTCTAATTTTAGAGATATTGCGTAAATGCAAAAAAGCAGTCCTACATATTTGTTTAATATGCGCATTGAATGACATATCCTGATCAAAAATGACTCCAAGATTTCTCACAGTATTACTAGAGGTCAGGGTAATGCCATCCAGAGTAAGGATCTGGTTAGACACCATGTTTCTAAGATTTGTGGGGCCAAGTACAATAACTTCAGTTTTATTTGAGTTTAAAAGCAGGAAATTAGAGGTCATCCATGTCTTTATGTCTGTAAGACAATCCTGCAGTTTAGCTAATTGGTGTGTGTCCTCTGGCTTCATGGGTAGATAAAGCTGGGTATCATCTGCGTAACAATGAAAATTTAAGCAATGCCGTCTAATAATACTGCCTAAGGGAAACATGTATAAAGTGAATAAAATTGGTCCTAGCACAGAACCTTGTGGAACTCCATAATTAACCTTAGTCTGTGAAGAAGATTTCCCATTTACATGAACAAATTGTAATCTATTAGATAAATATGATTCAAACCACTGCAGCGCAGTGCCTTTAATACCTACGGCATGCTCTAATCTCTGTAATAAAATTTTATGGTCAACAGTATCAAAAGCAGCACTGAGGTCTAACAGAACAAGCACAGAGATGAGTCCACTGTCTAAGAAGATCATTTGTAACCTTCACTAATGCTGTTTCTGTACTATGATGAATTCTAAAACCTGACTGAAACTCTTCAAATAGACCATTCCTCTGCAGATGATCAGTTAGCTGTTTTACAACTACCCTTTCAAGAATTTTTAGAGAAAAGGAAGGTTGGAGATTGGCCTATAATTAGCTACGATAGCTGGGTCAAGTGATGGCTTTTTAAGTAATGGTTTAATTACTGCCACCTTAAAAGCCTGTGGTACATAGCCAACTAATAAAGATAGATTGATCATATTTAAGATCGAAGCATTAATTAATGGTAGGGCTTCCTTGAGCAGCCTGGTAGGAATGGGGTCTAATAGACATGTTGATGGTTTGGAGGAAGTAACTAATGAAAATAACTCAGACAGAACAATCGGAGAGAAAGAGTCTAACCAAATACCGGCATCACTGAAAGCAGCCAAAGATAACGATATGCCTTTGGGATGGTTATGAGTAATTTTTTCTCTAATAGTTAAAATTTTACTAGCAAAGAAAGTCATGAAGTCATTACTAGTTAAAGTTAAAGGAATACTTGGCTCAATAGAGCTCTGACTCTTTGTCAGCCTGGCTACAGTGCTGAAAAGAAACCTGGGGTTGTTCTTATTTTCTTCAATTAGTGATGAGTAGTAAGATGTCCTAGCTTTACGGAGGGCTTTTTTTTTATAGAGCAACAGACTCTTTTTCCAGGCTAAGTGAAGATCTTCTAAATTAGTGAGACGCCATTTCCTCTCCAATTTACGGGTTATCTGCTTTAAGCTGCGAGTTTGTGAGTTATACCACGGAGTCAGGCACTTCTGATTTAAGGCTCTCTTTTTCAGAGGAGCTACAGCATCCAAAGTTGTCTTCAATGAGGATGTAAAACTATTGACGAGATACTCTATCTCACTTGCAGAGTTTAGGTAGCTACTCTGCACTGTGTTGGTATATGGCATTAGAGAACATAAAGAAGGAATCATATCCTTAAACCTAGTTACAGCGCTTTCTGAAAGACTTCTAGTGTAATGAAACTTATTCCCCACTGCTGGGTAGTCCATCAGAGTAAATGTAAATGTTATTAAGAAATGATCAGACAGAAGGGAGTTTTCAGGGAATACTGTTAAGTCTTCAATTTCCATACCATAAGTCAGAACAAGATCTAAGATATGATTAAAGTGGTGGGTGGACTCATTTACATTTTGAGCAAAGCCAGTTGAGTCTAATAATAGATTAAATGCAGTGTTGAGGCTGTCATTCTCAGCATCTGTGTGGATGTTAAAATCGCCCACTATAATTATCTTATCTGAGCTAAGCATTAAGTCAGACAAAAGGTCTGAAAATTCAGCTCTGTCTGGGTTTTGGATTAATTAATAAGCTGGAATGGAAGATTGCTGCTAATCCTCCGCCTCGGCCCGTGCTACGAGCGTTCTGGCAGTTAGTGTGACTCGGGGGTGTTGACTCATTTAAACTAACATATTCATCCTGCTGTAACCAGGTTTCTGTAAGGCAGAATAAATCAATATGTTGATCAATTATTATATCATTTACCAGCAGGGACTTAGAAGAGAGAGACCTAATGTTTAATAGACCACATTTAACTGTTTTAGTCTGTGGTGCAGTTGAAGGTGCTATATTATTTTTTTCTTTTTGAATTTTTATGCTTAAATAGATTTTTACTGGTTATTGGTGGTCTGGGAGCAGACACCGTCTCTACGGGGATGGGGTAATGAGGGGATGGCAGGGGGAGAGAAGCTGCAGAGAGGTGTGTAAGACTACAACTCTGCTTCCTGGTCCCAACCCTGGATAGTCACGGTTTGGAGGATTTAAGAAAATTGGCCAGATTTCTAGAAATGAGAGCTGCTCCATCCAAAGTGGGATGGATGCCGTCTCTCCTAACAAGACCAGGTTTTCCCCAGAAGCTTTGCCAATTATCTATGAAGCCCACCTCATTTTTTGGACACCACTCAGACAGCCAGCAATTCAAGGAGAACATGCGGCTAAACATGTCACTCCCGGTCCGATTGGGGAGGGGCCCAGAGAAAACTACAGAGCCCGACATTGTTTTGATAGAAGTAGAGATAAAACAGTAACAGGCCAATGCAAATATGTGATTTTTATGAAATAGTAATAACACTGTGAAACTCAGAGCAGTAAAGAGATATATATATATATATATATATATATATATATATATATATATATATATATATATATATATATATATATATACTTTTTTTATTTGAGCATTTGTTTGTTTATTTATTTGAGCATTTTACTGAGAGAGAGGGAAATTATAATTTACGGGGCTTGTATCATTTTAAAATTGCTGGTGCTCGGACGACCAGGAAAGGTTTCTGTGTCTCCATGTGTGGCCCTAAAATATGGAATAACCTGACGGAGGAACTCAAACGATGTCCAAATATCAATCAGTTTAAAAAGCAATATAAAGACATGATGTTTTCAAGATATGTATCTGCTGAAGAAGGATGAGTTTTGTGTGTTGCCAATTGTAAATGTAAATTTGTAAACATAAATTTGTAAATGTAAATTTGCTTGGTAGCATTCGGATTGTGTCCTTTAAGCTGAAGAGTTTGACGTGGTTGAAAATGGGCGTGGGAATAGATGAGTTTTGTCCCCCCCCCCCCCCCCCCCCCCAACTCCTTTTGGACTTGATAATTTTATTTTTGTTTAATGTGGTAGGCATTAATGAGCTTTGCTTCTGCCTATACCCCTTCAGGCACACGGATGCATTGCATCCATTTTCTTTCTTCGTTGTAAGTTATTTATTGTTGTTTTGGACTGTGTGTGCTGAAAAAATTCATTCGTTTGTTTCTCGTGACATGCAGATAAATCCAAACCAGCATTTCTCAACATTGCACCTAATGAGTCAAAACGTCACACATATTTGAGAAATGTTGGTTTCTCAGAATGCAAAAGATTTTCTGTGTCCGGCTCAAAACTTCTCAATCACCCCTCGTATTGATCTGGTGTCCACCAAGGCCACTGTAATGTACTTTAAAATGTACATTAGTAAAAAAAAATTTCACCCCATTACCCACTAATCTTGGTCCCCCAGGTAAAAAAAAAACCTCTGGAGCCGCTACTGGTGTAAGACTACTTTCCACATGTGTGTATTATAATGGCACAGAAACCACAGTGCTCACCACTGTACATGCACAGTCACATATGCAATCTACCACAGACCTGTATGGCCTTGCACCTTTGACCTCCATCGTGTTGCAGTTGAAAACACACGGACACATGTATCGCCAGGAGAGTTGACATCTCCTCTCACGTTCCCAACACCTCTAACCTGATGGCAAAATCATTCCTTGGGAAAATTGGATCCCGTCCACGGTTTAAATTCTATGGACTTTAAAGCATGCAGTTGCTAAGCAACAGCAGAGCTCTATCACCCTCTCTTATATCCATTTTTGCTTAGCTTCTGCATATTCCAGTTTGACTCAGACCATAGTTAAGAATCCAAAATAGCTCAGTTTTATCAAAATGCACCGAAGAAGTATTAGATAAGATTTGGCAAAAGAAGAGTTTCAAGTTTGTGATATTTTTTTAATCAGATTTTTATTTAAGCTATATTTTTGGAACATCACTGTCAAATTGCTTGAACGGTAAACCTAAGTATCATAGAATATTAATACAATAACATGCTTTTGGAGGGCGGTATGCATTTTTCTGAGTCCCTCCGTCCATGCCCGGTCGCCCAAAATGACAGGCGCCCCCTGGGCGAATAGCTCAGAAAAATGCATACCGCATGACAACAGCATGTTATTTGCATTATTATCACTTTTTACTGAGATACACAACACGTAACGCGTATATTTAAAGTTGGCTCACGTAACTTCTGCCTTGTCACCTGGCGCGCGACAAGGCAGTATGAAAAACAGAAAAAAGGGGAAATTTCACACTTTTATAGTTATCTTTACAATGAAAGTGTGTTAAGAAATTTGTTCTAGTAGTCTATGATGACTTTTCCACCTTTTTTCAGCATCATTATATGCAAATATTGCCGTTTTGTGCTTGTCCCACACCCAGACTTTTGATCTTCAATGATAAAAATGAATGGTAAAGAAATGTTTTTTCTAATGTTTTAAAATATCTCTGAATAAAATATCAGTAAAATAATCAAAACATAATTGGGGTATTCAATGTCATACAACTGTTGTGATTTTTTTTAAACAAAATGTAGTTGTCCCACACTATTGCCGTAATTTCCACCACAATGCTGTAATGTCCCTAAACAGTTTGTATGAAAGATTGTTTGGGTAGTTTCTATGGAGATAAACAGTGACATCAGAGCACATGTATATAACGCCAAATCACAACAAACAGTTGCCCCAAGGCGCTTTATATTGTAAGGCAATGGTGTGGTGGAAATTACATTTACAAGGTCAATAGTGCCCGTAGTTAAAGAATCACCCCTCTACGTACAGTTCTTGGGCTGCGCACGCGCTATGATGTCATTTGTTTACGCACAGCGGGCGGGTATAGCCAGATACCGTCAACGTAAATCTACGATACCGGCCCAGCAACGCCCCGGTAAAGTGATAATAATGTAAAATATACTCCATGTGCCAACATGTTGAGAGAAAATAGCTTACTTTGGATTACCGTGAGGTTTCTTTTATTGAAACCTCAAACAACTACGTGAAATGTATCTGTGTTGTGATGGAATCGTGGTGCACATTTTGAGTCTCCATCTGATGGTGCTCAGAGAACCTCGCTGTCAATCCGTCCGTTTCCTCCTTCTCTTGTCTTCTGCACTTCAGCTATCCTTGTTCACACAAATCAAAGAAGCCTGCTGCCTTGTCAAATATTTGATAAGGTTTCACTTCTCCCAGATTGACCGCATCCCGCTGATGAATTCCTTTGCTCACAACAGGGATTTCACGATTTGCTTTGCGTACCGCGAGCTTGAATCGTGCTCAGAGTGGTGCAACAAAATCCAGTGCTCTCTTGTAAACTCTGTTTAGTAATCTGGCCATGTCTGCCTCTCCTGTTTAAGTTTTTATGCTCTGTGTGCCGACTCTTCACATGTTGTCAGCTTCAGATGTTTGTTAAGAACCAACTGCACCAACATCTTGTACTCGGTGTATGCTGCCAATTTCTGTGTAGACTGTAGATGTAGTCACCTTCCCCCTTTAGTTAATTTTGGCATGGTGACAACAATCGCAAAAATGGAATAACACTAGCAGGTGTAATGTTTTCTGTCTTTTGTGTCCGTGTGTGAGAACAACATAACTCAAAGACTGGCAATCAAATTTGGGCCAAATTTGGTGGAATGACGGAAGATCGGCCAAGAATAAAATGATTTGGTTTTGAGAAAAATCATTAAAAGTCAAGATCACATGCCTACACCTATTCCATTTTTCATGACCTAAACTCAGAGGTCTAAAACATTTTCTATATACACAAAAGACTACGATGGCGTTTTAGGGCCACATAGAATTTTTTTTTTTTAGACTTCGAGAATAAAGTCATAATATTACGAGAATAAAATCATAATATTATGAGAAGAAAGTCGTGATTTTAAGACTTCGAGAATAAAGTCGTAATTTTAAGAGAAAAAAGTCATAATATTATGAGAATAAATTCGTAATTTTACGAGAATAAAGTCATAATATAATATTTCGACTTTTTTCTTGTAATATTACAACATTTTTCTCGTAATATTACGACTTTATTCTTGAAGTCTATATATATATATATATATATATATATATATATATATATATATATATATATATATATATACGAGGTCTGTCAATAAAGTATAGGTCCTTTTTTTTTTCAAAAACTATATGGATTTCATTCATATGTTTTTACGTCAGACATGCGTGAACCCTCGTGCGCATGCGTGAGTTTTTCCACGCCTGTCGGTGACGTCATTCGCCTGTGAGCACTCCTTGTGGAGTGAGCATGAGTTGTATGGTCCTCTGTTGTCTTTGGCCTAGTGTTTTATTTATTTATTGTTTTATTGTTTTTATGTTTATTTATTTATTAGTATCTGAGTGGGTTTATTGTTTTGTATAGTTGTATAATCATTTTTATGTGCAGCACTTTGGAAACTGTTCTGTTGTTTAAATGTGCTATATAAATAAAGTGGATTGGATTGGATTGGATTGGAGTCGTCCAGCCCCTCGTCGGAATTCCTTTGTCTGAGAAGTTGCTGAGAGACTGGCGCTTTGTTTGATTAAAATATTTTCTAAACCTGTGAGACACATCGAAGTGGACACGGTTCGAAAAATTAAGCTGGTTTTCGGTGAAAATTTTAACAGCTGATGAGAGATTTTGAGGTGATACTGTTGCTTTAAGGACTTCCCACGGTGCGAGACGTCGCGCAGCGCTCTCAGGCGCCGTCGTCAGCCTGTTTCAAGCTGAAAACCTTCACATTTCAGGCTCTATTGATCCAGGACGTCGTGAGAGAACAGAGAAGTTTCAGAAGAAGTCGGTTTCAGCATTTTATCCGGATATTCCACTGTTAAAGGAGATTTTTTTAATGAAAGGCGTGCGGGCGGATTGCAGTGTCGGCTCGCAGCCGCCGCGACGCTCCACCACAGGAAAAACACCTCCGTTGGAACATGTCCAGCTGTTAAACAATTCCTCATATACTTTACTCCACTGAAAGCCATCAAAAGCCGCCTGGATTTTACAAATGGTTATCAACACGGAGGTGTTTTTCCTGTGCCACCGGGCTGCGTCCCGACGCGGGGACCCGTCCGCATGTCTTTCATTAAAAAAATCTCCTACAGTGGAATATCCAGATAAAATGCTGAAACCGACTTCTTCTGAAACTTCTCTGTTCTCTCACGACGTCCTGGATCAATAGAGCCTGAAATGTGAAGGTTTTCAGCTTGAAACAGGCTGACGACGGCGCCTTGGACCGCTGCGCGACGTCTCGCACCGTGGGAAGTCCTTAAAGTGACAGTATCACCTCAACATCTCTCATCAGCCGTTAAAATTTTCACCGAAAACCAGCTTAATTTTTTGAACCGTGTCCACTTCGATGTGTCTCACAGGTTTAGAAAAAATTTTGATCAAACAAAGCGCCAGTCTCTCAGCAACTTCTCAGACAAAGGAATTCCGACGAGGGGCTGGACGACTCCTCCCACAAGGAGTGCTCACAGGCGAATGACGTCACCGACAGGCGTCGAAAAACTCACGCATGCGCACGAGGGTTCAAGCATGTCTGACGTAAAAACATATGAATGTAATGCATATAGTTTTTGAAAAAAATAAAAAGGACCTATACTTTATTGACAGCCCTCGTATATATATATATATATATATATATAAATGGCAGATAATGGAAGAAAGCCAGCATCTGCTTCACTACAGCTCTCTCTCTCGCTCTCTCTCTCTCTCTTTCTCTCTCTCTCCAGTATTTCATTCAGTACTATTCAATATCATCAATATCAAGGATCGCCCCACAAATGATAGGCTGACGTGTAATATCAAGAAACTGAGGTTTAAGATAAAAGCAGCCAGTTTGCATGGCTCCATTAAGTGCTACCTCAGCAAATTAGTGATGTTTATCAACGTGATATTTGTAGTATGATCAATAAAATGTACTCACGAATCACTATTTAAGTAAACCACAAAAGCAGTGTTAGCTACATACTGTATGTTAGCATGCTATCTCTTTGCAGCATCATCTTGCATAAGAATTGTTGTATTTCCTCTGTAGTCTCTTCAGGAAAACTTGAGTTGTTATCATTCACAGGAATGAAAATGAGGCTTCACTCCTGGGATTTAGAACAGGCAGGCTTTGGCAGAAACAAACCACTTATTCTGATGATAGCATAGCATATCCACCATAACATCGCTATCTGCTGCCTTTTATGCTGTATGTGCATCACACAGTGTGTTTAATAGAACTAAGTCAAGCCGACACAATGTACTTTTTCGTTCTTTGATATCATATTTTAACAAACTGTTCCATTCCTCTTGTTTTCATCTTATCTTGGTTTTGTTTCTCCTAGTGTTTCCCTATCAGTCTCACTGTTTGTTTGTTGGCCTGTATGACTTGGAAGTACGTCACAGTGTCGCTAGGCTAATAGGGCGACAGGAAAAGACCACCCAGAAAAAGAGACATGAGGACTAGAAGGGTGAGTTGGGTGAAATGATGATTTTCCATATGGCTGGCATAATCAAGATATACTGTAGTATCACCAGAACCCAGAATCACAGTTTGGCTCATATGGTTTTCCTCTATAAGTTAAAGCTACAGTGTGCTGGATTTAGGGGTGTTAGCAGAAATAGAATATAGCTTTCATATCCACCTGTTGACTCATGTATAATTGCCTGCAACAGCAAACTGATGTGTTTTCATAAGCTTAGAATGATCCCTTCATACAGTGTCAATAATCAGTTTTATTGATGTTTTCTTCAGGCAAGTCTGGGGATGGATTACATGAACATTTCCAAGTCATTGAATGTCTTGAACTTTATTTACATCAATTATGAAGAAATACAAACAGTGTGGCACAATATGGTAAATCTGTATGGACTAGATAGTTCTCAAAAACTGAGTGACTGTGCAAGAAGAGAAGAGTGAGGAAAGCCACCAAGACACCCAGACAACCCAGAAGACGTTATGGGCTTCTCTGGCTTTGACTGGAGAAATTGTACATAGTGCATGTTTTGCATTTTGTATCCTCAGTTATACAGCTTCATGATGAAGTGGTATAAAGGAGGATTTTCTTTCTCCAAATCATCAAATCTAGGCTTGCATCTCAGATGTACCTTCTGGTAAATTGTAGCTGAACTTTCGGATCTTCTTTTTAAGAAAATCCTTAAATATACCACTTCATCATAACAAACAAACAAACAAACAAACAAAATTCTCCTAGACCCAAACGGTGCTGCCATTTTGAATGGTCACATATGCCATTCGCCATGAGGACCTCCTCTGAGTCTTTGGGCAAACTGCACAGCAAAAAAAAAGTGAAAATGCAAAGAAAAAGTGCCAGTGCAGTGGAAAGTGGACATGTGCTGTGGTTTGTTTATGACCCGGAGCTCAAACATGTTGAGGCGGTTGTGCAGGCGAGAGAACGTAGCTACTCTGGTTAGCTGTGTAAGCTAACACTTACCGACACAGCCTCTCACATTTGCCTCATCTTCCCTTCTCCACTGGGAACCGAAAAAACATGCACTTTTCACGACTGCTTTGGTGATTGTAGCTGAAAACAAAACAGTACATCATTTTTCTGTGTGAAGTTATGCTGTGTTTGTGTTGCACAACAGGAGGCTGTCCCCAAAAGTGGTCAAATCCTGTGATATCACGCAGGGGTTCAAATGAGACTGCGCTGCCCTATAAAACAAAAATGCTTCTTGGATTTAAAAGTAAGAAGTAGTGTGTAGTAGTCACTTTGCATGCCACTCAGATTTCCGTCGGCTGTTGTCTGTGATATTCCTTAAATCTGAGGCTAAATATTTGCATAAGTGTGAAAATTAATATACAGAATTTTATTCTAGCCCATGTTTCCTGCCTATTTATTTCTCTGAATCAAATTTGTTTGATTTTTGTTGCGATCAAGTTGCGATCGCCAGGCGTCAGGAAGGAAGGGGTCATTGAAGGATTATTACACAGGGTGACCATTTAAAAATGCTCCAATCATATTGAAAAGTATGCCACAGCGGGCAATTTGTACAGGATCAAAAGTTAAAGTTTTAAAATTTTGGTTAAAAAAGTAATGCAAATTATTATTTGAATTATAGGATTAATAAATGAATAGATTTGTCTCCAAAGTAATGGTCAAATAAGGTCGACATCCATTGGATTCAAAGATACGTGACATATATTGCCCGGTAATGTGATAACTATGTATGGCAGAAAATGTCATGAGCGAAAATGTGATGATAAACAAAATCAAAGCCTACACACTACAGCTTTAAATGTCTTGTTATTAGCTGAGAACTGGAGACTTAAAACTGGGATAAATGTTTTCTTATTTTCATTGATATTTAGTGGTAATATTTAGATATGCAGTGGTGATTGCTGGGTAATATGTAAACTGATGCCCTCCATTGTTAAGTCCCTGTTTGATCATGACATGGCAAAAATGTGTCCAACTCCTGTGATGGAAACTGGGGTCAAATCTATTGTCCTTTGAAATTGGTGGGCTTTGTTGTAACTAACATTAGAACAAGTTCTGCTTCATCACTAGCTAACATTAATTTTTTAATCGGTCAATATTGGCAAACCAAATCTCAAGTTACTGAAAACAACAACACATACAAAGGCACAGTAGCTAGCTAGCCAGCTAGCAAATTTGCTACCACACCATTTTAAAGAATAACTTTAAGAAAATGGCTTACAAGTAAGAAATTTTAACTGAAGTAGTCTTGGCTACGGGTAGGGGACATTTTCCTGAATGTCAAAAGGTAGTAGTTTTAGACACAAACCCTCACTGGCAATTGACTGGTAATACCTCAATGGCCAACAAAGCCAGCTGATGGCTGTCAAGCTAAGGTATAATTGTATAATCGTCTTAAGAATGTATTTACATTTTTGTGAGGTAAACATGTCCACGTTTGTATCCACGCTACCAGACATTTCTAACAATTGTGCCTGTTAGAAACCCACTCTCAGGATCATACTCAGAACACAACATACCATAAATGCCATATATGTTTGCGTTGGTAAAAAAGATAGTCATTCTGAATAAGGATCTATGGAAAAAGTTAATCGATGAATATTTGTGTCATTTTAATGTACAAACACACAAAAAAAACTATATTATTCCTGGAATTTGAACTCCAGCAACCAAAATGTGAGGAACCTATGCTATCCATCCTTTACTTACCCCAGCTGGTGTCGTAGTTGGGAGTCAGGAGACAAAATGTTATTCATGACAATGGTCATAGACAATTCAGTTTGAATGAAGAGCTCACTCCCACACTTCTAAAGGACACCGAATGTCACATAATGTCAAATTATCTTGTCAAGGTAAACTGATAAAATAGACGACGGCTACATCAATCAAGACAGTAATGGCTGAGCAAACAGTAGTTCCTCTGTTACCGTCTACTGGCATTAAACGAGGGCATAATTAGTGTAAAAGCACAACTTTCAGACATTTACCCAGGACGCTCATCCTCACTGTCAGTGTCTTCTTTCTTCATCCTTCCTTTCTCTCTTGGATCAGCAGTATTGCTTTGATCTGCCTTTTTCTATAACAAGACCCCGAGGCCTCGTGTACAAACAAGTTCAAACTACAGCAGGTGTTTGCGCACACACATACTTCTGCATGAATTTGTGTACACATACGCAAGTTAAATGTTGAATGTTACTTTGCCTGTTTGACAAACCCTCAGGGATTAATTATTCAAGATCACTCACCTTTATTACCAAGCATTACAGTTCATCAACTCTAACACTTGGGTGATTTACATATTTATGAGCATTTATGTACTGTGCAAAACTTCCAGTGCAACACTTTGATGTGATCTCTGTGAAAGCAAGACATTTACATTTTGAGAATAACTTGGTACATTCAGTACAAATTCAGATCTTCTGAAAAGACACACCGCATTGTGTCCGATGTAATGCCACATTCTCGGTATTACATTGGACCTGTTTCCAGTGGTGTTGGAGTCCGATGGGGCTGCCCCTGTTAGGGGTTAGGCTTTGCCTTTCCCATTCCTTGTGTGTCTTGTCGTTTTCCCTCCCAAGTGTGTCGTGTTAGTCTCAGTCTGTCTCTGTGTTGCTGGGTGGGGACTCTGGGTTCCCTCCTCCATCCTATCCATTTGAACCACTGCAGCTGCTGAGTCTGCCCACCTGCAACCTATCTCCAACCAAGCCACCGCAGTATAACAGCAGCTCAGACATCCAGATGTCGCTAGATCTTTGAGTCTCCATTATGGTACAGACTATTGGTCTTATTGCTGAGACGATGTGTTATGGTTTGTATTTTTGGTGTTATTGTCCCAGACGTCTGTTTACCTGTTTTCTCTGTGCCTCAGATCCTCCACCTGATCCACCAGAATCCTAGTTGCCATCTGCCTTGTTTCAGTCTTCAGCCACCTCTTTGAATCACTTATATTCGATTCCTCTGCCTGCCCAGCTCATCTGTTCCTGCCCTCCACTGTTGGTCCATTCCAGCCAAACCTGCCTACATCTCGCCAAAATAAACTGTATAAACTGTTCTCTGTCTTCAGGTTGTGTCTGCACTCTTTGTCCTACCTGTCAGTTCCTGGGTCAACCGTAACAGCTTCTTATCACCAATCCTGTTTGTGATGTTCATGGATGGGATTTTATGGCACAGTTGGGGACCAGAGGGTGTCCAGTTTGGTGACCTCAGAGTTGCATCTCTTCTTTTTGTGGATGATGTGGTTCTGTTGGCTTCATCAGGGAATGACCTCCGATGCGCACTGAGCAGGTTTGAGGCCGAGTGTGAAGCAACAAATTTCAGACTATGGTTGTCTGGATCAGGAGAAAGTTAATGCCCAAAGTGGAGAAGTTTAAGTATCTTGGAGTCTTGTTCACAAGTGGGGGTAAGTTGAAGCGTGAGATCAATGGACAGATTTGGGTGGCGTCTGCTGTCCATTGTGATGAAGAAGGAGCTGCATCAGAAGGTGAAACTCTCAATTTACCAGTTCATTTACGCTTCTGTCTTCACCTATTGACCTGAACTTTGGGTAATGACTGAAAGAATAAGGTCATGGACAAGTGGCAGAAATAAGATTCCTCCCATTCTCATTTAGATATGAAGGCCTCATTTGAATCTCATGAAAACACATTAATTCATTGTTTTAGGTAATTTATACATGAATGAACAGGTTTGTATGAATGCTGTATTCCTTCTTTCATCCTGGATCGTGACTTTGATACTGAGTAGCTCCAAATTTATCACTATTTTCTGCCAAATAACAAAGCTTTTCAAGATAGAGAAGACTTATGGAGGATTAATATTACAATAACAATGGGAATGTAACAAGACAAAAATGTTCAAGAGCAGAAAATTCAGTTTTTGGTATTTTGTCAGATTATGTTTTTCCTGCTCCGTTGAAACTAAACATCTAAATGTTTTGCCTCTGTGGTCAGACAGGATGTTTTGAGGGGGAAGAGCGCAGGGTTGTGGTATGATCCAGATTGTGTGATAAAAATCAACCATTTCCTTTGCATGATGTGTGCATGTGTTTGTATTCATGCTTTAGCTCTACAATGTTATATTCTAAATGCTGCATGTTCCAAAAGCTACACAAATAGAATCACTGACAGGACAAAAATGTGATTAATCACACTGTACAACTTTGTTGTAAAATTTTATATTGTGGCTTTTTTATGATTGCTGTCAAACTGTTTTTGTCACAGTCAAATAAATTTTCATTCTTGTAAATCCATAATAAACACCACTGTTGTGTTGTCAGTCTGTGAAAAGTCCAAATTGCCACCTCCTTTACAAACACTTCTGTGGTACATTGCGATGGATGTACACCATGTTTGATAAGACTGACAGTAGAAATCTCAGGGTGAAGACAGCTGTGTACCCATGGGGGCAGAAAAGCAGCTGATATGGGATATCTGGTAGTGAATGAAATGTCTACGCACCCAAACGTTAGTTATGGTGTTCTTCAGGGTTCTGTGCTGGGATAAGTATTAATCACAATACATATGCTTCTTTTAGGCAAGCGTAGACAGGAACATGGTGTTAGCTTTCAATGTTATGCAGATATACAGCTGTGAAACCGGATTATATCAAGCTATTAACTTCAGGAATGTCTTATAGACACAAAACTTTCCTGGATTATCTGCAATTTTTCTACTTTGAATCTCAGACTAAACTAATGTTAATGTGTTGTGGTCAGCCCTAAACACAAAACAAACACACCATCTACATAAATCATAAAATATTACTTTAGATGGCATTGTCCTGGTCTCTAACTCCAACATTCCAACATCATTCATTTTTATTAGTAAACAAAGCGGGTTGTGACCTCAACTTCATCTAAAGTCTGGGTCTTTTAGTGAAACTTAGGGCTAGTGGCCGGTGATCACCTGACAAATTATACCTTACCTGCTGACAAATTATACCTTATTTGTAGTCTTTCTGACATCTGATTCTGTTTCTCTCTCTCTCTCTCTCTCTCTCTCTCTCTCTCTCTCTCTCTCTTTGTCTGAGATGCGGCTCCATCCAGAAGTGAGAGTGGGTGTCTTCTTTTGTATTGGTCATGAAATAGACGGGATCTGTGTAACCAACCCCTCCGCCTTTCCCCTCCCCAGTTAGCCTCCCATCCTGAACGCCAGCATGGACTCCCAAAAATTCCTATATATTTCTGTTGTCAATTGTGTCGGTAGCATGGCCCAAGCAGAGGGTCACCCCTTTGAGTCTGGTCGCCTTGAGGTTTCTTCCTCAGAGGGAGTCTTTCCTTACCATCGTCACCTGTGTGCTTGCTCTAGGGGTTGGTAAAGTTAGACCTTAGTTTTGTTGACGTGCCTTGAGGTAGCTTTGTTGTAATTGGGTGCTAAATAAATTGAATTTAGTATAAAGAATCATAAAGATTTCAGCTTTGCAGTGACAATTGCAGTTTTCCCACTTTACAAAGCTCTGTTGAAGGGTTAGCCTTCAGATATTTCTGTAACATTGGGGTGTGTGTGAAGGGAAATATAATGTTCATACAAGTTAATGCAGTTTTGAGTGGTATAACCACACCGGAACTCTTTTAAAACCAGCATAAACTCCTTTATGCATGGTGTGGAATCTGAAAGTACTCTGGGTCATGAGCTAAGTTCATATTCTATTGACTGATCCATTATAACTCACTGTGTTCATTGAATTCATCACTGTTGTACACACAGATGAAAAAAGTCAACATGTTGCACTCTGTAGTGAGCTCCTGCGTAGCACCGTAAATGTGTTGTAACTCTGCTGAAATGGATCTGAGTCCAGGACCACTTTATTGCAACTCTATTACAAAACTGTTGATTTACACATTAGATGTGAAGGTGGTGGTGGGGAGAGGTAACGTTTTGCTTATGTTTGAGATATAGCAACTGGGGTAGTGTGGATCCTGTCATCTGGACTAACCAATCCAAGGAAATGTCATACTTCTGATGTGGCTGCGTGGTTTGTTATCGTCAAGCTAATGACCTGCTAATGCTACCGATGTTTAGCAAGGAGCTGACTGGACAAATCATGGGCCAAGTTTGGAGAAAGTAGGGTGAAGGTTTTTATGTCCCACAGGAGGCGGTATGTCCGTGTGGCGGGATTCCTGCACCTCTGAAGTTTGGCCATTGGTGTCCGGTTACACCGGTAGGTCTGCCGTGATTACCCTCCACTCACATTCCACAGACCTCATTTACTCCAAACCACACAGGAATCCTACAAAGTCAGCATTACACCCACAGAGACAGCAGAGTTAAACACTGCTTCAAAATGCCACTTCTTTTGTTACCGGTCACAAACGCTGTCAATCATGAATTGGGGGTTGGAACGGCGGCTTTGGTTGTGGCTGAAGTTTGTGTTGCCGTTGTGGCGCTAACCTGGCTGTAAAATACCAGAAATGCTGTTATCCACATGGAGGCATTTGTCACCTCGCACCAAACTGTGAGGGGAGCAGCGGTAACGGTTTAGCTGGTGACCTCCACAGCTGACCTCCTGCTGGAAGAAACAGCGTCACACGCCGTCAGCGGCGTCCAATCACTTGCTCTCGCAGCCACATGTTACGCAGTTCCTGCATGATTTGTCAGCCAGATAATCACATCAGTGTTCGGGTAGAAGTGCAGTGACTCTCGTGCAGCGTGTGCTTTGCCGTGACTTCCGCCGTATATTTATGAGTCTTCTTGTCTCCTTCCTGAGAAAATAAATTTCCCGTTGCGTTATTAAAGCCAACTCTCTGTCACACGGTCTGACATCAACACGGGGGGTGAGGGTTGGACTGAGGACATAATAGAGTCAGGAAAAGGACTTTTATTGTGTAACTTGATTGAAAAAGAAAGGGAAGGACGTTGCAGGCGTTTGGAAATTGTCTCATGATGACATTGAATGTATCAGTCATACTTCACAGGGCATGTCCTGGGTGTTCACTGTCATACAGAGACATGAGAGGAGGCATGAGAGGAGGCTGTTTGTGGAAATTTAATAGGATGCGATGTATGTGTGGATGTTGGTGATGTAATATATAAATAATGCAACACTGAATTACCATCAGCCGTACCAGCATGTAATCAATAAAAGTGTTTAGAAAGAATGTGACCTTTTGACCCCTAGAATACGTCAAGGTTAGCCATCTTTGAACTTAGTCCAAGGTCTGTGGCCATATTTTGGCCTCAGGGAAAAATGCGTGGATGAATATACTGAAGAACACCTAAATAGATCGAATGGTGAAGCAATAGATATTGGGAGGATTATGACTAAAGACAATATTAATTGTCCTTTATTCTATCTGAGTGAGGTCAGACTTGAAGGCATGTGCTGGTGCTACATGTCAGCGCATCCACCAATCCTTAAATGGCCCATGAGTTCCTCTGGTAAAAACAGTCCTAAAGTCATCACCTTAGTATATTGGTTAGTGTCTAAGTCTCACAACCATAGTATATTGGTTAGTGTCTAAGTCTCACAACCATACAGCAAGACAGGAAGTACCAGGACCCTAAAGACTTACGCCTCAATTCTACAACCCCAATTCCAATGAAGTTGGGACGCTGTGTAAAATATAAGTTAAAACAGAATACAATGATTTGCAAATCCTCTTCAACCTATATTCAATAGAATGTACCACAAAGACAAGATATTTAATGTTCAAACTGATAAACTTTATTGTTTTTGTGCAAATATTTGCTCATTTTGAAATGGATGCCTGCAACACGTTTCAAAAATTTGGGACAGGGCAACAAAAGTCTGGAAAAGTTGGTGAATGCTCAAAGAACACTTGTTTGGAAACAGGTGAGTGTCATGATTGGGTATAAAAGGAGCATCTCCAAAAGGCTCAGCCATTCACAAGCAAAGATGGGGCGAGGATCACCACTTTGTGAACAACTGCGTGAAAAAATAGTCCAACAGTTTAAGAACAATTGCAAGGAATTTAGGGATTCCATCATCTACAGTCCATAATATAATCAGAAGTTTCAGAGAATCTGGAGAACTTTCTACACATAAGCGGCAAGACCGAAAACCAACACTGAATGCCCGTGACCCTCGATCCATCAGGTGGCACTGCATTAAAAAGAGACATCATTGTGTAAAGGATCTTACCACGTGGGCTCAGGAACTCTTCAGAAAACCATTGCCAGTTAACACAGTTCGTCGCTACATCTACAAGTGCAAGTTAAAACTCTACCATGCAAAGCGAAAGCCACACATCAACAGCATCCAGAAATGCCACCGCCTTCTCTGGGCTCGAGCTCATTTGAAATGGACAGATATAAAGTGGAAAAGTGTGCTGTGGTCTGATGAGTCCACATTTCAAATTTTTTGGGAAATCATGGATGTCGTGTCCTCCAGACAAAAGAGGAAAAAGACCATCCAGATTGTTAACAGTGCAAAGTTCAAAAGCCAGCATTGGTGATGGTATGGGAGTGTGTTAGTGTCCATGGTATGGGCAACTTACACATCTGTGATGGCACATCAATGCTGAAAGGTACATCCAGGTTTTGGAGCAACACATGCTGCCATCCAAGCAACGTCTTTTTCAGGGACGTCCCTGCTTATTTCAGCAAGACAATGCCAAGCTACATTTTGCACGTTCTACAACAGTTTGGCTTCATAGTAAAAGAGTGCGGGTACTAGACCGGCCTGCCTGCAGTCCAGACCTGTCGCCCATTGAAAATGTGTGGTGCATTATAAAGCACAAAATATGACAACGGAGACCCCGGACTGTTGAACTGAAGTCATACATCAAGCAAGAATGGGAAAGAATTCCACCTACAAAGCTTCAACAATTAGTGTCCTCAGTTCCCAAACAATTATTGAGTGTTGTTAGAAGGAAAGGTGATGTAACACAGTGGTAAACATACCACTGTCCCAGCTTTTTAGAAACATTTACATGACAATTCAAGTGACAATATTAAGATATGAAAATTTGGCCATATTGTATAGCCCTACTGTCAACTAGCTGAAAACTGAATATTAATTTACATCTACATTAAAAAAAAATGCTTAAAGTGGCAGGGGTTAAGAGGGCTGTAATTGGGGGGTCAGCTGAAAAGCAAAAAAAGAAAAATCCTTAAAAAGGTAGAGAGTATGGGGGACAGAGCCCCTCCAGAAGCTGAAAGGCAAAATAAGGAAAACGCTTAAAAAGGTGGAGGGTCAGGGGGGTTAGACCCCCCAGTAGCTAAAAGGTTTTAGTCATGCTCACGCTCCCAAGAACCATTTTAGAGAAATAAGTCTGTAACTAAGTCCCTTTCAAAATAAACTAAAAGAGTAATATTAATGACCTGTTTTTGTCTTTAAATATAGCAACTGATACAAATACAAAAGAAACTCCAGGCTAACCCTAAATAAAAATGCTGAAAAAAAGAAAAGAAAATACGAGGTCTATTAGATAAGAAACCGACACTTTTTTTTTTTTTTAACTATATGGATTTGAATGACGTGCGATTACACCAATCATGCTTGAACCCTCGTGCGCATGCGTGAGTTTTTTCACGCGTGTCGGTGACGTCATTTCCCTGTGGGCAGGCCTTGAGTGAGATGTGGTCCCGTCCTCTCGGCTGAATTCCTTTGTTTCACACACTGCTCGAGACGGCGCGCGTTGCTTTATCAAAAATTTTTCTGGACCTGTGAGGAATATCCGAGTGGACACTTCGAGAAATTTAGCTGGTTGTCGGTGAAAAGTTTAATGGCTGATGAGAGATTATGGGGTGTTTCTGTCGCTGTAAGGACTTCCCATGGAGCGGGACGTCGCGCAGCGCTTCCAGGCGCCGTCGTCGGCCTGTTTCGACCTGAAAACATCCTAATTTAAGGCTTAATTCACCCAGGACGTCGTGAGAGAACAGAGAAGATTCAGAAGAGGCCGGCATGAGGACTTTATGCAGACATTCCACTGTTTAAGGACATTTTTTAATGAAAGACGTGCGCACAAAATCTGTGTGCGCCGCGACAGGAAGAACACCTCCGTGTTGAAAACCATTTGTAAAATTCAGGCGGCTTTTGATGGCTTTCAACAAGTGAGTAACTGAGAAATTCTTTAACAGCTTGGGCATGTTCCAACTTGCCCGTTAAGATTTCCAACGGAGGTGTTTTTCCTGTCGCGACCCCGCGCGGTCGGGTCCAGCCCGACATGTGACTCTGCCCGCACGTTCTTTCATTACAAAATGTCCGTTAACAATGGAATGTCCGAATAAACTCCTCATGCCGACTTCTTCTGAAAGTTCTCTGTTCTCTGACGACTTACTGGGTCAACAGAGCCTGAAATGTGGAAGTTTTCAACTTGAAACAGCGAGACGCTGCCGCCTCGAAGCACAGATCGCCATCAGGCGCCGTGGGCCGTCCTTAAAGCGACACTACCGGACCAAAATCTCTCATCAGCCGTTAAAATTTTTACCGAAAACCAGCTGAATTTATCGAATGGTGTCCACTCAGTTGTGCCTTACAAAAAATTTTGATCAAACAAAGCAGCAGTCTCTGAGCCATTCCTAAACAATGAAAAAATTGACGAGAGGGTGGGCGACTCCTCACTCAAAGACTGCCCACAGGCGAATGACGTAACCGACAGGCGTGAAAAAACTCTCGCATGCCCACAAGGGTTCAAGCATGTCTGATGTAATCACACGTGATTCAAATCCATATGGTTTTTAATAATAAGGTCGGATACTTTTCTAACAGACACACATATATATATATATATATATATATAGGTCTGATATATAAATTGTGGGTATTTTTGGTTTATCTAATCATTACAACTTCTTATATTTCAAAATCTTGTAAATAATTAAGAAAAAAATCAGGAAAAGACGAGAGTAGACAAAATGGCACTGCTCTACATTTCTGAGAGTAGACCAAATGGGAAGTTGATGAAATGGGAGTAGACCAACCGGGAAGTTATGCTTGGTAACTAACAGTCAGCTGGTAACTTGCGTGTAATTCTATCCGAGTGACCAAAGGGGCATCAATCCTACGACAGAAGCTCACCTGTCCTGCCCCTTTTCTAACACTTCCTGCTCCACCCAATACTAATCAACCAAGTCAGGGGTGTTCAGTCTATGAAGAGCTAAAAAAAAACACCAGACTTGAGTGAGGTACTCGTGGAAAACATGTAGAGTACATGATCTCTAGAAGCAGGATTGGTGACTCCTCACTGAGATGAACCAAAAGTAACTATGTAAGTAAGATAATGAACTTGAAAATTCCCTGTGGGTATCTATAGCAGATCATTCTGTTGCGCTTTGATCCTCATTTCTTTGATTCTGTGATTATCTTTATAACTTTGACCCAAATTCTGTTGATATTGATTACAGGGTCAAAGCGATCAGGATTTAAGTTCAGCAATAAGGATCAAATATCTGCACTCACATATTGAATCTGGTTAAAAGATCAAAGTAAGACAGACAGGCCCTGACCAAAACACAACTTTGTTGATTAGGTTAAAGATCAGAAATCACAAGAGAAGGTCATCATTCAAGATCAAAAATAAATAAACATGAGCAAAAATCAAGGTCGCAAGTCAGCAATAAGGGATAAAGACTGAGATCAAAGGTCAACAATCAAAGCTGTAAGAATGTCAGAGAAAACATTAAAGGAATAATCCTCTCACATAAAAGAAACTTAAGCAAAGGACTGTTGGACCTTAGTGGTGGCACGCACATTTCTAATTACCCGTGTTTTCAGTGGAGTCATTCAGTTTATGGTGGTGCAAGCAGTTAGTGTGCTTGCTTTCAAAACACAAGATTCCACCAATGGCCTTTCTGCATGTACATCTGGAGTGTGTCAGGAGGGGCATCCACTTTATAACGTGACAAATAAGGACCTGTTGTGTTGACCTTGTACAACAAAGGGAGACGCCAAAAGAAATTAAATTCAAAAACCAACAGGCTACTTTTCCTGAAACCTGGTGGATGGTTCGAATAAAGAACCTGTGAATTTTTGGTGTAAATACACATTCAGCAATTTTTTTTTCACTTTAGCCATCATTGTCAGAATTATTTTCTGCATTTTCTGTATTTTTTTTATAAAATAATGTACAGTAGTGTTCAGAATAATAGTAGTGCTATGTGGCTAAAAAGATTAATCCAGATTTTGAGTATATTTCTTATTGTTACATGGGAAACAAGGTACCAGTAGATTCAGTAGATTCTCACAAATCCAACAAGACCAAGCATTCATGATATGCACACTCTTAAGGCTATGAAATTGGGCTATTAGTAAAAACAAAAGTAGAAAAGGGGGTGTTCACAATAATAGTAGCATCTGCTGTTGATGCTGCAAACTCAAAACTGTTATGTTCAAACTGCTTTTTTAGCAATCCTGTGAATCACTAAACTAGTATTTAGTTGTATAACCACAGTTTTTCATGATTTCTTCACATCTGCGAGGCATTAATTTTGTTGGTTTGGAACCAAGATTTTGCTCATTTACTAGTGTGCTTGGGGTCATTGTCTTGTTGAAACACCCATTTCAAGGGCATGTCCTCTTCAGCATAAGGCAACATGACCTCTTCAAGTATTTTGACATATCCAAACTGATCCATGATACCTGGTATGCGATATATAGGCCCAACACCATAGTAGGAGAAACATGCCCATATCATGATGCTTGCACCACCACGCTTCACTGTCTTCACTGTGAACTGTGGCTTGAATTCAGAGTTTGGGGCTTGTCTCACAAACTGTCTGCGGCCATTGGACCCAAAAAGAACAACTCTCTCTCATCAGTCCATAAAATATTCCTCCATTTCTCTTTAGGCCAGTTGATGTGTTCTTTGGCAAATTGTAACCTCTTCTGCACATGTCTTTTATTTAACAGAGGGACTTTGCGGGGGATTCTTGCAAATAAATTAGCTTCACACAGGTGTCTTCTAACTGTCACAGCACTTACAGGTAACTCCAGACTGTCTTTGATCATCCTGGAGCTGATCAATGGGTGAGTCTTTGCCATTCTGGTTATTCTTCTATCTATTTTGATGGTTGTTTTCCATTTTCTTCCACGCGTCTCTGTTTTTTTTTGTCCATTTTAAAGCATTGGAGATCATTGTAGATGAACAGCCTATAATTTTTTGCACCTGCGTATAAGTTTTCCCCTCTCCAATCAACTTTTTAATCAAACTACGCTGTTCTTCTGAACAGTCTCTTGAACGTCCCATTTTCCTCAGGCTTTCAAAGAGAAAAGCATGTTCAACAGGTGCTGGCTTCATCCTTAAATAGGGGAAACCTGATTCACACCTGTTTGTTCCACAAAATTGATGAACTCACTCACTGAATGCCACACTACTATTATTGTGAACACCCCCTTTTCTACTTTTTTTAACTAATAGCCCAATTTCATAGCCTTAAGAGTGTGCATATCATGAATGCTTGGTCTTGTTGGATTTGTGAGAATCTACTGAATCTACTGGTACCTTGTTTCCCATGTAACAATAAGAAACATACTCAAAACCTGGATTAATCTTTTTAGTCACATAGCACTACTATTATTCTGAACACTACTGTATTGCCCTTCACTGAAAGAAAACCAGATGTTTTGGGTTGAGCTGTGTGCTGTTTTCGAGTGCCCCTCCAGTTAAAATCTGTCATCACAATACAGACACAAACTGTATCCACATTTTGTCCCCCAAAAGTAGTGACTGAAAATGTTGACATTTATGAGCTGGTGTGTGCATGCATTTTCATCTACTGATGAGTGTGCACTGCACGCTGTTCCCCTGTGACCTTTTTTTTTTTTCTTACCAATAATCCTGGAAAAAAATTTGACTACAGGGCATGCTAGGCGTAACTGAACGAAAGAATGCCAGAAGTGACGATCCCCCAAACGCACATCCAGCCTGTAAACATGGGTAGACGGTCCCCACCTCACGACCCCCACATCATCCTGGGCCGGCTCCTCTGTCTGTCTGCCTGCTCAGACAGTAAAATGTCTTTGACCCCCTCCCAACCCTCCGGGAAAGAAGAAAGGGGAATGGGGGGGGGGGGGTACTGGCTTTGTGTCTGCAGCCGGAGACTTTGTGATGAACATGCCCGTGTTAATAACAGAAATGTAAAGATGATGTACAGCGTGGAGATTTGTCTTTTGGGTAAATTATTTTTAAAAATTAAAGATGTTGTTGACCATTCAATGGACTGTTACTATTACTTTATTAGAACAATTAAATCCTGATATGAAAATGTGGGGACACATTCAGACACAAAAAGCTTTAGCTCAATGAGGCTCCACCTGCATGCCACAGTTCAGTACAGTGCACACACCTACATGCACGGACAGATGCATACATAAAGAGGTGCAAACATGCACTCACGTGAGTTGCACATATTGTCTGATCAGTGCATGCATTTTATATGATTCATCACATTACAGGTGTGTTGAGATTATGGAGCCAAAAAAAGTGCATAGTCTGCACTTATTAATGCATTGATTGGCAGAGTAAAAGACACATAGTAAATATGAATTCTTACCTGTTAGTCATTAAATTCTGAAGAAATAATCCACATAAAGCATCCTGATTATCCAAAACAGTGTCTAAGAAAAGTCCCTCTGTAACTCAGCTGCTCAGTGAGATTTCCTCTCTCCCACCAAGTCTTGGCGATTAAATTATTCCGTCAGCCACTAAGAAAAAAAATAAAATAATGTTAAAATTAGTCCGTTTTGTTTCTGCGTCGAGCGGATGGTAACACTCACTGTAATGTCCAAAGTGAACCTGAACTACACTACCCACAATGCTCCCTGCGTCGACCGGTCAATCACGTTTTACACTTAATAATGACATCATCAGCAAGTGACAGCCACAAACACACAACAGACAGACAGATGTTTGATTTTAGGGTTTACAAACGTTTTTGACCGTTAAACTTTGCTCACTTTACCAGCAAAAAAAAATGTTATCTTACTGAAAGTTATTGGAACTGAATTTATCGGAAGATAATTTGTTCACTGATGGTTTTAAAAGTTATCTGAAAAACTAATCCACTTGCAAAGACATTAGCTTTGATAATTATCGGTTATCGGATTAGCTGAACTGTGCCCACCACTGACCTGGGCATATGATGATAAGAATACCTGTAACAAGTGACACTTTTCTGCAGAAGGCTTTTACAAAGTATAGTTCAGTAATTTTGACCTGTGACATTTTGACCCCAAAATCCATGCAGTATGTTTCTTATCACCATGCCTTAAAGCCTGTGTCACACATGGAAATGTATGAAGAGCTGATACAATCAGTTTGTGTTCATTTTTCTTCAGCAAAAGTCTTTGTCCCATCCACAAAATCAGTCTCCTGTCACCTGACTGTCAAAATGTTTTGAGTATGTTCAAAACTGTGAGCAGAGATTAAGGGGTGAGCTTTCCCGCTGCCTGCAAGTTTGTTTACCATTTTCTTCTCTATTTGATATTTACTTTTACAATACTCATGCGTTTATATCCTGCGGCTGTCAGATCCTTCAGACTGCACTTCTGATTGGCTAAAGCTCTGGCATGGGGTGTGAATTCTGCACGAGTGGAAAGAGGATCCGATGCAGCAACCTGCAGCATGGCTGTTCCACATCAGACTACTGCTGCTGTGTGGTTTTTCATCTTTTATTTTTTAGTCCGGACATTAATGCACTCTTGGTGAGGAGGTGCCACAGAATTGTTTGATGTCCTGTTTGGTTGTTGAAGCTGTGAGGACAGCACACAAACAGTGAGGAAATATGACATCATGCCTTCAGACCATGGCAAAACCCACTCAAATCCAGCTTTTCCCAGTGCACACATATGTCTTGAAACCAGGAAAATCCTTCTGCTAAATGGAGATCTCTGTGTTAAAAGTGGAAATGTGACATCATCTGTCCATCAGAGCCCCAAATCCACAGGAGACCGGCAGATTATGCAGTTTTGCCAATGAACAAAATTTTTAAACATGTAACTAAACCATTTGCTCTATCCGTCATGATGTGACACAGCCTTAACACACATACTATGGTGACAATCAGGAAATTAGGAAAGAAGTTATTACGTTCACAAGATTTTTAAAAAGTGGTGACCATGACATTTGAAATCTGACCCCAAAGTCAATAGACTTCTTATGGTCATTATACATAATGCATATGTTGAAGTTTGGTGACTATCGGGCAAGTACAACTAATCTTGGTCACAATTGAAATGTTGCATGACTGACTGATTCCCTGCACATAGTGACGTCTAACCCACTGGCTGTGCTGTGGGAAAAAGGAAATGTGTGTATGAACAAATGATTTTGCACAGAACTACACTTATGCTTGTTACTGTTTTTCTTCTGTACCAGGGAAGGAGGACCATGCACCATGCAGACACAAGAGGCAGCGTTTTTACTTATTTAGTTCTCCATCCAATCACCTTAGCAGGTGATTTCGCGAACGAGTTCCTCGGGTCTGCAGTTCAGCATCTGCATAAAATTTTTCTTGCATGGAGTTTTTCAATGGATTTTGAGTCATTTGGGGGCACTGAATCAGGATCTGGTGTTAGTTTTTGCCAGTCACATCACATTTTTGAAATATGACAACATATTTTGTTGTATCAAGCATTGAAGCAAAAGCTGCAGTCTGTCACACCTCTTCAGCGCCATAAACAATATTAGGGCTCTTGTTCATATTATGCAAACCTGGTTTAAAAACCAAACTCGTGTGAATTCTAAACTTTTGCGTAATTCATCAATAAGGAACATGCAGATTGCAAAACAACATGATGTGATAGAGGAAATCTGAGCTCAGATTTGGATTTAGCACATCAAAATTACCCAAAATCAATTCTGAAAGAAAAATTGCAAACCTGCAGACTGCCATGGCAAGTACTGACCCACAGAGTCTGTGCACCTGTAGTAGAACATGTTTTAGCTCAGGTGTTGCGATGCACAAATCTTCCCCAGACATTACATGCTGCAGAAAAAAAAAAGAAAATTTAAGAACTTCAGGCAACTTGCTGCACAGACATTTTGAATTTTCTCAATTTAAGGATGTTAGCTGCATCAGCTTAGATTAAAATCTTTGATCAAACTGCTTATTAGGTTTGCACCAACTTCAATTGTTGATTCAGATCACAATTCAAATTAAGGCTTTATGTACAGTTTAGTGCAAAGAGCTACTTTATGTAGATGTTAAGGCGGTAAAGTGGGCTGGATATAATCCAAAAGGTTGGTAGCTTGAATCCAACTACTTCTGTAGTCCTCAGAGGGTATAGTTAAAACAATCTGCGATACCATCGGAGCTTTAGGTCAAATGTAACATAGCAGTTAGACAAGTAAATGTTTTAATCTGAATTAATGCAATTTATATCCTTAAGAAGATTCAACATGTCTGTGCTGCTGGTTGTTTTACTTTTTTCTCTCTCTCTGCTTTCGAGCTCCACTGATTGAAGATCAGCAGTAGGGCTTCTAGTATTACTACGTCTCCATTATCATCCATCATCTATCAAGTTTTATTTCAAATTGCTATTCCTCCTTTGGATCTTATTGGCTCAGTGTGGTGAATTTTCGACCATGCAAACTAGGCCCAAAGGAGGACAAACTAATGGAGATGGAATGGTGTCAAGAATCAAGGTCACAATGCAAAATCTAAATTTTGTTCCATGAGGGATTCCAGACAAAGGGTCCAACTAAACATCAGTAGATTCATTGTGTCCACCATAATCCCAAGATTTACAGAAGAGAACAGGTCATTACCTTTTCTAACATTATAGTACGTAAATGTTGACAGGAATTACTGTATGACCACACTACACACTGTACCACAGTATACTGTAAGTAAATACATGTTTCAGTACATCACTGTGCCAGTGTACTGTAGTATTGTAATGGAGGGTTAGTTGAACTGTATTCCATGTATATTTTGGTACTTTATTTTACGTAGGCTTATGGCATACAAGTGCTAAATGCGCATGATTTTTGTCTGTTTTTTACAACGGCGTTTTAGGGTCACATTGAATTTCTTTTTTTTTTTTTTTTTGGACTTCGAGAATAAAGTTGTAATATTACGAGAAAAAAGTCATAATATTACAGGAATAAAGTTGTAATTTTACGAGGAAAAAGTCATAATATTACAAGAAAAAAGTCGAAATATTATATTATGACTTTATTCTCGTAAAATTCTGACTTTATTCTCGTAAAATTATGAATTTATTCTCGTAATATTATGACTTTGTTCTCATAATATTAAAACTTTTTTCTCATAAAATTACGACTTTATTCTCATAATATTATGACTTTATTCTCGAAGTCTTAAAATTACGACTTTGTTCTTGTAATATTATGACTTTATTCTCGTAATATTACGACTTTATTCTCAAAGTCTAAAAAAAATATTTCAATGTGGCCCTAAAACACCGTCGTAGTTTTTGAACTGTACAAGTGCTACATGTAAATGCACAGGATTTCTATTATTTGTACTTTTTTTAACAATGTGCAAGTGCTAAATCAATCAATCAATCAATTTTTTTTTTATATAGCGCCAAATCACAACAAACAGTTGCCCCAAGGCGCCTTATATTGTAAGGCAAGGCCATACAATAATTATGTAAAACCCCAACGGTCAAAACGACCCCCTGTGAGCAAGCACTTGGCGACAGTGGGAAGTGGGAAGGAAAAACTCCCTTTTAACAGGAAGAAGCCTCCAGCAGAACCAGGCTCAGGGAGGGGCAGTCTTCTGCTGGGACTGGTTGGGGCTGAGGGAGAGAACCAGGAAAAAGACATGCTGTGGAGGGGAGCAGAGATCGATCACTAATGATTAAATGCAGAGTGGTGCATACAGAGCAAAAGAGAAAGAAACAGTGCATCGTGGGAACCCCCCAGCAGTCTACGTCTATAGCAGCATAACTAAGGGATGGTTCAGGGTCACCTGATCCAGCGCTCTATTGGGGTGATATGGTACTACGAGGTCCCTAAGATAAGATGGGACCTGATTATTCAAAACCTTATAAGTAAGAAGAAGAATTTTAAATTCTATTCTAGAGTTAACAGGAAGCCAATGAAGAGAGGCCAATATGGGTGAGATATGCTCTCTCCTTCTAGTCCCCGTTAGTACTCTAGCTGCAGCATTTTGAATTAACTGAAGGCTTTTCAGGGAACTTTTAGGACAACCTGATAATAATGAATTACAATAGTCCAGCCTAGAGGAAATAAATGCATGAATTAGTTTTTCAGCATCACTCTGAGACAAGACCTTTCTAATTTTAGAGATATTGCGTAAATGCAAAAAAGCAGTCCTACATATTTGATTAATATGCGCTTTGAATGACATATCCTGATCAAAAATGACTCCAAGATTTCTCACAGTATTACTAGAGGTCAGGGTAATGCCATCCAGAGTAAGGATCTGATTAGACACCATGTTTCTAAGATTTGTGGGGCCAAGTACAATAACTTCAGTTTTATCTGAGTTTAAAAGCAGGAAATTAGAGGTCATCCATGTCTTTATGTCTGTAAGACAATCCTGCAGTTTAGCTAATTGGTGTGTGTCCTCTGGCTTCATGGATAGATAAAGCTGGGTATCATCTGCGTAACAATGAAAATTTAAACAATACTGTCTAATAATACTGCCTAAGGGAAGCATGTATAAAGTGAATAAAATTGGTCCTAGCACAGAACCTTGTGGAACTCCATAATTAACTTTAGTCTGTGAAGAAGATTCCCCATTTACATGAACAAATTGTAATCTATTAGACAAATATGATTCAAACCACCGCAGCGCAGTGCCTTTAATACCTATGGCATGTTCTAATCTCTGTAATAAAATTTTATGGTCAACAGTATCAAAAGCAGCACTGAGGTCTAACAGAACAAGCACAGAGATGAGTCCACTGTCCGAGGCCATAAGAAGATCATTTGTAACCTTCACTAATGCTGTTTCTGTACTATGATTAATTCTAAAACCTGACTGAAACTCTTCAAATAGACCATTCCTCTGCAGATGATCAGTTAGCTGTTTTACAACTACCCTTTCAAGAATTTTTGAGAGAAAAGGAAGGTTGGAGATTGGCCTATAATTAGCTAAGATAGCTGGGTCAAGTGATGGCTTTTTAAGTAATGGTTTAATTACTGCCACCTTAAAAGCCTGTGGTACATAGCCAACTAACAAAGATAGATTGATCATATTTAAGATCGAAGCATTAAATAATGGTAGGGCTTCCTTGAGCAGCCTGGTAGGAATGGGGTCTAATAAACATGTTGATGGTTTAGATGAAGTAACTAATGAAAATAACTCAGACAGAACAATCGGAGAGAAAGAGTCTAACCAAATACCGGCATCACTGAAAGCAGCCAAAGATAACGATACATCTTTGGGATGGTTATGAGTAATTTTTTCTCTAATAGTTAAAATTTTGTTAGCAAAGAAAGTCATGAAGTCATTACTAGTTAAAGTTAATGGAATACTCAGCTCAATAGAGCTCTGACTCTTTGTCAGCCTGGCTACAGTGCTGAAAAGAAACCTGGGGTTGTTCTTATTTTCTTCAATTAGTGATGAGTAGAAAGATGTCCTAGCTTTACGGAGGGCTTTTTTATAGAGCAACAGACTCTTTTTCCAGGCTAAGTGAAGATCTTCTAAATTAGTGAGACGCCATTTCCTCTCCAACTTACGGGTTATCTGCTTTAAGCTGCGAGTTTGTGAGTTATACCACGGAGTCAGACACTTCTGATTTAAAGCTCTCTTTTTCAGAGGAGCTACAGCATCCAAAGTTGTCTTCAATGAGGATGTAAAACTATTGACGAGATACTCTATCTCACTTACAGAGTTTAGGTAGCTACTCTGCACTGTGTTGTTATATGGCATTAGAGAACATAAAGAAGGAATCATATCCTTAAACCTAGTTACAGCGCTTTCTGAAAGACTTCTAGTGTAATGAAACTTATTCCCCACTGCTGGGTAGTCCATCAGAGTAAATGTAAATGTTATTAAGAAATGATCAGACAGAAGGGAGTTTTCAGGGAATACTGTTAAGTCTTCTATTTCCATACCATAAGTCAGAACAAGATCTAAGATATGATTAAAGTGGTGGGTGGACTCATTTACATTTTGAGCAAAGCCAGTTGAGTCTAATAATAGATTAAATGCAGTGTTGAGGCTGTCATTCTCAGCATCTGTGTGGATGTTAAAATCGCCCACTATAATTATCTTATCTGAGCTAAGCACTAAGTCAGACAAAAGGTCTGAAAATTCACAGAGAAACTCACAGTAACGACCAGGTGGACGATAGATAATAACAAATAAAACTGGTTTTGGGGACTTCCAATTTGGATGGACAAGACTAAGAGTCAAGCTTTCAAATGAATTAAAGCTCTGTCTGGGTTTTTGATTAATTAATAAGCTGGAATGGAAGATTGCTGCTAATCCTCCACCCCGGCCCGTGCTACGAGCATTCTGACAGTTAGTGTGACTCGGGGGTGTTGCACAGGTTTTTGTTTTGCAATATGCATTTAGCCTACAGTGAACAATAAACATTGATTTCTACAGCTTCATGTCCTGATCGTTGTAGTTTCTATTTTTCTATGTAGTGTTTAGAGACTGCTCAGTAGAGTTTTTAATTTTGATTGACTTGGGGCACGAATTGTCAACATAGTTCAGTTTTGAGCACAGATTGAACTGTTTTGAGGTGAAAGTTTGGTTTTGCAAGAAGAGTCTGGGGTATTGTAGCTTGAAAAGTGGGTTTTGTGTTCACAGTTTAGAGAAAAAGAGAGCAGCTTTTGAGAAATGTGTCTTAGCAATTGAGAAAAACTGTAAACACGAAAACAAATAAGTTATATGTGGTCTTTCAAAATTTGTTATTGAATTTGGCTTTGACTGACTTTGAAGACTGAAATCAAGGTCACTCGAGTCTTGATCACTTGTAGTGGCTTAATGAGGCTAGCTCCATGAATATCAGAAAAGATGTAAAGAATCAGCTGTCAAAGACATTCAAAAGTAAGTATGAATGCCATGAACATGTTTAGAAAATTATAAAACGATTAGACATGAACTGCAGTAACTGTCATTCTTGCTGCGATGATATTTGCTAGAGGGATTTTTTTTTATATATGTGAACATAAAACACATCTTATTGGTCAGTTGATGGGTGCATTAGTGTGAGTGGTACAAGTACTTGAAAAGACCTGCTTTTTACCAATTCATCAGGAATAATTACTGTTTGTAATAAAGGTGTAATTTCCTACATCTCAGCAGAGCTTTCTCAGCAGAGCTTTCTAGAAAATTTTTCTTTTTTACAGTACGTGATTTGATTAAAGTCCCCACAGGCTGCAATGGTCAACTCCAGATAGTAAGACCCTTCGGCTGTTCCCTTGTTTTCACTCGAGGTCACCACAGCAGATCCAAGGTGGAGCTGCATATTGATTTGGCACAAGTTTTACACCGTATGCCCTTCCTGATGCAACTCCATATAACATGGAGAAATGTGGCAGGGATGGGAATTGAACCGGAAACCTTCAGCACTGAAACCAAGCGCACTCAACTCCACATACAGCAGCTAAAATAAGTATTGAACACATCCCCATTTTTTCTCAGTAAATATATTTCTGAAGGTGCTACTGACATAACATTTTAACCAGATGCCAGTAACAGGCCACGTAATCTACACATATGAAGAAACCAAAAAAATAAGCTCAGAAATTATGTGTAATAAAATGGAATGACACAAGGAATAAGTATTGAACACGCTTACTGAAACGTATTTAATAATTTATACAAAAACCTTATTGGTATTGACAGGTTCAAGACACCTCCTGTATGGAGAAACTAGTTGCATGCATTGCTCAGGTGTGATTTTGGTCCATTCTTCCACTCAGTTTTCAAATCTTGAAGGTTCAGTGAACCTCTTCTTTGAACTCCATAGATTTTCTATTGGATTCAAGTGATTGGCTGGGCCATTCTAGCAGCTTTATTTTCATTCTCTGAAACCAGTTCAGAGTTTCCTTGGCTGTTTGTTTGGGATCATTGTCTTGTTGAAATGTCTCCCCTTGTTTCATCCACATCATCTGGGTAGATGGCAGCAGATTTTTGTCAAGAATGTCTTGGTACATTTTCCATTCATCCTTCCCTCAGTTAACTTTGCCAGTGGTATATGCTGAAAAACAGCCGCACACCCTAATGTTCCCACCTCCGAACTTCACTGTTGGTGTGGTGTTTTGGGGGTGATGTGCAGGGACATTTGAATCCATAAATGGTGTGTATTATGGCATCCAAAGAGTTCAATTTTGGTTTCATATAATCATACTATATTCTTCAAGTATTTCTAAATGTTGTGCAGCAAACTTTAAATGAGATTCAACATGGTTTTCCTTCAGCAATGGAGTCTTGCATGGTGAGCGTGCATGCAGGCCATGGAAGTTGAGTGCATTACTTATTGTTTTCTTTGAAACAATTGTACCTGCTAATTCCAGGTCTTTCTAAAGCTCTCCACAAGTGCTCCTTGGCTCTTATATAACTCTTCTGATAATTCTTTTAACTACTCTTGTGATGAGCACCTGGTCATGGCCAGGTTATGGTGAAATTATGTTCTTTCCACTTTCAGATATGGTCCCAACAGTGCTCACTGGAACATTCAGAAGCTTAAAACTCCTTGTGTAACCCACGTCATCACTATGTTTTGCAACAATAAGGTTGAGAAAATCTTGAGAGAGCTCTTTGCTTTTACCCATCCAGAGATATTTCTTGTGTGACACCTTGGTAATGAGACAATAGGCCAATCAGCTGGGACTGAACCATCTAATATGAATTTGCACTGCCAAGGGGCAGGATTGCTTTCTAATTACTGATAGAGTTCACCTGGTGTCTTGGCTTTCTATACCTTTTTGCACCTCGCTTTCTTCAGGTGATCAGTACTTTTTCCCTGTGTCATTTCACACTATTACACATAATTTAATGTTGGACCAGCAGTTCTTTTTGTCAGAAAAAAATGTTCATTTGGCTCAAAAAGAAACTAAATTGTTCTCTGTACTCATTCTCAAAGCTACAGTAAGTAAGACCCTTCGGCTGCTCCCTTGTTTGCACTCGGGGTCGCCACAGCAAATCCAAGGTGGATCTGCATGTTGAATTGGCACAGGTTTTACGCCGGATGCCCTTCCTGACGCAACTCCACATTACGTGGAGAAATGTGGCGGGGGTGGGATTTGAACCCGGAACCTTCTGCACTGAAACCAAGCGCATTAACCACTTGGCCACCACCCCCTATTCTCAAAGCTACAGTGTGTAGGATTTAAGAATGTTTATTTGCAGAAATTACATTTAGAATTCATAATCATCTGTTTGTTAGTAAATAATTATGTGCAAAATGAATCTATGTGTTTTCATAAGCTTAGAATGAGCCATTCATATGTACACAGGAGTGGGGCCCCTCTTGGTGAACGCCATGCTGCACCTTCATGTTTATACAATAGCCCGGGGCTCTCCAACATCTGCATGTTTTACAATGATCTCCACTCCACCCACAGCTAATCAACTCAGTCAGGTGTGCTTAGCCAATCCAAAGCTGGAAAACACCATCGTTAATTGACCAGGTGTGACTAGAGCAGGTAGACATGGACAATATGCAGGACAGTTGCTCTCCAGGAGCAGGGATGGAGAGACCTACAGTACCCCCAAAAGGGACACAGTTACTCTGCCTTCCTGATTTTGCAATGCAGTACAAAGACTGAAGAAAAAAGAATAATAATTAGTGGTTCCTCCCAGCATGGTGACTTAGTGGTTAGAACTATTGCCTCGCAGCGAGAAGGTAATGGGATCAATTCCCACCTTTGGGTACTGGCTTTCTCCTACATGCAAGGACATGTAGGTTAGGTGGATTGGATATTTTAAATTGTCCATGGGTGTGAATGTGTTTGTTTGTCTATATGTGGCCCTGCGGCAGACTGGCGTCCTGTCCAGGGTGTACCCCACCTTACATATGACTGCTGGGAGTGGCTCCAGCCCCCCGCCACACAATCTTGGATAAGCGGTTGAAAATGAGTGAGAGTGAGAGGGTTCCTCCCTAAATACACTGTTGACTAGTTGCTACTTCAGGCTAACAAGTTTGAGAACCTTTATTTTTATGGAGGATCTTACATACTGTTTCGCACAAAAGAAAGTGAAGGAGCGTGAATCCCCTAACTGAAACAAAATCATGATCTCTGACAGCATCATGCAGTGTGCAACCTCACCACTAGATGACACTAAATCCTACACACTGTAGCTTTAAGTCGGCTCATATGTACTCAACAAAAATATAAACGCAACACTTTTGGTTTTGCTCCCATTTTGTATGAGATGAACTCAAAGATCTAAAACTTTTTCCACATACACAATATCACCATTTCCCTCAAATATTGTTCACAAACCAGTCTAAATCTGTGATAGTGAGCACTTCTCCTTTGCTGAGATAATCCATCCCACCTCACAGGTGTGCCATACCAAGATGCTGATTAGACACCATGATTAGTGCACAGGTGTGCCTTAGACTGCCCACAATAAAAGGCCACTCTGAAAGGTGCAGTTTTGTTTCATGAGGGGGATACCAGTCAGTATCTGGTGTGACCACCATTTGCCTCATGCAGTGCAACACATCTCCTTTGCATCATCCGTGAAGAGAACACCTCTCCAACATGCCAAACGCCAACGAATGTGAGCATTTGCCCACTCAAGTCGGTTACGACGACGAACTGGAGTCAGGTCGAGACCCCGATGAGGACGACGAGCATGCAGATGAGCTTCCCTGAGACGGTTTCTGACAGTTTGTGCAGAAATTCTTTGGTTATGCAAACCGATTGTTTCAGCAGCTGTCCTAGTGGCTGGTCTCAGACGATCTTGGAGGTGAACATGCTGGATGTGGAGGTCCTGGGCTGGTGTGGTTACACGTGGTCTGCGGTTGTGAGGCTGGTTGGATGTACTGCCAAATTCTCTGAAACGCCTTTGGAGACGGCTTATGGTAGAGAAATGAACATTCAATACACGAGCAACAGCTCTGGTTGACATTCCTGCTGTCAGCATGCCAATTGCACGCTCCCTCAAATCTTGCAACATCTGTGGCATTGTGCTGTGTGATAAAACTGCACCTTTCAGAGTGGCCTTTTATTGTGGGCAGTCTAAGGCACACCTGTGCACTAATCATGGTGTCTAATCAGCATCTTGATATGGCACACCTGTGAGGTGGGATGGATTATCTCAGCAAAGGAGAAGTGCTCACTATCACAGATTTAGACTGGTTTGTGAACAATATTTGAGGGAAATGGTGATATTGTGTATGTGGAAAAAGTTTTAGATCTTTGAGTTCATCTCATACAAAATGGGAGCAAAACCAAAAGTGTTGCATTTATATTTTTGTTGAGTGTAGATTGTTAAAGTTCAGTTTAAAGTTTACTGACCTTACTCCTGGAGATCACCTCTCTGCACATTATCCATCTCTCCCTGCTCTGCTCACACCTGAATGTGCTCTATCTCATGTCTGCCAGATCTTTACTGATCTCACACACACACACCTGCCGGAGTTATTTGGCTGTGAGGAGTACAGATAAGGAGGAAAATATTTAGGTTAGGTGATCTCCAGGAGCAGACGTAGTGGCGTAACAAGTTCGAAAATCCCGATATCAGATGCGGCATAGCAGTGGTTTTCTTGCAGGTTATTTACAGTAACGTGTAGCATGACTACAGATGCTGGTGAAATCTGACAGAATAATTACCGGGCAGAATCAGGGTCACTCTGTCTGGTGGATGACGCAAAGCTTCGAGCTGCTCTAAATGTATTAGCAGGGTTGGGGATTATTCTTGTGAGGGTGTAGAGACGTGCAGCCTCCCACCATGTGGTGGAACCTCACCGTTCTATGTTTTATATTTTATGTAATTCAGACTTTTATCCATATTTTTATACTTGCTCAGATATTTGTTGCAAATGCGAGAGTGCATTTGGAGCAGAAAGTTCAAGGTCAAGGTTGTCAAAAACTATTGTCCAAGAGAGATACAGAGATGATGTGAAGATGATCTCAGTTATCAAATCATCTGTAATGAGTGTGTTGTCAAGACGTTCTGTCATAATTGTCAGGAAAAATATATTTTCCAAAATGTTTCCGCAGCCAAGAGAAATAGATAGACAATGTAGTTTTATATGAATCATCAAATTATTTGTAATCAAATAGCGTGACATCAACTACATAAAGAAGCTGTGTCATAATTGTTATAAAAACATATTTTCCAGCATCTCTCTGTAACCAGAAGGGCTAGGGACGCGGTCAAAACTTTTATCAGCCAGCACATCACTTGCAATTAAGTTTAGTGACATCATGATGATGTTAATAAAAGTATGTAACTATAGTTCACAAATATATTTATTTATGTGCACTCAGAGGGTATGCATCAGTCCTCTGATGTCTTTCCTTAAAGTTTGTAGCTAAAAATATGTCACAGAGTGAGAAGATAGAGTTCACAGTCTCTAAGAAATGACTTGTGTGCCTGTTGCTTTAAATGCAAAGCAGATGGCCCCGCCCCTCTTTCCCTTCAGAGTGGGTGTGTCTGTTTTTGTCCCACGGAGTACAGACCACAGACATTATATACAGACCACAGATACAGACATGCTCATTGGGCGTGTCTCACAGAACAAGCAGGTATTCTAATTTGGACGTCCGTGACGTATGTCGACAAAGTCTAAAACAAGCTGTTTGAGGTCCAGATTTGCTTGTAGCAGGAGAATTTCCACATCGTCATAAAATTGGAGGAATTTTAATTAATTAATTTTTAATATGAAACCCCCAAACATGTGACTGGGTAGATAAAAGCATATGTTTGCAATATGACCCCTTTAAATAATAAGACTTCTAGTTTTTGACCTGATTTGATAAGTCTTATCTGAAAGCACCAGATCACTGTGAACAATTTTACTTTGACGTAATTTTTTTTAATAAATGTGTTTGCCGAACAGATCGGAGGACGGCGGTCGGATGCAAAGTGGGTCTTGTGAATGTAGGTCTTTGAGATACTGTGCATGTAAATCGGGTTTACAGTAATAATCCTCTTCACAGACACCCATCTGACGAGCAGCAGGACGAGGCTCAAACAGGCGCAGACGCACCCACACAAAACAGGACGGGTTTGTTAGAATGACATTTTGCTTATACAAACAAAATAAGGTCACAAACAGACCGCCGTCTCTTGTCATCTGCTGGGATATGACCGATATCTGCGGGATTAGTAATCTTCTAAGACATTTTTCTGCACAGTTTCCTCAGGTGTGGCATTGAACGCTTCATCCGATTGTAGGATCGCCTATATTGCATTCTTCAATCACAATAAAGAGGCTCCTCCAGGAAAAGTCCAGGAAACTGGCCTGTCTGTTCTTTATTGGTTTCTGAAATTTGTCATTACGGCTTCCTGGCTGTAATGTCATCAGGCCACTAATGACAGAGAGGAAGCGGGGGGGGGGGGGGGCAGTCGGTGACTGCCCTAAAATACCTCAGAAGACTTAAAAAAAGACATGAGTGAGTTATAACTGACTCACTCTCTTTAAGTGGATAGCCTTTACATCATTAAAGTCATGCTGTGACACAAGTATTAAAGCTACAGTGTGTAGAATTTTGTGGCGTTTGTTAGCAAAAATGCAAAATAGCATTTATAACCATTTGTTCATCCATCCATCCATTTTCTTCCGCTTTATCCGGAGTCGGGTCGCGGAGGCAGCAGCTCAAGCAAAGCCGCCCAGACCTCCCGATCCACACACACCTCCCCCAGCTCCTCCGGGGGAACCCCAAGGCGTTCCCAAGCCAGCCGAGAGATGTAGTCCCTCCAGCGTGTCCTGGGTCTCCCCCGGGGCCTCCTCCCAATGGGACGTGTCCAGAACACCTCTCCAGCGAGGCGTCCAGGGGGCATCCGGAAAAGATGCCCGAGCCACCTCAACTGACTCCTTTCGATGTGGCGTAGCAGCGGCTCGACTCCGAGCTACCACAATGAATCAATGTGTTTTTATATGCTTAAAATAAGCTTTTTATATCTACATGTGGATGCCCCCCTTCATGGAAGTCACCATGTTGCACCGCCATGCTGACACAGTAGCCCAAACAGAACATACTTACTCTGCCTTTTGCTTTTTTTTTGCTTTTTTTTTTAGTTGCTCTCTTGTAAACTGTCTCAATGTGGGCTAACAACTTTGAGAACCCCTATTTTTGGCAGCACGGTGGCTTAGTGGTTAGCACTGTTGCCTCACAGCAAGAAGGCCATGGTTTAATTCCCACTTGTGGCCTTTCTGTGTGGAGTTTGCATGTTCCCCCCATGTTTGCTTAGGTTTCCTCTGGCTGCTCAGGTTTCCTTCCACATTTAAAGACATGCAGGTTAAGTGGATTGGAAACTTTATAATTGCAAGGAGATCTTGATCTCAATGGGATTAACCTGGTTAGATAAAGATTAAACTCCATTCTTCTAAAATTGAGGATCAAACATGTTGCACAAAAGAAGGCAAGGTACAGTGAATCCCCATTGCTAAAGAAAAAACCTAAAGGGACATAAAATCGTGACAGGTATGAGGCAATCTGCTTACTCACCACTAGATGGCCCTAAATCCTACACACTGTAGCTTTAAGCCCGTGCTGAATGGAGACAATGTTACTCCCACAAACAAGCGAGCAAACGAACAGACAAAAAGGTTTTGGGGATACAGTCAAGTCATGCCAACAGCTTCCTGAAAATTCAGCTTCACCATCACAACAAAGACACAGACTAAACAAATCTTATTTGTGAATTTTTTTATTTTGGCATTTCGTTCTTTTGCATTTATATTAAGCAAAGTGCATCTTATTTTTCTTTTTCTCATCAACACATTGCACAATACATAAATAATGATGCATATAAAACGTCTTCATATTTACAATTAATAATATATTTATATATAACATAAAATACATTTTTTTGCTTCTTATTTCATTTAATTAAATCTTAGCCATTTATTAAACAATGTCCGTCAGAATTTTCAACTTTCTTCTTTTAAAACATTTTTTGTGAATGTTTGGAACAAAAAAAGTGGGTGGAGTCTGTGGGCGGGTGGGGTTGGGGGGGAGGGCTGAAGAAGGAGGAAGCCTGCTGCTACCGAGTGTTGAAAATGACTTCCAACCAGCATGGGCAGCTGCTGATGAACTGTCTGGTGTAGCACTGTCCCCATCCTTTCACAAAACTTATCTGGACCGTGAAGCCCGTGCGAGGCTGCTGCGTGAACTCGTGGTCGTTCGGCCTCTGCAGGCTGCAGGCCTTGTCATAGTCAAAAGCTTTGATGGAGAACCCGGGGAACACCTTGTGCACCAGCAGCGAGCGCGAGTCCGGGTTGTCCAGTGTGGCTGACTTGATGAAGATGGGGTAGCAGCTTCGGTTGTAGACCCACACTCCATCTGGCTCTCGCGTCAGCTGGATGCCATACCCGATTTTGGCCCGCACCATCTGCACCAGCTGGGACTTGTTGTCGGAGCAAAGCTGGCTCAGGCAGAAGCCGTTCCCCTGAGGTAGATCATAGAAGATGTCCAAGGAAGGCTCCTGGACTGAGTAGAGGCGCCCAACCCGCGTCTTCTCCTCCCAGTATGCCACCACGCACCAATGGGCCCGCTCGTCGGACTCCTGCAAAGCCAGAGAATCTGAAAAAGACAACATGGAGAAAGATGGCACGGTTAGACCTGTCGGAAGGGACAGAGCGAAAACACGGGAACACAGAATCTTTCAAGCAGAAAGTAAAGTAAGACAAAGAAGAAACAAGAGGCACTTGCATAATATAGACAAATTGTGAATAAAATCTATGTTTATTCCCAAGTAACTGCTGTTAGGGGGAAAAAAAGAACCACTTCATCCTTATTAATATGAAAATATATACACCAAACAACCCTAAAAGTCCAATCAGCATAGCCATCTCCCATGCATACCTATGGTGTCAGTATAAAGCGAACTGTTCTTGAGTTATAGCTTCACAAGGGGAGTTACTTCAAGTATCAAGTATCTGCCTCATCAATATCAAAATGTTTGGTCCAAATAACTTAAAATCAAAGCAGCTAATCTCGTTCCATGAAGATATCTATGGTGTACTCCTCAAGTGTGTACCAGGTACTCACAATGATTTATTATATTCAAAGTTCAAGGGACGTCCTTATCAATAATGTGAAAATCTATGCATCAACCAACCCTGGCCACAGAGTACCTATCCTGCAAGTATCAGTGGTGTAGTGGTGTCCACATGAGGACAGAAGCAAGTACAACCACATTATTTCTGCATAATATGTACATAGTAGCAGGGCATACAAATACAGCAGTAGCGCGATGGATGAATGCGGGATTGAGGTCAGCCAAAATACATCTTTCATATCTCATTCCAATGGAAATCAAAGGACACATAAAACTGCTCAAAACAAGTGTTGCTACTAGTCTACAACTTCTTCCTTATTCATGTTTGGGGAAATTAAGAATCTGCTTTAGTCGAGATCCAAAACTAAAAAGTCATCCTTAATTTCTGCCATACAGGAAATCATGTCAGAATTGTTGGAATTCAGACAAGAGAAGCAAGTCACAGACTCTGGCAGGCAAGTGTCCACAGGCGGTACAGTATTTGTCTAGGCATTAAACGCTTATCTTCTGTCTAGCTCGCTGTATTTTTCTAGCGCTGTTGCCAACAATGTACTGACGTCAACCAATTCTCCCGATTGCCTCTGCGGCGCGGCGTGCTTCACCCCGCTGGAGGAAATTAGAAATCGTTGAACTCTTGTTCTACCAATACCAGACAACAATAGCGGTTTTACCAGTGGAGCAGAGACACAAAATAAACGTGCATTAAAGTATTTCATCCTGAAATGCAACAAATAAGTCGGCTCCCTGTCTGCAACGAAAAGCACATGGTGTTTAGCGGACGAGCGACGCAGGACGTTAACTTTCAACCCCGGTGTTTGAATTGTTGACAAGCTTGGCCCCTCTGGTCTAAAGTTTCCCTTGAGCATAAAAGAAGTGTAGCATTGGCCATGCTCCAGTTTCCAACCACCGCCACCCCCCTTCTCTGCTCTCCCTTTAGTGTGCCTCCTGCGCCGTCCTGCATATCTCTATTCCACAGAAATCTGGCTCCCAGCTAAAAAAGTGGGAGCCAGCGAGGCGCAAGGGAAATAGAGGGAGACGGAGAAAGCGCGAAAGGAAATAAAAGGGGGGGGGGGTGTTTGAGAAGGAATGCTTTCCACATATTTTTGACTGTTGCTTTTACATCTTGGCTTCCTCTCCTGGTTCTCGAGCCTGTCCTTTGCTTTTAGGGTCGTCACATAATTGCCGCCGCTACTATCAACCTCTCATCGACCCTCCTTCTTCTCCGTCAAGCGTTCAAATCTAATGTCACCTCGATGAAAGAAGCATTCTAAGGTTATGAAAGCTTTAAGAGAGGGAATATATGAACAGTGCCCCACGCCCCCTCAATAGGTATTTCTGTCGTGCCCATTCCTCCCATCCCTCCGCCTCCTTGCTCGTTTCATCTGGCGGTAGCTCAGAGTGTAACCGGTAATTTGGAAGGTCCCGTCTGAGACAAACTGCAATGTTAATGTGGCAGGATCTCTGCTGGCCCGAGCAGACTCACTGCGGCCTGTCATTAGCCTTCATTAGGTGCTGGGGGGAGAAAAGGGGGGGGGAAGAAAAAGACAACACTGGAAGAGGAGAGATGGAGCCCAAAAGGGGAGGGAGACAGAAACTGAAAGCCTGCCTTCAATATAACAAGAAAAGCTGTGTTCTTTGAAGTTGGACGGCATCAAGCCTCGGGGAGTTTATCATAAATCCATCCTCGTGGGGTGCTCAGGGAAACGAAGAACCCGAAGACTAAATGGAGAAAAAGAGGAATTTATCTTTAAGATAAGCAACAGAAAGTGTCTTTACAGTCTCACGCAGACGTCAGGGCGCTGTCTGCAGAGTGGGAGGCGCAGATACAGGATCTGAGCTGAGTTACTGCAACTGTCGAATGTGGTGATAGGAACAAATTCCAGTGCAGACGCCATCTACGTCACAGGACGCATTTTGGAGTCGGTGAAGGAGACAGTAAAAGAACATGATGCAGACTAATGCAACAGTGTGCAGGATTTAGGAGAGTTTATTACCAGAAATGGAATGTAGAATTCATAGTTGTCTGTTCATACGTGTATAATTACCCGCAATAATGAACTGGTGTAATTATGTAAGCTCAGAATGATCCCTTCCCATCTACATGAGAGCGGGCCCCCTCATGGATGCAGCCATGTTGATACAGTAGCCCAAAAGGGACATACGTACACCACAGTTTGCAGCAAGGACAGAAGGTTCATGAAAAAAAGAAGAGGAATTATTGGTTGCTCCCCTATACATTGTCTAGTTTGTCTGGTGTGTAGCACCAGCTAAAACGAACAATCACAGATTTATGACATTCACCAGTCCAGATCTGGATCACCTCCAAAATGCAGTGGAGTCTTCCATGCCCTAATATCTATCTGTGGTGCAAATTTGGTGAGAATCTGTGAAGTAGTTTTGAAGTAATCCTTCAAAGCCTATATAAAGGGAAATCTTGATCCAGAATCCAGATCCGGACCACCTCCAAAATATAATGGAGTCTTGCATGGCCTAATATATGTCTGTGGTGCCAATATGGTGAGAGTCCGCAAAGTAGTTTTGACGCAGTCCTTCAAAGACTATATGAAGTAAAACTTGATCCAGAATCTGGATCTGGATCACCTCCAAAATTTATTGGGGTCTTCCATGGCCTTTTATGTATCTGTGGTGAAAATGTCATTAAAATCTATGCAGTAGTTTTGACGTAACCCTGCTAACAGTAATCCTTCAAAGCCTATATAAAGTGAAACTTGACCCAGAATCCGGATCCGGATCCAGACCAACTCCAAAATTTAAAGGAGGGTTCCTTGGTCTAATATCTATCTGTGCTGAAATTTTCATCAATATCTGTGCAGTAGTTTTGACGTAATACTGCTAACAGTAATCCTTCAAAGCCTATATAAAGTGAAACTTGACCCAGAATCCGGATCCATATCCAGACCAACTCCAAAATTTAATGGAGTGTTCCTTGATCTAATATCAATCTGTGCTGAAACGTTCATCAATATCCGTGCAGTAGTTTTGACGTAATACTGCTAACAGTAATCCTTCAAAGCCTATATAAAGTGAAACTTGACCCAGAATCCGGATCCGTATCCAGACCAACTGGAGTAGTTTTGACGTAATCTTGCTAACAGTCAGACAAATAAATAAATAAATTGAATAAATTCTGTGGATGTAGTAAGTTTGAAAATCCTCATTTTTATGAAATAGAGAACAAGACATATTGCTCATCTCAAGAGATGGCAAGAGAGCAGGAATTCCCATCGCCAAAGAAGTGAAAACATGAAAGGAAACAAAATCATGACTAGTGATGGCATAATGCAATCTGAAAACTCACCACTAGATGACACTACATCCTACACACTGTAGCTTTATATATAAATATATATTCCTGCAAAGACGTCATGCTAAATGGAATTAAATAGTAGAAGAGGATTTGGAATTTGTCTGCACGCTTGTACAGCAACAACTGTAGAGACCATAAAGTAGCAGCAGCAGCAGCAGTAGTAGAAGTAGAAAAGTTGAACTGTGTAGACATTTTAGCAACTTCTCGTATGCTCGCAGTGTCAATCAAAGCGCACTCTGTAGGTATTTTGGTGTCGCCAATCCGGCACGTTTCCTGGGAAAACGCTCTGCTTTGAAGTCGGTTTGAATGATAGTAAAGCCAGTACTCTGGAGTTTGCCTTTAGTGGATAAACGGGAACAGCCGGGTTCAATGAAGACGAGGACATGCGTAACTTTCTTAGCAGCTGACAGAGGGCCTGACGGTGCAGCTCACCTGTGGGGCCCTGTGTGTTTGTTATTGCTGAGAGAGACAGGGCCTGGCGTCAGAGGTCATTAGAGCGGCTGCCTGTCTGAGCCTGTCATTGCTGCCTGAAAACACCCTGCTATTCAGGACTACACGAACGGCCCTGCTTCCCCTCCCTCCCCCCTCCGAAGGCTCAGTCTGGTACCGAGTGAGAAACCGCATTCATGGAGGAGAGACAGAAAAAGGAGAGACGGGCGGATAAAAGCAAAGGGTGAAGACAGAAATTCAACTGAGGGAAATGCGATCGGAAACAACGGCGAGGGCGAGCGGATAAACCGATTGTCGGCCTGACGTTCCGGCAGCTTTATGGGAGCTACCCTGAATGCTTCCCATTCCTCAGCGGCACAGCTGAAACCATTAGTCGATTAATCGATCGACAGGAAAACATTTGTCAACAATCAATTAGTCATTTAAGTTCATCCATGAAGAAAAACTTGTTCTTGTTCTGTTTTATTTAAGGGTTTGGCTGATTTGAAATATTGAATTGTGATGTATTAAACCGCTTTCAATGTGACTCTCAGTGTGACTGAAACAAGTGCAAACCATTTGTTAGCTATTTTAACCAGTGTGAAATGGATTTAATCTGGTTCAATTGAAATACTATATTTAAATATTGCACCAAAAGTAAACCACCCTTACCAAAAAGTAGTACATGCAAGTATGTTTCAAGTATACTTCCAGTTTACCTTTTATATACTTATCAGTACTTTTTTTTTGGTAAGGGCAGTTAACAGCTAGATTTGAAAAGTTCTGCACCAAGATTTGATTCCAGCACATACAAACAGGAATCAGTTCAAATCAAATGCTTTAACATCAGCTTTTAACTACATTTCAACAAATCTAAACCAACAGCAAACACGTGTTGAGCTATGGCTAAATGATGATACTATAATAATTTTGCACAAGGATGTTGTATTTTCAGGTTTTTTGTTTTGTCATTTGATTTTTAAGATAAGATAAAGATAAAATCAACTTTATCGATCCCGAAGGAATTATTTTACCAGAGTACAGAAACAGTAAACAATGAACAATGTTTTTTATGCAAAATGACTGGAAGACATTTGCACAAGATGTTTGACAATACTGTACATAACTCTGGTCGTTATGTATTCATCCTGCAGAAGGGGGAGGAACTATACAGTCTGATTGCCACAGGTAGGAAAGACCTCCTGTGGCGTTCTGTGGTGCACCTCGGTGGTCTCAGTCTCTGACAGGATGTCAGTGTGGCAGGCAGGGGGTGGGAGGTGCTGTCCAGGATTTTGAGCAGTTTCCTGAGCATCCTCCTCTCTGACACCTCCACCACAAACTCCAGCTCCACCCCCAGGACAGAGCCAGCTCTCCTGATGAGCTTGTTGAGTCTGTTTGTGTCAGCTGCCTTCAGCCTGCTGCCCCAGCACACTACATTGTAGAAGATGACCACCGAGTGATAAAACATCTACAACATATTTCTGGAGACATTGAAAGGTCTGAGCCTCCTGAGAAAGTACAGTCGACTCTGACCTTTCTTATACACAACATCTGTGTTTACAGTCCAGTCCAGTTTGTTGTCTATGTCAACGCCCAGGTACCTGTAGTAGTCCACAATGTCCACCTCTATTCCATTGATGGTAACTGGGTTCAGACGTGTCTTCCGTCTTCTGAAGTCCACCACCAGCTTCTTCATCTTAGATATGTTGAGCTGCAGGTGGTTGAGTCCACACCACTCCACAAACCTGTCCACCACACTCCTACACTCAGCCTCCTGGTCACTGCTGATGACCGAGTCCACAATGGCAGAGTCGTCTGAAAACTTCTGCAGGTGGCAGGACTGTGACCAGAACCTGAAGTTTGAGGTGTAGAGTGTGAACAGGAAGGGAGACAGGACCATCCTCTATGGTGTCCCCGTGCTCCTCTTGATGGTGTCAGATGTAATGTCCCAAAGCCTCACATACTGCGGCTATACTAAAATATGAAATGAACGAAATGGAGCGAAATGGAGAGAAATGGAGCCTCATAATCACGAAATGGGGTAAAAAGTAATGACATGAAGCAGACTGACCCAGACTGACTCCAAATATGATTAAATATGATTCAATTAATTACTTTTATTTCAATGTTTTTAAGTGAAATTGAGCAGAATGGGGACTGATAATAAAGAAACGGAGATTAAAGTAGCCAAATGGAGCAGACTGACTCCAAATGTGATTAAATATGATTCAATTAAGTACTTTTATTTAATTATTTTTAAGTGAAATGGGGACTGATAATAACGAAACGCAGGTTAAATGTAGCAAAATGGAGCAGACTGACTCCAAATATGATTAAATTAAGTACTTTTATTATTATTTTTTTAGCAAACAGGGACAAAATGGGGACTGATAACAAAATGGGGGTAAAATGTAACGAATTGGAGCAGACTGACCCATTGACTGAAGTTTCATCTCTTGAACACCAGATGGCGCAAATAAAAGTAATTATTTGGAGTCAGTCTGGATCACTCAAAAAAATGTAAGTAAATTTCAATAAAATTTGGGGGAGAGGTCAACTGTGGTTCAGGGAAGGTGATTTGATTCTCAATGAATATTGTTATAATGTCGCCATTATCTGTACTTTAGCAAAACAGCACCCCCCCACCTGCAGCTCCAGTCAGAACAGCTTGATTTTGATCACAGGGACTCACTCTTTTTTTATAAAGAGCTTTTCAACACTTCCGAACAGAAATTAAATCACCTCAAAATACATAGTGTTGTTTTAAGTAGTTTAAAAGCATTTCAACAGCCATTAGGAAAGCTAGCTAAATTTGAGAAACTGGTTTTGACCGGTTCCCAAAAGCCATTTGAGGACAATATCTTTGGACATGAAATGTGAAGCCGCTTACTTCAGATAACATTTTACACACTAAGAAAAATCATTAGCAAACAGTCATTAACAGTACTGCTAGCTAACAGTGCTAATTGAAAGAAAACTTAACGGAAACAGAGAACATTAAAAATGGCTACATGATTTCTAGCTGAAAACTACACTGACTCTTCGATATGTTAGCAGGTAGAGGGAGGACGCGAGACATGATTTCACCTTCCATGTTTGGAGCATAGTCTCGTGGAGTGCGTTTTCGCAGCTTGTTCCCGCTCTGGATGAGATTACTGTACATCTAATGAGTAACACAACTCAACACACACACGCTAGTGTGAGCAGCTCTGTATCAACACACCTTGTAGCGATAGCAAGGATCATTTATCCAAATTTTAATTTTTAACACACAGCGGTAGCGTGTGTGCTAGCGTGCGATGTTTCTCTCCTCATGTTACACTCTGACACTCTTCTTCAAGGTGTCATCAGAGACCGTCTATCCTGAGAGGTGCCTTTACATCCGTATCTGTCTGTGGAGGCATTAGCCTGTCTGTGTGCCGCCCCACTTACTCGTCTGAGCAACAGCTGCTAAACTTTTGTGAGTCTGGGCCTTCGCGCCAAGACAGATAAGCTGGCTAGCTCACCACTTATCGTCCATCTGTCACCCAGAGCCTTTCTGCTGTCCCCTGTTCCTGCTATTTGTCGGTGCAGGTCTATCCCATATCACAATGAGCTCCATTCAAAAAAGAAATCGTTTCCTACTGGTCCATTACTAAATAAAGTAGAAATAGCTGTTAATTGCATGTGTGCAGCCAATTAGCAGATAACTGAATGAGCTAATCAGTTTGCGGCAGAGCAGGAAAAGATGGAAAATGTGTAGGACAGGTGGTACTTGAGGACCAGTTTGAGAACGACGTGATCTATGATAAGAGCCTGATAATCCCTGTCTTCTTTTACTGGACTTTTAAACTGAACATCCCAGTACTGCAGCTCCCTCTACTGCCCCTAGTGGCAACACGTGGTGAGTGTGGGCAGAGGTAATAGTGCAGTGCTGTCTCATTGGAACTCTGCGTGATACCACAGGTTTAGCCACTTATAGGGACAGCTGCACCCGTTGCGCAATATATACTCAGCATAACTTCACACAAATAAATTGTGTACTGTTTTGTTTTCGGCTTCAATCACCAAAGAAGTTACGAAAAATGCAGTTTTTTCGGTTCCCAGTGGAGAAGGGAAAATGAGGCAAATAGGTCATGTTGGTAAGTGTTACCCTACACAGCTAACCAGAGTAGCTATGTTCTCTCGCCTGCACGACCGCCTCAACACGTTTGAGCGCCGGGTCATAAACAAACCACAAAACATGTCCACTTTTTTGCGTGTAATTTGCCCAAAAACTCAGAACGTACTGCGTTTCTGTCCCCGGAATTAGAGAAATTACATCATATACATCATATTTTACCCCCTCAAACAAGACTGCGCTGCCCAATAAGGAAGGATAGGTGATTGTCCAACCTGGTGGAACAGTTCTTGTGTGGCCTTGAGTGTCGTATGCAGCCACATTTAAGCAAACTGACTCCCCACCCCACCCTCAACTGAGACAGGTCAACAGTGCAAAAGCCTGGGAAAGTTGCTCCAGTCTTTGAGGTGATCCAGTCAACTGCCAACAGCAACAATGATACGTGTTTAAAAGCAGCAGAGAGCGAGGTGCGTGCAGCAGCGGTTCCCCTGTGGATGTTAATGGCACCCTGTCTTTAAGAGTGGACGCCGCACTAGCTGAGACAATTGGACTTGGCTGTTGTGTGGAGGGACAGCTGCCGAGGGGGCGGAGGAGTGTCGGCAGACTGGGTGCAGTGGCAGGGCTGCAAACAGTCTGAAAAGGTTAATCATTACCTTTGTCTGACTCCACAAACACACACAGACTCGCCAGGTCGCGACTATTCTTAGAAGTCAGCACGCTCAAGACAAGAGCTGCACACTCTCATGCACAAACACACACACACAGGATTCCAACCTTCAGTTCAGTACAATCAGCATCGGTAAATAGTGAGGAGGCTCCTGAGAACTGTCTCGTATCGATCCCAGAGAGCACTGCGAGTTTGTGTCGGACACGTAATGATCCGTTTGTCATCAGCCTGCACTGCGAGCGAGGAGACAAATACAAAGACATGAAGGAAACAGCTCCACAGGCAAGGAAGGAAGGACTCTTCACGGTCCCTTATTTTCAAGTCAACACCCTCTCTGCAGCCGGGAAAGTCTATCCAAGGGTCAAGGGTCAGAATAGAGGCATTTCTTTTGTTCCCTGGCGTGCTATAGATTGGAGGACTGTGACTGGTTGTTCATTTTGCTTACAAAGCATGCACAAGAAACCACAATATAACTAAAAATGGTAGTTGCTGGACAAACGTGTTTATCCCTCAAGAGGTCATATTGTGCAAAATCTGTTTTTATGTTATTAGCTACCTTTTACAGAGAGCCATAATTGGGAATTTATGTACAGAAATGGTGGTGTGGCAACAGGGTCAGAAATGGTCCATTTACTTCGCTGTCTATGTGCAGAAGTATAGGAGGATATCAGGTGGTGGGAGGAGGATGAGAAAGAGGCTTTGTGGAATGAGACGGTCAAATGCTTCACCTCAGGGAGCTGTGGTGGATGGCTGCTGCTCCCACAAATGAGCCACTTATGTGCATTGATACATTGCATGCACAGCCATTTAAAAAAACTCTCAGTTTGCTGTCTAAATACTAGTACACCAGATGCTTGTGCACTTGTGTCTCAAAGAGAAAATATAACACTCTTATTGCTTATGCCCAAAACACGCCCATGACTAATTACTCAATATACACCTTTGTGCAATGCAAAGTACGTTACACTGTGATTAAGTGGATTTGGACATGCCCCAAATACACTTGTGCTATGGGCATGTCCATAGCACAAGTGCATTTGCACTATGCTATGGACATGCCCATAGCATAGTGCAAATGTGCAAACTATAGTGCAAATGCACTATAGTTTGTCAAGATAGGGCCCTACCTGTTACTGTGCCTATCACTCCCTTTAAGTGGAAAAACTGACTTGCCACAACCTCTGCACTTTGGAACACGTGCATCCCTCCTTGTTTCTCCCATATATACTGAGTATGGATGTCAAGCAGGGTCCAGACTGGCTCACTAGACACTTCACAGTGCAAACAGGAGTGAAAATATGATGTCTGTTACATATGTCACAAAATTCTAAAATTAATTTCAAACTTAAATTGTACTTAAATCAGACAAATTTCAACACACACAGTCACAGAATTGTGGGAGTTGGGGAATGTTACAACATTAAACCCCAGCTGTATTTGACTGTAGCGTAGATAAAAATCTATATTGCACAATATGACCCCTTTAAGACTGAGACTGTCTCACATTGGTCCATTTAGAAGCAGCAGGAAAGCATAACTTTCTGAAATATTCAATCTGTGCACAACCTGCTACTTTTAAAGAAAGTTTTCTCAGTGCCATTTTGTAAAAAAAAAACAAAAAAAAAACTACTTGGTATCACCCTTTAACTTCTCATTTTGACAAATCTCGCCTGCCAGATTGCAAATATGACAATTTCAGATGGAGTTGTGCGTTTACAGTTCCTGCAATGTGACAGCATGCAAAAGATTAAGCGAAGCTCGAGAGTTTTCACCGTCAATCATGCAGTCGTAAAAAATGGTTTATCTCACAAACCGAGGCGGGAATGATTTGGCTTTCAGATGACACATTCTGCAAGGTGACTTTTGCAAATGCGTGCACTCTGAAGTTCCTTGATGTCGTTCTTGCCCGGCATATGGTCGTGGATTTACCAGCTGTGCTGAGGACCAGCCTGTTTCAGGTGGTATCTTATGTAAGAATCAGGAAACCAAAATCAGCCCCGATGGCAGGAAACCCACACATGGGAGTGGCGCTGGAGTTTCACTATCTGTTCATCTGACTCCTCACTCAGGCAGATAGAGAGAACGAGCTTCAGGCACGCCATCTCCGAGCCGTCCGCCCAGGAACACCAGAAACGTTTCCCTAATGTCTCCGCCTGTAATTTTCCTGCCATAATTACACGACGCCTTGATGTCAGTCAGCACGGCAATCACAGAGGAGCGAACGGTGTATAAAATGCACAAACAGCTCAGAATTAATTGGCAGCGCCTCCCGCACCAGTTGGCCAAAAACAGACGTCATCGCGATCCATTTTCACCGAAGGACGTTTCGACCCTTTGCGACGCCTCCTTCCCGCTCCCGACGAGTTATTATTCCACCACTTCACCGTCCTGTGCAGCCCCAGATTTCCCAGGGTGACAGGGTAAATAAACACCAGAGAGCTGGATATGAGGTGCCAGGCGGCACTGATGATGTCATCTGCTCACTTTTACACACACACACACACACACAGAAGGTGAAAGATGACCCGCAGGCGCGGCGCTATAGTGTGATGGACAGACAAGAAGCAGAAGGAGCAGCCACATTGTTGTGGTGCTGAGACACCGTGGGAACCAAAGAACGCCGACGCCACAAACAGAGAGGGCGGGTGGACACCCAGTCCAGTCGAAGATTCAAGCTTCTCTACTATGGAAACCACTTGGATAACTGAGAGCCTACACAGAAACATCACTATGTCTGGTATTTATAGTTTTCTTTTTTACTTTCACTTTTGATACTCTGTGTGCTTCTTACCCTGTGTGCCGCTATACAATGCTGCTGGAACCTCAATTTCCTTTCTTTAGGGGTGGTGGCCAAGTGGTTAATGTGCTTGGTTTCAGTTCAGAAGGCTCCGGGTTCAAATCCCACCCCTGCCACATTTCTCCATGTAATGTGGAGTTGCATCAGGAAGGGCATCCGACGTAAAACCTGTGCCAGTTCAACATGCAGATCCACCTTGGATTTGCTGTGGCGACCCCGAGTGCAAACAAGGGAGCAGGGACTTACTAGTCAACTAGTGATATCCAAATGTTCAGTAATTGAACTAGTAAAAACCAAATGCTTACTAGATAACTTGTTTGATCTAATAGCTTAAACAGTGGGTCTCAAAATGTTCACTGGTTAACTAATGAAAGCTGAAGTGTTCTCTAGCTACACGAGTTACTGAAAAATAGTGGCTACTACAAATGTTTGGTCAGCTAGTACAACGCCAAGCAAATGGCAAACTAGTGCTGACAAAGACAGAACTAGTGAGGGAATGTGATTCGTAACAAAGGCTATGGAATAAATGTTCAAACTGTATTCCATCACAGCATTCCCCATCCTGGTTTTTAACTGCTGTCTTGATTTTACACTCGGGACAACACGAAACGAAGCGTCTCAGTGTGGGAGAAATCGAGAAAAAAACACCTCAACGTGCCGACATGTGAACGCGGCGCACTCGAAACCATCATCTCTCTCCAGCCTCCGCCGTGTCTGTGTGCTGTTTTTTCGATTTGTGCAGCATAATGACACAGGGTGGAGAACAGAGGACGGCCAAAACCAAAATTAAATCCCTTGCCAAGAGGCGGCTTGGCTGCCGCGCAAGGAGAGGAAGTGGGGAGTAATGAGAGATCCTGGCCCGGTATGGAGCGGCCCGGCTCTGCTCCGTGCAGCTCGCTGGTGGCGAACACACGGCCTACAAATTACAGAGAACAGAGCCGAGCTGCCGGCCATCTCTCTCTCCGCCCAAAGCCTCCATCTTCTCTCTCTCTCTTCATTCCTTCCTCTTACTGTTCCGGCAAAGAAAGTAACTCAAGAGCGGAGTTAAGAAGAGCCGTTTTCGGTTGCGTGCTACGAGCAGCCGCGACAGACTAAACATACGTTTCTGTCTTTGTGGAAGAATTCTCTTTTCTTTCACTCTCCATCATTTCCGTTCTTTTATACGTTTTTCTCCTCGCTATACTCTTCAGTGTTTGTTTTCCGACGAGGGGAGGCAGCGGCCGCCTCCCCGTCCGCTCGCCTTTTCCTCAAAGACATGAAGTCATATCCTGCTCAGCCCTTTCCTTTTGCTTGCTAACCCAAACAAGACAGGAATGCAGAGAGGGACAGACTGAGGGGGCTCTGTTCCTCAGCTCAAAAAAATGTGTTTGGCTTTTATTCAAAGCAGGTTTGCCTTAAATAACCGATAACAAGCAGAGTCCGACCTGGACTCTGCGCTCAGGCGTGGCTTTTACCACCTTCTTCACAGCCTGCGGAGCTTTTTATGAAAATGGGACGTTTCTTCGGGGCCTTGGATATGACAAGCCAGCCGGCTTGATTTAATGAGCCGAGATGCCAGGACTAAATTTAATCTCTGTCAGAACTCAAGATGAAGGTTATACCTCCAACCGATTCACCGGATGACTAATTGACTGACTGAAACGTTGGCCGACTGTCTGTCGAGCGAGGTGACCGGCTGCTGGTATAAGAATACAACTCAGCCTAAATTTAACCTGCAGTGGGAGGAAGCGCCTGTGTGACAGTCGGCCGTGTGCCAGGGCTCGCACCAGGTCATTCTATCTGCCCGCCTGTGTGCATGTGTGAAAAAGAGGGTGTGTGTGTATGTGTGTGTGTACATGTCACCGCAGCCCTACTGGATCCTCTTACACGCAGGCACTCCGGGTCAGTCCCTGATGGCAACAGCAAGCATGTCGCACTAATGCTACACAACCAATAAGAGCCTGGCACGAAATGAAGTCTATAACTCACGTCTAAGGGCGTTTTCAAACCTCTGGTTTGTTTCCTTTGTTCCGCACCGGAGACTAAAATGTTACAATTTGGCTTTTGCACAGCAATCATTTCTAAGAGGATAAAAAACATGTAAATAAAAGCCACATGTGTGCATATACTACCCTCTCACTGGTCAGAAGTGCTCTTTTCGGTCATAGCGGGAACTTCAGTAGGCTGCTCAGGAGATGCGCTAGTGTCGGAGCTATCACTAGCTCTGCAGGGTTCCACCAAAGCCGCAGGGTCAACGACTGGTTCACTTCCAGAAGAGTTTTTGTTTCCTTGTTTGTTTTGCTTTGACATCCCGTCCTACACACCGGTGAAAGACCTTTGCCACATTCTCAGAACACTTTATGTATAAATCTGTACTTTTATTGGTTTTTGCAAGCTGTAAATGGTAAATGTACTACGTTTTATGCCCACATTCACCCATTCATCAATTCGAAGAAAAGAACAAGAGAATCCCAGTGCCGTAACCTCACCGTAGCTCCATTTCTAGTCAGAGATCAATTAGACCAAATTTGGGTGGTATACTCACAATCTTCTGATTGGCTGACATTTTTCAGCAACAACAAAAACTAAACGTTTGGGCAACTACTCAGCCTCTGCCTTGGAAACATAATATAGCACTTTTCAATCTGCATTGGACTCTTAAAGTGCTTTACAATGATGCCTCACATTCACCCAAACACACTCACACACCGATGTCAGGGTGCTGTCATGCAAAGGCGCTCACTACACACTGGGGCCAACCGGGGGATTAAGGACCTTGCCCAAGGGCCCTTAGTGATTTTCCAGTCAGGCTGGGATTTGAACTGAGGATCTTCTGGTCTCAAGACCAATGCTTAACCACTAGACCATCACCTCCCCTAAAACTTACTGTGCCAAGCTATCCAAGCCAGCATAGTACGGTTCCATTTGGGTTCCTGTGTTCCAGTACAAATATGCCACAAGAGGTCTGAGTGCAAGTACCATGGTCACATATCCCCAAATGAACCCTTTATAAGTGGGAAGCACACAAGGGTCTGAAATAAACACCCTAAGAAATAGTCAACAAGAAACATATGTCCACATTGTCCAACAGGACGGACCACCGCTTGAATCAGTTCAAGGGGGTCTGGAGAAGTTATCAATCTTGCAGCCAACCCGATTAGGATTTCAGAAGGTATTGCTGTCCAAAACATTTTCACCCAGACTCTCTCCAGACCTCTGTGAACCTGATGAGATCTGAGTCTCCACAGATACTAATCCCGTGCCTGTTCCGCCCTGACCTGATCTCCCATGTCTCTAACCCTAGATATCAGTTCGCGGGTGAACTTAAACCCCTGAGCTAATCCAGCACCCCAACACCCAGCTCCGGGCCTCCTGCCATCGACCCCCCTCTCCTCTTTCCTCCTCTGTGCTCTCCGCTCTGTTCCAAGCTGATGACGCGAGCCAGCGAGAGGAGCTTTGGAGCTGGTAGTCTGGCAGGCAGCCTAGTTTGCATTTGCGCTTGTCGCTGTCGCTGCACACTTAACTCCTTCCAGCCTGGATAGTCTGACTTTCCAAGACGGATAAAAGGAAGAGCAGAAATGAGAATCAGAGAGGAGGATGCGACCTCAGCTCAGACAGAAAGAGGAGGCTCGCTCCGTCTCTGCTGCGTGTTTGAGCCATTTTAAAAAAAAATCTGTTTGCAAAGTCAAAAAAGCACCTCATAATTTCATCGCAGTCGGACTCTCGCTGACTTGGAGGCTTTCCTGCTCTCTCCCTTCTGTAAATACGTATGAAGAAGAATATAAAAAGGGCAAACAGAGTGAATTAGAAGGTCAGCGGTGGGCCTCCGGGAGAGCCATGTTTCTTTTGTCAGGGCCCCAGAGAGCAAGGGAGGGAGAACCGAAGGGAGAGTGAGGGAAAAAAAGGAGGAATGGAGCAGCCTTTCTTACCCCCTTGCCAGGGAAAATCATGAGGACCAAACGTTTCGGCTATCCTGCCCAACCTTTCTACCTCCATTACTGAGGAGGCCCATTCACTGAGCGCTGGCTACCGCCGTCATCCTCGCCAGGAAAGAAAACAGGGGAGGAGTAGGAGGAGAAGGAGGGGTAGTGTGTACGTCTTACTGAGGGAGGGAAGGGCGGGAGCACGGGGCCTGTGAAGTCTGTACGTCTTGGGTTTCACAGTTCAAACTGGGTCTAAAATGTGTCTTTGGTTAACATGCACAGGAAGGGATATTAGTGTCTACCTGAAAGTCTGGAGGAGGAGCCATACGGCGGCGGCAGCGGCGGGGGGAGTTCAAAGATAGCAGCTAGTTGGCGAAAGGGGAAGGACAAAATTTTTTAAAAGCAGGAGGTCTCTGTTATCAAAAAATATATCTGTCACTGGTAAGTTGCTTGTATTCCACTCCACACCAGTAGGAGGTGCTAAGTGGGCGTGGTTTACTTCCTTGGTGAAAAAGCGTCACTGCTGTTAGCCAAACCAATGAAGTGCGGCGTTAACTGAAACAAAACGCTAATGTGCACTTTAAAGAATGTAAAAAACACAAAGACCGTATGCTGAGAACATGCCTACAAACAGCTGTTTGAAAGTTTGCTTGGTCATGCTTTGCTAATGCTAATGTCAGCATCCAAACAATAAGTTGCATCACAGCAACTGATGTATTCATGCTGCCTACGCTTATGTAGATTTAGCTGCTGTTAGATATATTTGTGTCTTTAGCTATTATTTTGTTATTTTGTTTTCTTTCCTATGTGTTTTGGTATTAAGTAATTCTTTTACTAGTTATATTCTTAGTTTGATATACTTTTAGTCTATTATTTGTTTAAATGTGCATGTCGAACTGGGTTGAACTGGTTTTACCACTTAGAACAAAGAGATTCAAGTTAAGCGCAGGTTATGGGCAGGGCGGCGGGACCTCCATTGAATACCCACGGAGACCAATGAGGGAAGGATTTTGGGAAATAAGGTCAAGCCCAATGTTGTACTTTATAAAAAGTGTTTTAGTCCATTGTTTGTGGTTCTGAACGGATGGATCTCCTGCGAGAGAGAAGTACTTCAGAATACAGGCCTGTTTTTCCACTGTGACTTTGAATAAATTTCGCACAACTGCTATACCTAAAACAAAGAAGAACAACTTGCAAATCCTATACAGTTCCTGAAACTCGTTGGTGTCGGTGCTTCGGAAGTCAAAAAAGACGACGTTTTTATTCAAGGTCCTGGATGGAGAACATGAATGGCCGCCGTCTGAGCCCTGATAACATCTTTTTACCCTCAGAGTTCTACTTCCTTTGAAGCATACCGGTGCCTTTAAGCATTGCTCCAATCTCTTCCCCCATTGAAGGACACACACAAACACACACGCCATGCAGGCAAATCTCCTCCAACCCCCTACCACCCAAACAAAGGAGGCGGGGGGAACGGGCAGCGAACACCAAGTCACATAAAACAGGATTTAAAGGCGCAGTAATGAGAACCATCTGAAGCAACGGAGAGCAGAAAACAGCAAAGCAGAGCAATCTACTGGAGACGCAACTTTCTGCCTCTCTTTCCAGCAACATATTATTCTGCAGCCTACGGATACAGCGCAGGGCAAGGAACGCAACGCTGCCAAAGGGGATTATGGGAGAAAGCCGAGGAAGACCAAAACACATCCTGCATGAGAGATGGGAAAGATAAAGGAGGCTGTGTCTGGCCCTGGGGAGACTTAACTGTCTACAAAGACGTCCCCTGTACGTACGCACAAACACGCACATGCCAGTTCAAGCCCCGACTGCTGCTTTTCCCACAATACCACACGCACCGAGCGCCGTCTTCTCCAAACAACGATTCGCCGTGTTTGTCTCCCATTACAACACAATGTGGCGCCAGATGAGAGAGGAGAGGAGAGGAGAGGAGTCAGGAATTTATGTGACTGTGGGGGAAATACACCGCCCGCCTTCACGGGTTTGTTTTATTACAGAGGGGAAGCAGGGGCCCCCACAATCACAGCCTCATCATTACAAGGCCGGAGTGAGGGATGAGCGTGTGGGTTGGTGAGGGGAGAAAACGCCTAAGCGAAGGCACAAAAGAGGAAAACAAGAGCTGATAAAGTAAAAGTTAAAAGAAATGGGTTTGTGAGAGCGTTTACCTGAAAGCCCCACAGGGGCCGAGTATGTGGTTCCCCCAGTGTCACCGGATGAAGGTCCAGAGTCTGGAGAATCTAAAGGAGACAGACTTTGAATTAATGCCGAGAACGGTTATGAGACTCGGGTGGGGTGGGGGTGGGGTCGAGGGAGCAGCTGCGAGGCCGTCAATCACCTCGGTGAAATCAATGCCTAATGAAGACGCTGACGATGAAGCTCACACTCTCACAAGAGGAGAGAATTTCTTACACCGCTGATAATCCCCCTGCCCATAATCCAGTGCTTCAGTCGGAATGTTAGGCCTGCAATTTCAACCAGAACAACTCCGGATGTGGAAAGCGCCGTCGTCTCGCTCCTATTAACGACGGAGGCCTTCGTTTCTAACACCTCCTCAAATGAATATGTTTCCACTTTCTGCCTCAAGAAGCACATTGCCAATTCCTGACTGTAAAAGATCAGATAAAAAAAAACACCTGTTTTTGATAACTATGTAGTTAAACTCCGCCTTCTCAGTGCACAGTTTGAGCGCATCGCCGCCTCTATGATTTTTATTTTTATTTTATGGTTATATCACAACCTATTAAACTGTGGCATCTGAGCTCTTCAGGAACTTAGATGAGTTATAGTTGCTGCATCACAAATTTAACAGGCCAATCACAGAGCTGGTGGGCGGGGTTGGAAGACTGGTTTATTTGCCCCTGCCTTTGTCATTGGGGAAGAAGAAAATCATGCTGGCTTTTTTATTGCACTTTAGTGAGCAATATTTGTGAAAAAGTGACATAAGACAACAAAGTACTTGCAGGAGACGATTTTTGGAAGTTTTGAAACAATGCTGGGGTGTATCTTTAACAGCATGGAGTCAGGCTGATATCTTCAAAATGATCAGGAATGCATCTTCTCCAAAGTACAAAGTAATAGTTTGACTGTACAATAGCTTATGGCACACTCTACACCGAAACAAAAAATTAACACGTGTAATCTAACTTATTAACTTGATTTCAAAGAACTTAATTCATTTAGGTGTTACAGTTTGAAACAATTCATTTAAGTTGGTTCTTTTTTCAGTGTATTTAAGACAGACTGGTTTATAATGGTTGATTATTAACCCATTTATGCCCAGATTTTTTTTAATAAGTGGAAAAAGTTGCATTTTTATTGTGAGTAGAAAATGACAGTGATACACTTGAGGCAAAACGGGTTAATTGTGATATTCTCCAAAACAGGAGGTGGCGGTAGTGAGCAACCACTCACTAAAAGCGATTGGCAGTACACATAAAACACTTGAGTAACGGCAACACTTTATCCTTAAAGAAAGTTTAATTAAACACAACTAAAGTACTAACTTTAACTCTCCAGAACATTTATTGCAGCCATGATAATATGCGATAAAATCAACAAACCTAAGTCTGCGTGTAGAAAGTCAATGCAGGTAAATGTTTTAGCGCAATTTGTCTAACAGAAGTCAAACCTTCAATTTACAGCTTGTAGCTAATTTTGCTTGGTTGCTGTGTTTTATAAACATAAATAGCAGCCTAAAAGTAGAAATGTTCAATGCCCCAATAATACATGCCATCGGGATGCCGAGATCAAAAGTATTATAACTGACCCAGAAAACTGGTCCATCACCGCCTCTCAAAACTATCCAGCTACCTGCCACAGCTAGGTAATATTTTGGCATCCACCTGGCCTTTTCCAGTTGCTGGGATTCTTGACATTGAGGCACCTGCGTGCTGGATCAAACCCGGAGAAATTTGCACCATGGAAAAAATGTTGTAGCTGACATCCAGTCACAATGCAAGTGACACTCCTCACCTGGGTCTCCCTAAGTAACCACTTATTTAACACAAAGTCATTCCAGTGGTACCTAAGGATCCTCCCAACAGACCATGGCCCAAAGACATCTAGCAATCACCTTAGGTTACTGGATAGCACCCAAGTCTCACAAGCACACATTAAGACAGGAATTACTTTTTTTTCTTAATGGAATACTAGCAAGAATACCACATTAAAAATAACTATCCATTCTCCTTCTTGAATCACAAACACCTTGAACAGAACAAACCACTGTTGCAAAGCATCTGGTAGCCGTGCATTCCTTTCCTTTCATATTAACCCCGTGGTGCACCTTCCAACCAATCATCCAAAATCATGTGGCATTACTGATTGGTGACGGTGACCCAGTTTCCGTAGCATGAACCAGATGAGAGTCCAGGGCTCCATGGATGCAGCTTAATTCCCCAATTAAGGCTGTGGTGGACTGAGACAATGCAGATGACGGTTCTTCTTCAAGGCTTCTTCGGTAGCATGGCCCAAGCAGAGGGTCACCCCTTTGAGTCTGGTCTGCTTGAGGTTTCTTCCTCAGAGGGAGTTTTTCCTTACCACTGTTGTTCTGGGGGTTGGTAAGGCTAGACCTTACTTGTGTGAAGTGCCTTGAGGCAACTTTGTTGTGAATTGACAATATATAAATAAAAATAAATTGAAATTGAAGGCTAAAGGTACCATAACCAGGGGAGGAACCTTTGCCCAACACTAGTCGTACTCCCAGAGCCTCATGTGGTTTTGAGCCGGTAAAGATAGTGTGTTGGCGTGACGTTTCGAGGTAACCCTCTGTCAGAGGATACTGTCACCGTCCACCTAACACATCGTTTCACTGGCATGCTACTTGCTTCTGCAGTAGCTAAAAAGCGGTTTCAGTATATGAGCTCCGCGCCCTGCCCCGTCCGGCCGCGATCTGTGCCACTGCGGTCACTGTAACGAGAAGCACGGACTTAGCCCCAGCCTGAATTGCTTTCATTGGCTGCCAGCAGCCAGCCCCGGTCTCCAGGGCAACAGTTCATAGCTGACCACAGGACCGAGGGGGCATCAGAGCGATGAAGACAGACAGAGCCGGAGCGTTAAACACTGCGTGATTTATACGCCCCAAAGCTGAGACAAGGTGGCGTTTCATATCTGGCCTGCTTTCATATTGACACACGTAACCCAGTTCCTGCTGAGTGAAATCATAAAACCGTCGCAGTAAAAGCCGAGTTCTCCTTACAACATGTGATCTCCCTTCAGAGACGCACTGTGCAGACTTTCAGAGCTTCATTATGATTCGACGCAGCCTAACAAAAAATGAACACAGAAAAACGCTGCAGGAACCTGTCGAGGGGAAGGAAGCTGTGATTGACAGCTTCAGCGGCCTCGTGGGAATAACCCCATCACTGCAGAGTGCCGCTCCATCCTTCTATTACCATGTTGCCCTTCACACCCCTCTTCCCCAGCACACGGTGACAGATGCAGAATTTTATTTATTTATTTTTTTGCAAAACCACAACTGCAGCTGCACAGACATACAGAATGAGGAACTTTGGTGTAAGCCGGTGAACAATCTGTGATCGGAGCAGATGCCTTTTTTCCCCCCTCTTTCTTTCACTTAAGAGTCAAGCAAGCAACCTGATGTCATTTTTCCTCCAGCTGAAGTATTTTTCATTTCGCTCTGAGAGGGGAAAGCGGGTGTTAAACACAAGTTGTATAATCATTTCCTTTCACCGCATCCAGCCTGCATTTCCTATTTAGATCCAAGTTTCCTTTTATCCTTGGAATGTCTCAAACTTGACATCGGCTGCAGCCAACAGTTATTTTTATTGGCGAACAATCTGATGACGACTTCTTCAATGATCACTTTGTTATGAAATGTCAGAAAACATTCCATTTTTAAATGGAATTACAATATCACTGAGCCAAAAAAAAAAATCTTCAGATCAATCATTCTATCAGTCAACTTACATAACTGCCAACTACTTTGATTATTAATCAATTAAAGTGACGTTAAATGTGAGGATTTGCTCGTTTTCTGTTTTAAATTTGATCATATGGTTCTGAGGTGCCTTTAAAAAGGTTTCAAACGTGTTTGAAACTTCTTTAAACCTGACATTATCAACTGTAAAATGGTTTAAATGAGATTTAATATGGCTAAATATAAATATTGTGGGACACACCAAAGCTACACTGTTCTATGGTGCTTTTAACCATCTGGAGTCCAGGATATAACTGGGCGTTTTTGACTTCTTTGGTTTTACCTTGATAATATACCTTTAAAAAAAACTGTTTACTTTGCCTTGTTTGGTGTCATTTTTTTCAGCACCACCTCACCTGTGTGACTTTACAGCTTTTCTTTCATTCTAACATACTGTATTAACACAGTGAACCTAGATTCACACAAAAACATTTTACTGTGAAAACCACAAACATGTTTAATCAAGATTCAAACAGATATGATATGTTTAAATTATCTATCTACAATGAGAGTTAAACTCAATTTAAACTGATTGAATTTGACAAATTGGTTTTAAAAATAGTTCGACAACAATATTAGGCTGATTTACAGTTATTTTAAGCAAGTTTAAAGCAGTTTCAAAGAGATATTAGTCCTTTAAACTTACATTTTATTACCCTTGACCAATATAAATCTCATTTAAATTAGCTGAATTTGGTATTCATTATAAGCTAAACTACAGCAAGGTCAGACTTACAATGATTAAAAAAAAAAACAACAGACATTTATAAACAGATAATACCATTTTAACTTGTTTTGAACAAAAACAGAGTTAAAATGCATTCAAACTGAATATGGGTAAATGCTTTGGACTGATTTAAAAAAATAATAATAATAATTTGGAATTTAGTCAAGAAATGTAAATGTAAACCATCGTTTTTAAGCAGCAATGGCCTTGATGGTGTGAGTGTAAGTGTGATAAGACGAGCATCTAATTTCAAGTTATGTGCGGCTTCAACCACACCTGCTCCTAATTTCCATCATACATGTGATGATAAGATTACTATAACCAAAACTTAACCAAAGTTTATCCTCATTTTAGGCCATTATAATGTGGAGATGCACAAGATGGTAGCATTTACTATTTATGACAAATCTATGTGATAAATGTATTTATTTCATTTATGAAAAGCCTAGGTAGCCTAGATCATGAAAATAATTGCAACTTGGCATAATTATTTCAAACCAACAGTCCAAACTTCAATTACACTGAATTTAAAAATCCCAGGAAATTGAAGAGGCCAAACAATTCCTCGGGTTTTAATGAATACTAATTAAATTTTCAGTCGTTGAAACAGTCGGCAGGTTTGTTTCTGTTAGTAGACAAAATTATTTCAGTTGTGAACTCTAATAAGCAGCTCAGCAAAGAGAAACAAACAAGTTCACGCCGTAATAACCCAGAGACAGGAAACATACGGTGTCACCTACATACTGTAAGCGAGAGGGGATTTCTCAATCTGTCTTTTTTTTTTTTTTTTTTTGTCTTTGGACGGTAAATAAATGTATCAAAAGCACCCAGACAGAGAAGGATGCCTTTGAAGAACCACAGCTGCAGCTGCTATGACTTCCTATTGTTTCCACTCAGTGAAAAGCCACTTTCTCCTGTCGGCTCGACGCTCATTGTTTCACTCGCAGCTTTTCCTGCAGTGACAGCACGAGAAACTACAAAAAAATGTCTGACTAAAATAGCCGCGTATTCAATTAATCCAATCACATCTCTGTCAGCGAGCGGCGACGACTCTCTGCACGAAGATGCTGCAGTCGAGGGAATCCTGCAGGAAGATACTTTCCCCGTCTTCCTACTTCCTCTTCCTCCAGCTTCACATCATTGTGGCTCAACATTTAAGGCACTCTATAAAGCCGCCGCGTGGCGCTTCAACAGCCGCAACGCGTTTAGGAAAAATTCCATGAACCTACTATACGAGATTGATCTATTTTGCCCGAATTTTCTCTAGAAAAGCACAAAACTGGTGGTGCTGTCAAATATGTCATCATGACCGCCACAAGTGTGATACAGCAAACAACCACAGGAGGTAATAAAGATGTGCATCTACCGCTAATACGCATCTAGACACACTGGTTATCATACTGCACTTTTTAATTGCAATCAGATACAGTTCTCGGTTCTACGATAGTGACGTCCTGTCCAGTGTGTACCCAGCCTCAGACCCACCGGTGACCCTTAACTGGAGTCAACAGGTACAGAAAATGAATGAATGAAAGATAAAAGTCAGTGATTCCCAAAGCGAAAGGTGTGGCCACCCAGTGGATTGGGAAGGTACTGCAAGTGAGCCCCAAGAGGTCATTAAAGTAGGGCAACACAGTGGTTAGTGTGCTTGCTTCCAAAACAGAAGGTTCCTGGTTTGACACCAACTATGGCCTCGCATCAGGACGGGTAACCGGTGTAAAGCTTTTGACATATAAATGTGACAATCCCACCATGGTGTCACTCAAAATCGTGATGAGATGTTTGGATATGCTTCAGAAGACTTCAAAGTGAGCCACGACTTATGACTTAGAATGACTGATACAAACAATTATTTTACCATTCACTCATTTTCTGGTGCTTATTGGGGTCCGAGTCACACTGGCAGCAGACTAAACAGCTCATCCCACACTTCCCTATTCTCAGCCAAAAGTAGCATTGCTGCCCTTCAAATACATATTTTATAACAGACCAGGGAATGTCAACTTTTTAAATCCAGAAGAAGAAACCAGCTGTGTTTAGCTTGTTGGCATAGTATACATTTTCGGGCATTTAACAAGCCCTTAGACTTGTTCACCAATCTTTTAACTTTTTAGAGAGTTTGAAGATGCGGAAGTAGAAACACAACGCTTAACTCGGACCATCAACCAGCTCAAAATGCCATCCAAGGGTCCTCAAATCAACGTAGCTACGGTGTTTACTTTAAAACCAACTTCTAACTCGTATCAGTGAATTAGAGAACCAGCATTTGTTTGTCAGCTTTCACTCAATAAGACGTGTCAAACTGTTCTCTCATCACTAACTATGCCCATGTTCAGGTCCATAAGTGTCATAATGTTTTATGCACACTGGACCAAATCACCTAACTGACAGAAAGATAGAGTTTACCAAAATATGACTGATGGGGAAGAGAAATGTTTGAATCAGACAACGCGTGATTGACATTGTACCCAGTTCTTTGAAATACTTAAAATCTGGAAAAGCTAAAAATGAAATTCCTGATGTTTCCAAGTTAATAAGCTTAGTTCACCCCGTGCAAAAAAATCGACTAACCGGACTTCTGCCATGGTAAGTTTAACCTCGGTCAGGCAAACTGGTGTGTGTAAAACCATATCTTGGCTTCAATGCTTTTTGTTTTTCTCAGACTACATAAATAAAATGCATTATGAAGAGACAGCATTGAAAGGCTCGCACTGCATCATGCACACCCATATTAACCTGATCACAGTATGGAAGGAACATCTTAGGGGACATAAAACACGGGGATAAAGTGCATAACTGAAAACTTGCCACAAGGGTTTTTGGTCAATGCCATGCCAGGGGTTGTATGTGAAATCAATGAAAGCGCATAAACTGATGAATGCACATGCTCAGTTATAAGTTGTAACAACACTCTATGAATAATTCTTAAGATTGGTTACTTTTGAGAGGTGGGGAGGGACCGGTTATCTGCCTGGTTGGATGCCAGCCAGGACCCAAGGCAGTTCTGTGGTGCTGTAGGTGCGGCGACACGAGACACCAGCGCACAATCCCAAACATGACTTGCTGCAACAACAGCCACTGCATTACTAATGTTTTGTTTAATGCCGATTTTCAATTCAGCTTTATAGGGCAAATGTACGCCGTGAATCTACTTAGGTAAGACAACCCGAATTATCGCACCGTTTAAACAACACAAATACACAGCTCTTGACTTTAGTCCAGCTTTTTGGTGGTCAGTTACATCAAGTGGAAAATGGGGCCCAAAAATACCCTTAAACGGACTCTGACTGCGCCGCGCCGCCACAAGAGGCCCCGACCTTTTAATCTGCTGATGAATTTGGATGATAAAAACTGGCCGGCTCCAGAGACGAGACAGCTGTCTTGTTTGTTCACTCTCTGGTGCAGATTCACAAAAGATAGATGGACTGACTCAAATAAACACAAATAAGCCAACACCCAATGCCTGCCCCCCACTGTGACCGCCGGCTCTGTACAATTTGCAAATTTGTGTGTGTGGGTGTGTATATATGTAAAATTCCTTCTCTTTTTTTATTTTAATATCTCTTTTTGTGATTTTACTTCCACATTGTATTGTAATGAATTGACCTTTTTTTTGGTGTCCATAGCTGGTATCTCAGCTCTGTACTGCTGAACCCCCCCCCCCCCCCCCCACACACACACAGGTTAACACATTTATCCTGGACTTACCTGGTGGTTTAAGATAGTCCACGGGATAGCGGGAGTATGGAGGAGGAGGTGACTCTGCATGGAGGACAAAGAAATAGAACATGAGTGTGTGTGTGTGGGGGGGTTGAAAGATCTAAACTTTGAGATAAGAGTTGTCATTCTTCAGGGAAAAAGGTTTGTGTCTGTCAGCTGGATTGCTGGAGTTCAGGCAGCTATTGCCTTTCAATGGCAGGCAGATAAACAAGGGCCCGCCTGGCGCCAGCAGTAAGGGGCCCTATCTGCGTCTGCCTCTAGATACGGGCCTGGAAAGTTCACCTGGAAAGTCCTGACCCTTACAACAAACTGAAAAAGGTTGAAGTTGGCATCAGATGCATAAATATATAAAAGCAAAACTTGATTGTGTGTGTGTTTTTTTTGTTTTTTGTTTTTTTGTGCTCACCGAGTTCGCAGAGTCTGCTCATGTGGTGCGGGTTGCAGCAAACGAGCTCGGGGTTGGTTTTCCCGTAAGATTCACAGCAAAACAGCCTCTTCAGCTCCGAGGAATGCCTGAGGTCCGGCCACCTGAACACTTTGTAGAGCAGCATGGGGAGAGAGTAAGACTGCTGACCCACTTTGGCGTCCACTTTGCTGGGCAGGAGCAGGCACGGGCTCCGCGCGCCCCCCTTGGACTCCACCGCCTGCAAAAGCACCTCTAACTGTTTCTCTTTGATCTTTTTCAGGATCGAGTGGGTCAGCGCCTTCAATTCAGCCTCCGATCCGGCGTTGGACTTGGCCACCTTTGTGGTTTTGCCCATGCAGCAGCCCCCGGAGCCATGCGTCCCTCTATCCGCCTCTCCGTCGCCCTCCACGGGCGCACGGCTCCTCCAGAGTCGCCGGACGAGCCCCGATCGTTTGGTCCTAAACATGCGGGACGAAAAGAGGGTTCCCCGGCTAAAAAACGAGCATGGTGTCCGCAAATCATGAAGATTCCGGGATCCGAGTCCAGGCGACGACGATAAGCAGCCGGAGACGAGACGGCGGAGAAACTGGGAGCTGGAAAAGGAGAGGAAGTCTGGAGCATACGCCAGAGTCTGTATCCGAATCCCGCACAGTCTGGATCACCGCAAATCAGCCGAGGCTCACAGAGAGTCGGCGAGGGAGAAAAACCATCACCCCCGAGCGCCTGGTGTCAATCAAACGGTTCAGACACGGCTGAAGCCCGGAGAGACCCAAAAACCAGACTGTGCCGACTGTCAGCACATAGTCAGTGTCTTTACGCGCACTGGATTTAATTAAAATAACAAACACCGCGGCCTAATTAAAGCCTGGATCAAATCATCCCGACGCTCACCCCGTTACAGAAATTCATTAATCCACACAATCCTTGATTCCGACTCGAGGAAGGGTTTTTTTCCCCCCTTCTTCTTCTTCTTCTTCTTCTTCCTTACCCCTCTTTCTTTATCCGTCTCTCCTGCAGTAGATGAGGTCTGCCGGCAGGAAGGGAGCAAATCCTAAACGTCTCAACCCGAGATCCAACAGCAAAGCGCACAGAGACAGAGACAGAGACAGGCTGCTTCCAGGCGCCGAGCCTTCCTGGAGGCGGATCCAATAAATCCAAACTCTCACAGCAAAGTTTCCACGAACCATGCGACGCTCTCGATGCTCCGTCTGCGAGTGGAGGAGGAGGAGAACCGTGTGGGTGCCCTTGCTCCGTCTCTCTCTCTCTCTCTCTCTCTCTCTCTCTCTCTCTCTCTCTGGTCTCCCCCAGTGCGCATTGACGCGCCCGGTCACGTGTGCGTCTAGACACCCTGTCGCTTAAAAGAAATGTGATTGTGTTGCGCAAACAACAGATCCAGTGGAGCCCGTGGCGCGTGTGCGTGTGAGCGTGCTGGGGAGCGTGCACGCGAAGCGACGTTAGTTGGGGGGGGGGGGGGGGGGGGGTGTATGGTGGACTTTTAAAAAAACAAAACATTAAAGTTAACATTTTGCCATGAAAGCTGAGGAAGACAGGAGGTGTTTCAGCCACAACGCGCTTAGAAAATAATAAATAAATACATTTAAAATTTAATTTAATAAACCACTAATATAAACATTAATAATAGTAAATGTTTAAGCTTTAAATATTGTAAAAGGGGGAAAGCCAAACTGCTTATATTTATGATAAAAGGAAGATGTTTTAATATATTTTAGTAAACATGAAAGTATCAGCATTATTAAAACCTATATCATACAAGGAGGTGTGATGGTGTTTGGTTCGAGCCCCATTGATCTACATTTTAGGAGGAAAATGAATTAAATTTGGGCTCTGTGATCTCACCCATAGATGGGAGCGCGCTACCGCCCTCTTGTGGCCAATAACGCGCTCCCATAAAGTTTCATTCAAGTTTCTGTGCGCGCTCTCATTCTGCAGGACAGATCTGTGATTTGTGTGTGTGGTGTGTTTAATTCTATATTTTTATTATTTCATATATTTTACGCATATTTCAGTGTGCGCACTCATCTTAAGGTATTCTTTTGAGGCTACACTAAATATATTTCCATAAAAAGCACAATTAGCGCAAAGCTTTGGAGTCAACAAAGGCGTGCACGCGCGAACCCGCAAAACCTCTGTGTGTGTGTGTGTGCGCAAGCCCGTGTGTTGCACATTGCGCAGCAATTGCGTAAATGTAGAATAAAAGCTGCCAAAGCAAAATGCGTCTGTAATTGTGTTGTCCAGACCCAGCCGGGGGGCGGGGGGGTTGATTTGGGGGGGGGGGGGGGGTGCAGCCGGCAGTATGTTAATGCGCAAGCGCGCCAGAGTCGCCGCGGGGCAGGCGGACGGACGGATGGATGATCATGCTGATGAGGGGAGATGCGCGGACCGTGGGACGGCGCGCAGCGTGCGCGCAGGGGAGGAAGGATGTGCGTGCGTGTGTGTGTTGGACACGGTTGTCGGTATCGCTGTCCCACGCTGCGTCCACGACTGGCGCCGCGCAGGAGCGCAGCGCGCGCAACGCTGCCCCGGCTGTCTCCGCTCGGGCTCTGGAAGCAATCACTCACAGGAGGGGGCGGGGGGGGGTTGTAAGTCTGTCACAGGACTCCCCTCCCACCTTTGTCCCACGTCGCCATTCCTTTCGTGCGTGTCCATTCTCTCGCTCCAGACTCCAGGAAGTGGCCAATTTAATCCAACAGTTTTCCATTCCACTGGAAGAGTTTGGCTGCAGCAGCAGCAGGACTTCAGCAACATTTTTGGATCGTGATGTTGGAGCCGCAACGAGTCGAAACTTTAAAGGACAAGTTCACTTTTTTAAATACACTACAGGCACTTATCACAGATCTCTAAAACAAACAACACAAAAATGATCAGCTCTCCCCCAAAACTGTATTTTTCCTTAACTTAAAAGTCACATGTTATCAGAATCATAATTCATCATCGAACAGGTTTATTGACAAGTAGATTTTCACATATGAGGATGTAATAAACTGTGCAAGTTGATGTAAACAACAAACAAACATGCAAGGAATGCAAAATACAATATACAAGACATCAAAATGAAAGCAGCGCCTCGCCGCCACCGGTGCCTAATTTTTTGGCTTTGCTTTATGTCATCAACATCGCTGGTCTGCCATCCAATATCCAGAGTAATAGTGAGAAGGCAAAAGTAGGAATAATTGCATTTCAGCATCTCATCCAGTTCCAAAGATAGTCATTAATACATTTTAGACAATGACCTCTGATTTTACTTTGATCTTTGACCTTGACATGATCTGTGTTACAAGAGGATTAACTGAGCACAGTCAAGAGGTCCATCCATCTGACCATCTGTCACTATGCAAAACTAGTGCATTGTGACCAACCAAAAGCTAATGTTTTTTATGCCAAGCGCCCATGATTTTTAATTAAACTTCAAGCCTACTTGCACTCATTTGCGCACCTGTTTATTAAAAAGGTGTTGTCAGGTGCAAAGCCTGTGCAGAGTGTTTGTGCCATAGGCCATCAATAATCTGGTCTAAATTTGAGCATAGAATTGTTCTGGTATATATACCACAGTACAACACAGTACTCAGACGCGCCTTGCATAAACAGGTTCACAATGCACCAACACGCCCCAAATGCATTTTGGACCACGCGCCATAATTGTCAAAATAGTGTACAAAATCTCCAGGTCCCTTAGGCCCAGACGCCTCTACCAAATGTGGCACATGGGTAATCCCATTGCAGGACTGATCACCATAGCAACAGTGATCTGCTTTGCATATTAATTAGTGAGTGCAAAATCCTATTTTTGCCTTGTAAAGAGTATAGGTACACAAGATTTTGACACAAGCTACAACTGAGTCCAAGGCATCCGCTGAGTACCAGATGACCTCAGGATTTAGGTCATAAGGTCATCCAGTGCAGACTATTAACCTGTTACATTTGCAAAAGGAATATTTACCCACTGGTGATGCTTTTACTGTAAACTTCTGGTGAAGGTTCAATATCCACATTTGTTAGCTGGTTTGGCTCATAGTAAGTGTACTTTATGTTGCACCTGCATTATGTATGTTGTCTGATTTTGATTTGTGGTACTCTCCGCAATACTGCATGTTCAATATGTGAGTAATACGGTTTAAAAAATAACAACACAGACTGGCATGTGCACCTGTGGTAGAGCTCAAAATAAACATGTGGTGCACAGGTAATTGCCACCAAAGTTTCAGCGTGACTAGGGTGGAAAAAAGCGAACTTGTCCTTTAAATAAATGAACGCACAATGTTGAGAAGAGGGAATGCAGTCAGACTAAACACCCTCCCAGAGGATTATTAATATTCCACGGAGCAGCCGTGGCCTTTACCATAATTTATTGACACAATAACTGCGTGCAGACAAGGGGTCATGCATTCACAATTAAAGTCTCTTTCTTTGTGAGCTGCACAGCACAGAGGAGGAATCTCAAACCAGAAACAAGAAAAATAACACAACTTTAATTAAAAAAGACTTTTGCACATGTGACATCCGTACAAAACACCCACATTGGTAATGTCAAAGAATAATTATAGGGAGGAATCCTTGGTTGAACAAAATAACTTCAATAAGCTGCAGCTTTCATTTTATTTGGCTTAAAAATTAATTAAAATATGTTATCTCTATTTTCCTTTTTTTGTGACTGGGAATGTGATACAGAACAAAGAGTATAGTGAATCCAGAAAGTATTCACAGCGCTCCACTGTTTCTACATTTTACATTACAGCCTTATTCCAAAATGAAATAAATACATTTTTCCCCTCACAATTCCACTCACAACATCCCATAACAACATGAAAAGGTTTTATTTTTTGAACATTTTTTTCAAATTTATTTAAAATGAAAAAAAAAAAAAAAACAAACAAACTAAGAAATCACATCTACATAAGTATTCAAACCCTTTGCTCAGTGGGATCTTCAAAGCAGCAGAAATGTTTTTGTTCCAAATCATGTCCAATTAACTGAATTTATCTCAGGTAGACTCCAGTTAAGCTGTAGAAACATCTTAAGGATGCTCAGTGGAAACAGGATGCACCTGAGCTCAGTACTTATTTACATGTAATTTCTTTAAAAAAATCACATTGTCATTATGGGGTATTGTGTGTAGAATTTTAAGGAAAAATGATTATTTCATCCCTTTTAGAATAAGGCTGTAACATAAAAAAATGTGGAAAAGGTGCAGTGTTGTGAATACTTTCTGGATGCACTGAAAACCCAGTAAACCCAGATATTTTTGGGGGGTGTTTGTGTGAGAACACATCCTTATGATCACAATATCTCAATAGCTAACGCAGTATTACTTTAAGCATTTATAAGTGTGAGGATGGATTTCTCTTGTGAAGACGTACATTATCAGCTTGATATGTACACCAGTGGTAGGCTTATTCTCTGTGGCGTAGATGAGCTAATCAGATTTTTATTGTGGTGTTTTCTTAACAGATACTCAAGAATGCTTTATATAGTGACATCATAAGCCTTTAGGTAAGGAGAACCTGAGGAGTGCTTTATAATATCTGCTTTTTGTGTTAAAAAAATAAAGTTGTGCAGAATTGGAGATAGACTTCAAATCAAATCAAATCAATTTTATTTATATAGTGCCAAATCACAACAAACAGTTGCCCCAAGGCGCCTTATATTGTAAGGCAAAGCCATACAATAATTATGGAAAAACCCCAACAGTCAAAACGACCCCCTGTGAGCAAGCACTTGGCAACAGTGGGAAGGAAAAACTCCCTTTTAACAGGAAGAAACCTCCAGCAGAACCAGGCTCAGGGAGGGGCCGTCTTCTGCTGGGACTGGTTGGGGCTGAGGGAGAGAACCAGGAAAAAGACATGCTGTGGAGGGGAGCAGAGATCAATCACTAATGATTAAATGCAGAGTGGTGCATACAGAGCAAAAAGAGAAAGAAACAACTCAGTGCATCATGGGAACCCCCCAGCAGTCTAAGTCTATAGCAGCATAACTAAGGGATGGTTCAGGGTCACCTGATCCAGCCCTAACTATAAGCTTTAGCAAAAAGGAAAGTTTTAAGCCTAATCTTAAAAGTAGAGAGGGTGTCTGTCTCCCTGATCTGAATTGGGAGCTGGTTCCACAGGAGAGGAGCCTGAAAGCTGAAGGCTCTGCCTCCCATTCTACTCTTACAAACCCTAGGAACTACAAGTAAGCCTGCAGTCTGAGAGCGAAGCGCTCTATTGGGGTGATATGGTACTACGAGGTCCCTAAGATAAGATGGGACCTGATTATTCAAAACCTTATAAGTAAGAAGAAGAATTTTAAATTCTATTGTAGAATTAACAGGAAGCCAATGAAGAGAGGCCAATATGGGTGAGATATGCTCTCTCCTTCTAGTCCCTGTCAGTACTCTAGCTGCAGCATTCTGAACCAACTGAAGGCTTTTCAGGGAACTTTTAGGACAACCTGATAATAATGAATTACAATAGTCCAGCCTAGAGGAAATAAATGCATGAATTAGTTTTTCAGCATCACTCTGAGACAAGACCTTTCTAATTTTAGAGATATTGCGCAAATGCAAAAAAGCAGTCCTATATATTTGTTTAATATGCGCATTGAATGACATATCCTGATCAAAAATGACTCCAAGATTTCTCACAGTATTACTAGAGGTCAGGGTAATGCCATCCAGAGTAAGGATCTGGTTAGACACCATGTTTCTTTAATACCTATGGCATGCTCTAATCTCTGTAATAAAATTTTATGGTCAACAGTATCAAAAGCAGCACTGAGGTCTAACAGAACAAGCACAGAGATGAGTCCACTGTCTGAGGCCATAAGAAGATCATTGGTTTTTAAAATTTAATTCATTTTTTATTGTCTTTGACATATTGGGTGGGCTCTGTACTGTCTTGCAGCAAAAAAAATAAAAATAAAAATAAAAAATAAAAAACCTGATTTTACATGCTTCTTATATTTCCATTTCAGAATGTTCATAGATGTTAGTTCTGAGTTTGTCTTTCATATCTGATTATTGTTGTTGTCTGTTGTGGTAATAATGGGACTAACCGCCAAAATCGAGGCATGAAACCACATTGGGTGGAAATGTTTACGGCACAATGGTGTGCACTGTGCTCGAGCTCCCACTTCCCAAGAGAATTTCATGCCTCTCGTCCCTATTGTATTGATTTTCATGCCTGAAATTTTATTTTTTTTCTTCTTTTTTCCAAGGCCGGTATAATTGATGCAGTTTGATGTAGAGAATGGCCCATTTTCAACACGGGGTCATTGGTAGGTTACAGTAAGACAGAGCGCTTGTAGACTAGACTGAAACTCTTATACTCTCTCTCTCTCTCTTTCCATCCCTCCACAGACTCACCTGCTCCATTATCATGGTGCCAGATGGTTGAGAGGAGGTTTTCACAAAGTGAAATGGCCCTCCTTGACCTTCTTTTATGGTGTGTGTGTGTGTGTGTGTGTGTGTGTGTGTGTGATGGGGGGGGGGGTCACCTTACCATAAGCTCTCATTTCAGGTGACAGCAGAACGATGGATGGAACAGTAGATTCTGGGATGTAATTTATTCACTCCAGAGTGGGGGGTCGTAACCACAGCAGCACCTCCAGCAGTGGAGGACTTGAGAACGCTTTGTTGAAGACTCTCTTCTCTGCAACCCCTGGCAAAAAAAATGGTAGAATCACTGCACACTGAGGATGTTCACCCCACTAACCCTCAAATAAAACTGCTCTGAGTCAGAATATAAATGATGAAACATTTGATCAGTTAACTTCCATGTTATATCGAAGCTTTTACATTTAAATTGTTTTATTTTTTGAATTTTTTTTTTTGTGGAAAGCGTCTCACAAAAAAAAAAAAAAAAAAAATGACCCGTCCTTTATGGTTGGTCTAATTTTAGTGGTTACTGAGGAGAAGAAGTCAAACGATTGTTTCATTAGTGGGCAGCACGGTTGCCTCACAGCGAGGTCATGGGTTAACTTCCAACCTGGTCCGAACATGTGAACTCTGTGGAGTTTGCGTGTTTCCCCCACATTTATGTCGACAGGGTTTGGACGGGTCTCCTGAAGTCCACTACCAGCTCCTTTGTCGTAGATACAATGGAGCTGGTGGTGGACTTCAGAAGACCCGTCCGAACCCAGTTACAATCAGTGGAACAGAGGCAGATATTGTGGACGACTACAAGTACCTGGGCGTCGACATAGACAACAAACAGGACTGGACTGTAAACACAGATGTTGTGTATAAGAAAGGTCAGAGCCGACTATACTTTCTCAGGAGGCTCAGATCTTTCAATGTCTCCAGAAATATGTTGTAGATGTTTTAACACTCAGTGGTCATCTTCTACAATGTAGTGTGCTGGGGCAGCAGGCTGAAGGCAGCTGACACAAACAGACTCAACAAGCTCATCAGGAGAGCTGGCTCTGTCCTGGGGGTGGAGCTGGAGTCTGTAGTGGAGATGTCAGAGAGGAGGATGCTGAGGAACCTGCTCAGCATTCTGGACAACACCTCCCACCCCCTGCATGTCACACTGATGTCCTGTCAGAGCACCTTCAACCACCGAGGTGCCCCACAGAATGCCACAGGAGGTCTTTTCTACCCCAATGAGACTGTATAATTCCTCCCCCTTTTGCAAGATATATAAAGTAGTGTTCAGAACAGTAGTAATGCTATGTGACTAAAAAGATTAATTCAGGTTTTGAGTATATTTCTTGTTACATGGGAAACAAGGTACCAGTAGATTCAGTAGATTCTCACAAATGAAATTTGGCTATTAGTAAAAAAAAAAAGTAGAAAAGGGGGTGTTCACAATAACAGTAGTGTGGCATTCAGTCAGCGATTTTGTCAATTCTGTGGATCAAACAGGTGTGAATCAGGTGTCCCCATGTAAGGATGAAGCCAGCACTTGTTGAATATGCTTTTCTCTTTGAAAGCCTGAGGAAAATGGGACGTTCAAGACATTGTTAAGAAGAACAGCGTAGTTTGATTAAAAAGTTGATTGGTGAGGGGAAAACTTATACGCAGGTGCAAAAAATTATAGGCTGTTCATTTACAATGATCTCCGATGCTTTAAAATGGAAAAAAAAAAAAAAGAAAAAAAAAAAAACAGACGCGTGGAAGAAAACAGAAAACAACCATCAAAATGGATAGAAGAATAACCAGAATGGCAAAGGCTCACCCATTGATCAGCTCCAGGATGATCAAAGACAGTCTGGAGTTACCTGTAAGTGCTGTGACAGTTAGAAGACGCCTGTGTGAAGCTAATTTATTTGCAAGAATCCCCCGCAAAGTCCCTCTGTTAAATAAAAGACATGTGCAGAAGAGGTTACAATTTGCCAAAGAACACATCAACTGGCCTAAAGAGAAATGGAGAAATAGTTTGTGGACTGATGAGAGTAAAATTGTTCTTTTTGGGTCCAAGGGCCGCAGACAGTTTGTGAGACGACCCCCAAACTCTGAATTCAAGCCACAGTTCACAGTGAAGCATGGTGGTGCAAGCATCATGGGCATGTTTCTCCTAGTATGGTGTTGGGCCTATATATCACATACCAGGTATCATGGGTCAGTTTGGATATGTCAAAATACTTGAAGAGGTCATGTTGTCTTATGCTGAAGAGGACATGCCCTTGAAATGGGTGTTTCAACAAGACAATGACCCCAAGCACACTAGTAAACGAGCAAAATCTTGGTTCCACACCAACAAAATTAATGCCTCGCAGATGTGAAGAAATCATGAAAAACTGTGGTTATACAACTAAATACTAGTTTAGTGATTCACAGGATTGCTAAAAAAGCAGTTTGAACGTAATAGTTTTAAGTTTGTAGCGTCAACAGCAGATGCTACTATTATTGTGAACACCCCCTTTTCTACTTTTTTTTACTAATAGCCCAATTTCATAGCCTTAAGAGTGTGCATATCATGAATGCTTAGTCTTGTTGGATTTGTGAGAATCTACTGGTACCTTGTTTCCCATGTAACAATAAGAAATATACTCAAAACTTGGATTAATCTTTTTAGTCACATAGCACTACTACTCGTATTATTCTGAACACTACTGTACATAAAAGATTTAATCAGTTATGTGCGATACTGTCAAACATCTTGTGCAATATATCTACCAGTCATTTTGTATTCATTTGTTGTACTTCTAAAAAATAAGAGATTACTTTCTATGTAATACTAACACTTTCCTTAATTGTGTATTTAACTCACCATTGTTTACTGTTTCTGTACTCTGGCAAAATAATTTCCTTTGGGATAAGTAAAGTTGATCTTTATCTTTCCATGTGGCCCTGTGATAGACTGGTGTCCTGTACAGGGTGTACCCCATCTCTTACCCAATCACTGCTCAAATACCCCCCTTCCCCCCCTTTGTTTAAGTTTGGCCATTTTGCATGTTAACAAAACAAGAGGTTCACTAGTCCTCATCTGTATCAATCAGCATTTCAAAATTTGTGAGTTGAATGCACTTTTACAGAATTACTCGTACTGACAGGAATTTTCCAGACATACTCACTTGCTGACTCTGTTCATCCTGCACATAACCTGCTATAATTGCAGGGGAAATTACCTCAGCAACATGAAAATATTTGACTTCTCTCTGAACAGATTGAAAGTAAAACTGTGCTTCACCTTTTCCACATTTTGTCATGTTACAGCCTTCATCCAAAATGGATGAAATTCATTTTTTTTCCCTCAAAATTCTACACACAATACCCCATAATGACAATGTGAACAAAGTTTGAGATTTTTTGCAACTTTCTTAAAAATTTAAAAAATAAGAAATCACTCGTACATAAGTATTCACGGCCTTTGCCGTGAAGTTCAAAATTGAGTTTCAGGTGCATCCTGTTTCCACTGATCATCCTTGTGATGTTTCTACAACTTAACTGGAGTCCACCTAAAATAAATTCAGTTGATTGGACATGATTTGGAACAGAAACATTTCTGTTGCTTTGAAGGTCCCAATGAGCACAGTGGCCCCCATCACCCGAAAAAAAATGGAAGTTCAGCTCCACCAGGATTCTTCCTAGAGCTAGCCGTCTGTCTAAATTGAGCAATCAGGGGAGAAGGGTTTTAGTCAGAGAGGTGACCAAGAACCTAAAACAGTCACTCTGTCAGAGCTCCAGCATTCCTCTGTGGAGAGAGAAGGTCCTTCCAGAAAGACAACCATCTCTGCAGCAATCCACCAATCAGGTCTGTATGGTAGATTGGCCAGAGGGAAGTCACTCCTAAATAAAAGGCACATGACAGCCCACCTGGAGTTTGCCAAAAGGCACCTGAAGGAATCTCACACCATGAGAAACAAAATTCCCAAGTCTGATGAGACAAAGATTGAACTCTTTGGTGTGAAAGGAAAGCCACAGCCCCCCCGCCCTCCCTCGCCCTCACCAACAGCCCCATCACCACTGTGGTCTGTCACCACTTCCTCGGCACCACCATCACCCAGGACCTCAAGTGGGAGTCAACCATCAGCTCCCTCATCAAGAAGGCCTAGCAGAGGATGTACTTCCTGCGGCAGCTGAAGAAGGCCAAGCTGCCGGTCCAGCTGATGGTGCAGTTCTACACGGCCATCATCGAGTCCATCCTCTGCTCCTCCATCACGGTGTGGTACGCCGGGGGCCACAGCCAGGGACAGACACAGACTGCAGCGCATTGTGGCCTCTGCTGAGAAGGTGATCGGCTGTAGCCTTCCATCTCTCCACGACCTGCACGTCTCCAGGACTCTGGGCCGAGCAGGTCGGATCACAGCTGACCCTTCTCACCCTGCACACGGTCTATTCAAACCACTCCCCTCGGGCAGGAGGCTACGGTCCATCCGGACCAGAACCTCCCGCCATAAGAACAGTTTCTTCCCCTCTGCCGTTAGACTCATGAACACCTCATAACTCAGTCACCTTAAGCTTAACTCTGTCACTTTATCATTTTATCACGGGTCACTTTAGACAATGTACTTTGGTTTTTAATTGCACTCCTCCCACTGCACTGTTTTTTCTGTTTTTCTGTTGCACACAGCCTTTCATATTTCATATTTCTTTTTTTTTTATCTTATATTTTACCTTATTTTGACACATATGTTATATTTTATCTTAGCATTTTATCTCTTCTTAATGTTGCACCATTGTACCGAAGCAAATTCCTAGTCTGTGAATCCTGTTCACTGGCAATGGCAATAAACTTCTTCTGATTCTGAATGCCAGGCATCATGTTTGGAGGAAGCCAGGCACCATCCCTACAGCAAAACATGGTGGCAGCATCATGCTGTGGGGATGTTTTTCAGGGTCAGGAACTGGGAGACTAGTCAGGATTGAAGGAAAGATGAATGCAGCAATGTACAGAGACATCCTGGTTGAAAACCTGCTCCAGAGCACTTTGATGGTTCATCTTTCAGCAGGACAATGACCCTAAGCACATAGTCAAGATATCAAAGGAATAGCTTCAGGACAACTCTGTGAATGTCCTTGAGTGGTCCAGCCAGAGCCCAGACCTGAATCTGATTGAACATCTCTGCAGAGATCTGAAAATGGCTGTGCACCGACGCTTCCCATCCAACCTGATGAATCTTGAGAGGTGCTGCAAAGAGGAATGGGCAAAAGTGCCCAAAGATAAGTGCACCAAGCTTGTGGCATCATATTCAAGAAGACCTGAGGCTCTAATTGCTGCCAAAAGCGCATCAATAAAGTATTTGACAAAGGGTGTGAATACTTACGCACATGTGATTTCTGAGTTTTTTTTATTTGTAATGAATTTGTAAAAAAAAAAAGAAAAAAAAAAGAAGAAAACTATTTAATGTCGTTATTATGGGGGTCTGAGTAGAAATTTGAGGGGAAAATGAATTTCATCCATTTTGGAATGAGGCTGTAACATGAAATGTGGAAAAAGTGAAGCACTGTGAATACTTTCTGGACGCTGTATATTCTGTCCAAGAAAAGCACAATTATGAAATTAAAAGGCAAGTGACAATGATGTTCCATGAATTCAATCTTTTATTTAAACTCTTATTTTCAAAGCAAAATATGCCATGAAATTACCACCGCTGAAATATAATATGTAATATAATATAGATCCAGTCTCCTGGCTTAGAAGAGGCAAGGTATAGTATCACCGTGTTTTTCTTCACTTCTTCCAATCAGACAAGTTATTTCTTCTTTTTTTTTTGGGGGGGGGGGGGGGGCATAAAAAAAATTACAAGATATAATTTAATACAAAGGTTCCAGTCAAGCACACAAATAAAATGACAAATTAAAGTGACAACTATGATTATGCACACTGGTACAAGAGGTTTATCAACCTACCCAAATTTAAGCAGTTGCCTCAAGTTAACAGAGAGAAAAATGGAAATAATGGACACACGGAAGTCAAATAAATGAGCTGCAACCTGCAATGAAATCACACAAATCTGTGATGCAAACTGTTAATAACATCTATGGCCTTAAATAAAGCTTTAATCAAACTACAATTCAGTGTACTGGAGCTTGGCTGCCAATCGTCAGCTATAGGCTCATGGATCTTTTAAAAACAAAACTGGCTGCCTAATGACCCTCTCAGCTAAAGAGAGAACTTTGTGACCTGCTCTGTGTCTACACACTTTATTTAGCAAAACAAAAACAATTTGTACTGATGCACGATACTCAAGGGAACAATGGTTGATCAAAACAAAACAAAAACACAAGTATTCATGAGACATGAAATTCATGCATGTCGTATCTTCTAAGAAATGTGGGCTGGCTACACTGTGAGGTCAAACATGTGGAAGCATTCAGTGCAGGTGTAACATATGATATGTAGGTGCATATTTTAACTGACCTTTATTTATAAGCAGGAAAAATGTGGGATTATCCCTCGCTAGTGTCCTGAGCTCAGAGAGACGGAACTCAGCATGTGCTGCAGGTGAAACCGCTCAGATGGTAAATTTGCTGCAGGACTGATTGCGTAATAGAAGGTGCTGCTGAAGCTTCACAGAAGAATTATTGATATGAGTAAAGTGGGGTGGAGGGGGAGCACAGTAAAACAAACACCATGCTGTACGAGGCACTTTTGAAGCGGCGCGCACATAATACAAAAGGTAATGCATTCGCACACACGCCGTCAGAGTTGCTCTTTGCACTGAACCGAGATGGAGATGCACAGTCTGCTGCAGGAGGGTTTCAGCCGGAGTCCATGCTGAACAGCTCAATACCGTGGGGGCTCCAGTGCAGACCGACTCCGGCGTTGAAGACCAACGACCACACGTAGGGGATGAAGAAGTCCTCTGGCTGGTCTTCCTCCACATACTTAAACTTTAGCTCTGGAAACTTCTGTAGAAAGAGACATGAAAAGAAACTTGCTGAGATGCATCCAGGACTAAATTTAAGAGCAATAATAATAAAACGCTAACGTTCTGAGATGACTCTGTACCGCACATTAGATGTACGCCACAACCTAGGGTTTGGTGAAAATCAATGTCAGTAGTAAAACTTTGGGAAGAGAGGATGGGCCGATGCATGAGGATGGCCAATATCATGTAGATGGGAATGCCAATTTCAATAAAATGTTCTTCACAAAAAGTTCACAAATTAAAAAAAAAAAAAAAAAAAATCTATCACTAATAACTCACCTGTGTCCCCCTTTTTTAAAAATCCTTTTTGCATTCATTAAATATGTTAATATACAAGTATATATATATATATATATATATATGCACACTTTTGCAGAGTTGTGTGTACGAGGTGCTTCAGAGGGCTCTAACAATTTTAAATTCCCATTCTGATGACTAATATGTTATTTCAATACTTTTATCATAAAGTTGCTTTGGTTTGATTTAGTTTGGTTCAAATGTGGCAGATATACTTCATCATTAAAGCTCTTTCTGTGCAAGAGCTGTTTTGGATACATGAAGCTGACAAATGAAAGTTACAGTAAAAATACACTCAGCCGAACAGCAAGATGGACTGCATTTCTATAGCTAAGCTCAGAGCACTTTAAGATGACACCTCTCATTCATCTATTCTCACACACTGACAGTGATGTCAGCATGTTGTCCTGCAAGATGCTCAACTACACACTGGAAGCAATTTGGGGATTACAGACCTTGCTTACGGGCAGTTTGGTAAGTGACCTGTCTGACGAGGAATCAAACAGAGCACCTCCCCAAAGACATCTGATCCAAGATGACACATGCTGTGTGTGTGTGTGTGTGTGTGTGTGTGTGTGTGTGTGTGTGTGTGTGTGTGTGTGTGTGTGTGTGTGTGTGTGTGTGTGTGTGTGTGTGTGTGTGTGTGTGTGTGTGTGTGTGTGTGTGTGGTGTGTGTGTGTGTGTGTGTGTGTGTGGTGTGTGTGTGTGTGTGTGTGTGTGTGTGTGTGTGTGTGTGGTGTGTGTGTGTGTGTGTGTGTGTGTGTGTGTGTGTGTGTGTGTGTGTGTGTGTGTGTGTGTGTGTGTGTGTGTGTGTGTGTGTGTGTGTGTGTGTGTGTGTGTGTGTGTGTGTGTGTGTGTGTGTGTGTGTGTGTGTGTGTGTGTGTGTGGTGTGTGTGTGTGTGTGTGTGTGTGTGTGTGTGTGGTGTGTGTGTGTGTGTGTGTGTGTGTGTGTGTGTGTGTGTGTGTGTGTGTGTGTGTGTGTGTGTGTGTGTGTGTGTGTGTGTGTGTGTGTGTGTGTGTGTGTGTGTGTGTGTGTGTGTGTGTGTGTGTGTGTGTGTGTGTGTGTGTGTGTGTGTGTGTGTGTGTGTGTGTGTGTGTGTGTGTGTGTGTGTCTGAGAGGCTTATAGAGGAAAAGCCAGTATTTGTCATCTTAGACCTTATGTTTAGATTTAATATTTTTTTTTTTTTAGGTGAACTTTTCACTTGAGATAAAAAAACAACCTTAATTTAAGCAGCTACAGTACCAGTCAAACATTGGACCAGTATTGCACACAGTGTACATCTGTGGGCCAAGCTGCCTCAAAGTAAGCCACGTCTTGTTGCCACTGATCATGTGAAAATATCATTAGAAGTATCTGGCAACATGGAAAAGATCACAACAGATGTACATGTCTGTTCAGTGATGACAAGAAGCAGTTTACTGAGATATTTAGCTGTATAGTAAATGGTAAATGGACTGCATTTATATAGCGCTTTTCCATCTGCATCAGACGCTCAAAGCACTTTACAATTATGCCTCACCTTCACCCCGATGTCAGGGTGCTGCCTTACAAGGTGCTCGCTACACACCGGGAGCAAAAGGGGATTAAGGACCTTGTCCAAGGGCCCTTCGTGATTTTCCAGTCAGGCGGGGACTTGAACCGAGGATCTTCTGGTGTCACGCCCAACACCTTAACCACTAGACCACTACCTCCCCCAAGCATATTGTGCATAGGTGTTTAGTCTGTACCAGTGTTAGCACTGTAGTCTAGCTGACATTATATGTAATTTTTTAGACTAAAATTATACAACCGTTTGAAAATTATCCTTTCCTGGAGCACAGTTACTGAAGAGATAAATATTCGGATTTTGAACAGCGCCACTAAAAACCAGGAACTTCCCGGCGAGTCCCGACACTGGACTAGAAGGAGGAAGTGGCTTCACCACTGGAACCATTATCTTAATAGTTGCATTAATTTATAGATTTTTACAGGCTAGTGACAGCCCCGTTTCCACTGAGAAGTTGAGGTTGGTGATGCACGTTCTTTTATAAGTATCAGAATGGTTAATTCTCACCAAAAGAATCCTTTTGATTGGCAGGTGGAGCACTTTTATTGAGGAGCACGCTTGCATGGTGTCTGCGGCTTCTCCACAGTCTTAACTTGCAGTGCAAACAGGAGAGACTCGAACCATCAGACACAATGAATGGATTACGCCTGTAGCTGACCGTGCCGGTCGCGGATCTACTCATTTTCAACTTACCATCATGGACCTTTCTTCAGCCAGGACAACAAATTAAATTATCAGATGTTTTCATCAGACTGAAGATGATCTCACTGAAATGGACAGGTAAGACTATATTATTTTCTCCTTGTGTGAATGGTTTTAATATTTAATAATGATGTGTTACGCTACTAACGTACAGTACACTAACTGTATTCAAGAAGGAAACAATATTTATTTTAAAAATAGCTGATATTTTCAGTCCCTTGTGACATTTTTCAGATTTGAATGTACCAGTTTATCAGAGAAAAAAAATCATAAATAAAAAATCCACACCATCACTTTTTTCTGATGTGACAGATAGTAAAAGCATATTTTTTAATCAGTTGATTAGACCAAAGAGCAGGCAAAAAAGTATCATCTACACTCGCATGCCGAAATCGCCTGCAGTATTTATTTATTTTATAATCACCATTCTGTGTTCTGAACTCTGCCAATATCGTCACTGTTGAACGTTTTCCTCCAAGGTTTAGTCTCCCTCACTGTGGTCTAAATAAGGCTCAAAACCATAAGGCTGTGTCTTCCAAGGTTTATTCAGACACACGTCAGACAGGACATTTAAAAAAAAAAAAAAAAAATCCAAAAGCAGCTCAAACTCTGCCATAATTACAACTGATTTGGGCTTGAATTAGCAGGTGCCGTTCTGGTGATGATGTAGCAACAATATGGCCGGGGCTGAGGGCTGAAATAGAGCACAGGCTTCAGACAGCTGTTTATCCTTCACCTGAGCACAAACCAACTTTTACTGCTCAGGATTTTTTTTTTTTTAAATATCAACATTTCATTATTTTTTGTGATTATATGTGCACATTTTTTGGTGTCACCTACAATTTAATCCCCTAGTTGCTCCCGGTGTTGAGTGAGTGCCTTGTATGGCAGCACCCTGACATCGGGGTGAGTGTGAGGCATTATTGTAAAGTGCTTTGAGAGTCTGATGCAGATGGAAAAACGCTATATAAAATGCAGTCCATTACCATTTACCAATGTACCAATTAAAACAGTTTTGTAATGAGGGAAAAGTTTAACCCAAGATCTAAAATTAAGCTCCAGGTTAAAAAATCCCAAAGTTCCCCTTTAAGATCACTGGAGGTGCTGTTTTACAGGAGAGTTATCTTGTCGAGGGCACTCAGTAATTACATTTCAGTGGGTACAGTAGCACTCAGACAGATGTAATTCCATCTGTCTGCAGGGTACATTTTGTTACAGCTCCTGCAGGACAGGGTAGTACACTTGTGGCCCAAAACACTTGCCTCAAAAACTTGCTAATGTGTTAACATCACCTCTTAACCTCAACTAGTACCTGGATATCAATATCCAGTGTTTCCTGCATAAGACAGTCAGACTTCACATGTAGTTTTTCCAAGAAAAAGTAGAGCTGGTAGATGGCCTGTCAAAATGTAGATCAAATCCTGCTGAAGACTGTGTCCTTCCACAAGACAATTCATCTGGATTATCCCAGTTCAACTGGCTGTATATGGGTATCAGCCTTGGCTGGGGAAGTAACCTGTGCTGGACTGGTCGTAGACTCTATTCCACTTCATGCTACAGAATGTGGAAATAAGTGCGGGCACTAATTGGTCTCAGGGCCTATATGGAACTTACTTCTACTCATTTTCAATAAGAATTCATTTTTCCAACCTAAAGCCTGGGCCACACCACCATGACTACTAAAGAAATTGTGCTTCTTGTGTTTGTACAACAGTCCACAGCAGTCTGACTTTCAGTGACTAAGCATTTTTTTCTGACATGGCATAACTGAGCATTAACAGGTGAGACAAAAAAATCATTTAGAAGCTGCTGATGAAGTAGCACCAGAAGGTGATTAACCTCCCTGCTGAAGCTGGCCCTTGATCTAATGGATGGAATTTGCACAGGGAGAGAAATCCATAATTGGGCCATAGATGGTAGAAATGATCTTGCATAGCTGACAAGGTTTGATCTTGGGACTTCCACTGCCAGGTCATGGATCTCACAGACCGTTGCAACCTGGGGTCATGGACATGGATGTTTTGCATCAGCTGGCATAATAACTCAGGGGCATCCCTGTAGAACGTACAATGGAAGAGGGTAGCTCCTCCAACTGCCCTCAGCAGCTCAGCGGCTGAATACGATGATCTGCAGGTTGCACCAATCCAAGCACTGCTAGCATATTCCATTTTTGAACATATCATGGCCTTGGAGATGATAGCTCTCTGGGCAGGTAGAATTGTGGGCCTAAAGCAACGACAAATAGTTTTCCTAAAAACAAACAATCTTACTAACCTGAAAGTATTTTGCACACACAACAGAACACAGAAGTTGAAATAGGAACTCAAGTCACATAAAAGTCCCCAGAGTCAACAGGGAGAGAAGTGTGCTGTAGTTTTTGTACTGCTGTTACAGAGGTGACAATGCTGCAAAAGTTGAAAAAGAAGGCATTGGAATATGCCTTTGTGCCCAGTTCGTACAACCAGAACCAGTCCCGCATGCTAACAAACACGTCTTTTCTCTCTTGACTGCCACCAATCCTCCATTTGTCATTTACGTATGTTAAGAAGAGTCACACAAACGTATAGTCACATGACTGAAAATGGCAATATAAGATGCTAAATAACTGAAAAGCAAATGTCTTCATATGCTTGTCCACATGGATGCGAAAAGTACCAGCTTTATCCAACTATGATTGAACCTATTTAATTGGAGCGACAGCCTACAACGCAATGGATTAGCACTGGTACCACAGTCTCTTGTGCAAAGAGACTGGTAGCGTGTTTTTGAAAACATGGTTGTGATTGGTCCATCTGATACATCGGCCACTATTGGCTATCCCGCCACGCTCTGTGATTGGCTGTGGCGTAACCGCCGAAAATGTGAGAAACAAACCAAAACACTTGAAAAGTGAGACAATCTAGTTGCAAAATGTTGCAAATGTCGGGGGTGGGAGTTTATCTCACCCCTGTCAAACCAAAATGGAAACCAGGTATTTGCTTTGTGTGTCTGGAATTCACACGGCAACCGAAAACATTTGGAGGTTTGAAACATTGTAAACAAAGGCTGCAGACAATCAGAGAGCGAGGTGTCTCAGCCAATCAGCAAAATGTCAGAATCCTGACTAAAAGTCACGTGACCAAATAACCCGATACTGACTCCTTTGCCTTGGCTGGAGGAGTGGAACCAACTTACGCAATGGATCATCTTTAAATCATAACTGTTGGGAATGTTCAAACTGCTGCCGTGCCTCACCCTGTTGTGAGCAGTTGAGGAGGCGTGCTCTCAGCTTTAGTATAAGTAAAGTTATACAAAATAGTGACATGTATATAAAGTAAATGTGCTACAAATAAAAACAGCCTTTACAGTTCATTCTGTGCTACGTCCTATAAAGAAGTGCTGAGTTATGTTATTACTTGGTAATAGTCACTGGACTCTACAAGGCCTCACTTTGAATCAGTATGTACGGTTAATGAAAAAAAAATGCTCTCAGTGCCAGACTGGGAGCGTTTGGTTGTTACATTGTCAGACTGTTGACTTTTAATGATGATAATGCAAGAACCTGATCTGAAAGCAAAAATACATAATTTGGTTATGATTAAATAAATAAATTCAGGGACAGGCCAATATTTCAACCTGCCCACAGAGATTATTTATCATGTCAGCAAACACAAGTTCACGAGCCAGCCCGAACCAACAACTCACCTAACAGCAGGTAGGCAGAAAAGAAGCAGCATCAATAATACAACACTACTTCATTATATTCTGCTGTTGCCGCACGCATGTATATGTACCCATGCAGCCAGGAATCAGTCTGTGGTGAAAGCCAGACGCCGACGGCCTTTATGTGACGGTCTCAGTCAGGTCTATTGAGTTCGGGCCGGCTCTATTCACAGCCACACTATCAGTATCATAATGACAGAGATGGAGGGGCTGCAGGGTCACAGACCATATGCTGGGCTGCTCAGACCAGACCACACACACCAGCGCCATTGTGCAAGCTAGACACAATGCAGGCGCTGCCTTTATCTGCCATTTGTGTGTGTAGACAAGCTTACTAACTCATCAAATGTTCATACGACAACAATTGTGACAGGTTCACTTTCACTCGTAGCATAAAACATGCAGGTACAGCCTAATGGTTTTCTTTTTTTTGTTCTCCCTGAAATGATTTTAAAATCCAAATGAGTTTGTTGTCATGTAGCAGATGCTTTTCCGAACTACAATGTACAGTATTAAACAGAACAAGTCATCAGCTAATGCTGGTACTGTCAGTCAGAATACACGTCTTCATGCAACACAGATGTAGACGTATTAATTAGAAAATTACTTCATCAACAACCAAAGAGAACAAGTACAAACACGCACATGCATGCATGCTATGTATATATATATAATGATTTCCGAACTACAATGTACAGTATTAAACAGAACAAGTCATCAGCTAATGCTGGTACTGTCAGTCAGAATACACGTCTTCATGCAACACAGATGTAGACGTATTAATTAGAAAATTACTTCATCAACAACCAAAGAGAACAAGTACAAACACGCACATGCATGCATGCTATGTATATATATATAATGATGATAATGCAAGAACCTGATCTGAAAGCAAAAGTACTTAATTTGGTTATGAATAAATAAATAAATTCTGTGGGCAGGTTGAAATATTGGCCTATATTTAAATGACAAATTATATATATATATATATATATACACACACACACACAGATTCATACTTTTGTCATTTATTCTCTGTAAGCATGTGAGGGAGGAGGATGATGACAAACAATTACTTTGTGCAAAAACTCTAAGTTAGTCAGATCAATAGTTTTTAAGCTATGCAGGCAGTCAAACAGAATTACAATATCACAAAACTGTCTTTGGGGGCATGGCGATGGTAAATAGCTTTTAATGAGAAACGCTGTTAGTCCAGTGTCACATCAGTACATCTGGGAGTAAATAATCCCACAAGCTCTCAAGAAAATGATCAGGACGGGAAAATTATGCATACTGCAGCACTTTAACAGATACATTTTTTTTTTTTTTTTTTTTTTTTTTTTTTTTTTTTTTTACAAATTGCCTTCTGAAGTTGTGTCTTCAGCAGAAAAAAATAATAAACCTAAACAACAGGAAAATCAAGTCCCCTGTGCAAATCTGAAGGAGAGGAGATAGCGGTACATAATAAAAAAAATAAAACACGAAGAACCTCTGGATGCTTTTAATCATTTTCTGTCTAAACAACATACTCAAAAATAAAGACTAATTATTCAACATAGAATAAATGTAAATCTAAAGAATATTTGGATCAACTGACAAAAAAAAGAGACATTCTCAGCTTCAAATTGTATCAGACTATTTTCTTTCAAATTACAGATTTTTCAGAAAGGTTATCAGCAACACAACAAGCCAAGACGTTCGATTAACTTTTGTGACATTGCAAAATATGCAGTGTCCAATCACAGAAAGATTTAGAATTGTTTAGCAAACTTGTAAAAAAAAAGTAAGACCCTTCGGCTGCTCCCGTGTTTGCACTCGGGGTTGCCACAGCAAATCCAAGGTGGAACTGCATGTTGAACTGGCACAAGTTTTACGCCTGATACCCTTCCTGATGAAACTCCACATTACATGGAGAAAGGTGGCAGGAATGGGATTTGAACCGGGAACCTTCTGCACTGAAACCAAGTGCATTAACCACTTGTCCACCTAGCAAAACTTGTTTAAAAAAAAAAAAAAAAAAAAAAAAGCAACAGCGACCTTTGGCACAAAATGTACATGTGTCCGTTTTGTCACAAAGGTGCCAAATGTTTTTATTTTGTTTTTTAAATCTACAAAACATATTTACCAGTGCACATTGAACGCTTGGGAAATTGTATATGCAGCCATGCACACACACACAAAAAAACTGATTGGCCCACCAACCCATCAAGCAAATCTGCTAATCTATGGGCAAATTACAGAAACAGACTTTAAAATTTAAAGCCCTGTAAGAAAGGACATCATCAGGAATTGAGGAAGCTATACTTTAGCCTGTAGGCTATCTTGTGCCATCATTAGATTTATATCAGGATTGCAATGTGGTGAAATGATGTGCTTGGGCTAACCTTTATATATACATACACATATATGTGTATACATACACACATATATATATATACATACACATATGTGTATATATACACATATATATATGAATATGAGAGAGAGAGAGAGACACACATATATAGAAAGTGAACCTGTCACAATTGTTGTCATATATACAACCCCTGGCAAAAATTATGGAATCACTGGCCTCGGAGGATGTTCATTCAGTTGTTTAATTTTGTAGAAAAAAAGCAGATCACAGACATGACACAAAACTAAAGTCATTTCAAATGGTAACTTTCTGGCTTTAAGAAACAGTATAAGAAATCAGGAAAAAAAATTGTGGCAGTCAGTAACGGTTACTTTTTTTAGACCAAGCAGAGGGAAAAAAATATGGACTCACTCAATTCTGAGGAAAAAATTATGGAATCATGAAAAACAAAAGAACGCTCCAACACATCACTAGTATTTTGTTGCACCACCTCTGGCTTTTATAACAGCTTGCAGTCTCTGAGGCATGGACTTAATGAGTGACAAACAGTACTCTTCATCAATCTGGCTCCAACTTTCTCTGATTGCTGTTGCCAGATCAGCTTTGCAGGTTGGCGCCTTGTCATGGACCATTTTCTTCAACTTTCACCAAAGATTTTCAATTGGATTAAGATCCGGACTATTTGCAGGCCATGACATTGACCCTAAGTGTCTTTTTACAAGGAATGTTTTCACAGTTTTTGCTCTATGGCAAGATGCATTATCATCTTGAAAAATGATTTCATCATCCACAAACATCCTTTCAATTGATGGGATAAGAAAAGTGTCCAAAATATCAATGTAAACTTGTGCATTTATTGATGATGTAATGACAGCCATCTCCCCAGTGCCTTTACCTGACATGCAGCCCCATATCATCAATGACTGTGGAAATTTACATGTTCTCTTCAGGCAGTCATCTTTATAAATCTCATAGGAACGGCACCAAACAAAAGTTCCAGCATCATCACCTTGCCCAATGCAGATCCGAGATTCATCACTGAATATGACTTTCATCCAGTCATCCACAGTCCACGATTGCTTTTCCTTAGCCCATTGTAACCTTGTTTTTTCTGTTTAGGTGTTAATGATGGTTTTCGTTTAGCTTTTCTGTATGTAAATCCCATTTCCTTTAGGCGGTTTCTTACAGTTCGGTCACAGACGTTGACTCCAGTTTCCTCCCATTCGTTCCTCATTTGTTTTGTTGTGCATTTTCGATTTTTGAGACATATTGCTTTAAGTTTTCTGTCTTGACGCTTTGATGTCTTCCTTGGTCTACCAGTATGTTTGCCTTTAACAACCTTCCCATGTTGTTTGTATTTGGTCCAGAGTTTAGACACAGCTGACTTTGAACAACCAACATCTTTTGCAACATTGCATGATGATTTACCCTCTTTTAAGAGTTTGATAATCCTCTCCTTTGTTTCAATTGACATCTCTCGTGTTGGAGCCATAATTCATGTCAGTCCACTTGGTGCAACAGCTGTCCAAGGTGTGATCACTCCTTTTTAGATGCAGACTAACGAGCAGATCTGATTTGATGCAGGCATTAGTTTTGGGGATGAAAATTTACAGGGTGATTCCATAATTTATTCCTCAGAATTGAGTGAGTCCATATTGTTTTCCCTCTGCTTGGTCTAAAAAAGTAACCGTTACTGACTGCCACAATTATTTTTCCTGATTTCTTATAGTGTTTCTTAAAGCCAGAAAGTTGCCATTTCAAATGACTTTAGTTTTGTGTCATGTCTGTGATCTGCTTTTTTCTACAAAATTAAACAACTGAATGAACATCCTCTGAGGTCCGTGATTCCATAATTATTGCCAGGGGTTGTATATAGACATATATAGACATTTTTGTTCAGAAATAGTGACATTTTTACTCACTAATGTAAAATACAAAGCAATGGGACCCACCCACAGGCCGCTCTGCAAGCCAACACTCTCCTCCAAATTGGACCGAGCATGAATACATTTGAAAATAAGGCTGCAGGGGAGTCTTGGATATCATTTCATGCCTCACAGCCAAGATGTCCTTTCCAGGCCCCAGTGCCTTCTGGGAAAGCGTCTGAGTGAACAGTGCAGCCGCCTCCCCTCTACAGCGTTATCTTTATCCCTGTCTATACCATGGTAGCTTCCTCTCTGTACATACCGTATCTCGCCTGACCCTCGCTCTCCCACCACTGTTTTGTTCTCAGTCTGGCAGCTGTCTGGGTCTCCTTGGACCGGCCTCATATCAGTTAGCCGTGGGTCCTGGCAGGTCAGGCCTTCGCCCCTCAGCGCAGACTGACTGGCTGACCTCATATCTTCAATCAGAACTCTGTGTTCCTTTCTATCCATGCCACACTGCTGTGCCATCAGAGCCCAGCCAGACAGCGAGGAATGTGGCTTGACAGCAAACATGTACTGTACTTGTAAACACTCACACGTGCACAGACACACAAGCAAAGAAATACTAAAAAAAAACAAAAAAACAACCATACTAAACCAAGTACCAAAGACATCAGGCCAACATCTTCGGTTACTGGTGAGCATCCAGGTCTTACAACTGTATAATAAAACCAGAATCACCAGGATTCTAAAGACTCTGACCCTCATTTCCTCCAAAGGTATTGATATCACGATTACACCCCTCTGACCACCGACTTCATGACTCCACAGGATCTTCGCCGTCGTCTGTCTATCTCATAGGCTGAGCTCCCGGAGACATGAATATCACTGCTGAAGTAAAATCTCTCAAGGAGTTTAACAGTGTCATCACATACAGACATGCTGCTGATAGCCAAGTCCGGGAAGTCGTTAAAAGCCTGGATCAAGACAACACAATCACAATTCCAGACAGTCCGACTCCTCGCTCAGCATTTTGGGCTCTGTCACCAGGATATCCACCGACTCCACAAAGATCACAGCATCATCTGGAAAGTCAAGATTAGTGAGCAGCAAAGAGACTCAAGTCACTGGCCTCAAGGACATAACCCAACACCCTGTCCATGCAAATAATGAACAGAAGAACAACTCCCTGATGAACACCAAATTTTACTGGGATGTAGAGCTGCAATGATTAATCAATTCGTAAGAGGATGTACTACTACTACTACTACTACTTTATGTAGTTTTACCAGTTAGTTCCAGTTTTTCTTTTGGTTTAGTTCTTTTTTTTTTCTTTTAGTCATTCTGAGACTAGTCATTCTGCTGTTTAGTTAATTTTTTTCTTTTTTGTTTTAATGCAGTTTTCTGTATTTTTCTTTATTATCCTATCTTTTTTATTATTATTTGTCATAATTAGTATTTATTTATTTATTATTTTTATTACTATTATATTTACTATTATCATTATTATCATTATTCTTATTATTATTATTATTATTATTATAGAAACTTTTGGATTATTATCTCTATTATTATTTATTTGTTTGTTTTTTATTATTTTTTATTAATATTACAAACACTATACCTGTAACCACGATTGTCTCTTGACTTGTAAAGATGACAGTGGAAATAAGCATTTATGCTTTCAAGTGTTATCCTGGTTTATAATGTCATATTTACGTTTTGTGTTTGTATGCATTATTTACCGAATAAACAAATCAAATCAAATGCCAGCTACTTCATTTTGGTAACTGATTAATCATTCTGAGTCATCTTTTAAACACCCAAATTATGTGTTTTCAGATTCTTAAATGTGAATGCTTTATGGGGAAAGACTTTATATGTTGGGATTTTTCAAAAACCTGCAAAATAAAGACTTTGTATGACAAAATATGTGCATGGTATTGTCAAATTTATGATTCTGAATTACTAAAAATATAATCAATAATAACTGACTAATGAGAAAATACTCAAATTAATAACAACAACTTTTTAATTAACCAATTTTTAAAAAATTTGCAGGACTAGAAAGAATACTCAGGCATACACTGCTGCCAAAATGTTTGTGTACCACTGAAATTTTACATGTTCAAATTTTGTAATGACATTGAATAAAAATAAATAATTCAGGCTAAATCTAACGTCTTAAACGTGAAATAAATTGAATAAAAAAATATAAAAGCCAAAACAAAAGTGAATAAGTATACGTTTGAGTATAACTAAATAATCACTTTTACAGCCACTTTTCTACAGACAACTCAGGGCATTGATACATGATCATTTCAGTTATTGTCTTGGACTTCATCAATCCTGAAGAAATACAAACAATATGGTGTGTGGCAAATCTGTCTGTTCCATACAAGAAATACAAGAAAACTGATTACATCTAGGCTGGAGCCTCTCATGTGTCTGCTGGCCAACTGCTGCTGAAATTTAGTGTCTTCTTTATAAGAAAATCTTTCTCTGCTCAACTCCACCATGAAGCTGTGAGTGGTGATCCAATAGGCAAAAGTTGTACAATTTCTCCAAACACAGCCACAGAAGCCAGTAACTACTTCAGAGTTATCAAGGGTGTCTTGATGGCTTCCCTCACTAATCTCCTCCTTGCAAGTTTCCTCCATTTTTGAGTACTGCCTCCTCTGGCTATCATAACAATTTTATATGACTGTTTTGGCACGATCGAGTCAAGATAGGATTTGTACTAGCACAAAATGTTCTCGGTCACAGTCTCACATTGGTACAACCCCTGGCAAAAATTATGGAATCATCGGCCTCAGAGGATGTTCATTCAGTTGTTTAATTTTGGAGAAAAAAGCAGATCACAGACATGACACAAAACTAAAGTCATTTCAAATGGCAACTTTCTGGCTTTAAGAAACACTATAAAAAAATCAGGAAAAAAAATTGTGGCAGTCAGTAATGGTTACTTTTTTAGACCAAGCAGAGGGAAAAAAAAAATGGAATCACTCAATTCTGAGGAAAAAATTATGGAATCATGAAAAACAAAAGAACGCTCCAACACATCACTAGTATTTTGTTGCACCACCTCTGGCTTTTATAACAGCTTGCAGTCTCTGAGGCATGGACTTAATGAGTGACAAACAGTACTCTTCATCAATCTGGCTCCAACTTTCTCTGATTGCTGTTGCCAGATCAGCTTTGCAGGTTGGAGCCTTGTCATGGACCATTTTCTTCAACTTCCACCAAAGATTTTCAATTGGATTAAGATCCAGACTATTTGCAGGCCATGACATTGACCCTATGTGTCTTTTTGCAAGGAATGTTTTCACAGTTTTTGCTCTATGGCAAGATGCATTATCATCTTGAAAAATGATTTCATCATCCCCAAACATCTTTTCAATTGATGGGATAAGAAAAGTGTCCAAAATATCAACGTAAACTTGTGCATTTATTGATGATGTAATGACAGCCATCTCCCCAGTGCCTTTACCTGACATGCAGCCCCATATCATCAATGACTGTGGAAATTTACATGTTCTCTTCAGGCAGTCATCTTTATAAATCTCATTGGAACAACACCAAACAAAAGTTCCAGCATCATCACCTTGCCCAGTGCAGATTCAAGATTCATCACTGAATATGACTTTCATCCAGTCATCCACAGTCCACGATTGCTTTTCCTTAGCCCATTGTAACCTTGTTTTTTTTCTGTTTAGGTGTTAATGATGGCTTTCGTTTAGCTTTTCTGTATGTAAATCCCATTTCCTTTAGGCGGTTTCTTACAGTTTGGTCACAGACGTTGACTCCAGTTTCCTCCCATTCGTTCCTCATTTGTTTTGTTGTGCATTTCGATTTTTGAGACATATTGCTTTAAGTTTTCTGTCTTGACGCTTTGATATCTTCCTTGATCTACAAGTATGTTTGCCTTTAACAACCTTCCCATGTTGTTTGTATTTGGTCCAGAGTTTAGACACAGCTGACTGTGAACAACCAACATCTTCTGCAACACTGCGTGATGATTTACCCTCTTTTAAGAGTTTGATAATCCTCTCCTTTGTTTCAATTGACATCTCTCGTGTTGGAGCCATGATTCATGTCAGTCCACTTGGTGCAACAGCTCTCCAAGGTGTGATCACTCCTTTTTAGATGCAGACTAACGAGCAGATCTGATTTGATGCAGGTGTTAGTTTTGGGGATGAAAATTTACAGGGTGATTCCATAATTTATTCCTCAGAATTGAGTGATTCCATATTTTTTTCCCTCTGCTTGGTCTAAAAAAGTAACCGTTACTGACTGTCACAAGTTTTTCCTGATTTCTTATAGTGTTTCTTAAAGCCAGAAAGTTGCCATTTGAAATGACTTTAGTTTTGTGTCATGTCTGTGATCTGCTTTTTTTTCTACAAAATTAAACAACTGAATGAACATCCTCCGAGGCCGGTGATTCCATAATTTTTGCCAGGGGTTGTATACACCTCACAGACTTTCAAACTACATCCGAAAATTGTGGGAACAGATTAATGTAGAAAACCTAGCTGCCAAAATCTCACACGGAAATGTCAAATCTCATCTTTTGCCAGGTAGGCTGTTCCCTGTAAGTATAACCGGTTCCATGTAACACAAAGCCTAATCCAACCCTAACCAGTCCACACAACAGTCATGCAGTGTCAGATCTGTGGCCAGACACTGCAAATCCAGGAAGGATTATACAAGTTGATCCATTCAAACCTGTGGTACATTTTTATCTAAAGTTACTGCTTTGATCTTAAAAGGGGTTTTACAGCGAGTAAATGCATTGTGTGCAGACTTCATGTTTACTGTTGGAGAGACTAGCCACCCCAAGAAGCAACCAGTCAACTATCCCAACCCCCATCGCCCCATTTTAAGGAGCCAGAGAGTCTGTAGACTCTTGCTGCTGAATAAGGCAAATTTCAACTCGTCAGGCACAACAACTCATTCCACTCAGCCCGAAACAACACACACACACACACAAAGAACGACAGACGGTTGAGGGACGAGCTACTGAGGGGTGTCCCTGGGGGATTTGCTACTTCTTTCAACCCTTTCTTTCAGTTGAGAACTCATTTACATTTTTGGATCTACATGTAAATGCCTGAAGTTCTTTAAATAGTCTTTTTGTGGGTTTGTGTTCTCACAGACACACACGGCTTCATCAGTAAAACTTAACATCGAGATACAGGTTAAAGCAGCATAACCACACATGGGTGGATAATTACAAAAAATGCTGAAAACAACCTGAATGAATGTACACTATTATTTACAGGTGTTTGTACATTTTTCATTTCAGAATGTGGTTCCCAAATGTTTTTCCTTAAATTCCCCCCAGGGTTCTCTTTGGGGTCCAAAAACTGTTTGACATTGTGTGTAATTAGTGGCAAATCTAATTAGCCAAATAGAAAGTTGAATAGCCACACACTGATTTGAACGAAAAAAAAAGTCAACATGCAATAGCTTATATACATCTGTTCTAACTTCAGCTGACAATATTCTGCTCTGTAGCCTGTGGGCTCCTCTGTGCCGCCCTCTGAACCCTGTCGCTCCATAATACAGTCTGAGATCAGTAGACATTTACTGTGTACCGCCTCATGTTGGGTTGTGGTCAGGGAAGGTTAAAGTGGCCACAGTCCCTTGGGCGACTTTTCTGTGTGGACCCTTAAAATCCCATCATAGTCAAAGAATGCAGGTAAATATTGCTCAATCAAATTATTGCAAACAAGCACTTCACAAGATCCCCGTCCCCCCAAAAGTATGTGAAAATATCAAGTAGGAACCAAACATACTGAGCTTTAATAAAGTACAAGTAATATAAATATAATATAAAATATAAATATTGTCACATCCCATCATGCAATGGGGCAGTTGTAGGTGTGTTATTTGTTGTTATATAACAGCTGAGTAGATCCTTGTCATTTGATTGGTGCATTGTATGTCACGTGACATGGATTATTTGTTCCATAATACCATGCTATTTGGTTCCATACGTTTTGTACATTTGCACGCTGCAAACCCTGCCCACTAGTGGGGATGGCATTAGCTAAACACAGCAGAGTTTGTTTTGGTGACAGACGACAGTGTGAACGAGCTAACTGACGGTGCTAATTCTTCTAACACACACACACACACACACAAAATCCACTACGCCATAAGCCATCTGGAGGCATGAAGAGCTGTTAAGATTCAAGCTTCTCTACTATGGAAACCACCTGGACAACTGAGAGCCTACACAAACAATGAAAGCTCAACAAATTTCTGATGTGATTTTTTGCTGGAGTGAGGAAGTACACCAAGGCTGAATCTCAATTCTACCCCTCAGCCCTTCCGTTTACCCCTTCCCTTCCGTTTTGCGCAGGCACGAGAAACAGAGGGGTGTGTCAATTATCTTTTTGAAGAGAGGCGGAGGGGTAGACGGAGGGCTACCAAACCCTCTAAACGGAGTGAATCTGGATGCACACTCCGTTTAGAGGGGTAGGTGGAGCTTACCGCTGTCTCCACAGAAATAAACATGGCGCCCAGAGCCACACAAATGAAAGTGGCTTTCGTTACAAATGATGCTGTTTAGAAAGTTATAACTTGCCAAAAAACTTTACAGGCAATTGCCTATGACAGCAACATCTATGTTGCTGGATGCATGTTGTGTATATTGTTGTTCTGAGGAATATCGTAACTTCGATCTTATGCTGAGGCGTTAATGCATATACACATGAACACTACACACGAAGCACCTGGTGATGTCAGCGGATCACATCAGAGCGCACGCAGCTTGTCTGCAGGATTATAACAAGAAGTTAAATCTGTTATAAACACACTAACAGCTGCACACAAGAAGGAAAGAACACAACTGTTTTATCAAGCCATGACAAAGTAAACATGATCATCACGGTGGGATCATCATGACGATGTTCATGCATGAGTCACAGGCATGCTTGTGTCAGTGCACCTAAAGAAAGGCAGCGCGCCCCCACCAGAGCACGCACACACACACAAAAAAAAATTTAAAAATTAAAAAAAAAAAAATAAGTGATTCAAAATAAATTTTTTGTTTTTTGGGGAAAAAGTAGTTTCTTTCCCCTTTTCTCTTTTGTTCATCCAAAGAAAGCTGTAATTAGCTGTGACTGTGAAGTAAAAGTTTTTACTTTGACAACCTGACAAAGACAAAATCTGCATACTTTGAGTGACAAATCTTACCAGCATACTTTGATGTGTGCCTGGTACAGAACATACATACAGGTTAGCAGGTCTACAGATGCTCAGATAAATGAGCCTTACTCGCTATCAAATGAGATTGTAATCCGGATCAGTCAGAATTCGATGTGAGTTTAGTTGCTACGTGTGAACTACAGAGTGACACTGACAGCAGTCATATGACTGTTTCCAAGCGTGTGAATGCATTACTATAGCAACCAATGTGGATGAGAGTTAAATATGGATTGTCACATGGACACACAGATCAGAGCTCATCACTTGCTATATGGTCTAGTTCAAAAATAATGAAGCCTAACTGCTGATTTGCATTGCATTTGTCATGAACAAGCCATTATTGTATTTAGCACCATCCGGATTTATCTGTGAGTCGTGTCTCTTTGACAGGTACTGAAAATTTCATGGAAAAAGTTTGCACGGTTCCAGAGATATGCACGAAATCTACCCCAAAAATAGCACTTTTTTCATCAATTTTGTGTGGCATTGATATTTAGCATTATCATTTAAAGCTGAATGTTAAAGAAATATCCTTGTATTTTGTCAGTTTGTTTGTGCTTCATACTAACACACATTAATACATTTTTGTAAAGGTAGAAATGTCATTTCCTAGAAAAAACATGTTTCTAAAGCAAGGTAAAACTGTCACAAGCGCAACGCTGAGAATAAGTCCTTGATTTGTTTATGTCAAAACCTTAGCTATATCTCCCACTCTGCTTCAATAGAATAATTATATTACTTGTTCAATAATGCCAGGAACTAATGGATAGAAGTTCTTTGTTTCAGGCTTCTGCAGACTAAAGAAGATACCTCCAACTGTTGTCGCAAGCGTTACGCTCTAGCACATTATAGTATATATAAACTGATAATTTCTAGCAATGACTGAACCGAGACCAATAGAAATATTGAAACTCTGATATATAACCATACCTAAAATGATAACATTTCAGAAAAAAGACCACTTTTAAATTTTAATGTTTATGTCACACTTTGGCTTCATTATTTTTGAACTAGGCCCGAATGCAATGCAGACATTCAATCAGTGATACCAGATTTGAATCAGATATACAATAAATCCAGACTGAAGATGTTTGAAAACACACTGAAGGAAAAGTCTTTCACAGAAGAAGGGGAAAAACAAAACAACAGCGGTGAAAACAGAAGTCTGTTCGACCTTGGCGGAGGTATGCACATGCCAAGTAGTTTGTTATTACACACACAAAATGACCAAAACCACCGTAAAAAGCACAGAATTTTGTATCTCATCCACCTTTCCTTACTTCTTTCTTGTCAGGTTTCTCTGTGCAGGCACAACTGGTTGAGATTCTGATACTCCCAAGAGCTTTTGCCGACTGATTATCAAATAATCAATGATTCCACACAGCATGAATCCAACCTATGGATTTTCTCACTGGAGGCTTAAAAGCAGAATGAGCTCATAATGTGAAGGGAAACAAGTGGTAGGTCGACAGCTGTTTGAGCAATGCCACCATCAAATGGTGGACTTTTCCTAAAGGAAGCACTGACCAGGATGTTCTCTTTGCTTCACATCACGCTGACCCTGTGGAGCCTAAAAGCCCTCAGATGGTGGATAGTCAACATGAGACTGAACAGGTGCAAACAGTTCAAATCAAATCAATTTTATTTATATAGTGCCAAATCACAACAAACAGCTGCCCCAAGGCGCTTTATATTGTAAGGCAAGGCCATACAATAATTACGGAAAAACCCCAACGGTCAAAACGACCCCCTGTGAGCAAGCACTTGGCAACAGTGGGAAGGAAAAACTCCCTTTTAACAGGAAGAAACCTCCAGCAGAACCAGGCTCAGGGAGGGGCCGTCTTCTGCTGGGACTGGTTGGGGCTGAGGGAGAGAACCAGGAAAAAGACATGCTGTGGAAGAGAGCAGAGATCAATCACTAATGATTAAATGCAGAGTGGTGCATACAGAGCAAAAAGAGAAAGAAACACTCAGTGCATCACGGGAACCCCCCAGCAGTCTAAGTCTATAGCAGCATAACTAAGGGATGGTTCAGGGTCACCTGATCCAGCCCTAACTATAAGCTTTAGCAAAAAGGAAAGTTTTAAGCCTAATCTTAAAAGTAGAGAGGGTGTCTGTCTCCCTGATCTGAATTGGGAGCTGGTTCCAGAGGAGAGGAGCCTGAAAGCTGAAGGCTCTGCCTCCCATTCTACTCTTACAAACCCTAGGAACTACAAGTAAGCCTGCAGTCTGAGAGCGAAGCACTCTATTGGGGTGATATGGTACTATGAGGTCCCTAAGATAAGATGGGACCTGATTATTCAAAACCTTATAAGTAAGAAGAAGAATTTTAAATTCTATTCTAGAATTAACAGGAAGCCAATGAAGAGAGGCCAATATGGGTGAGATATGCTCTCTCCTTCTAGTCCCTGTAGGTACTCTAGCTGCAACATTTTGAATTAACTGAAGGCTTTTCAGGGAACTTTTAGGACAACCTGATAATAATGAATTACAATAGTCCAGCCTAGAGGAAATAAATGCATGAATTAGTTTTTCAGCATCACTCTGAGACAAGACCTTTCTAATTTTAGAGATATTGCGCAAATGCAAAAAAGCAGTCCTACATATTTGTTTAATATGTGCATTGAATGACATATCCTGATCAAAAATGACTCCAAGATTTCTCACAGTATTACTAGAGGTCAGGGTAATGCCATCCAGAGTAAGGATCTGGTTAGACACCATGTTTCTAAGATTTGTGGGGCCAAGTACAATAACTTCAGTTTTATCTGAGTTTAAAAGCAGGAAATTAGAGGTCATCCATGTCTTTATGTCTGTAAGACAATCCTGCAGTTTAGCTAATTGGTGTGTGTCCTCTGGCTTCATGGATAGATAAAGCTGGGTATCATCTGCGTAACAATGAAAATTTAAGCAATGCTGTCTAATAATACTGCCTAAGGGAAACATGTATAAAGTGAATAAAATTGGTCCTAGCACAGAACCTTGTGGAACTCCATAATTAACCTTAGTCTGTGAAGAAGATTCCCCATTTACATGAACAAATTGTAATCTATTAGATAAATATGATTCAAACCACCGCAGCGCAGTGCCTTTAATACCTACGGCATGCTCTAATCTCTGTAATAAAATTTTATGGTCAACAGTATCAAAAGCAGCACTGAGGTCTAACAGAATAAGCACAGAGATGAGTCCACTGTCTGAGGCCATAAGAAGATCATTTGTAACCTTCACTAATGCTGTTTCTGTACTATGATGGATTCTAAAACCTGACTGAAACTCTTCAAATAGACCATTCCTCTGCAGATGATCAGTTAGCTGTTTTACAACTACCCTTTCAAGAATTTTTGAAAGAAAAGGAAGGCTGGAGATTGGCCTATAATTAGCTAAGATAGCTGTGTCAAGTGATGGCTTTTTAAGTAATGGTTTAATTACTGCCACCTTAAAAGCCTGTGGTACATAGCCAACTAATAAAGATAGATTGATCATATTTTAAGATCGAAGCATTAATTAATGGTAGGGCTTCCTTGAGCAGCCTGGCAGGAATGGGGTCTAATAGACATGTTGATAGTTTGGAGGAAGTAACTAATGAAAATAACTCAGAACAATCGGAGAGAAAGTGTCTAACCAAATACCGGCATCACTGAAAGCAGCCAAAGATAACAATATGTCTTTGGGATGGTTATGAGTAATTTTTTCTCTAATAGTTAGAATTTTATTAGCAAAGAAAGTCATGAAGTCATTACTAGTTAAAGTTAAAGGAATACTCGGCTCAATAGAGCTCTGACTCTTTGTCAACCTGGCTACAGTGCTGAAAAGAAACCTGGTGTTGTTCTTATTTTCTTCAATTAGTGATGAGTAGTAAGATGTCCTAGCTTTACGGAGGGCTTTTTTATAGAGCAACAGACTCTTTTTCCAGGCTAAGTGAAGATCTTCTAAATTAGTGAGACGCCATTTCCTCTCCAACTTACGGGTTATCTGCTTTAAGCTGCGAGTTTGTGAGTTATACCACGGAGTCAGGCACTTCTGATTTAAAGCTCTCTTTTTCAGAGGAGCTACAGCATCCAAAGTTGTCTTCAATGAGGATGTGAAACTATTGACGAGATACTCTATCTCACTCACAGAGTTTAGGTAGCTACTCTGCACTGTGTTGGTATATGGCATTAGAGAACATAAAGAAGGAATCATATCCTTAAACCTAGTTACAGCGCTTTCTGAAAGACTTCTAGTGTAATGAAACTTATTCCCCACTGCTGGGTAGTCCATCAGAGTAAATGTAAATGTTATTAAGAAATGATCAGACAGAAGGGAGTTTTCAGGGAATATTGTTAAGTCTTCAATTTCCATACCATAAGTCAGAACAAGATCTAAGATATGATTAAAGTGGTGGGTGGACTCATTTACATTTTGAGCAAAGCCAATTGAGTCTAATAATAGATTAAATGCAGTGTTGAGGCTGTCATTCTCAGCATCTGTGTGGATGTTAAAATCACCCACTATAATTATCTTATCTGAGCTAAGCATTAAGTCAGACAAAAGGTCACAGAGAAACTCACAGTAACGACCAGGTGGACGATAGATAACAACAAATAAAACTGGTTTTTGGGACTTCCAATTTGGATGGACAAGACTAAGAGTCAAGCTTTCAAATGAATTAAAGCTCTGTCTGGGTTTTGGATTATTAATAAGCTGGAATGGAAGATTGCTGCTAATCCTCCGCCTCGGCCCGTGCTACGAGCGTTCTGGCAGTTAGTGTGACTCGGGGGTGTTGACTCATTTAAACTAACATATTCATCCTGCTGTAACCAGGTTTCTGTAAGGCAGAATAAATCAATATGTTGATCAATTATTATATCATTTACTAACAGGGACTTAGAAGAGAGAGACCTAATGTTTAATAGACCACATTTAACTGTTTTAGTCTGTGGTGCAGTTGAAGGTGCTATATTATTTTTTCTTTTTGAATTTTTATGAATTTTTTTTTTAAATAGATTTTTGCTGGTTATTGGTGGTCTGGGAGCAGGTACCGTCTCTACGGGGATGGGGTAATGAGGGGATGGCAGGGGGAGAGAAGCTGCAGAGAGGTGTGTAAGACTACAACTCTGCTTCCTGGTCCCAACCCTGGATAGTCACGGTTTGGAGGATTTAAGAAAATTGGCCAGATTTCTAGAAATGAGAGCTGCTCCATCCTAAGTGGGATGGATGCCGTCTCTCCTAACAAGACCAGGTTTTCCCCAGAAGCTTTGCCAATTATCTATGAAGCCCACCTCATTTTTTGGACACCACTCAGACAGCCAGCAATTCAGGGAGAACATGCGGCTAAACATGTCACTCCCAGTCTGATTGGGGAGGGGCCCAGAGAAAACTACAGAGTCTGACATTGTTTTTGCAAAGTTACACACGATTCAATGTTAATTTTAGTGACCTCCGATTGGCGTAACAAGGTGTCATTACTGCCGACGTGAATTACAATCTTACCAAATTTACGCTTAGCCTTAGCCAGCAGTTTCAAATTTCCTTCAATGTCGCCTGCTCTGGCCCCCAGAAGACAATTGACTATGGTTGCTGGTGTCGCTAACTTCACATTTCTCAAAACAGAGTCGCCAATAACCAGCGTTTGATCCTCGGCGGGTGTGTCGCCGAGTGGGGAAAAACGGTTAGAAATGTGAACGGGTTGGCGGTGTACACGGGGCTTCTGTTTAGGGCTACGCTTCCTCCTCACAGTCACCCAGTCGGCCTGCTTTCCCGGCTGCTCGGGATCTGCTGGAAGGGAACTAAGGGCGGCTAAGCTACCTTGGTCCGCACCGACTACAGGGGCCTGGCTAGCTGTAGAATTTTCCACGGTGCGGAGCTGAGTCTCCAATTCGCCCAGCCTGGCCTCCAAAGCTACGAATAAGCTACACTTATTACAAGTACCATTATTGCTAAAGGAGGCCGAGGAATAACTAAATATTTCACACCCAGAGGAGAAAGGTGCGGGAGAGACAGGAGAGGCTGCCATGCTAAACCGGCTAAGAGCTAGTAGCTGCGCTAAGCTAGCGGATTCCTAAAAACACACAAAGTGAATAATGTGTAAATAATTTAGAGGTGATTCAGCAGAGGGAGTGCTTTAGTTAAGGCACGTGAAGATTACACTGTGAAACAAATCGTTATCTAGATCAATCTAACTGCGCAGATTAAACAGCTAACAGATACAGCAAAACACAGCTGTGCTCCGGAACAGGAAGTGATACAATACCGCAGTGAGAGCCAACCACCAGTAGAGGCAAGCAAATGATCATGAAACAGTTTAGCACAAAAAAATGGCACTGGCTAATGCAGACACACAAATTCAAATGTCCATTTGCACAAAACTGTCACATACACTAAGAAACCAAACCACAGCTGACTGTGCGTTTCACAGGTACAGAACCCCTGCTGAAGGACACTGCAGTCTTATTCTCTATGCATAATTCTATAACTCTATGGTCGATTGATATATTTCCTCTCCAAGGTGCTGAGAGAGAGAGAGCGCGAGAGTGAGAGAGAAAACAGACTCGTGGCCATGCACCATCCCTCTTCTACTCCGGCTAGCGAGACAAATGTCTTGCAGCCAGCGGCCAAGTATAGAACATGAAGCACATGATGAAACGTGCAATTAAAAGCTTCTGCGCTGGTGAGGAGACAAGTGGGAAGACCGCTGGTAACATATTTCCTCTCTGATTAATGGAGGAGCACCACCAGGGTGGGAGTTAGCCAACCCGCCAGGAGTTTTCAGGGTGTTGTGTAACGAGATGCAGTGGCATATTTATGTCCCCCAACCCCTCCTCAGTGATCTTATGCACACATGACAAACTGCACCCCACCCCCATCTCCTTGAAAAGTCATCCCATGTTCACATGTAGCCAGCCAGAGTGAAGATGGGCATTAAAGCTAATGAGGATTGGGATTCAGCCTTTTGTCTTGTGTGTCCAAACGGTTTGTTCAGTCTTCCATCAATCCAGACCACATCTCCGTCCCCTTGAAGATTTACCTCCAATACACCCACTTGTCCACTTAATTCTCTTCCTGTCTTTCTTTTTAAAACACCTCTACTGCACACATGAGCCATACCTCACGTCTCAGACTCTGGTGACTCATTGCACCGTCGCCACATTTGAGCCGTCCTGTTACGTGTGTGTAAATTTTACCTTCAGCCTGTCTTTGGGTAGCGCCTGAGCTCCTTTCATGATGACCTCCTGAACCCTCTCCACAGACAGGTCACTTCCAGCCTGCTCCAAACGTTGACTGAAGAAGCTAATCACCTGAAAAATCACAAGAAATCAAACAACCACTCTGAACACAACTTGCACAATTAATTTTCAATACTGTACAGCACGTCTTTCTAGGGCTGCAACAAAATGATTACTTTTATAATCAATTAATCATTTTCTCGATTAATTCATTAGTTAGGTCCATAAAATGTCAGAAAATGGTGACAAATGTTGACTGTTGCCTTCAAATGCCTTGTTTTGTCCACAGTCTGAAGGTTTATTGCCAGAGAAGTGTTCAGAAAGCAGAAAATATTCACATTTAAGAGGATGAAATAAGAGAATTTGGATAGCTTTTATATATATATATATATATATATATATATATATATATATATATAAAGACTGAAAACAAATAATCCAATACCAAAATAGTAGTTCACTAATGGTCAAGTAATAATCAATAAATCATTAGAACTATTTCTTTCCCATTTTAAAATGTAGATTATCTTATACAATTACCACAAATAAACAAATAGTGTCATTTGCACATTTTTAAAATGTTAAACTCCTTTTCTCTTCTGACGTGCACAGGATTGTGTGCTATCTTGAGCTCCTTTTGGTTTTAATATCAAACAACCGTTCTCTTATGAAGACCTTTAACTCGTCAAATCCTCATATTAAAGACTGCAGCTGCATTAAGATGGAAGCAGCATGCACAACTAAAAAGAAAATTACCAAATGCAGATGTCTTCAATCTGGAATAATAATGAATAGATTAAGTCTTCTTATCCAAGTTATTGCTGTTGCCACAGGAACCAACACGAGAAGTGTCAGCACAACATCTGTTGGTTGTAGCTAATGAACTAGCCAACAAAATGCGTTTTTTTAAAACGTAATTGCTTTGCTTGCTGGCATAATTGTGTTGCTTGTATTAACAGCCAATTGGCTGCCTCCAAGGGTAATGATGTCTCCTAGCAACATTGTGTGCTCAAGAAACTCTTGTATGCCAGGATACATGGATACCATTTATCATTTACACCCGTTGGCCACTTCATTAGGTACACTTTGCTGGTACCAGGTGGTCATGTGTCTTGAAATCTATGACAACTGGCACCTGTCGGTCTTGGTTTTAAAAAGAAGCAGCACACGTGTTGCGTCCGGTCTTAATGGTTGCCTTGTCAGTCACGCTCATCGGCAGACACTGATCATGAACTTTTAAACTTTTATCATCCAGTAATGTGCAGCCCTAGTTTTAATGATGAAAAATAAATAAATAAATAAATAAATCGGTCCGTCCTGCCTTCACTGATCATGCTTCATTTCGGAGCATCAGCATCATCATATCAAAACATCACCTGCGATCCACCGATTATCACCTGGTTTCTGGTTAAAACTGCACTCCAGTCATCATCTATCTTAGTGACAGATATCTGAAGTTTTTGTTCAACAATCACTTCCACATAAATTCAGCATTATTTTGTAATAAAAGGCGGCGAACCGATCAGAGTGCAGCAGCTGCACGGCAGACGTCCGACATGCTTCTGCGCCTACGTCATTTCGGCGCGTCAGTAGCGAAATGAGGCGACTATCGCCTCATTTCTACTTTATAATGCTGACAGAAATTTATTTTTTTATTTTTTATTTTTAGGGGGGTATACAAGATCAGTTACATGCTATAATACTGGATCTTTTCGGTGATCAGAGGTGGAACGATGCCACAGACATCTACAAGAACTGTAGATGACAGAATATACAATATTTCAGATTACATATTCAACTTGGGTATGAGTATGAGCGAGTTATCTTACTTTACAGAGACACTTCATTGGAGTTCAAATTATCTGATGCCTGCCAGGTTTAGGGTGAAACAGAGCAGGAATACTGCATTCTGTGTCTCTACGGCTGTGCAAATTCTCCCCTGGAGAAATACTTGCCATTGATAATTAACACTTTCGATATTTACAATCCTTTTCAAGGCTCTTTTTTTGTGTAATAAAATGTATCTACTTATGTGTGTTTTTTTTTTTGAGAATTCAAACTAACAGGAACTTGCATTTGCAATAGAAGTATGTCTCTCGTTTTAATACTAATCTCTTTATTATGTGTGACTGCATCCCATTAAGGGTTAATTTACAGAGCTTGGAACAGTGGGGGGTTAACTTCATTCTGTCATTCTGAATGTTACGCTGGCACATATGGATCTGTTAGTATGGGAAATGCGTTTGGGGATAACCTTGGGGAGACTGACTTATCCTAGAGATTCTAGCTCGAGCTAACAGCCTAACGTGCGTCCCTCCAACACTCAAGCCCAAAGTATTGTATGCTGCCCCACAAATCCTTCTTTCAAACATGTGCAACAAAGGGCGATTAAAGCCATCCAGCTTCCTCTACATGACTAACAGAGCTTTGAATGGCAAGTTTCTCTTGGATGCCCTGCTGTCTACCACATACTCTCAATGAATATTTAACTCAATGCCTCCTGACAGTGAAGGATTACTTCATCAATACAACTTAAATTCACCATACCGTGCAATGCCACACCATATTAGCAATGCACTTAGTGTATGGCCCGGATTTGTATTTCTACATTGTCTGGTAATTACAAAGTTTTCCTGCAAAGACAAAGAGGACATTCATGGGAAATTTATGTGGAACAATTACCACATATGTAACAATGACACAAAGCTCCCAGGCCTATGCAGCAAAGCTTCACTCAGCTAATTTCTTATATGTCTGATATCACTGGGCTTCTGGGGGAGAATATGTATGCACGGGTTAACAAATAAAAGAAACTGAATAATGCACATTTAAAATTTTCTGTTCTGACCGTGTCGAGGTTCTGCATGATGTCCTGGAATGAAGGGTGCGTCCGGAACTGCTCAAAGAGTTCCCTCTTGTAGAGCAGTGCATACACCAGGTTGGGGTTGTGGTGAAGAGAATTGCACAGGCAAGAGTTGATGATTTCGAGCATCATGCGGATGACTTCTTCTATCACATTAAGGTCCTGGGCCTGGGAAGAGAGGAAAGATGCAAAGGGTAACTAGTTTCTCAATACATTGCTTTCAGTCATTATGATGTTTCTTCCTAAAGGGCCCTGTCACACCTTGATGATTTAATCACCGTATGCCGACAATCCCGTTTCCACCGAGTGGTTCGGGCCGGTACTGCACGGTGTGGTGCGGGATGGAACAGTTAGTCTGGCTTGGTTTGCGTTTCCGCCGCTGGCAGAACCGTTTTGTTTGGCAGGTGGAACACAATGATGAGCACATCATCGAGCGCGCGTACGCTGTCGCGCAACGTCTCTTCTCCACACGGAGACAAAATAGAGTAAGTACGTCCCTTCGGCTGCTCCCTTGTTTGCACTTGGGGTCGCCACAGCAAATCCAAGGTGGATCTGCATGTTGAACTGGCACAAGTTTTACGCCGGATGCCCTTCCTGACGCAACTCCACATTACATGGAGAAATGTGGCAGGGGTGGGATTTGAACCCTCTGAACTGAAACCAAGCGCATTAACCACTTGGCCACCACTCCTGTGGAGACAAAACAGAGCAATTTAACATTATTTTATTTTGTCTTGGTGGATCATGGGATGTATTTTTATCGTGTGCAGAATGCTGATGAGTCGACTGATGGCTGTGGTAAATGCTGCCGTGAATGATCGAGGAGCTGTGACTCTTTGAACTTTTAAAGCACCAGTCAGGTCTGATTGGTCCTCCAGTGTGGTCAGACGGGGGGACCGATCAGACCACAACACTGGCATCCTCAGGCTGAGAAACGCACCTGGAGCAGACAAACCACAGAGGGACTTACTTTAAAATGTTACGTTTCCAGGAATGACAAGAATTAAAGTATTTTCAGACGTCGTTTTCCAAAATCAGTCATACGAGGTCTGTTAGAAAAGTATCCGACCTTTCTTTTTTTTTTTTCAAAAACCTGATGGATTTGAATCACGTGTGCTTGCATGAGCCAACCTTGAACCTTCGTGCGCATGCGTGATTTTTTTCATGCATGTCGGTTGCGTCACTTGCTTGTAAGCAGCCTTTGTGTGAGGATGGGTGTTGTCTCTCGGCGTTTTTTTCTTTGCAAGGAAATGGCGGAACGACTGGAGCAGCGCGACTGCATCAAATTTTGCCACAAACTGGGCGACAGCCAGGTGGAAACCATTCGGATTATTCAGACGGCTTTCGGTGACGATCCTCTGGGCATCACACAGATTAAGGAGCGGTACAACCGGTTTAAAGACAGCCAAGAGCGCGCTGCGCTCCGATCGGCATCAACACGCTGAAACGACCGGATCATTTCCAAAGTGAACGCTGTGATGATGTGGGACCGTCGTGTGATTATCCGAGAAATTGACTGATGCCCACCTCTTCTGCAACTTCTTGGATAATCACATGACGGTTCCACATCACCACAGCGTTCACTTTGGAAATGATCCGGTCGTTTCAGCGCGTTGATGCCGATCGGAGCGCAGCGCGCTCTCCACCGTTGTACGGACGTCTTTAAACCAGTTGTACCACTCCTTAATCTGTGTGATACCCAGAGGATCGTCACCGAAAGCCATCTGAATAATCCAAATGGTTTCCACCTGTCTATTGCCCAGTTTGTGGCAAAATTTGATGCAGTCGGGCTGCTCCAGTCGTTCCGCCATTTCCTTGCAAAAAAAAAATGACGAGAGACTACATCCACCCTCACACAAAGGCTGCTTACAAGCAAATGACGCAACCGACAGGCGTGAAAAAAATCACGCATGCGAACGAAGGTTCAAGGTTGGCTCATGCAAGCACACGTGATTCAAATCCATCAGGTTTTTGAAAAAAATAAAAAGGTCAGATACTTTTCTAACAGACCTCATATACCAATTATGTGGACAACTTTTCGGCAGGCTGCGATGATGAATCTGACTGAAACTAACAGGTAAGATTAAGACTTTGTTTATTCCATGTGTGAATGATTTTAATATTTGAAATAGTCTGTTTGCATGAGGACTGCAGCTTTCAGCCAATCAATGGACGTATTTCAATGTATGAGTAAATTACAAGAAACGTGTGTCAACAATCGCAATGATCAAAATGAAGAACAGAAAAAGAGGAAGAGTGGGGGTCAATTATAACATATGACTCTAATCGAAAACTGAGGTGGCAGGTTTCCTGCTGTAGTAGAGAAAACATGTTGAGAAAGAGAAGGAGCAGAGGGAGGGGAAAGCATGATGACTCTTGTCACATAAATAGAAATACTGTATGCCATTACACAAAGTATCTTTGGCATTAGTCAACAAATGAAGTAACAAAGTTCATATATCCCAAAATAAACCAGAAAACATGCTTATGTTTTAAAGGAATATTTCACCTATGACCTTGTAAGTACTATATATATGCCCTCAGGACACTGGTGCCAGTGTTTATCCCGCATTCTATAGCGTGAAGTAGATGACACTCTGAAACTCTCCCTGGATGGGACAGCAGTCCATCCATCACAAGGTTACTTCTCCAAGCCAAAGCCAGTACCCATTTACAGCTGGGTGAATTGGGACAATGCAGAAGAAGTGTCTCGTCTAAGGACAGGAATCAAACACAGGTCTATATATTATGAGCCCAACTCTTTATCCCACTGAGCTACCTGGTCTACACACCCATAACACACGTTTAAAAATCAAGTAAACTGTGAAAATGTCAAACCAGTAAAACATATTAACATTCTTGCTTCAATTCAACTCTGTTAAACCGCAATACCCGCCCCCGGCGATAACTGGCTGTAAAAGTGATGATTTAATCCTTATATTTAGAATAAACTGCCCCATCCCAACTGTTTTTTGGCATGTGATACAGCAATGGAAATACATATTAACATAAATGAAGTTCACCACACAAAAACAATGAAACTGAAACCAAAGTAAATGTAACAATGTCTGCACTTTTTTTTTTTTTGGCATTTTCTGTATTTTTCCAACTTTTTCGGTGTAGGGGTTGTAGTTATGACCCACTTTGCACTCACTGCATACATGAAAACAATGAAGCTAACACCTTGTAGAGTATATTCTAACAGTTGTTCTCAACTCTGTCAGTTGCGGCAATAATATACTGGCATAGCCTTCCATAGAAGAAAAGTTGAAGATGTAACTTTTGAGAGAATGAATGCACTGGTGCAGTCTGAACAGTCCTCCAGTCTGGGTAGACCCCAGTGCAATAAACTCTGCACATCACCATGTTTGCACTCATGTGTGCAGTGCACACTGGAACTAAATTTCCAAGGAGGACCTATCAGACCATAACATTGCACTCATAACCAGAGACGGTAGAATTTTCTGTTCTTCCAGTTGGCGATAAAAGTTCATGATAGGAATATTGAGTGATTCTCAGCTGTCGCATGCGCACCACTTAACTACCTGTCCGACTCTTTGCCACAAAACCAATGTCATTTCTGCTCTTCACTCAGATCTCTCCATTGTTGCTTAAACCAGTATAACTATATCCCTCCACTGTCATCCCAAGAAACAGAAAATATGACATCTTCCGTCCCTTGACAGGATTTACTTTTTGTGTGCGTGTGTGTCTGGAAAACAAAGCAGGCGCTGCATTGTCCTGACACACTAGGATGTCAGCACTAACTGCAGAAAACATTAACATCCATTGTTCCTTGCACAATTATTTGTTTACAGGGTGATTAAACCCAACCCAATTTATGAAAGGAAAAAAAAACAAAAAACAAAAATGGGTCACAACATAATCATCCATACTCACTTTATTCACTTATTCCAGGGCTGAACTATCCCTTTAAGGAGTTTAAAATTAACACACAGAAGCTTCACAGCGAGACAAAAACTTTTATTCATATTTAATCTGATGACATAATTGCCATGATCTGGAGGCCTGCAATGCCTTTAAGCAGAAGTCATTAGTCTGACCTTCAAGCTACCTCTTCTGGCTGCTTTGAGATCATCTCCTCCTACAAAAGCCTTTATTCAGAGTTTTAAGTAGCTGGTAGCCACTGGAATCCAAGCGGGTAAATCAAGAGGGCACAATTCATTTTAGTGTCACATAGACAGCACGCATCATGTTTTTTTTTTTTTTTTTTTGGCTAACATGATGGTTAAACCTTTTGCAATATCACTAGCTTTTCATCTTTCGTGGGATTTAAATCCTGCTTAAATTCTCAGAGCCATCGTTTCATTGAAACATAAGTTGAGCCAGTCTCCATAGACTGCACACTTTCTGCTTCACGGAGTCCTTATTTTACATCAAGCTCAATTCTATATGGAGTTCTATCCATTTGTACTGAACATTGTGAACAGGCCTGGAGGCATTTTGTCAGAAAGCTGACTACAGACAGCTTTACATGGCACATGTTTGAACAATGGTACATGTCACTACCCAAAAATATTTAGCTGTTGTTTTAGGAACTTATCAGCTCAAAAATGTTTTGACCACTGCTTGTATGAAAATGTCTTTTTAGGAGAAACCTGTCATGTAAGAACAGAGATTCTATCCCACAGAATACTTTTATTATCATTTTCACAAAGATATGCCTACGCACACAGACAGACGCCAACATAGCAAGATAACGTCCCACATGGTTTGCACCATGATGGCGAAGATACAGAAGAAAACGCTACAGAGAGGAGAATTGGGAAAATGAATCATGTTGGAGGAGATTAAAAAGCACACACCACAAACTGAGGAATAGCATTTAACAAAGACAAGGTCCCGGAGTTTGACAATTGTGGGTAGAGCTTTAAAAGATCAGGCACATGCTGATGCTATTATAGATAAGCGCCCTAATTGAAAAATTCTTAACTGAATTGTTCAACAACATGCTTCACCTCAGCAACTCCAGATACAACAGGAAATTTTTATCTTGGTTTCGGTAATCAAAACAACAAAAAAAAAATCATTACAATTTTAATTCCACCTTACTGCAAGGACAAACTGTAAAATATACTATTAGCTTATAATGAGATAATTTGACATTATATGTATTTACTGGAATATAAGTCACACCTGTCCAATAATGCCTCTTTAACCCATGTGCTTACAACAAGAGAAGGGAAAGGAGCATGAATCAATGTCGCCAAGAAATCATGACCTGTGATGGCTTAATGCAATGTCACCACTAGGGATGGGTATTGGTAAGATTTTATCGATAACGATGCCATTATTGATTCTGCTTATCGATCCGATTCCTTATCGATACCTCTTGTGAATTTTCTGTGTACTAAAAGTAGGCTTTACAGGTTTTGTATGTCAACATTTTAAATTGGTCACTGGATCCTTGATCTCTGGACATAAATAAAATCTGTCATTTCTGTCAAATGCATTTCCTTTCAGACATTTTGGCATGAATGTCACTCCGTACTTCTGAGGTGAGCTCAGCCGGCTGCAGCACATCAGCACAGGACGTCTCATTTTGAGAGGAAAAAACGTTTTGATCGATAGCAGTTTGTTTGTATTACAACGTTTGGAAAGAGGTGTTATTTGATTTAAACAGTGTTTGGCTCTGAAGTTATTAATTCCTTTGTTATTAGTTACTTTGCTGATTGCTCAATCTTACGAGTAACCAAGTTACATTACTCGTTACCTTATTAGTTACATTACTTATCAGTTGCAAGTTTTTGGCAGATTCTAATAAAGTAATTGCATAATGCTGCTAATGAAGTAACTGCATAAAGCAACTGTATAAAGCAGCTAAAAAAGTAACTTGTCAAAGTTACTTTTCACAACACTGCTCATGATTGACATATTCAGGGATGAATGTGGTGAAAAACAAAAAAAGCTGAAACCCAAAATTACCCCCCGACACCACTCGCACAAAAAGTTTTGAATTCTAGAAGCTCTGAAATGCAATCTGGAACTATTCCAGACAATAAACTGCAGTGACTGCAGCATCCATTTTGGTGAGAAAAAACACAACTTTCCTTATTCACATTCATTCCAGTAGTATTCTGCCCTTACTGGGATGTAGCAGTTTTCTAGCTTGGCAGATAGTTCTGGAGGAAATAACTGAAGAAATTAACAAATTGAAAATATGGTTTGACTGAAACAAATTGTCATTAAACTTAAATAAAACAGGGATGAAGTGGAGATGTAAGAGTCACTCGGTGTTCACAGAAAACAGTTATTTATTTATATATTTATTTATTTATGTTCATTGTTAGCTGGTTTTATCTTTTCTGTTTTGTTTTATCAGGTTCTTTTTGTCTCTTTCTCTAAAATTTTATTGTAGCATTATTAATTATTATTATTACTATTGTTGTTGTTGCTATTATTATTAATATATAAATAAAAATAAATTAAAAATTACAATTTGTAATACATTTGACTCTTTTACAACAACAAACACTGAGCCATTAATTATTATACAGAAAACAAATGCACACAAATGTGCTAAGATGCGAACAGCTTAATGCCAACTTAAACATTGAAAATGTCATAGGCATGCTAACGCGTTAGCATCAGCCCTGTTTTTAAGTTATCTATCAATTGTTTCAGAAGACCATAACAGGTCAGTTTAACATAAAAAATGTAAATATTACTCACAAACATATGCTCTTTAGGGTTTTAGTGGGGAAAAATTAAGATAAAGCGAAATAAAACAAAGAAGCAATGAAGCAGCAGATCGAAGCACTACTTCATTGATTCAAGGTTCAAAGCAAAGCCGCGCTGCAGAAGCAGTTGATTACAGACCCGCTGCAGGGTCTGTAATCAATGTAGAGAAATGATCATTTTTCTGACAAACACCTACAAAAACAACGGCCACTCTGAAGGACCGATAAGGGAATCGTTAAGCAAAAAGGCTATTGATGTTGATGGATCGAATGATCAACGATACCCGAAAAGAACCAGTTCCCGATTCCCTATTCTTCTCCATGGCACAACATGTTCAGTAGGAGAAGGACAACATAGTGGTCTCTGCTAATATATTATCATAAGTGTTTGGGACAACTCATTTTAATAATCGGACAAAAGACTGGATTTTATTCGAGTCTGATGTGATATTTTGGTTTGTCTTTTAATAATTGATGATGGATTATCACATGTGGATAGGACAATTTGAACTAATTAATGCAGCCCAGACTCTGAGAAAGCTCCAATTTCAGGTGTGAATTTCTTTTGTTTGTGGAACATTTCCTGAAGTAAATGACAGGTCCAACAAAAAAGGTGGGTTCAGTGTAAACCCAGTTCACCCTGGCGTTTAGCAGTTACTGTTTACATACTATTTCTTGCTGAGCACTGCAGCACAGCGTGGGAACAGACGTCCCTTTAGTTTCTCATTTGGTGGTGTCATTCATCAGCACGTTTTGTTGTTTGGTAAAGCTGTTTATTCATAGTTGGTTGAAATGAGCATGACTGCTAACTATATTTTACCTCTGGAGCCACACGACCACCAATGACATGAGGAAAAGCTCAAAGTAGTAACATCATCATGACTGTTCGTATAGCAAACACTTTACATGTGACTCGACTCAGTTTTAAAAGCACGTTGAAAGTAAATAAGCCTATTACAAAATTTCCTCCACTCACTCCTTTATTTGAAAGGAAAAAAGCAGTGTGATGTTGTGTTTCTCATTTCCACAGTCATGAAAATGCATGGAATCTTTACGTAAGTCGCACCAGACTATAACTTACAGGACCTCTTGAACTAGAAAAAAAAAGAAGAAGAAGAAGAAGAAAAAACAAGGCTTATACTCCTGAAAATATGGTATATTGTACATTACCAGTCAAACGTTAGGACACAGTTCAAAGTGTTTCAGCGTGTGGTCTGTATGATTTTTTTAATCCCATTGGCGGGGTTGGGTCACGGGCCAAAGAACCACCCTTTAGCTCACTCTGTTCCACTGATGCTCCAGCACATTCAGGATATATTTCTATTAAGAAATGAGTAACGGAATGGCAAAGAGACTTCGTTCAACCACTTGCTGAAATTACCACTTCTTAGCTGTAGTTTCCATCTCCTATCGAGACAATCTGTCCCTCAGAGGCAATCCTACACCACAAAGAAGATCACATGGTCCAGTGACGTCGGTGTCCATCTCTCCCTACAAGTGGCTGAAGCGTGTGTCAGTCTGGTATTCTCAGTGAAACTCACCAATAAATGCTCAGAAAAATATAAAATAACTGATGAGCTGGTGTCATCTTGGCCTTCTTCAGTTGATAGGACCTCCTCATCACTGCCAGATGGATCATGCTCAAAGAAACACTGACGGTCGAGGAGTATACTCAAGTGAGTCTCCCTAAGTAACCACTCGACTGAAACAAAGTCATTCCAGTGGTTACCAAGGTTTCTCCGAAAAGACCTAGTACCAAATACATCCACCTTAGGCCGCTGGTTAGCGCCCAAATCTCAGAACTATACAGTAATACAGTAATCACACCAGGACCATAAAGAATTTGATGTTTGTTCTCCTACAAATATATTTGCATTGCCAAACACCTCTGTCCAATGACCTCATGACTTCACAAGCTCTTCCAAGATGTCTGCCTTTCAATTTGAAAAGCCAAGGATGCAAAGGCATGAATTTATGATGAACAAACAGAAATTTTAATAGATGGGAAACATACTGGACCTTCTATGCGCAGACATCTGAATTTGCAGTTCTAATAATGCCCTGTTTGACCGAGAGTTTGCTAATACTATCTGATACACAAGAAGAGCATATTCAAAGCAGCAGCTTGGCGATGGGAAGATGATTGGAAGCAGAGATTCCACCTTAAATGTGGGCTAAGAGTCTGTAATTGAACTGCATGTGGTAGCAGTTTACACTCAACCTTCTGTGCCTTGCTTCAGAAATAAGTCCTAATCTTGTAAACAACTTTACGCATTGTGTGGCCTGTTTTTTTTTTAAATTTATTTATTTATGTTTTGCTTTGGCCACACATATATACATCATTACGCATGTACACACAAAAACCACCAGAAAATACACGCAAGACTTGAATGACTCTTACCAAACTGTAGTTTACTGAATACTGACCATAAATTAGTCTTTCTGAGAAGATGTAACAATGCACTGCATTGATTTGCAGAGACTGGTGGGAGAACATGTGGAGGTGTAGAGCTTTAAACGTCAGACGTGAAGAGGCAAGTGGAAGGGCGGAGAGGTAACTATAATGAGAATTGATTGTGTGTCTGGAAGCAGAGGTGGCTCTCTGGATTCAACGCTGCTGTCTAGCTAGACCTGTTCTACTCAGTTCAGCTTCTGGCAGGGCATAATTAGACAGAACGCAGTTACGGAAGACAGCCGAGTAGGATGAAGAGCAGGCAAGGGGGGGAATGGAAGCAGGAAAATATAGCATGTAGACGGAAAAAGCGAATGTGCAGAGACCGGGAAAAAGGCAGCGAAAGAGAGGGTGCTTAGTGGGTTTGTTCTCAAGCTCTGCACCCATCTTAATGAGATTAGCCTGGCAGGGAAAAAAAAAAAAGAGCCACACTGGGGAATTCAGGTCACATGGAAATAGGCTAGCTAGACGTCTGCTTGGCTCTGTGCATATGTTTGTCAAGTGGATGAGATTAAGACGTCCACGGTCTACTTGAAACCCAGACAGGATTTAGAAAGCTTGGCTCCTCCTCCTCTTCTTCCAAGTTATCCTCTAGACAGCAAAAACATAAAACTACATACACAAAAGATGATAAAAACCTTTGACTTGTTGGCATGGCATTAATGCAAACATTTCTTTCTTTCCTCCTCCAGCCATGTGTTATTCCAGCCTCATGCATTGTCATTTAAACACAACCACTCATGCCACTGTTTGTCTCCTCTCCACCCAGCAAAAACATAGGCTTTACTCACCAAATATATCATTAGTTTCAATGATCCTGCCTCATTTTACTCGTTTCATCATTTACACAATCTTCACAGAAACATAGAATCTGAGTTGCACAATTTTTCAACATGGTGGGCAACCACGTGTTTTGTCTGCAGCCATGTTTGACCTTTGCTCTCTAGATACAAGGCAAATTATAGACATCATAATCAGTGCAAGGAGGACAGAGGCACCAATTCACTACACAGCAAGCAGTTGTACAACCATTCAATCATACCCGCATTTGTTTTTTTTAATCTGTGTGTGTCGACACAGACATGTAAATCCCTGCAAAGCAGGAGGTGGCATCATTAAACCAATAGCTTAGTGATTCCCTGGCTGGCCCCACTGCACACTGCAGGCTGTTGCAGGGCAGACAAAACGGGCATATTAAGAAAGAGTATGAACAAAGGCATGGAGAAACGCAGTCAGACAACCAAACAAACCGGGTCAACACCACAGCTAAACATACTGCTTGAAACCTGTTTCACAGTGTGTTAGAGACACAACTATCAATTACTTTCACAGCCAAATATCACACGATTAAACAGGTCGTCACGTAATGAGACTACAACTACACACACACACACACACGCACACACACAGTTGGTGTTTGTAGCCAACACTGTAAGCTATTTACATTAGCAGCTTGTATAACTTATGTTAGTCGCTTAGTGCCTGAGTGCATCGTGCACTGAGGCACCAAGTGCCCGATGTTTCGTAGTTCCATGGATGAAAGCCATCGGCCAGATCTTACACCTGGCGCAAAGCGGCGCAAAGTAGCGTACAGCGCCTTCCAAGTGTCATTGCTCACATACAACTGATGCAGTTTTATCATGCAAGTAGAGCATATACAGTAATTACACATCTCAGGCACTTGCCCATGTAAGAAGTCAGTCCTAAATAGGGTCTGCAGCCCACTGGTGTCAATGCTTACTGCTGGATTTTGCAGTATGAAATCACTCCTGGCTGCAACAGCCCATTTCAGATTTCTTCCTCAACCAAGGACGGTTGCCATTTAGAGCTGGGTGGACGGGGACTTTTACAAAGACTCAGACAGGTAGTGCGACCAGGGAAACAAATACAGGTCTACATATTGGTAGTCCAACTCCTTACTCTATTGACCTGCTCTGCTCACATCGTGGAAGTAGAGACTATAACTCAGGGGTGCCCAAGTTCAGTCCTCGAGATCTACCTTCCTGACACTCTTAGTTGTCTCCCTACTCCAACACACCTGAATCCAATGAAAGACTTGTTAGCAGGCTTTTAATAAGCCTTTCATTGGATTCAGGTGTGTTGGAGCAGGGAGACAACTAAGTGTCAGGAAGGTAGATCTCAAGGACCGAACTTGGGCACCCCGGCTATAACTGTATTCATCTCATGCTCTCATATTCTTGCCCTTGCGTGGTCAAAAAATTTGGTTTGGTCAGAAGCACAGAGGTTAATAATAAGAACTAGAGTCCACAGTCGTACTGAGCCATGTCCCGGCAAGGACTAGGCGTGGTCGGCATTTTGAATCTGTGCAACTCAGTAGGGAGCGCGCACAGACACTCATTAAGTCTCGTCAAGAAATAGGTGGGGGTGGTGGCCAAGTGGTTAATGCGCTTGGTTTTAGTGCAGAAGGTTCCGGGTTCAAATCCCACCCCTGCAACACTTCTCTATGTAATGTGGAATTGCGTCAGGAAGGGCATCCGGCGTAAAAACCTGTGCCAATTCAACATGCAGATTCACCTTGGATTTGCTGGGGTGACCCCGAGTGCAAACAAGGGAGCAGCCGAAGGGACTTACTATGCCGGAAAGCTGCTCATGTTGGCAAAGCCACAAACGGAGTAAGAAGGGAGACAAGATTTCCTTCCATAAGTAAGTGGTTTTAGTTATTCTTGTCACTTTGTCCGTTACATTAATCGCTAAATAGGTGTACGTTGCCTGCCATGTCTGTGTCGTCTGACGACACGGACCATTAACTCTTCACTTATATCTAGTTGATATTTCCCCTGCAAGACCGATGTCTTGTTAAAATACTTGTCGTTAGTGATTAAAATTGTTTGCCAAGACCGACAATTATTTTTATTTTGCGCCTTAAATAACCGAGCCATTGCTCGCAGATTATAATGACCCGTGTTGTGCCACTCAGTGACACCCTCGTACAGAGATGTGCACCCACACCACTGACTTCATGAATGAAACTCAGTCAATAAAGGATAATTTATTGATAAAAACACAATATAGAAATATTTTGTAATGGTCTGATGAGCCGTGTTGCGCTTAACACCGCAGCAGTTGCAAGATGTATCAGCAGCTGGAACAGATCAGATCCGTGTAACATTCAACACTAATATTTGGGAATGTGTGGGTGTCAGATTAAATTTAATACTCTCCTTACATAATTTAATGTTAATTAATTTTACTGTCTCAATATCCAGGTCAGAACGGCATTTTAACATGTATTTTGCAAGCTTTTTTCCTTGTATGTATGTATCTTGTGTATCAGCATTACAAAATGCATTAACGTCCGGGCAGTTCCTCAATATTTTGCCCAGTTAGGAGATGTCATGTTGCTGTCCATAAAGGGGCATTCGCGTTCAGTAGGTAGCATTGGGACTGCGGACTCTAGTACTTATTATTAACCTCTGTGGTCAAGTAAAACAAAACAAAGTAATTCCAGCTAAGACCAGCAAAAACCTGGGCTAATGTCAAGCACAGAGTTTTTCTGCTAATTACTTGGCACAATATGCAGACAAGCCTCACACAGACGGATCCATAATCCTCACTTCGCCAGAAAATCTTTCACTTCTAAGTTTGCCATCTAAATAGTAATGTACCTGATAGTGGCGTACTTGTGTCTTAAAGGAAATTACATTACATTGGTTTATTTCATGCTATGCTGAAAGCATAAAGTCGTGGAGCTGGACACACCAAATGCATGTGCGCTATGCACTTTGGACCAGGGCTGCCCAAATCCTGTCCTAGAGGGCATCTGCCCTGCATGTTTTCATGTCTATTTGCTCTACTCACACCTGATTATTTAACTCTGGTGTTTCCCAGCTCCTCATTGGCTAAGAATACCTGTCACAATTAATTAGCCATGCACGGAGTAGGGAGAGTTTAAAAAAAAACATGCAAGACAGGTGCCTTCTAGGAGCAGACTTTGGCAGCCCTGCTTTACACTGCATGCCATAGATCGTCAAGATAGAGCCCCATAAATTGAGTTCCTTTACGAATTACGTGAGCCAAATGACCATTCCAAAAAAAAAAAAAAAAAAAATCCATTAATTGCATTTTAATGTCTGATTCCATTCCAACTGCAGAAAGAAAATGAGAAAGTGTCTCTGAAAATGTAAAAAGAAATGAAATTATAGGAGGCAAATAAAAACAAGGATTCTGAAGAAGCAAGAGAAGCATGAAATTGTGATAAATCGTAAAGTGAAAAAGAAGAAATATGTTGTACAGACAGACAGACCGATGCAAAGGTTCAGGCTGGCTCAGTCACAGCAGGCTGTTCTGTCTTTTGAGAGTTTTTTTTTTTTTAAATAGGTCGCTGTCTGACCTGCATTACTGTACTATAACGTTGTTCTAATCATGCCATTTTGTAGAGCATTGTGCTCAGGATCACACTCCTTTATCACAAAATAGCCTTGGTAAAAACACACAGACAAAAGACAGTTTGTCTGACGAAAACAGCAGCACCGTCGATGGAGTCTGCGTGTCCACATTGAGGTTCTGTTTAGGAAAGAGTGTGCTGGGACAACTGCTGCATCACTGTCTCTATGTAGGGGAAGTCCAGCAAATCTGCAGGCAGACGCGTCATTATCAGTTTAAACAAGCATATTCTTGGAGACAAAGTCTGTGACTAAAAGAGCAGAGGGAGCCAGCGGCAGTCATGCTGGCGATGACGCAGACGGGCATGATAAAAAAAAAAATTTAAAAAAAAGATGACGTCAGTGGCTTCCAACATTACCATAGCAGATATGTGGCCTCTGAACTGATTTGCTGCAAGGTGTGGTTTGTTCTATATTGCAGATCGCAAAAAGATGAGTATATCCAGCAGGGCTGCCCTAATTACCATTTGAAAGAGACAGAAGTGTGAGGACCCCAGTGCACCTGCTGCCTTCATGGGTGGCCCTCGTTCTGCATGAGTATTTACAAAAAAAAAAAAAAAAAAAAAAAAAAAAAAAAAAAAAAAAAAAAAAAAAAAGAAGAAGAAAGAGTCAAAAATGGAAAAAAAAAAAAAAAGAGAAGATGGCTATTTATAGATGGAGACAGAATCAGACCAGGCACAGCTTAGGGGTCAAGGATCAGCAGACAGGTGATAACAGACTGAAAACTCAAGGCGAGAAGTTCGAGTTTATTCAGCACAACTTCATAAAAACTACTGCAGAGGCCATGGCAAGTTTACTCTTGTTTGGTTAATAAAGTGCACGTGCACTCAGGTGCCTCTATGTGCCACCACAGTGGAGCTGAAAGGAAACAAAGATGTTCTTCCTGTGTTGACTTTCAGTTTTAATTCAAGGACATTAAGAACAATATCCAAGCATTTAGAAATTACAGCCATTATATATATTATACATGCTTGCAAAAAGTATTTGGCCCCTTGGTATTTTAAGCAATTTAATTTGTTTATGGCATTTCAAATACAAAAAGTAAATCAGGCTTCTCAATATAAAAATTTCTAAAATTATCTTCCTTAGACTCAAATGAAAGTAAATCTCTACAACTTGATATAAATAATTAAAAATATAAAAGCTGAGATGATGGGTTGCATAAATAATCAGCCCCTTGGGTATAATAACTGTAAATAATCAGTTTAATTTCCAGTTTTCTTCAAACAAGTCAGGGGATGGATACATGAACATTTCCAAGTCCCTGAATATGTCTTGAACTTTATTTACATCAGTTATGAAGAAATACAAACAGTATGACACTCTATGGTAAATCTGTGTGGAGGAGACAGTTCTCAAAAACTGAGTGACTGTGCAAGAAGAAGAGTCAGGAAAGCCACCAAGACACGCAGACAACCCAGAAGAAGTTACAGGCTTCTGTGGCTGTGATTGGAGAAATTGTGCACAGTGCATGTTTTGCATTTTGTATCCATGGTTATACAGCTTCATAATGAAGTGGTACAGAGGAGGGGTTTCTTTCACCAAAACACTAAATCTAGGCTTACATCTCAGATGTACCTTCTGGCAAATTGTAGCTGAACTTTCAGGTCGTCTTTTTACAAAAATGTGCTAACAATCGTGACAATGACAATATCTTAAATATCTCGCTGTGACCTTGAAATTGACCCCAAGGTCACTGAAATCGATTGGTGTTGGGGAATCACCAAAGTACACCCTTATGCTAAATAGGAAAGAAATGGGCCAACTAGTTCTTGAGATATTGTGCTAACAATTGTGGCAATGACCATATCTTCAATATCTCGCTGTGTGGTGCTAACAAGTGAAAACGGATGGACGGACAGACGGACACACTGATCGCTATATCCCTTTTCGTATTTCATACTGGGGGGATAAATACAAGGTGCAACTTATACTCCAGTGCAACTTGCAGCCCAAAATATATGATAGATTTCAGTTACCAATAACCTACTGGTGCAAAAAGTAAAAGTAGTTCTGAGCTGTAATAAGAAAAATAGCAAATTCCTGGAAGCGTGATAACAGGCAGAAGGGCACAATGTTTATTATATATCAATATATCCTTGGGCTTTGCATTTCTATACAAGAGGCACGGTGCTGCAAAGCCAAAGCAAGTTTGTACTCTGGCTATTAAAACAAGATCACAGATTGTGACTCAACCAGCAAACACAATGTAAACACATAGACAGGGTGGTCCACAACGTTTCTCGCTCAGTGTGCGCGTGTGGATATGTGTACATGCATGTGTGTACTCTCTTCCCAGAAATGTGCAACAGTAAACAGACTAAAAGGCAGAGATGTAACATTACCACTACGATTGCCTGGGAGCATAAACAGTGACACACAACGCAATGCAACAAACCGCACATTTCCACTTTTTTCCATGTTTGTGTATGTGGGCATATAGTGTGTGTCATGTCATTCACATCACAGAAAATACAAAAGTCTGCTGAGACCACCAGGTATTTCAGAGGTGAAGAGGAGGAAAAGAGAAAACGAGCAGCCTCCTGAGGGATGCCCTCAACGTGTTGGGAGTCAGTAGCTGTCCCTCGGGGCTCCAGAGGCTCCAACCCTTCACTCTTTCTTCCCTGACACTAACCAGACACAGCAGCACAATCACATCTGAGGACAGGAGTGATTCATATGTGTGTGTGTGTGAGACCACACACACACACACACACACACACACACACACACACACACACACACACACACACACACACACACACACACACACACACACACACACAAGATGTGACTTCTTCCACACAGACAGAGAAGCTTGAACATCAGTGGACCAAGTGCAATGAACTCAGTCTGCACTAACCCATGGAAGTGCGGGAAAACATCAACAAGCTTAGCAGTGAAAAGTGATGCTGATTTTGAGGGCTTTTGACATTTTACCTTTTGACTCCCCAAATCAACAGGTTTCCTGGGGTCATCATACTCAACACACACACACACACACACACACACACACACACACACAAGTTTGGTGACAAGTGGGCAGTAAAAAAAAAAAAAAAGTTCTTGGGCTCACAAGGTTTTTACAAAGTACGCACCAGTGACCTTAACCTTCTGACCCCTCAAATCAATAGGCTTCTTGGGGTTCGTGATGTGTAATGCATAAACCAAGTTTGGTAACAATATAACCAGTACAACCGAAGCAATCTCATTCACAAGTGAAATCTTACATGACTGAATGACTGATCGACTCTGTGCACACGGAGACACTAAATCCTCTGGCTAAACCACAGGAAATATAATGCAAGAACAATCTTTTTCCTGTGATGTTTTCCAGGTGAGGGTAGGAACTTTGAGTACACATAGTTTTTCAATTTATTTTCATTTATATAGCGCCAAATGAGAACAAAGTTGCCTCAAGGCACCTCACCCAAGTTAGGTCTAACCTTACCAACCCCTAGAACAAGCACACAGGTGACAGTGATAAGGAAAAACTCCCTCTGATGATTTGAGGAAGAAACCTCAAGCAGACAAGACTCAAAGGGGTGACACTGCTTGGGCCATGCTATCAACACAATAGCCAATACAGGAAATATATATATATATATATATATATATATATACATATACATATATATATATATACATATATATATATACATATATATATATATATACATATATATATATATATATATACATATATATATATATACACACACACACACACACACACACACACTGAACAAAAATATAAACGCAACACTTTTGGTTTTGCTCCAATTTTGTATGAGATGAACTCAAAGATCTAAAACTTTTTCCACATACACAATATCACCATTTCCCTCAAATATTGTTCACAAACCAGTCTAAATCTGTGATAGTGCGCACTTCTCCTTTGCTGAGATAATCCATCCCACCTCACAGGTGTGCCATATCAAGATGCTGATTAGACACCATGATTAGTGCACAGGTGTGCCTTAGACTGCCCACAATAAAAGGCCACTCTGAAAGGTGCAGTTTTGTTTTATTGGGGGGGGATACCAGTCAGTATCTGGTGTGACCACCATTTGCCTCATGCTGTTGTGTGGGCCGCTGAAGAGGAGGTACTGCTGGCCCACCACCACCAGATGGCGCCCTGCTTGGAGTGCGGGCTTCAAGCACGAGAGGGCGCCGGAGCCACTGGGAGTGACAGCTGTCACTCTTCATCAGCACCAGCTGTCACTCAGCCAACTCATCACCATCTCCATAAAGGCCGGACTGCGACTCCACCTCCTCGCCGAGAAATCAGCTACCATCCAGGTAATTTTCTCTGCTGATTCGAAACATTGAGTAATAATCTGAACTTCTTTGCAGCCGTTTTCCTGTGGTGTGTCCTTATCTGTGGGATTGGCGTTTGGTGTAATCAGCGACGGCTTCGCTTCACACCCCAACCAAATAAGTGGTTAGACGGAGCTGCACGAGTGTGTGATTGGAGGTGGAGGTTCTCCCTCCTAATTGTGTACAGACTGTGGGATTACTGAGTGTGCGACCTCACACTCATCAGGACTGTCTCTGTTCTCTGCCAGCAGTACCGGGTCTGACTGCTGAAGACAGCGGCCACCTGGGGCGCAGGGCTTGGCGGCTCCGGTGTTCTTCAGCTACGTTGGCAGTGGAAGCTGTGTGGGATCCGGCTCTTCTCTCGCCAGGCGTCTTCTATCGTCAAGCCTGCCCACACGTCACCAGGTGTATGACTGATAGTCACAATATTGTTATTGTCTGTACGTCGTTGTGCGATTCACAACATTAAATTGTTACTTTTGGCTTATCCATTGTCCGTTCATTAACGCCCCCTGTTGTGGGTCCGTGTCACGACACTTTCACAACAGGATTTCTCGGCCAGCGTCATGGATCCCGAGGGGCGTCAACCATCGCTTGAACAGCCAATGGAAGAGCGAGATGCACAGGCGCCAGCAGGAGGCGTGTTGGGTGAGCTGCAGCACATCTTAACCGCCTTTACCGCTCGGTTGGACTTAGTTACCGAGCAGAGCAGTGTTCTCAATCGTAGGATGGAGGCTCTCACAGCCCAGGTGGAAGCGCGTGCTCAGGGCGCTGCTGCAGCACCTCCTCCTGCTGACCGTGTGCCAGAAACAGACATTCCGCTGGTCGTTCAACGAACCCCCCCCACCTTCCCCTGAAGCTTACATAAGCCCTCCGGAGCCATACGGAGGCTGTGTGGAGACGTGCGCGGACTTCTTGATGCAGTGCTCGCTCGTCTTTTCACAGCGTCCCGTCATGTACGCATCAGACGCTAGCCGGGGGGGGCTTATGTGATCAATTTGCTTCGAGGAGAGGCACGCGCCTGGGCTACGGCGCTTTAGGAGCAGAATTCACGCCTCCTAACGGTTTATACTGAGTTTGTGAGGGAGTTCCGACAGGTGTTCGACCACCCTCATAGAGGCGAGACCGCTTCAAGTGTGCTGCTGTCGATACAGCAGGGGCGTCGGAGCGCAGCGAAGTATGCAGTCGACTTCCGCATCGCGGCAGCGCGAGCCGGCTGGAATGCTGTTGCGCTCCGCGCCGCCTTTGTAAACGGACTGTCTCTGGTCCTTAAGGAGCACCTGGTGGCGAAGGACGAGCCACGGGATTTAGATGGGCTTATCGACCCGGTTATACGGTTAGACAACCGATTAACAGAACACCGACGGGAGCGAGACGAAGGGCGTGGTCAGGCACAAGCCGTCCCTCTTCCTCCCGGGTCCGAAAGGGAGCCGACTTCCCTACGCTCCGCTGCCAGGGCTCTCCACGTGATGACAGCTCCCCCTGCTGACGTTGCTATGGAAACGAGCAGGACCAAAAAGCGATCAGAGCAGAGACAAAGGAGGCTGATCCGTGGAGAGTGTTTTCTCTGCAGCTCTACCGAGCACACACAGAGAGAATGCCCCAAATGGTCAAAACAGCAGCACTCGCCCTTAGAGACTGGGCTAAGGGTGGGTCACAACACCCAAGTGGGGAAACCCCGACGATCTGCACGAATCCCAGTCACGATCCTGAGTGGGGATCTAACCCTTCACGCCCCAGCACTGGTGGACACGGGGTCGGAGGGGAATCTGCCGGATAGCAGATGGGCAAAGGAGGTCGGGCTCCCTCTAGTGGCCTTACCGTCACCATTGTCGGTGCGGGCGCTAGATGGCACCCTTCTTCCACTAATCACACACCAGACACAGCCAGTGACATTGGTGGTGTCTGGGAATCACAGGGAGGAGATTGTGTTTTATGTAACACCTTCTACCTCCCGAGTGATTTTGGGTTTTCCATGGGTGTTAAAACACAATCCCCGGATTGATTGGCCCTCTGGGGCTGTGGTTCAGTGGAGCGAAACCTGCCACCGGGAGTGTTTAGGATCCTTGGTTCCACCTAGTGTGACAGCTAAGGAGGAGGTTTTAGTCCCCCCCAATCTGGCGGCGGTGCCAGCCGAGTACCATGACCTTGCTGACGTCTTCAGCAAGGATCTGGCACTCACGCTGCCCCCGCACCGTCCGTACGATTGTGCCATTGATTTGACACCGGGTGCTGAGTACCCGTCCAGCAGGCTGTACAACCTCTCACGTCCGGAACGCGAATCAATGGAGACCTACATCCGGGACTCGTTAGCTGCCGGGTTGATCTGGAACTCCACCTCCCCGATGGGTGCTGGTTTCTTTTTTGTGGGCAAGAAGGACGGCGGACTCCGTCCATGCATTGATTACAGAGGGCTGAACGAGATCACGGTTCGCAACCGATACCCGTTACCCTGTTGGATTCAGTGTTCACGCCCCTGCATGGAGCCCAAATTTTCACGAAATTGGATCTTAGGAATGCTTATCACCTGGTTCGGATCCGGGAGGGAGACGAGTGGAAGACGGCATTTAACACCCCGTTAGGTCACTTTGAGTACCTGGTCATGCCGTTCGGCCTCACCAATGCGCCCGCGACGTTCCAAGCATTGGTTAATGACGTCTTGCGGGACTTCCTGCATCGGTTTGTCTTCGTATATCTAGACGATATACTCATCTTTTCTCCGGATCCTGAAACCCATGTCAAGCATGTATGTCAGGTCCTACAGCGGTTGTTGGAGAACCGGCTGTTTGTGAAGGGCGAGAAGTGTGAGTTCCACCGCACTTCTTTGTCTTTCCTGGGGTTCATAATCTCCTCCAACTCCGTCGCCCCTGATCCAGCCAAGGTTGCGGCGGTGAGAGATTGGCCCCAACCAACGAACCGTAGGAAACTACAACAGTTCCTCGGTTTTGCACATTTCTACCGGAGGTTCATCAAGGGCTACAGTCAGGTAGTTAGCCCCCTGACAGCCCTGACCTCCACAAAAGTCCCCTTCACCTGGTCGGATCGGTGCGAAGCCGCGTTTAGGGAGTTGAAACGCCGGTTCTCGACTGCACTGGTTCTGGTGCAGCCCGATCCCAAGCGCCAGTTTGTTGTTGAAGTGGATGCCCCTGACTCAGGGATAGGAGCCGTGCTGTCCCAGAGCGGGGAGTCCGACAAGGTTCTCCATCCATGTGCCTACTTTTCCCGCAGGTTGACCCCAGCTGAACGGAACTATGACGTCGGCAATCGGGAACTTCTTGCGGTGAAGGAGGCTCTTGAGGAGTGGAGACACCTCTTGGAGGGAGCATCGGTACCATTTACGGTTTTCACGGACGATCGGAACCTGGAGTACATGCGGACCGCGAAGCGTCTAAACCCCAGGCAAGCCCGCTGGTCGCTGTTCTTCGGGCATTTTGACTTTTGGATGACCTACCGCCCCGGGACAAAGAACCAACGGTCTGACGCCCTGTCCCGGGTGCATGAAGAGGAGGTCAAGACCGAGCCGTCAGACACCCCTGACACCATCATCCCCGAGTCCACTGTCGTGGCCACCCTTAAATGGGATGTGGAGAAGACCGTCCGGGAGGCCCTGACACGGAGTCCGGATCCGGGGACAGGTCCGAAGGACAAGCTGTACGTCCCACCACAGGCCAGGGCTGCGGTCCTTGACTTCTGTCATGGTTCCAAGCTCTCCTGTCATCCAGGGGTGGGAAGGACCGTGGCAGTGGTCCGGCAGCGCTTCTGGTGGGCGTCTATGGAAGTCGACGTCCGGGAATATGTCCAGGCCTGCACCACCTGTGCCAGGGGCAAAGCCGACCACCACAAGGCCCAAGGCCTCCTCCAGCCTCTGCGCGTGCCTCGTCGCCCCTGGTCTCATATTGGCCTGGACTTTGTCATGGGTCTCCCGCCATCCCAGGGCAACACCACCATCTTAACGATAGTGGACCGGTTCTCCAAGGCGGCCCACTTCGTGGCCCTCCCGAAGCTCCCGACGGCCCAGGAGATTGCAGACCTCCTGGTCCACCACGTCGTGCGTCTGCATGTGATTCCATCAGACATTGTCTCAGATCGTGGTCCTCAGTTCTCCTCCCAGGTCTGGAGGAGTTTCGGGCAGGCAGAGCGGACGAACCAGGAACTGGAGCAGGCCCTCCGCTGCATGACCTCCGCGCACCCGACGGCCTGGAGTGACCATCTGGCCTGGATCGAGTACGCTCATAATAGCCAAGTTTCATCTGCCACCGGCCTCTCCCTGTTTGAGGTGTGTTTGGGGTACCAGCCCCCATTGTTTCCGCTAGTGGAGGGAGAGGTCGGGGTGCCCTCGGTCCAGGCCCATCTGAGGAAGTGCCGTCGGGTGTGGCGTACCGCCCGCTCTGCCCTGCTCAGAGCCGGGACGAGGGCTAAAAGCCCATGCAGACCGCCGGCGTTCCCCGGCCCCTGCATACCAGCCCAGGCAGGAGGTTTGGCTATCCACAAAGGACATCCCCCTGCAGGTGGAATCCCAGAAGCTCAAGGACAGGTACATACGACCGTTTGCCATAACCAAAGTCCTCAGTCCGGCCGCAGTGAAGCTGAAGCTACCAGCTTCACTGTGGATTCATCCAGTGTTCCATACCTCAAGGATCAAACCCTACCACACGTCGGCTCTCTGCACCCCCGGACCGGCGCGGCCTCCTGCCCGGATCATAGATGGAGAGCCTGCCTGGACCGTGCACAGGCTCCTGGATGTCCGTCGAAAGGGCCGGGGGTTCCAGTATCTGGTGGACTGGGAGCGGTATGGACACGAAGAACGCTCCTGGGTGAAGAGGAGCTTCATCCTGGACCCGGCCCTCCTGGCCGACTTCTACCAGCGGCACCCGGACAAGCCTGGTCGGGCGCCGGGAGGCGCCCATTGAGGGGGGGGGTCCTGTTGTGTGGGCCGCTGAAGTGGAGGTACTGCTGGCCCACCACCACCAGATGGCGCCCTGCTTGGAGTGCGGGCTTCAAGCATGAGAGGGCGCCGGAGCCACTGGGAGTGACAGCTGTCACTCTTCATCAGCACCAGCTGTCACTCAGCCAACTCATTACCATCTCCATAAAGGCCAGACTGCGACACCACCTCCTCGCCGAGAAATCAGCTACCATCCAGGTAATTTTCTCTGCTGACTCAAAACATTGAGTAATAATCTGAACTTCTTTGCAGCCGTTTTCCTGTGGTGTGTCCTTATCTGTGGGATTGGTGTTTGGTGTGATCAGCGACGGCTTCGCTTCACACCCCAACCAGATAAGTGGTTAGACAGGAGCTGCACGAGTGTGTGATTGGAGGTGGAGGTTCTCCCTCCTGTCTCTGTTCTCTGCCAGCAGTACCGGGTCTGACTGCTGAAGACAGCGGCCACCTGGGGCGCAGGGCTTGGCGGCTCAGGTGTTCTTCAGCTCCGTTGGCAGTGGAAGCTGTGTGGGATCCGGCTCTTCTCTCGCCAGGCGTCTTCTATCGTCGAGCGTGCCCACACGTCACCTGGTGTATGATTGACAGTCACCATATTGTTATTGTCTGTACGTCGTTGTGCGATTCACAACATTAAATTGTTACTTTTGGCTTATCCATTGTCCGTTCATTAACACCCCCTGTTGTGGGTCCGTGTCACGACACTTTCACAACACATGCAGTGCAACACATCTCCTTCGCATAGAGTTGATCAGGTTGTTAATTGTGGCCTGTGGAATGTTGGTCCACTCCTCTTCAATGGCTGTGCGAAGTTGCTGGATATTGGCAGGAACTGGTACACGCTGTCGTATACGCCGGTCCAGAGCATCCCAAACATGCTCAATGGGTGACATGTCCAGAGAGTATGCCGGCCATGCAAGAACTGGGACATTTTCAGCTTCTAAGAATTGTGTACAGATCCTTGCAACATGGGGTCGTGCATTATCCTGCTGCAACATGAGGTGATGTTCTTGGATGTATGGCACAACAATGGGCCTCAGGATCTCGTCACGGTATCTCTGTGCATTCAAAATGCCATCAATAAAATGCACCTGTGTTCTTCGTCCATAACAGACGCCTGCCCATACCATAACCCCACCGCCACCATGGGCCACTCGATCCACAACAACAACATCAGAAAACCGCTCACCCACATGACGCCACACACGCTGTCTGCCATCTGCCCTGAACAGTGTGAACTGGGATTCATCTGTGAAGAGAACACCTCTCCAAACGTGCCAAATGCCAGCATTTGCCCACTCAAGTCAGTTACGACGACGAACTGGAGTCAGGTCGAGACCCCAATGAGGACGACGAGCATGCAGATGAGCTTCCCTGAGATGGTTTCTGACAGTTTGTGCAGAAATTCTTTGGTTATGCAAACCGATTGTTTCAGCAGCTGTCCGAGTGGCTGGTCTCAGACGATCTTGGAGGTGAACATGCTGGATGTGGAGGTCCTGGGCTGGTGTGGTTACACGTGGTCTGCGGTTGTGAGGCTGGTTGGATGTACTGCCAAATTCTCTGAAACGCCTTTGGAGACGGCTTATGGTAGAGAAATGAACATTCAATACACGAGCAACAGCTCTGGTTGACATTCCTGCTGTCAGCATGCCAATTGCACGCTCCCTCAAATCTTGCGACATCTGTGGCATTGTGCTGTGTGATAAAACTGCACCTTTCAGAGTGGCCTTTTATTGTGGACAGTCTAAGGCACACCTGTGTACTAATCATGGTGTCTAATCAGCATCTTGGTATGGCACACCTGTGAGGTGGGATGGATTATCTCAGCAAAGGAGAAGTGCTCACTATCACAGATTTAGACTGGTTTGTGAACAATATTTGAGGGAAATGGTGATATTGTGTATGTGGAAAAAGTTTTAGATCTTTGAGTTCATCTCATACAAAATGGGAGCAAAACCAGAAGTGTTGCGTTTATATTTTTGTTGAGTGTATATTGTGGAAAATGTTATGAGCAGTAGCTTTATGCATTTCACTTAGTGCTGCCTGCAAGCAGTAAACAGATTTGCATGTGGCCTCCCTGCTTGCTGTCACTGGAATACATTTAGGGCACTCTTGCATGTCAAGGTAGCACGAGTATCCAATTAATACTGCACATCTAAAATGCATAGTAGCTGGTTGATCTGACACAAAGGATGACTTCACAGGAGCAGAGGGAGAGATGGAGACATTAACACATAAACAGAATGCACTCAGTTTAAACCCACACCTTAGACACGTTTGACGACATTTTCTCATATCCTTCTCTCATAAAGAGAGCAATTACATGTCCAGGATAATACCACATTAAACAAACATTAGTTCCCTCTGCAGAGCCAGACATAGCCAAAATCACATTGCTTCCAGATGCTCATCACAGAATCACGCTGACGACCTCCCTCTCCTTTCTACTGCTCCTCTTTGTATTGTTCTGCTTCTCCTCTCCTTACCGTTGCCTCACATTTTGCTCTTAAATCTCCATCTCTCCCCATTTTCCTTCGGCTCCGTCTCTCCCCTACTCACATAGAGGGTTTCACTGCGACACCAAAGCAACAAGGTGTTTCCAATTACACTGCCACATCCACTTTTAAAGGATAACAAGAGAGAGGCGAAAGAATGAAAACAAAGAAGTCAGTACTGATTCTATTGGATGTCACATTTCACAAACCAATGGCAGACCTTGGACAGTGTGTAAGGTTACTACAAAGGACTGCAGAACCACTCTGATACATTTCACCAGCGCTGCAATGTAACAAAGTAAAACTACTTTATAACACTATCCATCCATCCATCCATTTTCTTCCACTTTATCCGGAGTCGGGTCGCGGGGGCAGCAGCTCAAGCAAAGCTCCCGATCCACACACACCTCCTCCAGCTCCTCCGGGGGAACCCCAAGGCGTTCCCAAGCCAGCCGAGAGATGTAGTTCCTCCAGCGTGTCCTGGGTCTTCCCCGGGGCCTCCTCCCAGTGGGACGTGCCCGGAACACCTCTCCAGCGAGGCGTCCAGGGGGCATCCGCAAAAGATGCCCGAGCCACCTCAACTGACTCCTTTCGACGTGGAGGAGCTGCGGCTCGACTCCGAGCTCCTCCCGAGTGACCGAGCTCCTCACCCTATCTCTAAGGCAGCGCCAAGCCACCCTGCTGAGGAAACTCATCTCGGCCGCTTGTACTCGCGATCTCGTTCTTTCGGTCATGAGCCAAATCTCATGACCATAGGTGAGGATCGGAACGTAGATCGATCGGTAAATCGAGAGCTTTGCCCCCTACTCAGCTCTCTCTTCACCACGACGGTCCGATACAGCGACCGCATCACTGCAGACGCTGCACCGATCCGTCTCTCGATCTCACGCTCCATCCGTCCCTCACTCGTGAACAAGACCCCGAGATACTTAAACTCCTCCACTTGAGGCAAGGACACTCCACCGACCTGAAGAGGGCAAAGCACCTTTTTCCGGTTGAGAACCATGGCCTCGGATTTGGAGGTGCTGATTTTCATCCCGGACGCTTCACACTCGGCTGCAAACCGCCCCAGTGCACGCTGAAGGTCCTGATTTGACAAAGCCAACAGAACCACATCGTCCGCAAACAGCAGAGACGAGATTCTGTGGTTCCCAAACCAGACCCCCTCTACACCCTGGCTGCGCCTAGAAATTCTGTCCATAAAAATAATGACCAGAACCAGTGACAAAGGGCAGCCCTGGCGGAGGCCAACATGCACTGGAAACAGGTTTGACTTACTACCGGGAATGCGAACCAAGCTCCTGCTGCGGTCGTACAGGGACCGGATAGCCCTTTGCAAAGGACCCCGGACCCCGTATTCCCGGAGCACTCCCCACAGGGTGCGCCGAGGGACACGGTCAAATGCCTTCTCCAGATCCACAAAACACATGTGGACTGGTTGGGCAAACTCCCATGAACCCTCGAGCACCCGATGGAGCGTGTAGAGCTGGTCCAGTGTGCCGCGACCAGGACGAAACTGCTCCTCCTGAATCCGAGGTTCGACCATCGGTCGAATTCTCCTCTCTAGTACTCTGGAATAGACCTTACCGGGGAGGCGGAGGAGTGTGATCCCCCTATAGTTGGAACACACCCTCCGGTCCCCCTTCTTAAACAGAGGGACCACCACCCCGGTCTGCCAATCCAGAGGCACTGTCCCCGATCGCTACGCGATGTTGTAGAGGCGTGTCAGCCAAGACAGCCCCACAACATCCAGAGACTTAAGGTACTCAGGATGGATTTCATCCACCCCAGGAGCCTTGCCACCAAGGAGCTTTCTAACCACCTCGGTGACTTCGGCCTGGGTAATGGATGAGTCCGCCTCCGAGTCCCCAGTCTCTGCTTCCTCTTCAGAAGATGTGACGATGGGATTGAGGAGATCCTCGAAGTACTCCTTCCACCGCCCGACAACATCCCCAGTCAGGGTCAACAGCTCCCCCCCCGCACCGTAAACAGTGCTGGTGGAGAGCTGCTTCCGCCTCCTGAGGCGTCGGACGGTTTGCCAGAATCTCTTCGAGGCCGAACGACAGTCCTCCTCCATAGCCTCCCCGAACTCCTCCCAGACCCGAGTTTTTGCCTCTGCGACCACACGGGCTGCGGCACGCTTGGCCTGCCGGTACCTGTCAGCTGCCTCTGGGGTCCCACCTACCAACAAAGATAAATAGGACTCCTTCAGCTTGATGGCATCCCTTACTTCTGGTCTCCACCACCGGGTTCGGGGATTGCCGCCACGACAGGCACCAGAGACCTTGCGACCACAGCTACGAGCAGCCGCATCGACAATGGAGGTGGAGAACATGGTCCACTCGGACTCCATGTCTCCAACCTCCCCCGGGATCTGGGAGAAGCTCTCCCGGAGGTGGGAGTTGAAGACCTCGCTGACAGAGGGTTCCGCCAGTCGTTCCCAGCAGACCCTCACGATACGTTTGGGCCTGCCAGGTCTTACCGGCTTCCTACCCTCCCAGCGGATCCAACTCACCACCAGGTGGTGATCAGTCGACAGCTCTGCCCCTCTCTTCACCCGAGTGTCCGGCTCAGGGTGTCCTGGCCCCCTCCAGGTCTCACTGTCGCCGCCCACGTGGGCGTTGAAATCCCCCAGGAGAACAATGGAGTCCCCAGTCGGCGCGCTATCTAGTAACCCTCCCAGGGACTCCAGGAAGGTCGGGTACTCGGCACTGCCGCTCGGCCCGTAGGCCGAGTCGACGGTGAGAGACCTGTCCCCGACCCGAAGGCGTAGGGACGCGACCCTCTCGTTCACCGGAGTGAACTCCAACACTTGGCAACTGAGCTGGGGAGCAATAAGCAATGCAACCCCAGCTCTCCGCCTCTCCCCGTGGGCGACGCCAGAAAAATGAAGCGTCCAACCCCTCTCCAGGAGTTGGGTACCAGAGCCCAAGCTGTGCGTGGAGGTGAGCCCGACTATCTCTAGTCGGTATCTCTCAACCTCCCGCACAAGCACAGGCTCCTTCCCCCCCTAGCGAGGTGACATTCCACGTCCCAACAGCCAGGGGCTGTGAGCATGGACCGGGCCGCCGGGCCACCTGCCCTCGACCGCCACCTAATCCTCTCTGCACCTGATCCCCATGGCCCCCTCTGCAGGTGGTGAACACACAGGAGGGCGGGCCCACGTCACTCTTATTAGTTTTTGAAGATCTTGACATAAAATCTTTATTTTTCTCTTATGGTGCAATAAACACTTTAGTGCCACTAGATGTCACTCTAGCACCAGCATCTCAGAGCAAAACATCGGCTTCCTGTTGGTCACTCAAACTTATCTCCTCACCTCCATCCCTCGATGTAGAGTAATAATACCAATTGGAGTCCTTGAGCAGCTCGAAGAGCTCTCTGTCTTGGTTTTTACCAGATATTTGTTCATTCTAATCCAACTGTGATGTTGGTTAAAGGGCTTTTTAGCTTTTGAACATCATTTCTTGAGGGAGGAACATTACTGGAAAATCATGTGTGCCATCTGGAATGCACAGTGCTTCGTGGGCCATCATTTACGACTTTCTCGTCATAAACATGGGGAGGGAAAATTATTTTACAGGGTGAGACTGAAGGCCCCCTGACACTTGCACAACTCTGATGCACACACTTGCACACCCTGTGTTGTGCAGGAGAGTAAACTCGTTAATGGGTGTAGAATGAACATGAGAGGGGCGCCGGTGCATGCAATTGCGCAAAGAGAATTTTGAAGTGTTCAAAAAAATGTTTCACGCATAAATGTCGTGCAACGTTGTGCTATCTTCTCGCCAACACTATGTTCAGCTCATCAAGTTGAGTGAAGAAGTAGTGAACAGTGTGAGTGGTTGTGTCAGCCCACTGCATCAGAGCGCAGCTCGTCTGAACGATTATAAGAAGATGTTAAATCTATCAGAAACATACTTTTGCAGCTGCACGCAAGAAGGAAAGAACATGCAACTGTTTTACCAAGCCATGACAATGTAAACATGACAAATAATTACCTTTTTAGACAGCTCAAAACGCCTTCTCCATGTCATTCAGCGTGTGCGCGAACAGCTGGAGTGCTTCTCTGTGATTCAGGAAGCAATTAGAGCCGTTTTCAACAGCCAACTTGCAGAGAAAATGATTAATCCGCTACAAAATAATTATTTTATATATGCAGCACACAGTGCGCGGCAGCCAGTGGAACACAGCTGGTGGGATTGTCATGATGATGCACGTGCAAGTGCGTGCATCTAAGTCATGCAAGTGTCAGGGGGCTTTGACATGCCCATATAACTCACCTGCACTAAACGTGGACACACAGCTGGTCCAGCTATGTAAAGTAGAAAGAGAAACGCTCAAACTACAACACACACAGAGGGAGTGCTGCTTCATTCTCTGTGCTAGTGTTAATTTTGTCAGCTTTTTTTTTTATTTAGTCTTAGTCTTTTGTCAAATGTCCTTTTTCATTTTAGTCATTCACATACCATTTTTATTTAGTCATGTTTTAATCAACCAAGTCTGGTAATTTTAGTCTAGTTTTAGTTAAGAGAACTGAATGCGTTTTAGTCTCATTTTAGTTGAGACATTTTAGTCTTTTTTGGGTAAAAAACAAATTAGATTATGATTACCATATAGTGTTTCACGCATCTGAAATAATGAATGTTATCATTACCTGACAAAATACACTTGTTTAATGATCAAAAGCTTGTGGTGTTTTCCCGAGCTATTTTAAATCCACCAGGATACCCGTCAGATACAATTAGACATTTGGTTTTCTTAGAAATCCACAGCACTGTAGGGGTGCAGGTCTTTTGAAATCAAATATTTGCTGAATCTAGTTATTCTATTCGTAAGTAAGTCAGTAAGCCCCTTCGGCTGCTCCCTTGTTTGCACTCACCACAGCAAATCAGAGGTGGATCTGCATGTTGAACTGGCCCAAGTTTTATGCAGGATGCCCTTCCTGATGCATCTCCACATTACATGGAGAATGTGCCATGGGTGGGGTTTGAACTAGGAACAGGAAAGTGCATTAACCACTTGCCACCACTCTTGCCCTAGTTATTCTATTTGCACGTTCAGAGTTGGCTGGAAATTTGTGAACGCAAAACAGAATAAAATAAAACAAACAATTCAAGATTTGTAATGCTTATTTTACTGTAAGAGCCACAAATTTAAATATGATGCATACTTCACATTTCATTATTTTGTTTTATATAACGCCTGAGTCGATCCTTGTCATTTGATTGGTGGTTTGTATGTCATGTGATATGGATTATTCATCTCATTTGCTATTGTGTTCCATGTACCATGCAATTTTGGTTCTATTAAGCATGCTCACACTAGCGGCGACGACACTTAGCTTAAAAACAAACAACGGCCCGACATAGTGCCCAGACTCGCTGGGTAAGGACAGGAAGGGTGGATGCACCATTACACTGATGAACATTCTTTATTTGTATAATATTTCATGTTATTTGTTACATATTAGTCACAAATATTAAAAACAAATTGCCATTGGCTGGATGTAGCATTTGCTGCAGTGTTAAAAATCTATACATACAGTATCTTTAATCTGAGCCTCAGAGAGCTGATCAGACACTTCAACACCATGAGACAGAATATAAAGAATTTTTTTCCCATTAAATCTTTGTCAGTCACGCTGGATGGATTTACTCTGCAGCACATTAACTGGCACACTGGCAGCACGGTGGCTTAGTGGTGCCTCACAGCAAGAAGATCATGTGTTCGATTCCAACCTGTGGCCTTTTTGTGTGGAGTTTGCATGTTCTCGACGTGTCTGCATGGGTTTCCTTGGGTGCTCCCCAAGGTGCTCCCACATTTAAAGACATGCAGGTTAGAAACTTTATAACTGTCCAGGTCTTCCTTGCAAAAGAGGTCTCGATCTCAATGGGGCTAACCTGATTAAATAAAGGTAAAAAAAAAAAAAAAAAAAAAAAGGGTCTTTGACGAAGATATTTCATCTCGTCTGACGAAATTAGCCCTACTCTGTGCAGGGTGCCACTATGCCACTACATCTTTAGATCGATAACAGTTGTTGGCTGTTCTACTACTGTTTAAAATGCCATTTATAGAACCTTCAACTTCACATAAAAAAAAAATATAGAGAGAGAGAGAGAGTAATATGTAACATCTATTAGTAAAATAAATTTTGAACAGACTGCAGACTTTTGATTCTTGGTAAGTTTAGCCGCAGTTGAAAATGGAAGCTGTAGAAAACAGGGTGAAGAAGGAGAATCGGAAGAAGGAAAATAAGATGATGTTGATCAAAATTAGAATAGGAAACTGTCTTTATAAAGAATTATACCATTCACCACACCCCGTATACTCATTTGCTGCATTGACTTTGAAGACGCAGTGTGAAGCCATTATCTCATTTCAGCTTTTCTATTTTGCTTTTTGAAGAACTTTAATGTCGTACCAGTATTTGTTATACCCAAGAAAGTTCACATGAACATCATTAAACAACAAAAAAAAAAAATCCCAAACATAACAGCAAAGTCTTTCTACCCAAAAGCACCAAAATGCACCAATGTTTGAGCACTTTTCAGAGTTTTCACATCACACTGACAGTGTTTTCATTATGTCAACCTGAGACCCTAACGGCTACTAGTTTGGATTCTGTGCATAATCATAAATGTATTTAAAGGACTGACTCTCACTTGCATAAATGATGAAAAAAATGCCAAGGAATTGAATGACAGTAATCGCTTTTTTAATCCTTACTTTAGACATCATCTAAGCCAGTGGTCACAACGCTGTTCCTGGATAGCACCTGCCCTGCATGTTTTATAACTCTCCCTGGTCCACTCCCAGGCAATTAACTCTGTCAGGTCTGCTTAGCCAATCAAGAGCTGGAGAACACCAATTAAAAAAAAGTAGGGAGATGTGGAAAACATCTGAACCCGAGTGGTGTTCAGTTGTTGGACTTCTGTGCTAGTCACAGTTTGTCCATCACGAACACCATGTTCGAGCACAAGGGTGTCCCTAAGTGCACCTGGCACCAGATGATCGACTTTGTAGTCGTATCATCTGACCTTCGGCCACGTGTCTTGGACACTCGGGTAAAGAGAGGGGCAGAGCTGTCGACCGATCACCACCTGGTGGTGAGTTGGATCCGCTGGGAGGGGAGGAAGCCGGTCAGACCTGGCAGGCCCAAACGTATCGTGAGGGTCTGCTGGGAACGACTGGTGGAACCCTCTGTCAGCGAGGTCTTCAACTCCCACTTCCGGGAGAGCTTCTCCCAGATCCCGGGGGAGGTTGGAGACATGGAGTCCGAGTGGACCATGTTCTCCACCTCCATTGCTGATGCAGCCGCTCGTAGCTGTGGTCGCAAGGTCTCTGGTGCCTGTCGCAGCGGCAATCCCCAAACCCGGTGGTGGACACCGGAAGTAAGGGATGCCGTCAAGCTGAAGAAGGAGTCCTACTTATCTTTGTTGGTAGGTGGGACCCCAGAGGCAGCTGATAGGTACCGGCAGGCCAAGCGTGCCACAGCCCGTGCGGTCGCAGAGGCAAAAACTCGGGTCTGGGAGGAGTTCGGGGAGACTATGGAGGAGGACTATCGGTCGGCCTCGAAGAGATTCTGACAAACCGTCCGACGCCTCAGGAGGCGGAAGCAGCTCTCCACCAGCACTGTTTACGGTGCGGGTGGGGAGCTGTTGACCCTGACTGGGGATGTTGTCGGGCGGTGGAGGGAGTACTTCGAGGATCTCCTCAATCCCATCGTCACGTCTTCCGAAGAGGAAGCAGAGACTGGGGACCCAGAGGCGGACTCATCCATTACCCAGGCAGAGGTCACCGAAGTGGTTAGAAAGCTCCTCGGTGGCAAGGCTCCTGGGGTGGATGAAATCCGTCCTGAGTACCTTAAGTCTCTGGATGTTGTGGGACTGTCTTGGCTGACACGCCTCTGCAACATCGCGTGGTGATCGGGGACAGTGCCTCTGGATTGGCAGACCGGGGTGGTGGTACCTCTGTTTAAGAAGGGGGACCGGAGGGTGTGTTCCAACTATAGGGGGATCACACTCCTCAGCCTCCCCGGTAAGGTCTATTCCAGAGTACTGGAGAGGAGAATTCGACCGATGGTCGAACCTCGGATTCAGGAGGAGCAGTGTGGTTTTCGTCCTGGTCGCAGCACACTGGAACAGCTTTACACGCTCCATCGGGTGCTCGAGGGTTCATGGGAGTTTGCCCAACCAGTCCACATGTGTTTTGTGGATCTGGAGAAGGCGTTCGACCGTGTCCCTCGGGGCACCCTGTGGGGAGTGCTCCGGGAGTACGGGGTCCGGGGTCCTTTGCTAAGGGCTATCCGGTCCCTGTACGACCGCAGCAGGAGCTTGGTTCGCACTGGGGTGGTTTGCAGCCGAGTGTGAGGCGTCCGGGATGAAAATCAGCACCTCCAAATCCGAGGCCATGGTTCTCGACCGGAAAAAGGTGCTTTGCCCTCTTCAGGTCGGTGGAGTGTCCTTGCCTCAAGTGGAGGAGTTTAAGTATCTCGGGGTCTTGTTCACGAGTGAGGGACGGATGGAGGGTGAGATCGATAGACGGATCGGTGCAGCGTCTGCAGTGATGCGGTCGCTGTATCGGACCGTCGTGGTGAAGAGAGAGGGTGGCTGGGCGCTCCCTTAGAGATAGGGTGAGGAGCTCGGTCACTCGGGAGGAGCTCGGAGTCGAGCCGCTGCTCCTCCACATCAAAAGGAGTCAGCTGAGGTGGCTCGGGCATCTTTTCCAGATGCCCCCTGGACGCCTCGCTGGAGATGTGTTCCGGGCACGTCCCATTGGGAGGAGGCCCCGGGGAAGACCCAGGACCCGCTGGAAGGATTACATCTCTCGGCTGGCTTGGGAACGCCTTGAGGTTCCCACGGAGGAGCTGGGGGAGGTGTGTGCGGATCGGGAGGTCTGGGCTGCTTTGCTTGAGCTGCTGCCCCCGCGACCCGACTCTGGATAAAGCGGAAGAAAATGGATGGATGGATGGATGTGGAAAACGTGCAGGACAGGTGCTCTCCAGGAACAGGGCTGGTGCCCCCCCTGATCTAAGCAATGTCTTTCAAAGTGCTGGTAAATTCTAATAATTTGAATACCAACATCTACAAGACCATAGCATAATCTAAACTTGATAGATTGGTAGGATGTTAATTTCAATACTTAAACACATTTTACAAAAATTACTTGTGATATTTATGTACAGAAAATGTCAAACACTGGTATTTCTACTCAGTTGATACTGTCATAATTAACTTTTACCCGAGTACCTTCCTGATAAGATTTCTGGACTTTTATTCAACTGTAGTTTTATAGTACTTTATATATCACCGGATTTATTGAGACAGTTACAGTCAATAGAAAGTACAAATAAAAGAATAATAAATGTTGCACATCATTCCAATCACATTTACCACAGCAGTAAACAGCTTCCTAGATGCTTATTGTCCTTGCATAATTTCACTGTTGCACTTATATACGGGAGCAGGCCTCATTAATATAACCTCAATCGGGACTCTGTCAGTGTTAACATTCACAACGGAGACCTGAGTCAAGCTGAAGAGCTTCGTGTTTTTTTGTTTTTTTTTAAACCACACAGAAGCACAATCAGTGCTTTTAACAAATTACAAGGTTGCATTTATAAACAGTCTGAATCTAGGCCAATATAGAAGGTCCCCTTCCCTCTGAAAGGCACAACACAACAGTCCTTATCAAAGTCTTAGAAACAACACTCAATACCACAACACATTTACTGCCAGACACATGAGAAAACGTGATTGTGCACTTGACTGCCAATATGCAAGAGAGTAGACTTTCATCAAAGATGTAGCTGAACTTAGTTTATATCTCTAGGTACTTGAGCTTACGTGGTCACCAGGTAGACAATATGTTCTCTATAACCAAGATATCTCATGAAAAATTTAAATTTGACTTCTGGTTGCACAGCACAGACATGGGAACCAATGTCACTCTGACTTAGTATAGTCTAAACTCAAGGATAACAGCAATGTCACACAAGAGTTGATCAGCTCTGTCTTGAGTCTATGACCCAGACTAAATGCCAGACAGGATTCTTTGAAAAGCACTTTTATAACAGCATTGACACTTTGGCCTCTTTCACGTCACAACATGTACCACTACGGAAGACAGTCAACTCGTAAACTACAGAGATTTCACATCAACTTTGTTATCTTGCAGTTTCTTGAAAGATCGCTTGAAGCTGGCTCCAGAACCGAGCCACTCCCGCAAACGTTCATGTGAAAATGTCCAACTTTACAGCAGAAATAAGCGTTTACATCCTGATTTTGGTCTCTGTAGTTAGTTCCCCCATTCATGACAACCATACTTTGGAAAAAAAAAAAAAAAAAAAAAAAAAAAAAAAAACTTATCAGTTTAAGCTATTTTAAGCAACATAATTATGAATAATTAGGGGCGTGGCCAATGAGTGACCGCTGTGCAAAAGGGGTGCGCACACACCAGGGCCGTGATAGCAGTGGCTTGCAGCTGCTGTGGACTCACTGCTGTTTTTCATTTCTAAGGATTATATTACAAATAGGTTAAACTGGAGTTGCATCAGGAACTACCGATGCGGATCTGGCTGTATCTGCTGTGGCTACCCCGAATACAAAACGGGAGCAGCCAAATGGACAACAACAATATTACAAATATATGAGATAATATGACTTATGGCATAGTTAATTATGAAACATACTAAAGGGCCATTTAAAAAGATGGGGCTCCACTATTCTTGTTAAGAGAACCTTTAGTATTATTTTATTTGTATGTTGGCACTGTAGCATTAATTAGCATGTATGGCTTGGTAACATTAGCTCCACAGATGGTGAAGAGGTAACTGAGGCAATATGCCAGTCAAGCTGTGTTGTATCTACACCTAAGCCACAATTAATGAAAACCACCGCCCAGTCAGCAAAAACGTGTTAATCAAACACCCAAAATAAGATAAGCCTGTCGGTTTTGGCTTGTTTGGTCAGTCTGAGATAGGGGATGCGTTTGGGCTCCATTTGTCTTGCCCAGGTCACACTGGTCTTGCCAACGCTCCACCTCTTTACCCATTTAGGTACTGGATGGGAGTTAGGTGGAGTAACATCTAGAGCCAACCCATTTGCACTTCAACCAATTCTTTAGTAAACTTACCGGTGACTTTCCAGAGGATTTGTCTAGTACATATACAATCACTGGGTGAAACCCAAGCACAACCCCTGGTGTTCCCAAGCGGTCTCCCAGCCAAGTGCTTATCAGGACCCACTCTGGTGCACTTCTGAGATCTGATTTCATCAGGTGTTCTCAGAGCAACATGGCTGCAGCAGCAGCAAATAATTTTCCATAAAGACAAACATATTAAATAACAACAAGGTGTGATGGGACACAACTGTGTGAGGGTGTGAGTGAGAGAGAGTGAGAGTGAGAGAGAGAGAGAGAGAGAGAAAATTGTGCTGTTTCAGACTGCTCGCTCTACAATGGCACAAAGCCAGCATACACAACAGCAATGAATAAACTGAAATACAATAAAATCTAATCAAAATTACTGCTGAACGCCACATATTTAGAAAGTTGACAGATTAATTAAGAAGACAGTCTTGTATAAACTGCAACTCATACCAAGATTCTATGAAGCTCTACAAAAGAACTTTCACACGTTATATTAATATTGCAACATAGCAAAGTAAAAATACCAACTACAAAATATGCAGACGCTTCTTTCATAGATGTCAAGAAACATTTAAAACTCAATGTATAAAATGTTAAATAAAGGAAAAAATAACTAAAGCCAAGGCACAGATTTTCTTGTAATAGATTACAAATTAATAAATTGCCAAGAACAGTAACAGGTGCAGCCTGTGTATGTGCGTGCACATGCTTGCATACATGCGTGTGTGTGTTATTACTCACATAGTCTGGCAAGGCTGAGTTATTTCCCTGCCTCCCTCTCAGAGACTGTGTTGCCTGCTCCAAGACCTTGTTGTGCTTTTTGGAAAGCAAAGCAAATAAACTGTAGGACAGACAGAGTTTGAACTGCAATGAATGAAAGTCAAAGGACCCAAAACAAAGTCCTCACACTGCACATACTGACGTGTAAGAAATGTGCTATAAGTACTTAATTACCAACGTGTTGCCACAATTGTTTTAAAAACAACTGAGGATAGAAGCCTTTAGTGAAAACAGCTTATTATTAAACCCAGATCGGCTATTCTAAACAACAACAACAACAACTATGAGCATAATGACATAACGTTAACCAGGAAGGAGACCGTAATAGAACAAAAGAAACACAAGGGGGTGTAATAACTAGTATCTGAATCTAAAATCAATTTTAAAGTAATACATATGACTACACTGACACGTGACCACCAAAACAATTTAAATGTACTATGAAATGGCCGATGAATTGATTTTAATGTTATAATTTGGTTGAATTAAGCTTGTTATGTTGCTGCGCTATGCTATTTTCTATGCTAACAACATCTGGCTGTTCCTTCTGCGCTTCAGCCATGTTGTGTTTTCTGCTACTGTAAGTAGTGCCACCCCTGGTGGTGAATAAAAGGTGAGCAGATGCACTGCCAAGTGTCAACATGCTGCAGTACAGTAGTAAAAATCCAAAATCCTAATTTATAATGGAAAATGAATATTATTAAATGTACATTTAAAAAAAAGAAAAGAACTGCATCAGACTGCCTCATATCGCACCAAATCAAATCATTCAACAGCAAAAGTATGAATCGGATTGTTTTATATACACCCCTATAAACCTGCGTCATAACCTGTGTGTGCCGCTCACACTTTCTTAACAACTCAAAAGCTGCCCGCCTAAACATATATAAAATCACAGGTTCACTGGTCCACACCTGCATCTATCAGAACACCATTTCAGAGCTCATTACACAGTATTTTTTTTTACAGTGCTACTGACGGAAATTCATTCAATTCCTTCACCAACTCCATTAATCCTACAAACTTGAATAGAACAGGTGAGCTGGGCAACACAAAGACTGAACTAAAATTCTTTTGAGCATTATTTTTAAAAACCTATTTTATATATACTTAAGGTATTCAGATGTATTCGCTAAGCCTCAAAACTATACCTGTCCATCCATCAGTATTTTTCTGCCTTCTTTATTCAGACTAATTAACCAAATGATGGCTAAATAGACATATTTCAGCTCCTTTCAGGTGGACTACCTGTTTCTTTGCAGATTCATGTCAGTGGCCTTATTAAACATGATTACTCAGTACCCATTCTGCTATCAGTCTTTTATTCCTATCTCAACCAAAAGACCACCAAGCAAGTTCCACCTGGAATCTTTGCCCTCAACAAAGCACAGTGACTTCAGTGACTAGCAGCTCTGTCCTTTCGCACACTGATCCTGAGGCAGTGATGGACATTATAGAGGAGACAGCAACACAGATGGATTTCCATGCTGCTGGCCTGAACCCAAAATCAGTTTTGACGCTGAAGTGTTGACAGACACGGCACTCAAAGACACTACAAAAGTGCCCTGTCTTTTGGAGCGCACAAAACGGTGCAGTGAACACAACATTTCATTGTGTTACTCTCTTAAGCTGCATTTACAAGTTCTGGTACTAAATTAAGAAGCTAAAAGTAGAGTTCTGATGTCATATATTGAGATAAGAGGATTACTTTTGAAACATGGATGATTGATTTCTATTAATAATACATATGTAGAATAATGTGAGCTAAACTGGAGGTGTTGAGTCTCCAGACATTAAGTCAATCACCAAACGCATATGAATAGTCACACAAGCATGCGTGATGCCAATTACATCATTCACTGTTGCTGAGGAGATTGTGGACATGCGGGAAAGAGGTGAGCGGGAAGAACAATGCAGCATAAAGGGAATACTGATGGCACAATGATGAATATGAAAAATAATAAAGAAAAAAAAATGCAGAGTGACCATAGATGCATTTCAGTTTACTGCTGCCAGTAAATAAAAGGCAGCAGCCATGAGTCTCTCTGAGAGACAGCGATGGAATAGGGCTCACTCCTGCCTGGAAATTCCTGGCAGGAAATCCCCTTTATCTAGCCAGTCAGTTTATCCCAGCCCATCCCATAATAGTCATCATCATCATCATCATCAGACATGGAGTCAGTTGCTCGACATCACTGCTGAGCAGACATGCTGACTACAACTCCAAATGAGATACAGGGAAACAGATAAGACAATCTCTGAGTGTGCACGCACGTACATATCTTCATGGAAGGAAACGTTCCGGACCGTGTGACTTTAGTTAAGGCACATGAATGACTCGATGTCTGTGCTAGCTTTTTTTATGTTTTGTTGTGCATGTGTCGGGTGTATCCTCTTGAGCCAAAACCTTTGCCTTAATTTCCTCATGTTACACAATAAAATATAATTTGGCAACTTCCCCTCTCAGTCGTTCTTATTTTCTTGTTCTGTAGTGACTCTCAAGTTACTTCAATAACTAGGACTAGGGATGGGTATTGATAAGATTTTATCGATAGATACCATTATCGTTTCTGCTTATCGATCCGATTCCTTATCGATACCTTTTGTGAATTTTGTACTAAAAGTAGGCTTTACAGGTTTTCTATGTATTTCATTGAGTCTTAAAGTAAATAAATATGAAATTGGTCACTGTATCCTTGATCTCTGGACATAAATAAAAATAAACAAAACGGTGTTTCGCTTTGAAGTTATTAATTCCGACTGGATTCTATTATTCTAACTTGACTCGGCAGAGAGCCGCACAGCGTTTGGAGCTGTGTGAACAGAACGGAGGATGATTCTCGTTTCTTTCTCGCAACAAGACAGGAGTCCCAGTTAGTAACTTTAATCCACACAAAAGTGTCTCACGATTTCACATATTCTGGGATGAAAGTGGTGAAAAACAAAAACAAAAAAAGCTGAAACCCAAAATTACCCCCCAACACCTCGTGCACAAAAATGTTTGAATTCTAGAAGCTCTGAAATGCAATCTGGGACTATTCCAGACAATAAACTGCAGTGAGTGCAGCATCCATTTAGGTGAGGAAAAAAAAAAAAAACAACTTTCCTTATTCAAATTCATTCCAGTAGTATTCTGCTCTTCCTAGGATGCAGCAGCTTTCTAGCTTGGCAGATAGTTCTGGAGGAAATCACTGAAGAAATTAACACATTGAAAATATGGTTTGACCGAAACAAACTGTCATTAAACTTAAATAAGACAGGGCTGAAATGGAGGTGTAAGAGTCACTAGGTGTTCACAGGAAACACATTGATTTCTGTATGTATGTATGTATGTATTTATTTATGTATGTTCATTGTTAGTTGGTTTTGTATTTTTTCTGTTGTGTTTTTATTCAGGTTCTTTTTGTGTCTTTCTCTAAAATTGTATATAATCATTAGATTGGTTTTGGTGGTTTTGTCCCGCGCCATGACCGGCATGGTGGCACAATCCTCCGCTTCTCTTTCCATGTAAAAAAACTCTTGTAACAGTAGAATGTGCCGAAAAAGTGCTGATGTCCACGCCTTCTGCCTTTTTTGTGAAAGTTAGACGACGTCCCGGATCAACAAAGCCTTCACGTTGGAAATGATCTGGTTGTTTGAGCGGGATCTGAGCTTGTCGATCGGCGCTCGGAGCGCGCCGCGCTCTCAGACGCTGTGGGTGGTCTTTAAACCGGCTGGAGCACTCCTTAATCTGTGTAATCCCCATAAAATCGTCGCTGAAAGCCATCTAAATTTTCCGAATGGTGTCCACCTGGAGGTCTCTCACAGTTTCTGGAAAAATTTGATGCAGCAAAGCTCCAAATCGTTCAGACATTTATTCACAATAAAAATCCGATGAGAGGGGTGGACCAGTGTTCACTCAAAGCCTGCTCACAGGTGAATGACGCAACCGACAGGCGTGAAAAAACTCACGCATGCGCACGAAGGTTCAAGCTTGGCTGATGCAATCACACGTGATTCAAATCCATATGGTTTTTGCAAAAAATAAAAAGGTACGATACTTTTTGGACAGACCTCGTATTCTAGGTAGAATAAGATGGATGCAGTGGTGTAAAAACAAAGGGACAGAGAGGGTGGGAAAAAAGACTAAATATTTATCCTGCGTTCCATACCAAGACAAATACAGTGAGCGCACACTCACCTGATGATGCGCTGTGCAGCATATTGGTGGAGACAACGGAACTGTGCTGACATGTTGGCAAGTGCAGCCAGACAGTTGGTATGTAAGTACTTATCCTGGGAGAATGCACACAAACACAAATACAAAACAGTGACGCCACTGATTACAAATCAATCAATACTGTTTCCAATTTTGCAATCCAATCACAAAAAATTAAGTACAGTTCTGGCCAAAACAAAAATACCCAAGACACCTCAACTAAATCACACCAGGTTCCACGAATGAAAGTCAAGGAGGACACCACTATTAAAAGCCAGAAACAAAAGACAAAACTAATGTTCTACAGAGAGATCAAAGCAAAGCACAGCACTTTGGGAATGCAGCGCATCAGTTTGTATGCAAGCAAAATGAAGCCCATAAAGAAAGCAACACCTGCCTACGGTACAACATGGTGGAGGTGTTGTTTTGTTAACTCTAGTACTGGAGGCACTGAAGCTATCAAAAAATTTCTGAAATTAAAAACATTAAAAGGTATTTGAGTGACGATGTCTTTCCCAGTGTCAGAATACAAGGTTTGGGGTGAAGGTCTCCCAACAGGACAACCTACAGCACACACACACACACACACACATATACATATATATATCATTGAAAACCCTTGAGCTGTTTTTTAGACCTTTTTCGAGGGTGATACAAGTCTCTGCTCCAGGGTAGGTACTTCTAAGAAGCCCTTGGGTGAGGCTGAGTGCTGATTGGTTGTTAAGGGCCCCTTCACACATAGTACAAATGTGGTCTAATTGCGCATGAAGCAGGAATCATATGCAGAACGTGTAAAATCAAATTTGCCTCCAACGCCTCGTACACCTGTTGCTACAACTATTTGCACACACCAGTGGCTGAAAGACAGAGTGTGCGCTGTGCGAGCCCATCGAACTCTCTCGCGGCAAGTCTCGGCCAAATTCCAGCTGACACACATGAACATCTAACACCGCTTGTTTGGCCCTTAGAAAATGTGTGGCCATTCGCAATGTTAGCACGACAACAGTCAACAGACAATCACTGTCGAGCTGGATGTGAAATTTGTCTAAGTGCCCCACGACTGTTGAGTTGCAAAAAGCATCACACATGGTGCATGTGTCTCGCACATGTGCGTGTGTCGCGCCCGCACCCCCAAACACATATGGCATGCTGGGGGAGCACACTTGCATAAAATGCTTATATTTATGTACAGATCTGATCACATGGGGGCTGGACAGCCAGGCCTGATCGCACACCGCATGGGGAGGAGCCTGTCAGCTGATAATGACAATGAGTGACCACATAACACAGAGACACGGTCTAGGCGCTGAACAGACAAGGGGGCGTGTCTGCTCACAGTGGCTGCTGCTAGATCTCTGCTCCTCGATGTCCCAGCTGGAGACCACGTGCCGTGTTCTGAAGGACATGAACTTGCAACATTCCTCCGTGAGGCACGTCTCTGCCAAGCTGTTCTCACGTGGGAATACATAAAAACATATATTGCTTTTGCGACGGGCTGGAGAGCGCGCACACATTGACAGGCTGTTCCAGCTTGAATGGACCGTCAGTTCATGTGGACACACAACATGCAATTTGAATGTTACGTCCGCCTGACAGTACAATATGACAAGCCAACAGTGCAACAAATATGCCACTTTCAGTCACGTATCAGCAGAAATACACTGTAACAAACGCTGTTGGTCAGTTATCACACGACTTTTTTGTCTTTTTTTAAAAATATGTTTATCTGCTTGTTGAATTTAGCCATTTCATGCTTCTGTTAAAAAACAGTGACTGTAGCGCAGTGGTAAAGTTTCCATCTGGTAATCAGAGCTTGCGGGTTTGAATCCCATGAGTGGCAATTATGTTTTAATTAACCAGGGTTATTTAACCGCCTCCCCTTTTATTTATTATTTATATCAACCCAGTGATATTCTCTAATTATACAGCTGGTTTATATTTTATTTTCCATCAGTGGTGCGATGTTGTGTACCAGGTCCCAGCTGCTCACACTGTGTTCCTGCTCGCACGACACCATCACACCGGGATCGTGCACGCCTGCCCGTCAGCTCGATGTTTTCTTGGTTCGCTCATACGAGCTGTTCCGCCATGATTTACCCTGATTTGTACTTAAACATACTATGTGTGAAGGGGCCCTAAATCACGTGGGAGAAGAGGACAACAAGCACCAGGTCAAACACGTGAAACAAGACTAAAGGCAGAAGAACCAAAATAGAATATAGAGAGCAGAGGCAACAGATGGACCAACGAGGAGGTACAGGCACTGTTGGCTTTTTTCTTGATGGATGAGGTCCATCATGGAGGAAGAACTAAATCTATCTTGCAGCTGAAACTGTCACAGAATTATTACGTTACTACGTACATAGCTGCATGAGCCTGGAGGATCTTCACTGCAACAGACACAACAGTTAAGAAGGCCACTTACGGGGCCATTCTTGTAAACATTTCTGACATCTGGGAAGTAGATTGAGTTCCGGTGGTGGGAAAAGACCTATTGTTGCTTGTGCAACCAAATACTGGGCATTTCATTAACTATTCTAATTACAGAAAACTGTTTCGTTTGCATTTATTTCTGAAAACACTCAAGTGTATAAACTTGAAATTCAAGGGTGCCAATAATTTCGACCACAACTGTACACGGACAGCAAAGTAAGAATGCATTTACTTCATATCTTACCCTAGTCCGGGTCATGTTGAATTGTATAGTGCGAATGACTACCAGGATGAGCAAACTGCCAAGTGAGATCTCCGTCAATGACCTTTCAGAGTACCATGAGATGTTCTTCAATATCTGCAGAAATACATGAAATGAGGCATACAAGTCTGAAAAGCAGTAATGACTTGCTATTATACCAGCAGTTGCAGGTAATGGAGAGCAGCAGTGGAAATAGCTGAGATGCTAGCTGTGTAAAACTGCACATCTACCCACCACCTCGTGGATGGACCGATTGAAGGTGTCATCCTCTGTAAGGATGAGAAGAATGATGAGGGCCATATAGACATGATGAGAATTTTTTTCTTCCACATGGTATAGGATATCAAGGATAGGCAAGACCTGAGAGGAAGAGTAGGAGAGGTTGGAGGAAGGGTTCAGAATGTGTTAGATGTACACTCAAAATGCCATTTACAGTCTTTGTTGTAGGATTTATCCTTTGAAGTCAATCCATTTGTATGTTTCATTTTCTGAGGATAAAATTACTTGAAATTCATGACCACTAAGGTGTTGTACTGGTTTTCCTTTGTGAGCGAACACTGCAGATGGCCAAAAAGGAACAGGGAAGCATTGTCATACATACTGGTTTTAAAATGTCCTCTGTTTATTAACCACTTTATTTTACTCCTAATTTTGGAGCCTACATGTGACTACTGGAGTCCAAATGTGTAGATGTCTTGTAATTTATGGGTAAAACCTTGTAGTTAACAGAATTCAGAAGCATGAACAAATAGCAGAAGCAATTACGTATATCTTTAAATTACATCACAACAGATGTGACTAACAAGATGATCATCTTCTTTAGAAAACATAATGTAATGATATTCACAGGTTTTATTCCTTATTATTGTTTTGTTTTTTAAATACTTCCTGATACATCAAATTGGTTTATCAAACATCATTGTAACTACTCCAATAAATTCATGTTGTGTACAGAATGCCATTACTGCAGTGACATTTCCACTAGTGATGCTGATGAATAACCCAAAAAAGTAAACCAAAACAGGAAATGCATTGCTGCATAAATCAGCAGAAATGGAGATTATAAACAAAAGTCATGTTTCTTTGAATTATGGCTGTTAATTATATGTAGACAAATTTATTAAATCCTCATGCATGCAAAGAGATGTAAACATTAGTAGTGAATGCCAACAGTGCAGAAAACATGAGCCTATCAGAATTAATGCTGTCACAAACTTGCGCCCTGAACAATGAACTGTTTCATTTTGATACAGTATCTTGTAGTGGTCTTTTCCCGTATGACACAGAAATGAACTAGACTCATTACTAACAACCATACACAAAGCATCAGATAATTACAGTGCCTTGACGCCTCCAACTAATATTTTGATTTCCCTTGGTGCCATCATGTGACATCATTAGTGTCAGAGGTCTGATGCCTTTTTAGCCTCAGGGGAGTAGAAAACTATGTAGAAAAACATGTTTCAACTTTCAGAGATGTGGTCACTAATGCGTTTTAGATGACCTCTGATCTGACCTTAAACTGAAGACCTTGGGGTGACCTGTGTTGCGAGATAGATTGAAATTGCCATTTGCGTTTTGAAGATATTGCAGAGACAATGGCCTCTGATTTCACATTGACATTTGACCTCGACATGCCCTGTATTACAAGAGGGGATGGTCCACTGAGTTTATCTACCAAGTTGAACTGAAATTGCACTTTGCATTTTGGAGATATTGCCACAGACAGACAGACACTCAAACAGACATGGCTATTACAAAGGCCAAGTTCCACTTTGTGGTGAAGCTAAAGAGTAATAGTATTGTGAGGACCAATAAAGAAATATCAAACCAATATAACCTGTAAATAAAATGAACTGGAGTTGTAGAATATAAAACAGAATTAATTATAAAAGGCCCACCAAAGTTATTAGTATACTAACTTGCGTGTTGCCCATGAGGATCCATGGTCTCAACCTTGGATAGTGTTTATGAAATAGGTAGCTGACATTTTTCAAAGGTGGTAATAAATTATGCAAAGTTTCTATAATGAGTTGGAATGGCGTGTGAGTCCAGAATGTTTTTAGAACAACTCAACCTTGTTATTTCGTGTTAATTACATAGGTTTTATGTTAATTTACTGTTTTAATGTATTTACAAATCGTTTAGGCTCTTGTTATCAAATACACACTGTTATTATTATCATTATCATTTTATTATGACTTATATTTTGTCATTTGATTTTTAAAAACACCAAATTGGAAATAAGTGTTTTCACTTTGTGTCAGCCATGTATTTTAACATATTTACAATTATATTATGTAGTTACATTGAACTTACTAAATAAAATCATGCAACGCACGCACATTATTAATATAAAAATGATTAACGCCCTCTGCTGGAAAGGCGTGTTAGTGCAGAATGTAATTAGCAATGTTAGCTAATATCCGTTTTCTCCTAAACATATTAGTCCTATCAATGTTCCATTTTTGTGGGGTTCATCCTTGACCCAAAATACATAAGCCTACCAAATGGCAAATGTCAGCTCTCCCCAGTTTCTCCATGATTGAAGCCATACACAGGCACGCACACCTCACACATCTATAATACAGCTGTGAGGCTTCATCATGAAATTTCACTTTAGCGTGCCTATTCACTTTACCTCACTTTACCTACTATAAAGGACCAACAGACAAAGCTTCATATAGACAGAAAACCACCAACTGCTACTCCATACATCTAATCACTTACAAAGAGTTGGACCTTACTGAAAGAATTTCATGTTTGTAGACATGTACATGAAAAAAAAAAACAAGAAAAAAAACTGTATATTTACTTGTCCACCACATTACAGAACCACCCAGAGTGCAGGCTGGCAACTTCCCAGCCAGCCCACAAGCCAATCCCACCTTTAACAAGTAGCCATCTATCTACACGTAGCCAGGTAATATGTGACCATCCTTTCTGCCTTCTAAACATCTGCACACACAGGTCCAGACACACAGCCACGTCTACAATACACAGATCAGAACTATGATGCTTTCAACCATTTTAAAGTATTTTCTACATTACCAAAGACAATTTTACAATTTTGCTTCTGGAGGCAACACCACAGTGCCACATTCACACAATAAAAGATTACCGTATTTTCCGGACTATAAGTCGCACTTTTTTACATGTTTTGGCAGGGGGTGCGACCTATACTCCAGAGCGACTTATAAATGAAAAATATACCGGTAGATTCTCAATTAATTTACCGTAATAAAACAATTTTACGTGACAGAGTCGCTCTATGTTTTAAAATGGCCGGAAATGCAATGCATCATGGGCACTGTAGTATGGCAGCCGTCCTATAGGTCACGCTGGTCGCGATAACCAATCAGAGAACAGAACATTGGACGCGTATTCCTCACTTCACCCAGACAATGATTGTGAAACAGCGTGTGAAGCAGACGAACACGGTGCTTATTCCGGGAGGGCTAACAAAACAGCTTCAACCCTTGAATATCAGTGTGAGCAGAGTTGATGCTCAGAGCTGTGTGGGAGCACTGGGTGAGCGACGGCGGAGGATTAGCATCTGCACTTGGAAGGAGCTGGCTTCGACACCACAGGGAGGTCATGAGCTGCGCAGGTAGGTGCTGCATGGTTCGGCTCGCAATGTGGTCCGCAAAATGCAAACATATCAATAGGTAAAATGCAGCTCACGAGAGGGCGCTCAAGGCTTGTGTGACTGTTCCTGCGACTTCTGACTACCATAGAAAAATTAAAATTTCAACATTACTGATAACAAGACAATGGAGAAGGCCAGAAAAAAATGCCACCAAAAAGAAAAGCATACTCTGCAGATTACAAGTTGCGACTGGTGAAATATGCATCCGAAAACAGTAATCGAGCAGCAGAGAGAGTTTGGAGTGAGTGAGAAACTTGTGAGGGACTGGAGGAAAGCGGAGGTTACTCTAACCACCATGAAAAAAACAAAAAAAGCTAATCGCGGGCTAAAACCTAGAGGAGCGAGTCCGCACATGGGTGCTCGAACAATGTGCAGATATTATCATCATAATATCATAATATTATCATCTGAACTTTCATGTTAAGTTAACATACCTGTATGTCCATGCGACTTATACTCCAGTGCGACTTATCTATGGTTTATTTTTCTTTATAATGGATAAAGTGGCTGGTGCGACTTATACTCCGGTGCGACTTATAGTCCGGAAAATACGGTAATTTGAAACCCCAAATACTGAAATAGGCATTATTTGCACTGATCTTAAACATGATGAAGAAAACTTTTGTGGCACCTTCTATATAGCTGGTTATACGGCTCTTGTCGGCCTCCATTTCAGCACCAGGTGAAATGTCTTGTTCGAGGGGGAAACCACTCAGGTCGCCGCACAAGCCATCTCACCCCAAATTCACCTGTCAAGTCATTCCTCTAACCAAAGTACATAGCTCACTTGATGTTTAATTTTTCCTTTTTTCGTTTTCCTTAACTAATAGGCAGCGATGCTAACAATTCGTGAAATAAAATTAATTTGTTACACGTAAAACTGTTTCGTTTCATACCAAGCATGTATATAACACATTATATAAAGCTAAGTCTTCATTGACTATTAAACCTGCAATTTGTTGCACAAACTCATAGATGTCCAAAATTTATCAATAACTATACAAGATACAATTATGTACCACAGTTGTTCATAACAATAAACATTAGCATTGGATGTGCATTTATGTTCAACGGGTTGAAAAATGTGATACGATACCATCTTATTAGCTTGTACAGACATTGTCCCTTAGTGGAAGACAACATCATTAATGCATGTTCAATAACTGACAACAGCTTTTTATTATTATATTCTTTGCATCATTACCATTCTTCAGCTATTCAGTGGGGTGGGTTGGTCATTACACTGTGCAACTTGGCAGCTGAGTGGGGCAACTTGATGTTACAGGTGGACAAATGGCATAGCAGGGGCAGCAATTCAGCCAGGGACACAGACAGGTATCGTAACTGGGAATCAAACCTAGCTCTACATACTAGTGGCCCAACTCCTTAAGGCTTATTTATGCTCCACTTACATATGTAAATTTGTACATTCAGTTTCAAAATGTTTAAATGTTGCTGCCCACATACTTCTCTGTGTCCTTCAAGGTGGCACAGATGTTAAGAAAAATATCCACTAGATAGTACTGCAAGTCCTCTGGCAACATAAAGCACGGCAACATTTGAGGAAGTTACAATAACGTTTCTACCGAAAAAGGTAGAAGAGTTACAGTTTAGACAGAGGTGGTCTGTTGAACCATTAAATATGTCATGATAAAATAATTTATATATAAAATTCTTGTGAAAATATTCTGCCATGGTTGACTGTCTTCTTTTGCCATGTCTCCATCTATCGGTCCGGGTCAGCATGGCACGGTATGGTACGAGTCGGAAGGATTAGGTCTGGTTTGGCTCTCATTTCCACTGCCAGCCGTACCCTTTTGTTTGGTCGGCGGTGTACCTAGATATCGACATGCACGGCATTTAACATTTTTTAAATTTTATTTTATTTTTTGTCTCGGTGGATCATGGGATTTATTTTCACTGTGTGCAGAATGCTGAAGAGTTGACTGATGCATGTGGTAAATGCTGGCTTGAATGAATGAGGCACCTCTTTGCTGTTGAGCCAATCAATACACAGCAGCGGGTTAGCGCCTCCCTGTTGTAACTGGTCCATTATTTTGGGACTCCAGTCAAAGGGTGCCAAAAAAAAAAAAAAAAGGGTCGGTTATTTCAGTACCTGTTCCTAAATCTGGATGTGGAAACGCATAAAATAGCATGCCATACCGACCCGGTGGAAAAGGGCTTTTGGAACCACCTTGGGTTCAGGATGGGAGCCACCCACACTGAGGTACCTGTGTGGTGCATCACGACCAGAGAAATGCGCCACATGGCCAAAATGTCACAGCTCACATTCTGTCATTATACAATTGGTACTCCTCTTCTGAGTCCCCCTGGCATATCTCAGGCCTCGGGCCTCCTCGACTGCTGTGTTTAACAACCAATGCAAATACAACCAATCAATGTAGCCCTTACATATGATGCTTGGGTAACTCAACATTAAAATTCCAGCCAATAATTTTCTTTCCAACACACCAGATTGTCCATGTCCGTTCTGGAGAGCATGTATGTCCTCATGTTGGCATTCTGGTGAAGCAGGGTATACAGCAATAAGGTGGCCTGGTCAGAGTTCTGCTGCTCACACAGTGCTGTATATAGACTGTTGAAATTAATCTGGAAGGCATGAGGTTGCTCCACCGGTTGGGATGATGTGTCTTGATAGACAGAGACAAAAATGATGAAGGTTAGTAATAAATTGCATCCATAATCCCCGATACAGGTCAGATGTGTGATCAACTATAAACAATGCGTGCATGTCTTGTTACCTTGGGTATTTCGAAAACAAGTAATAGCTTGGCGATAAGGGTTGGGCCAGTCAGGGCCGTCTGGCAAATTAGCAAGGACAAGCAGTAACAGAAGGCTCTGACTGGACAAAGGTAAGAGGTTGTGCTCCTGGTCCATCCCCGATTTACTGCCAACTCCCCCCAGCGTGAAAACGCTCCATAGACCACCTGCAAACAGGTAGACACTTGAACACACAGACAAGAATGTAACATATGTCCAAATTAACACACACACACACACACACAACCATTTTGATTATTTTCCAGTTATCTGTTAAATTCTTATTTAAGTTTTGTTTCTGTTTAATTGCAGGGAGTTAAAGTTGAAATCTTTTCTTCAAAAATTTGTACGGGTTCCCTCTGAGAGTCCAAAGACATGGGAGATCAGGTTAAATAGTCATTGTAGTCCATTCGTGTGACTGTACACGGGAAAGATTGTCTACATGTGGGGCAGACTGGAAACCTGAACACGGATGCATCAAGGTTTTTGTTCAATTTGTTTTGGGTAATGGGGTGTGCAGCCAGTACACTCTAAGTGCCGGTCCCAAGCCCAGATAAATGAGTAGGGTTGCGTCAGGAAGGGCACCCGGTGTGTTTAAAAAAAAAAAAAAAAAAAGCCAACCCAAACGTGCAGAACACAAATGGAATTTCTATACCGGATCGGTCAAGGCCGGGCTTAACAACGACCGCCACCAGTGGCGTTGCCCAACAGGGTGCCGGCATAAATTGGGCTACTGATGGGCAAAGAAGAAAAAGAAGAGAAGGAGAACGTGTCCACAGACAGCGGGAGAAGAGGAAAACTAGATGGTTGTGCTGAGGGAGGACATACGGGTGGTTGGTATGACAGAGGAAGTTATAGAGGACAGGGTGAGATGGAAACAATTGATCTACTGTGGCGACCCCCAACGGGAGCAGTCAATCTGGGTAGGGTCCAGCCCTTGAAGATCATCCCGAGGAGAAATGTGTATCGACAAGAGAAAGAAGTGGGGGCTTTGGAAATAAAAGAAACTCAAGTTCATTTCAAGCTACATGCAACTTCACCACCCTAGGACAGACCGGCGTCCTGTCTGTCTAGAGTGAACCCCGCCTCACACCCTATGATTGCTGGAATAGACCCCCCCCATGACCCTTGATTGGCATGTGTAGACAATGAACAAATGAATGAATGAATGCAACTTCAACCTCACATATGTTGATATGCCAACAGAAGCACCTGCTCCCAATGTTAACCATGGAAATGACAGTAAGACTGTTCCCCTGCAGCAAACCCAGACAGGCACAGATGGCACACAGATACATGGTGTATGACATAAGTGAAACAAACCTGCTTTTTCTATCAACCTAGTGCATCAATGTTACTCAAGCTGAATCAGTTTATGCCCTTTAATTGAGAGACTTGGAAGATATTAGCATTTATTATTTTTGAGTAAACTGTGTTGGGTTCACAGGGTACATGGCTAAACATTTCTCAAAGTCTAGGAACCAAAGTATAAATGGATATAGAAAGTTACAGGGAGTTGTATTTCAATACACATTAGGTTAAAAATGTCCTTAAAATGGCAAATATCTCTCACAATACAAACATCATCCTGTTCCGGAGCACAGCGGTGTTTTGCTGTATCTGTTAGCTGTTTAATCTGCGCATTTAGATTGATCTAGTTATCTAGATTACGATTTGTTTCCCAGTGTAATCTTTACGTGCCTTAACTAAAGCACTCCCTCTGCTGAATCATCTCTAAATTATTTACACATTCACTTTGCGTGTTTTTAGGAATCCGCTAGCTTAGCGTAGCTACTAGCTCTTAGCCGATTTAGCATGGCGGCTTCTCCTGTCTCTCCCGCACTTTTCTGCTCTGGGTGTGAAATGTTTAGTTATTCCTCGGCCTCCTTTAGCAGTAACGGTACTTGTAATAAGTGTAGCTTATTCGTAGCTTTGGAGGCCAGGCTGGGCGAATTGGAGACTCGGCTCCGCACCGTGGAAAATTCTACAGCTAGCCAGGCCCCTGTAGTCGGTGCGGACCAAGGTAGCTTAGCCGCCGTTAGTTACCCCCTGGCAGATCCCGAGCAGCCGGGAAAGCAGGCCGACTGGGTGACTGTGAGGAGGAAGCGTAGCCCTAAACAGAAGCCCCGTGTACACCGCCAACCCCTTCACGTTTCTAACCGTTTTTCCCCACTCAACGACACACCCGCCGAGGATCAAACTCTGGTTATTGGCGACTCTGTTTTGAGAAATGTGAAGTTAGCGACACCAGCAATCATAGTCAATTGTCTTCCGGGGGCCAGAGCAGGCGACATTGAAGGAAATTTGAAACTGCTGGCTAAGGCTAAGCGTAAATTTGGTAAGATTGTAATTCACGTCGGCAGTAATGACACCCGGTTACGCCAATCGGAGGTCACTAAAATTAACATTAAATCGGTGTGTAACTTTGCAAAAACAATGTCGGACTCTGTAGTTTTCTCTGGGCCCCTCCCCAATCAGACCGGGAGTGACATGTTTAGCCGCATGTTCTCCTTGAATTGCTGGCTGTCTGAGTGGTGTCCAAAAAAACGAGGTGGGCTTCATAGATAATTGGCAAAGCTTCTGGGGAAAACCTGGTCTTGTTAGGAGAGACGGCATCCATCCCACTTTGGATGGAGCAGCTCTCATTTCTAGAAATCTGGCCAATTTTCTTAAATCCTCCAAACCGTGACTATCCAGGGTTGGGACCAGGAAGCAGAGTTGTAGTCTTACACACCTCTCTGCAGCTTCTCTCCCCCTGCCATCCCCTCATTACCCCATCCCCGTAGAGACGGTGCCTGCTCCCAGACTACCAATAACCAGCAAAAATCTATTTAAGCATAAAAATTCAAAAAGAAAAAATAATATAGCACCTTCAACTGCACCACAGACTAAAACAGTTAAATGTGGTCTATTAAACATTAGGTCTCTCTCTTCTAAGTCCCTGTTGGTAAATGATATAATAATTGATCAACATATTGATTTATTCTGCCTTACAGAAACCTGGTTACAGCAGGATGAATATGTTAGTTTAAATGAGTCAACACCCCGGAGTCACACTAACTGTCAGAATGCTCGTAGCACGGGCCGGGGCGGAGGATTAGCAGCAATCTTCCATTCCAGCTTATTAATTAATCAAAAACCCAGACAGAGCTTTAATTCATTTGAAAGCTTGACTCTTAGTCTTGTCCATCCAAATTGGAAGTCCCAAAAACCAGTTTTATTTGTTATTATCTATCGTCCACCTGGTTGTTACTGTGAGTTTCTCTGTGAATTTTCAGACCTTTTGTCTGACTTAGTGCTTAGCTCAGATAAGATAATTATAGTGGGCGATTTTAACATCCACACAGATGCTGAGAATGACAGCCTCAACACTGCATTTAATCTATTATTAGACTCTATTGGCTTTGCTCAAAAAGTAAATGAGTCCACCCACCACTTTAATCATATCTTAGATCTTGTTCTGACTTATGGTATGGAAATAGAAGACTTAACAGTATTCCCTGAAAACTCCCTTCTGTCTGATCATTTCTTAATAACATTTACATTTACTCTGATGGACTACCCAGCAGTGGGGAATAAGTTTCATTACACTAGATGTCTTTCAGAAAGCGCTGTAACTAGGTTTAAGGCTATGATTCCTTCTTTATGTTCTCTAATGCCATATACCAACACAGTGCAGAGTAGCTACCTAAACTCTGTAAGTGAGATAGAGTATCTCGTCAATAGTTTTACATCCTCATTGAAGACAACTTTGGATGCTGTAGCTCCTTTGAAAAAGAGAGCTTTAAATCAGAAGTGCCTGACTCCGTGGTATAACTCACAAACTCGTAGCTTAAAGCAGATAACCCGTAAGTTGGAGAGGAAATGGCGTCTCACTAATTTAGAAGATCTTCACTTAGCCTGGAAAAAGAGTCTGTTGCTCTATAAAAAAGCCCTCCGTAAAGCTAGGACATCTTTCTACTCATCACTAATTGAAGAAAATAAGAACAACCCCAGGTTTCTTTTCAGCACTGTAGCCAGGCTGACAAAGAGTCAGAGCTCTATTGAGCTGAGTATTCCATTAACTTTAACTAGTAATGACTTCATGACTTTCTTTGCTAACAAAATTTTAACTATTAGAGAAAAAATTACTCAACCATCCCAAAGACGTATCGTTATCTTTGGCTGCTTTCAGTAATGCCGGTATTTGGTTAGACTCTTTCTCTCCGATTGTTCTGAGTTATTTTCATTAGTTACTTCATCCAAACCATCAACATGTTTATTAGACCCCATTCCTACCAGGCTGCTCAAGGAAGCCCTACCATTATTTAATGCTTCAATCTTAAATATGATCAATCTATCTTTGTTAGTTGGCTATGTACCACAGGCTTTTAAGGTGGCAGTAATTAAACCATTACTTAAAAAGCCATCACTTGACCCAGCTATCTTAGCTAATTATAGGCCAATCTCCAACCTTCCTTTTCTCTCAAAAATTCTTGAAAGGGTAGTTGTAAAACAGCTAACTGATCATCTGCAGAGGAATGGTCTATTTGAAGAGTTTCAGTCAGGTTTTAGAATTCATCATAGTACAGAAACAGCATTAGTGAAGGTTACAAATTATCTTCTTATGGCCTCGGACAGTGGACTCATCTCTGTGCTTGTTCTGTTAGACCTCAGTGCTGCTTTTGATACTGTTGACCATAAAATTTTATTACAGAGATTAGAGCATGCCATAGGTATTAAAGGCATTGCGCTGCGGTGGTTTGAATCATATTTGTCTAATAGATTACAATTTGTTCATGTAAATGGGGAATCTTCTTCACAGACTAAGGTTAATTATGGAGTTCCACAAGGTTCTGTGCTAGGACCAATTTTATTCACTTTATACATGCTTACCTTAGGCAGTATTATTAGACGGTATTGTTTAAATTTTCATTGTTACGCAGATGATACCCAGCTTTATCTATCCATGAAGCCAGAGGACACACACCAATTAGCTAAACTGCAGGATTGTCTTACAGACATAAAGACATGGATGACCTCTAATTTCCTGCTTTTAAACTCAGATAAAACTGAAGTTATTGTACTTGGCCCCACAAATCTTAGAAACATGGTGTCTAACCAGATCCTTACTCTGGATGGCATTACCCTGACCTCTAGTAATACTGTGAGAAATCTTGGAGTCATTTTTGATCAGGATATGTCATTCAAAGCGCATATTAAACAAATATGTAGGACTGCTTTTTTGCATTTACGCAATATCTCTAAAATCAGAAAGGTCTTGTCTCAGAGTGATGCTGAAAAACTCATTCATGCATTTATTTCCTCTAGGCTGGACTATTGTAATTCATTATTATCAGGTTGTCCTAAAAGTTCCCTAAAAAGCCTTCAGTTAATTCAAAATGCTGCAGCTAGAGTACTGACGGGGACTAGAAGGAGAGAGCATATCTCACCCATATTGGCCTCTCTTCATTGGCTTCCTGTTAATTCTAGAATAGAATTTAAAATTCTTCTTCTTACTTATAAGGTTTTGAATAATCAGGTCCCATCTTATCTTAGGGACCTCATAGTACCATATCACCCCAATAGAGCGCTTCGCTCTCAGACTGCAGGCTTACTTGTAGTTCCTAGGGTTTGTAAGAGTAGAATGGGAGGCAGAGCCTTCAGCTTTCAGGCTCCTCTCCTGTGGAACCAGCTCCCAATTCAGATCAGGGAGACAGACACCCTCTCTACTTTTAAGATTAGGCTTAAAACTTTCCTTTTTGCTAAAGCTTATAGTTAGGGCTGGATCAGGTGACCCTGAACCATCCCTTAGTTATGCTGCTATAGACGTAGACTGCTGGGGGGTTCCCATGATGCATTGTTTCTTTCTCTTTTTGCTCTGTATGCACCACTCTGCATTTAATCATTAGTGATCGATCTCTGCTCCCCTCCACAGCATGTCTTTTTCCTGGTTCTCTCCCTCAGCCCCAACCAGTCCCAGCAGAAGACTGCCCCTCCCTGAGCCTGGTTCTGCTGGAGGTTTCTTCCTGTTAAAAGGGAGTTTTTCCTTCCCACTGTAGCCAAGTGCTTGCTCACAGGGGGTCGTTTTGACCGTTGGGGTTTTACATAATTATTATATGGCCTTGCCTTGCAATATAAAGCGCCTTGGGGCAACTGTTTGTTGTGATTTGGCGCTATATAAAAAAATTGATTGATTGATCATGCTGTCATCAGAAGAATTCAGTTTGAATATGCAAAAGAAACTCTATATAGCAGGACAAGTATTTAGTGAACATTTTACAAGGTTTGGTTTACTTTATGTATCCATAAGGAAAACAGTTCTTTCGTTGCATTTAGCCAGGTTAGACGCCATCTAACCACTAGAAGCTGTGGGCAGGTATAATGTAGCATCCCATGACCAACGCCAGGTTCTCCGGGCACGTGCGCACACACACACACACACAATCTTAGTCAAGTACAGTTGTATGGTTGAACCTGAAGTGGTTAATGCTAAAAGGGGACTGAAGACAAGAGACGATGTTCAGTTAGACTGCAAGGCAAAAATAAGCACAAGAGTCTCACTTGAAGATCTGTGCCACCTGAAAATTGAAACAACATTGATGGCGCCACAGAATAAAAAGAAACTGGAACTACTGGCCACTTCCAATAGGCTTCATTTGTCTTGTGGGATGTGGAGTGCTGAACATACTGCAGAACAACGAAAGCGGTGGTGCTCTCAGGCGTGGGGCCATCATGACAAGCACGAGGAGCATGAACACCAAGGTACACAGATGGCAGTCTCTGGCTCCTGCATGTCTAGCCACAAAATGCATGAGCCAAGCAGCAGTGAGAGGCACTGTGAGCATGCTGAAGTTGCACATAATGGAATTTGAGGAGCCAAGTAGATCTGCTGCCATCTAGTGGTGAAGGACAGAAAATCAGATCTGTTCTCTGGCATAATTTGCACACAACCTTAGTGTGAAAGAAATATAATGCACGTGTGACTCCAAATGTAATGCCATCGTCCATTCTGTGATGACACACTTGCGTCACGCGTTTACCACCTTCAACAAGGTGACGGTTCAAAACATTAGCATGTGACATGCCTCAAATATACTGTTGCCTCTGTGACACTGTAAAATTAACTACCAACTCCTAGGAAAGGAAAGCTAGCAAACAAACAACTTCTGACTGTTTAAAATGACAAGAATAAACATAGTTTCATGTTGGTTTAACACCGATGACGACCAACGAGCAGTTACAACATTCTGATTTGTGAGTCGAGGATAATGTTCGTGTTTGCGCAACAAGCTACACCCATACTTAAAAGTAAAATTTGAGACTGAAACTGATAAACTGTCAGTGATGAATGTCTAATTCTCTCACACGTGATTCTGAGCTTTCTCTCTTCAGCACAGGAAGAAGTGACTGTGAGAGGAAAACAAGATCTAGAGCGAAGGGTCCAAGTTGTGACGAAGCCCTGTTCATCTCATCACTGGCACCAGAGTGACTGGCCCAACGGTGTCAGAGAGCCTGGTCTGGCAGCCACGTTTCCTGCACTCACGCTCACACAGGGCCTTATTTTACCTTGGTGGGTGCTGTTTGTTATCCGTCTGGCTCAGATCCCTGGGCCTGTCTGCCTGCCCACCACATAAACCCAATAATGCTGTGCTGCTTAGGCTGCTCCAGTATTGGACAGCTGCCCAGTGGAAAAAGAGGAGGAGGATAGTATGAAGAACAAGAAAGGGAAGGGGAAAGTGAGGAAACGAGAAGGTCACACTTGGACACAGGAGCTGGCCAAATGAAATCAGAATTTGGGCCTCAGAACTGGAGGGCCATGAAGCCACTTGTCCTGAAACACAAAAATACCGCTGCAGCGTTCTGACCTTACTTATCAAATGAGCCCGTAGCCATATTAGTCCTGTCTCTCTCCCAAATAAACACCTGCAGGATTCTTTAAGCATTTCTCCACAGTTTTCCCATAAAGGGCTAAATTGCAACCTGCGGCATACTTCCTAACCACACTTAATATATTTGTGGGCACTGGTGAGCTATTTGAAGAGAGGCAATGTCTAGATCTGAAAAGGCAGCATGAAAGGAAAGGGCATGACCATGCACTAAAAGACAGAGAATTCCACTGTAACTTTTATTAAAAATGGCACAACTGAAGATCACGTAAAAAGCAAGAAAACCAACTCTGAGGAACTGGACTGAGCCTTCTATGGTATGTATCATATGCCATTTTACAGTGCCAAACCTGTGACAGCCAATTTCCTTGGGATTCAAGACCACTCGTGCGCATGGCCAAGTTAACAAACAAGTTTTCCCGAGCAGCTCCTCAGTACGGCTCGTGTGTGTCCTGGGGGGATGGTCGGTATACTGTTTAGCATAGACCAGGACAAACTAGGAAAGGTCAGTTAAATCCTTGCCAGTTTTGAATATGCTCAAATTTTTCAGAAACTCCTGGGTACTGCTTTGTGCATGAGTCAAGATTACATCTGCTTTTGTTGGGCCCACCAAGCACGGGTGGGACTGAGATGGTCTGAAGTCCACTGAGCTCCAGAGAGAAAACAACTTTTCCAAGCTTTTCCCAAGTGGTGTGCCTGCTCAGAAGGACACAGACAGACAAGAGTTGCATGGAGGAAATAAATAAATTTAATTCAGCCAAGGTGTGTTAAGTTGTAGCTCTGCCTGTTACAGTGTTAAACGTCAAAACGTGGCCAGGTGCAAGAGTAGCTTAACCGGTATGAGTGTCTTGGTAAGCCAAGAGTTTCTAATAGAATTTATCCTTCAGCTTATGGAGGAAAAAGGGTAGCAAATAGAGAATCTATGTATATAGAAGGCATTATATAATGGCTGAGTGGATCCTTGTCATTTGATTGGTGCTTTGTATGTCACATGACATGGATTAATTCATCCCATTTGTGTTGCATTGCATTTAGAGTGCAGTTTGGTTCTATTTAGAGTGCAAATTTGGTTCCATAGGTTTGGTACGATTGCACTCTGCACACGTACACATGCACGCACGCACACGTGCTCGTGCACGCACATGCAGCACGGTGGCTTAGTGGTTAGCACTGTTGCCTCACAGCGAGAAGGTCATGGGTTCAATTCCCGCCTGTGGCCTTTCTGTGTGGAGTTTGCATGTTCTCCCCATGTTTGCGTGGGTTTCCTCCGGGTGCTCTGGTTTCCTTCCACATCCAAAGACATGCGGGTTAGGTGGATTGGAATCTTTACATTGTCCATAGGTGTGCGAGTGGGAGTGAATGTGTTTGTTTGTATGTTTGTGGCCCTGTGACAGACTGGCGTCCTGTCCTGGGTGTACCCCACCTCGCGCTCTATGACTGCTGGGATAGGCTCCAGCCCCCCGCGACCCTTAATTGGACTAAGCGGTTGAAGATGAGTGTGAGAGTGAGTGTATTTAGTTTGTCCAATTACTTATGCCCTCTGAAATCAGAGGGACTGTGTATAAAAATGCCTGTATTACCTAAAGGGTTAAGGTGATTTTTGAAAGTCTGCACTAAAAGTGCATTTAAATTCTTTCATCACTTCATTGTTGGAGGTGTACAGCAGCAAAATTACAAAGTTTGTGACACTGTCCAAATACTTATGGGTCTGACGGTAATTAGACTTAATCAAACAAAGACCACTGTTGTTGTCTCACACGCAGAGCGGACTGATAATGTTGAATTAAAACACTACATCTAGAATAACTAATTCATTTTCAAAACCGAAAGGGATTCAACTGTTGTTGCATTGTCTGGTATTTATACTATATGTTATTCTTTCTCCTGAAGAAGGAAATCAAACTGATGTGATTTTAAATGAGTTCTGTTGGGAAAAAATTCTCCAAAGGGGGTAAACTTTGAGGTTCAGAACATATACTTCAGCTCAGATGGCGAATCTGACTGCACAGCTGGTGAACAGTGACAGAACGTGACATTTACTTGCATAACAGTGGCTTAAAAAAAATAAATAAATAAATAAGAGCACGGCATCAGTCCAATGCCTTGGCAAAGTGTACCGACACTCATAAACAAGCCAGTCTTTTGTGATGATTATCCCAATATGCATGTGCAAATAAACTGCACTTAACAAAAAATAAACACACTGATGATAATGTCACTAAAATATGTTTGCAGTGCAGGAGCCAAGGTCCAGACAGAAGTTTCATTGAGCATCCAAGGTTGAAATACTTTAGAAATTTTATATGTCAAAAGGGGGAATACACATGAAAATCTATTTTGAAGAGAGAGAGAGCGAGAGAGAACCCCAGTCAGAGATGCCACTCAGGGTGATAATCCCCTTGCAGACACACTCGTGGACTCAGACAGCAGAGTGTTTAAAAGCAAGAGATGAAGAGACATCCTATCCTCTCAAATGTTAAAATAGTGACAGAAATCTAGCACTGCCTTGCTGTATTCAGGTCTGAGGAAAATCCAACTGGACTGCAAAAATGGGCACATACACATAAATGATTCTACATGCAAAACAAACAAAAAAACACCAAATCATTTTGCAAGAAAAGAAAGAGTATAAAGAAAGTCAATTTACTCTGTGTTGGGGGTGTGCATTTCTTCCTTTTAAATTGGTACATGTCCAAATACATATGATTCAGGAACTATATACATTTGACAATTCATTCATACATTTCAAAATTCATTTTCCATGACAAATTAGAATAAGTCAAAACTTTAAATGTATAATTCATGAAAAACCAAGGACTTTCATCATGTTTTTGCTACTGCAGGGCAACAGAGTAGGCACCACCTCTGCTTGTTTTCCACTGGGGGAAGCACCACATACAGCAGCACAATTTTGCAGCATAGAAGGAAGCCAGAAGAAGCCAACTGTTGTTAACACAGCATAACTTTCTCTGACTTAACATATCTGAATAGGTTTCTTAATAATGCGTTTTTGCGCGTGATATTCGTGATTTTCGTGGAGCATGTTTTTGACTGTCAAAAAATCTTCCACGAATGTCACACACCACCCTCATTTCACCTCATGGCATGGATGTCGCGACTGAGTGTGTTGATCTGTCTTGATTAGCAGTGATCCTTAATAGAGCATGACAGAGTTCTTCTCTGATGTGCGCACAATTAAACCCTGCTGCACCGCATTCAGTTTCATTGCTGCAGTATGCTGAAGAAGGACAGTGACAGCAAGTCGGCTAAAAGTTTTGTTCCAATGCTCCTCAGCGCGCTCCTGCAGGTGTTCCACCTGCTGCATGTGCCTGATGTTTGGGAAAACAAGTGAGACGAGAGCCGCGTGAAGCCAGACATCTGGCTCTCTCCGTCTCCTCCTCCTTTCTGCGCCACTCCATGGCACAGAGCCCAACTAAGCATGCAGTTACAAAGTTCTGCTGTGGATTTTGAGGAGCAAACTGGAGCAATCTGAATTATTCAGCAACTGATGGTTGGATGAATATGGGGGTGTGTGTGGAGACAATTCACCTTATTCACAACATGAAAGCGCTTTGTGCTGTTATACATGATAGCGCGCAACAACACAGAACATTATTCTTGACTGTGCATAATGGTTCCTGATAATTCTCCATTAACACGTGCCATTAATCGTAACGCGTGGTAAATGGTTGCAGCAGTTCCTGAGGACACCTGAAGCCTCTGCCCCGAATCATCACATTCACGATCAGCACCAAGAATGTATACTTCGTGGCATTCGTGACTTGCCATCGTTATGTGTAAACGCATCATTAAGGGTCTATGTCTCGATGCAGTTGTATCTATTACTTTAAAATCGATTGTCAATTCATATCAGTTCATTTTTACATCCCTAGCCAATTTAAAGAGAAAAAAATGAATATTTTGATTCCATGGCCAAATTTATCAAAGTTAACCAATGCAGACTCTTCTTCAGAACACCCCTGCATTCACACTCACAGAAACTCTGTGGGCACAGTCACTCATCTATGACTGTGCGCATGAGACAGAGAGGGACGGGAGAAAGAAAACAAGTGTTGTCTCTGAGCTCCGAGTAGAAGAGCTCTTGTGTCTCTGTTGCTCTGTGATGCGTGTGTTTGTGTGTGTGAGAGAGGCGGCTGCAGACAGATGGGCTCTGGGGGATTAGAAAAGGACAGGGCACCATAAGTCACAGGGCTGATCACTGGACACAGGCAGACGGGCTGCGTGAATGCGCATGGCTCACTGATAGGAATCTGTCACCAATAGCTAACAAAGAGCATTTATCTTTGAGGGGAAATCCACAAATGCAGATCTGGCCTCACAGTCTGACAAACAAACAGAAACACTTTCAGCTACACTGCCATAGATGCTTGTTTTTTTCATATCTGATTAATTGGTGTTTCTTGCTCAATGACTCTAGTATGAAAAAGAAAAGTACAGACATTATTTTAAAATAATCAATTAATTCCATTTGAACATTAGTAATAATTGATCAACATATTGATTTATTCTGCCTTACAGAAACCTGATTGCAGCAGGATGAATATGTTAGTTTAAATGAGTCAACACCCCCGAGTCACACTAACTGTCAGAATGCTCGTAGCACGGGCCGGGGCGGAGGATTAGCAGCAATCTTCCATTCCAGCTTATTAATTAATCAAAAACCCAGACAGAGCTTTAATTCATTTGAAAGCTTGACTCTTAGTCTTGTCCATCCAAATTGGAAGTCCCAAAAACCAGTTTTATTTGTTATTATCTATCGTCCACCTGGTCGTTACTGTGAGTTTCTCTGTGAATTTTCAGACCTTTTGTCTGACTTAGTGCTTAGCTCAGATAAGATAATTATAGTGGGCGATTTTAACATCCACACAGATGCTGAGAATGACAGCCTCAACACTGCATTTAATCTATTATTAGACTCTATTGGCTTTGCTCAAAAAGTAAATGAGTCCACCCACCACTTTAATCATATCTTAGATCTTGTTCTGACTTATGGTATGGAAATAGAAGACTTAACAGTATTCCCTGAAAACTCCCTTCTGTCTGATCATTTCTTAATAACATTTACATTTACTCTGATGGACTACCCAGCAGTGGGGAATAAGTTTCATTACACTAGAAGTCTTTCAGAAAGCGCTGTAACTAGGTTTAAGGATATGATTTCTTCTTTATGTTCTCTAATGCCATATACCAACACAGTGCAGAGTAGCTACCTAAACTCTGTAAGCGAGATAGAGTATCTCGTTAATAGTTTTACATCCTCATTGAAGACAACTTTGGATGCTGTAGCTCCTCTGAAAAAGAGCTTTAAATCAGAAGTGCCTGACTCCGTGGTATAACTCACAAACTCGTAGCTTAAAGCAGATAACCCGTAAGTTGGAGAAGAAATGGCGTCTCACTAATTTAGAAGATCTTCACTTAGCCTGGAAAAAGAGTCTGTTGCTCTATAAAAAAGCCCTCCGTAAAGCTAGGACATCTTTCTACTCATCACTAATTGAAGAAAATAAGAACAACCCCAGGTTTCTTTTCAGCACTGTAGCCAGGCTGACAAAGAGTCAGAGCTCTATTGAGCTGAGTATTCCATTAACTTTAACTAGTAATGACTTCATGACTTTCTTTGCTAACAAAATTTTAACTATTAGAGAAAAAATTACTCAACCATCCCAAAGACGTATCGTTATCTTTGGCTGCTTTCAGTGATGCCGGTATTTGGTTAGACTCTCTCTCTCCGATTGTTCTGTCTGAGTTATTTTCATTAGTTACTTCATCCAAACCATCAACATGTTTATTAGACCCCATTCCTACCAGGCTGCTCAAGGAAGCCCTACCATTATTTAATGCTTCGATCTTAAATATGATCAATCTATCTTTGTTAGTTGGCTATGTACCACAGGCTTTTAAGGTGGCAGTAATTAAACCATTACTTAAAAAGCCATCACTTGACCCAGCTATCTTAGCTAATTATAGGCCAATCTCCAACCTTCCTTTTCTCTCAAAAATTCTTGAAAGGGTAGTTGTAAAACAGCTAACTGATCATCTGCAGAGGAATGGTCTATTTGAAGAGTTTCAGTCAGGTTTTAGAATTCATCATAGTACAGAAACAGCATTAGTGAAGGTTACAAATTATCTTCTTATGGCCTCGGACAGTGGACTCATCTCTGTGCTTGTTCTGTTAGACCTCAGTGCTGCTTTTGATACTGCTGACCATAAAATTTTATTACAGAGATTAGAGCATGCCATAGGTATTAAAGGCACTGCGCTGCGGTGGTTTGAATCATATTTGTCTAATAGATTACAATTTGTTCATGTAAATGGGGAATCTTCTTCACAGACTAAACTTAATTATGGAGTTCCACAAGGTTCTGTGCTAGGACCAATTTTATTCACTTTATACATGCTTCCCTTAGGCAGTATTATTAGACGGTATTGCTTAAATTTTCATTGTTACGCAGATGATACCCAGCTTTATCTATCCATGAAGCCAGAGGACACACACCAATTAGCTAAACTGCAGGATTGTCTTACAGACATAAAGACATGGATGACCTCTAATTTCCTGCTTTTAAACTCAGATAAAACTGAAGTTATTGTACTTGGCCCCACAAATCTTAGAAACATGGTGTCTAACCAGATCCTTACTCTGGATGGCATTACCCTGAGCTCTAGTAATACTGTGAGAAATCTTGGAGTCATTTTTGATCAGGATATGTCATTCAAAGCGCATATTAAACAAATATGTAGGACTGCTTTTTTGCATTTACGCAATATCTCTAAAATCAGAAAGGTCTTGTCTCAGAGTGATGCTGAAAAACTAATTCATGCATTTATTTCCTCTAGGCTGGACTATTGTAATTCATTATTATCAGGTTGTCCTAAAAGTTCCCTAAAAAGTCTTCAGTTAATTCAAAATGCTGCAGCTAGAGTACTGACGGGGACTAGAAGGAGAGAGCATATCTCACCCATATTGGCCTCTCTTCATTGGCTTCCTGTTAATTCTAGAATAGAATTTAAAATTCTTCTTCTTACTTATAAAGTTTTGAATAATCAGGTCCCATCTTATCTTAGGGACCTCGTAGTACCATATCACCCCAATAGAGCGCTTCGCTCTCAGACTGCAGGCTTACTTGTAGTTCCTAGGGTTTGTAAGAGTAGAATGGGAGGCAGAGCCTTCAGCTTTCAGGCTCCTCTCCTGTGGAACCAGCTCCCAATTCAGATCAGGGAGACAGACACCCTCTCTACTTTTAAGATTAGGCTTAAAACGTTCCTTTTTGCTAAAGCTTATAGTTAGGGCTGGATCAGGTGACCCTGAACCATCCCTTAGTTATGCTGCTATAGACGTAGACTGCTGGGGGGTTCCCATGATGCATTGTTTCTTTCTCTTTTTGCTCTGTATGCACCACTCTGCATTTAATCATTAGTGATCGATCTCTGCTCCCCTCCACAGCATGTCTTTTTCCTGGTTCTCTCCCTCAGCCCCAACCAGTCCCAGCAGAAGACTGCCCCTCCCTGAGCCTGGTTCTGCTGGAGGTTTCTTCCTGTTAAAAGGGAGTTTTTCCTTCCCACTGTAGCCAAGTGCTTGCTCACAGGGGGTCGTTTTGACCGTTGGGGTTTTACATAATTATTGTATGGCCTTGCCTTACAATATAAAGTGCCTTGGGGCAACTGTTTGTTGTGATTTGGCGCTATATAAAAAAAATTGATTGATTGATTGATTAGTCTTATTTCCTTGGTTTTGATTGTCACTCCTGTTGTTAAAGGTGCATTCACACTGACGATTAGTCTGCTGCTTGTTGACAAAGCAAGAAATGATGAGTAAAAAGTGCATTAATGTCGATCAGTGCCGAGATCCACCAGACTCAGCAGGGGCTAAGTCAACGTCAGTGTCAATGCAGCTCTTCCAAACTGGGCCATCATAAGGACATGACTCAAACAATAGGTGGAAAAATGTGACATGCAAATGAAAAAGAAAAATGTTGTTTTTTAAAAGTAACAGATATAAAGGTGGTTTATAAAGTTATAAAAAAAAAAAAAAAAGAAAAACACCCAGCAGATATTTTAAACAACCAAAACGTCAGCAAGTTAAGACGGTGATCCAAAGTCCACATTATCCAAAAGCTAGTGTTTTCATTGTGTGTCTTCATACTTGCCACTCCTGAGGCCAGACCATAAAGCAGGCTTCCTCCCTCAGCTTTGGGCTCAAACACGTGTGTAGAGGGCGGGGGACATTTCTCCTGTCTGATGAAGTTGTAGAGCAGAGTCTTTACCAGTCGACTGGTTAAAGATAAACTGGGGACAGATTGGTGAGAAGTGAAAAGAGAAAGAAAGATTTAATTCTAAACTCACATTTCAAAATTTGAGAAATCAGCAGTAGGGAGGACATTTATTGTGGACAGACAGACAGGCGGACAATGTGATTCTAACATACTGTTCATGATGATCAGATTGCTTTTTGGTTAAGCCACAAAAATAATTTGAGGTTTAAAAACAGAGTCGGTACACATTGAGTAAATTCACTATTTTTTTCCTATTTAAAAACATAGAATTGCTTTCATTTACTGAATACTTTGCAAAACAGATTTAGACAACTTTCTAATTTGTTTCACCAACATCAGCTACAGATTTTTTTTAAGATTAGCTGCAATTTGTCTAAAGTACTCTCACTTGGTTCCAATGCTGTGAGAACCCTAAAAGAAAATTGCTATACAAGACACATCACAACACACACAGCCAACAAAGCCTCATTCTACATGTTTCAAAGATCAGGATTCCACTTGTTAACAGTAGCCACAAATTTCTGAGGAATAAAATAAGTCTTTAGAGATAACTAGTAGCAGTTTTTTCTTTGGAGAGACCACTAAACTGTGTGTGCTTTCTTACCATCGCCCCTTCATGATGTGCTGGTAGATTAAACCATCTCTGAGAATATCTTTGTGGAAGAGCTGGTAGGAGAACAAGACCAACAGGGTGGTCACAGCTTCAAACAGGATGCTGTAGGTGATGTCACTGCAGGGGCAAACACGTGCATGCATGAAATATAATTCAGTTTAGCACACAAGTGATGTAAATAAGTGAGTGTGTCTCATTCATTTGCACGTGACCCATTTGACTACAAGCTGTTTTTGCATAAACACAAACTCAGATCAAGTTTCTCTGAGAAACAGTTCTCAATTATTTAAACCGAAAACAAAATTAAATTCAAATGTTAATTCACCAACAGCAATAATAAAATTAGAAAGAAATGTGACATTTATCTTAAGGAAAACAAAGCAACAGAAAGATATACGGCTCTCATGTGCTTGACAAGTCGGAAAGTGACGCACAACTCAGCATTTTTCAAGTGATGCAGATGTCATTTTTTGTGCCTCGCACCCATGTCCTCCAAATCACAACACCACTTGTGCCCATGTAGGTGTGTTGGTCTAAAAATCATGTGTGGCAGCTACACAGAGCTGGTGAGTGGATATTTGACAGCAGAAAGATGATCAAAAACCTGATCTAAACGCAAGCACTGCCTAATTATGTGTAAAGAATCCAACAATCAAACATGCCTTAAGCAGGATTACAACATAAGTTCATCCTGCTTGCCTGCACATATCATCACCAGTCACCTGTAGGAGTGTATTAGTGTGATGTGTATTATGCCTACAGGGGGCTTATATCTACAAGACCTGGCTTTCATTCTCTCCCTCTGTCTCTGGCACACACAAAGCTGTATGTTCAGTTATAACACTTTATACAATATTTAATTGCAGCTACTGCATCTCACTGAACTGTGCATTTGGGATAAGGGTCTGCAATGTGAGGCTGCAAACTGAAGAGATGTTGTTCATAGTTTGGGGGGAGGGGGGGCCAAACAAAACAAAACACTAACTCAGACACAGGCAACATTATACACTGTAAAATACATGATTTGAAAACAACCATTAAACCAAATAAGAGTGAGTACTAACAGAAAAATATGAAACCTCACTTTGCTACTTCTCTGCTTCACCTCAGGGAGCTTTGGTGGCTGCTACCTTCTATACACTGAGAGATTGGTGACAAGCTGTTACACCACCAGAAATCCTTTCACTGTCAAAGTTTTTCAATATCACAGCACTGTGCACCTACCACACTCAAGTTTAAAGGGACAAACAGGCTTCACTGATTAGCTGTTATTATGTTTGGATTACAACACTTCCATACCTCAAGAACAAGGTAAATATTCAATAGGAATGTGTACTGAAATGTGTCCTAAATGGATTTGTGCCTACTGCACAGCTCATTTTTGCATCTGCCATTAGGTTAGGGCCCTTGAGTTTACACAGGATACAGAAGCCTGTTAAGGGTTTCAGGGAATGATAGCTAAAGTATAAAATTTCCCACCAAGCCGGGAGCACAGAGAGAGGAAAATGGCCAAAAGCCACAAAGTGATAGAGGGAAGAAAAACAGAGATGGTTTTGAGGCTTGAAACAATGAATAATGCTGAAACAGTTTTTCACAACAGCCAGTGAGTGATTTCTGGAGAAAACAGAAGTGAAGAGAACAGTAACACAGACACTTTTAGAAAGTTAAACAGAGTGATAGAGAGGGAGAGGATGGCAGTAAAAACAACAACAGATATGAAAAGTGAATGGGACATAAAAGAGCGAAAAACACAAAAGAAAACAACATTTGTGAGAATCTCTGAAAATTACTTTCAAAGTCTGGTTGTGAGTATACACACTGCATTTTTCAATCATTATTTTCTGCACACTTCAGTGGCCAGAACACCTCCTCCACTGTCCCTAACCAGCTATCAAAGCTTATCAAGTGTCCTGCAGAAACAGCAAGAGTTTTTCCCCTTCTCCCTCAAATCTGTATTTGTCTTTATTTTGGCCTTTAGCTCATCATGTTGCCAGTTCAGTGTTCATGTCCAGCCAAGAACTCAGAGTGAAACAGTAGAACATCTTAATCTTCCATAATGGACTTCAGCTTCTCTTGTTTAGTGAATCAGGGCGTGAATGGGCGAGCAAAGCACGCAAAGGGAGTAGCATTTGAGAAGTTCTCACAAACTGCTTTTCATTAACTGCTCAATGACTAACATACTCAACAGATATCATCTTAGAACAAACAGGAATATAAATGAGAAAATAAATAAAAGCAAACAGACTGCAGCGCAGATACATCCCATACAATCAGACAAAAACCCATAATCCACGCATATATAAATTGGTGAATTAATGAACAAATGGAGGCAATCATATACAGCCTTCAGGTTTCAGGATCAATAAAAACCAGACAAATCCAAACTTGTACACAACTGCACTGAAGTCAAAACTGTTAATCATTATGATGATTATTAGGACAACATCAAACTAGCCAACATCATAGCGATGTTAGAAGCCAGTCCCAGTATTTTGGAGATCACATGTTCTGTGACTAAATATTCCTGGTGGGTGGAGGAATTCAGTTTTCACAGGGGGTACAGACTTTAAACGTGGCTTGAAACAAAAAACACACATTGCCGATAATACACATTTAATATGTGCAATAACCTGTGTGCTGATACAAGAATAGAAACACTAATCACATACTCCAACCTCACACTCCTTTCCATGAAGTGGACACACCTGTTAACGTGAACAGTTTTACCCTACTGTTAACAGTGCTGCAAATACCACATCTGGATGTACACTTGTCCTTCCTAATCTTTCCATTAATGTACAATGGCCAATGAACATGGTTTACCCATAGCAATGGAAGTAAATGTTATCACAGGTGTCATATCAATGAAGGCATTTTCACCATTTTTGGTACATATGCTTGCTGTGTGTACAAATGCAGATCTACATCTCCAGATGATATCACAAGTAAATCATATACATCAGTCGTGTACTGTTTGCAAGACACACATAACAGTAGGTCAATACTTACAGAAGGGGCACTTCAACAATCAGGTGCACAAGGTTGGACAACAGCTCCTCCAAGAGGTCCTCACTGTCTGTTTCTTCATAAGGAGCAGAGGAGTTGTTATTATAGCTCAAACTAGTTGTTTTTCCTGGCAAGTAGTTCATAGTAATAATTCAGCTGCATTAGAACTGTAATGTTGTTCCACTGACAACGAGGAAAATGAGAAAAATAAGGAAATCCTCATATCTGAGAAACCAGAACCACTCACAACCTTACATTTGTCCTTAAAACATGAAAGAACAAAAAGTGTAATGTAAGCAGGCTCTGAGGGCCACTGGTGCTTACCCCGGATTCCGTAGCATGAAGCAGATGAGACTTTGAGTCCACAAGCCAGTTACAGCTGAGTGGTCTAAGATGATGCAGATGAAGTGTATTACCCAAAGACAAAAACAGGTAGCATGACTGGGAACTGAACCTAGACCCACATACTGGTAACACAACGTTTTATCCCAATGAGCCACCTGGTCTGAGCTACAACAATGACTATTTCTTGGCGATTATATTTCTAACAAGAGTGCTTCTGAGAGCACAATATGCCCCAGTGGCAAATGCTGCTTTCATACAAGTGCTTGCAATATTCTGATAACATTTCAACTTGTACCAAGTTTCACAAAATTCATCCTAAATATGTGAGATGCTGATTTCAGAAGGCAGGCACCAACTCATGAAACTGGCAGTGTCTAGATTGTTAATCAAGGGACACAACTCTGGTAAAATAAGCCCAACTCAAAGGATATAATAATATGCGTATTAGCAACCTATAACAAAGGTTTGTACCAAGTTTTATGAAATTCCTCCTAAAAGTGTGAGAGGAGTTGTTGTCAGAATGCAGGCACCCACTCATGAAACTGACATAGTCTAAATTTGTTAATCAAGGGTAGGGATAGACTGATAATTGGCTTGACCGATTATGGGCTGGCCGATTATTAGTCCATCCCTAATCAAGGGCCATCACTCTGGTAAAATTAGCCCAACTCGAACGATACGATAATAGGTATATTACCAAGCTATAACAAGGACTTGCACCAAGTTTCACAAAATTCCTCCTAAAAATGTGAAAGGAGTCGATTTCAGAATGCAGGCATGCATTTTTGGAGGGACAGATGGAAATCACCACAGCATAATCCTCCTTCGGGCCTTCGGCCAGCGGGGGATAAAAATGGCATTTCCTCAATGGTTAATGAAATATTTTTTGTTACAACCCCTTGAATTAAATATAAAAGTCTTCACTACAAGCATGTGTTTCGTTTTAACTTAATTGCGGTGGTGCACAGTTGCAAAATTCTAAAAACTGTCATTGTTCAAACAGTTGTTTCCAAAATACTAGCAGTGTGTTTTAAAAAAAGGGGAGTAAAGCCCAAAATCCTTAAAATAGCTTTTATTTCCATACATGCAAATGCATTGGGAACACTGCACATTCTATTCCATATCAAAACATGAAGAAGAATTTATCAAATGTGTTATTACTTTACAGAAAGTGGAGAAAAGGAATATAAGGCTTTTCAAAAAAATAAAATAAAAAAATAAAAAATGCTGTGTCTGCATTTTTGTTTATGTGACCATTATTTAAGAACGAAGGCAACAAATGTTGTACATGCTGGTTGTAGTGCATTTCTCTCTGAAAATCACTATGGTGCTGGGCCTATTTGTTGCATACCAGGGATCATGGATCAGTATGAATACATCAAAATACTTGAACAGGTCATGTTGCCTTATGCCAAAGAGGAAATGCCCTTGAAATGGATGTTTCAACAAGATAATGACCCCAAACGCACCGGCAAGTGAGCGACATCTTGGTTCCAGACCAACAAGATTAATGTTATGGAGTGGCCAGCCCAATCCCGGGACCTTAATCCAACAGACAATTTATGGGGTGGCATCAAAAGTGCTGTTTCTGATGCAAAACCAAGAAATGCAGAGGAATTGTAGAATGTAGTCTAATGATCTTGGGCTGGAACACCTGTCCACAGGAGCCAGAATTTGCTCGACTCCATGCAACACAGATGTGAAGCAGTTCTCAGAAACAGTGGTTATACAACTAAACATAAGTTCAGTGATTCAAAGGAAAGTGAAACCTTCAAGCATTTTTCAGTTTATACGGGAAATGTTTAAGTTTGTAAAGAAGATGCAGACACTGCTATTTTTTGAACAACCTAACATTCCTTTTTCTTCACTTTCTGCAAAGTAATAAATAAATGCCAAATTCTCCTTCATGTTTTGATTTGTAATATAATGTGCAGTGTTCCCAATAATGGATTTAGAGTTCAACTCACTTTTTAAAAATCACTGCTATTATTTTGAACACAACTGTATGAACCTGACTGCAGGGACGTTTTTTTGACATTCTTCACTTTCATATGAAGAAAATGAAGCCAAGATTCTGTGGGCCACATCTCATCAAGCAAGTCGTCAGGTAGGACGGTCAAGATCCCTCTGCAGGTTCACCTACAGACACCTTGTTATGACTTTTGCTTCCTCTTGATAGTCAAGTTTGTTTGTCCTTGAAGATTCTCCCAGACCACCCAACTGTAAATGGGTACAGGCCTTGGGTGGGGTCACATTCACAGGGCGCCACAGACTTTAAAAGGCTTCATAAGCACCTACACCAGTGGGCCTCAGAACCTATCAGACTTACTCAGCCTTCTACATCACAGTGTAATTACATAAGATCATAAGGCTGGCCAGAATTAAAAAAAAAAAAAAAAAAAACTGGAATCAAATGTGACTTCTATCTGACACGGGGTGGGGGGGCAGCATATCTAGTTTCTCATCAGGCTGCAAACAATGTGAAGTATTCCATAAGAGGCAGCTCCTGAAGATGTTTTTCTCTCTGCCTTTTGCAATTCTTTGATTGAGCTCACCTCCACAGGAGCCTGGCACCCTCTCCTGGTAGGAGAATTGCAGCTGCAGCTCATCTTCACTCATCTCACGGATAAACACTTTGAGCAGGCAGCGAATCATTAACAGCGCATTGTGTGCCTGCCAGATAAACAGCTGACTGTGGAAGGAAAAACAAAAACAAACTCACCTCATTCAAAGTCAAATATAGAACAGTGACTGCTTTAAAAGTGCATTCTGTTGGGTATTGAGCTGTGTATGTGCCATCGGGTTACGCCCTATATTTAGAAAGCAAAGCTTGACTGTCCATTCATCTCAGTTCACATACAAACAGTCACCACGGGCAGCAATGACCTAAAGGCTACAACAACAAGCTTTTGACTAGAGGCTCACTGGTTCAAGCTGAGCAAAGTAACAAACATGTTAAATATAAATAACATTTATGATCATGTTCACCAAATGATACAGCGCCCTCTATGCTTTTACCAAAAGTTAACTTCTCACATGAATAAACAGACGAGACCTTGCCACATATTTGAGCAGCTTTTGCTGCCATCTAGCGGGCAATGTCAATCAATCAATCAATTTTTTTTTTATATAGCGCCAAATCACAACAAACAGTTGCCCCAAGGCGCTTTATATTGTAAGGCAAGGCCATACAATAATGATGTAAAACCCCAACGGTCAAAACGACCCCCTGTGAGCAAGCACTTGGCTACAGTGGGAAGGAAAAACTCCCTTTTAACAGGAAGAAACCTCCAGCAGAACCAGGCTCAGGGAGGGGCAGTCTTCTGCTGGGACTGGTTGGGGCTGAGGGAGAGAACCAGGAAAAAGACATGCTGTGGAGGGGAGCAGAGATCGATCACTAATGATTAAATGCAGAGTGGTGCATACAGAGCAAAAAGAGAAAGAAACAGTGCATCATGGGAACCCCCCAGCAGTCTACGTCTATAGCAGCATAACTAAGGGATGGTTCAGGGTCACCTGATCCAGCCCTAACTATAAGCTTTAGCAAAAAGGAAAGTTTTAAGCCTAATCTTAAAAGTAGAGAGGGTGTCTGTCTCCCTGATCTGAATTGGGAGCTGGTTCCACAGGAGAGGAGCCTGAAAGCTGAAGGCTCTGCCTCCCATTCTACTCTTACAAACCCTAGGAACTACAAGTAAGCCTGCAGTCTGAGAGCGAAGCGCTCTATTGGGGTGATATGGTACTACGAGGTCCCTAAGATAAGATGGGACCTGATTATTCAAAACCTTATAAGTAAGAAGAAGAATTTTAAATTCTATTCTAGAATTAACAGGAAGCCAATGAAGAGAGGCCAATATGGGTGAGATATGCTCTCTCCTTCTAGTCCCCGTCAGCACTCTAGCTGCAGCATTTTGAATTAACTGAAGGCTTTTTAGGGAACTTTTAGGACAACCTGATAATAATGAATTACAATAGTCCAGCCTAGAGGAAATAAATGCATGAATTAGTTTTTCAGCATCACTCTGAGACAAGACCTTTCTGATTTTAGAGATATTGCGTAAATGCAAAAAAGCAGTCCTACATATTTGTTTAATATGCGCTTTGAATGACATATCCTGATCAAAAATGACTCCAAGATTTCTCACAGTATTACTAGAGGTCAGGGTAATGCCATCCAGAGTAAGGATCTGGTTAGACACCATGTTTCTAAGATTTGTGGGGCCAAGAACAATAACTTCAGTTTTATCTGAGTTTAAAAGCAGGAAATTAGAGGTCATCCATGTCTTTATGTCTGTAAGACAATCCTGCAGTTTAGCTAATTGGTGTGTGTCCTCTGGCTTCATGGATAGATAAAGCTGGGTATCATCTGCGTAACAATGAAAATTTAAGCAATACCGTCTAATAATACTGCCTAAGGGAAGCATATATAAAGTGAATAAAATTGGTCCTAGCACAGAACCTTGTGGAACTCCATAATTAACTTTAGTCTGTGAAGAAGATTCCCCATTTACATGAACAAATTGTAATCTATTAGACAAATATGATTCAAACCACCGCAGCGCAGTGCCTTTAATACCTATGGCATGCTCTAATCTCTGTAATAAAATTTTATGGTCAACAGTATCAAAAGCAGCACTGAGGTCTAACAGAACAAGCACAGAGATGAGTCCACTGTCCGAGGCCATAAGAAGATCATTTGTAACCTTCACTAATGCTGTTTCTGTACTATGATGAATTCTAAAACCTGACTGAAACTCTTCAAATAGACCATTCCTCTGCAGATGATCAGTTAGCTGTTTTACAACTACCCTTTCAAGAATTTTTGAGAGAAAAGGAAGGTTGGAGATTGGCCTATAATTAGCTAAGATAGCTGGGTCAAGTGATGGCTTTTTAAGTAATGGTTTAATTACTGCCACCTTAAAAGCCTGTGGTACATAGCCAACTAACAAAGATAGATTGATCATATTTAAGATCGAAGCATTAAATAATGGTAGGGCTTCCTTGAGCAGCCTGGTAGGAATGGGGTCTAATAAACATGTTGATGGTTTGGATGAAGTAACTAATGAAAATAACTCAGACAGAACAATCGGAGAGAAAGAGTCTAACCAAATACCGGCATCACTGAAAGCAGCCAATGTGAGCATTTCAGGGCTTCAGTTACATTTCTTATTGAAAGCCAAAATTCAGATTAGATTAGATAGAACTTTATTAATCCCTTGGGAAAACTCCCTTATGGAAACTGAGGTTCTGCCAGCACTGTATAGCAGCACACAGGGTAAGAAGCACAGAGTATCAAAAGTGAAAGCAAAAAACAATTTGCAAATATAAACATACAAATACCAGAAATACTGCTTGCTACTGGCTACTACTGTTCCTCTCCTTCCTGTCCTCTGTCTTCCTGTTACTCCTCCTCCCCTGAGGAGTTGTACAGTCTGATGGCCTGAGGGACAAAGGCGTTTTTCAGTCTGTTGGAAGGAGCAGCCTGTGGCTGAAGAGGCTCCTGTGGTTGCTGATGATGACCCAGTACAAAGGCATTTAGAAATGTCAGAAATGCATGATTTTGTTTGTTTGTTTTTTTTGGGTTTTTTTTGGGGGGGGGGGGGGGGGGGTGACAGGTAGAGCTTTGTCCTAATTTCAATGTTGACAGTTTTATGGTTGAGTTTTAGGATGCGGAAGGTTTTGCCATACAGACGGATGGAACAGTCACACTCGGATCACTTGCAATTGCCAGAGACTAACGTCCAGGTCCATTCCATCAAAGAGGTCCCGGCTGGCACCATCACATATGGATGGTGCACGACTGCCAGCCGGAGAACCAGGTCCAGGTGCAGGTCCACTCCATTTTCCTGTGCACAGATGTCCTCCGTGGTTCCACTGTGACTAAGCCCACCTCTGTGTGCAGGGGCTGACCACGGCCACTAGCATGAGACGTTTTCCCGTTGTGGTCCTGATTTAGAAGAAGAAAAAAGGATAATCCCAACTGATGTGGACAGGTGTGTCCAGCCCACTCCCAAGGAATCACATTTGCTTTACTCTCTTGGCAACTTCGCCATGTTCTCACAGCAGCTCCACAGTCAGCTCTCTCACGATTCTGGCATGTTAGAAAGTCCATTATCTCCTGAAAATAACACATTCTGACTTTTTCCAATGTAAGAAATATATCTGCATGTTCAGGCAACCTGTAAAAACAGCATCATGGAGACATTCCACATGCACATTCATAGCTGCAGTAAAATAGTATCCTGCAACACAGACAGCAGAATCAGCAAACGTTAGGATCCAAAATCCGGCCGACTCAAAAAATTAAGAGTTTCGGGATGAAGTGTGTCATCTCCTCTCTGTATATTCTATGTAAATCCGATCCATCACTTTCAGAAGCTTCATTATCGGATATAGCAGCGTTCATTTCACTCCGTCAGCCATCAGGATGATTTTCCTTTTCCTAAAATGTACGTCACATGCCGAGAAATGCTGAGGAAGACATTTTGTGGAAATGCACCTGCTGACTCGCCGGGTGAGAGGGATAATTATCAATAAAACACATCAGTGACCACTAATTATTACTGCATGTGCGCAGATAGACTTACAATCATGAATACTTTGATGTTGTGTTCCTAACCGGGACATTAAATAATATGCAACATGTCCTTTAACAATGAGTGATTCCCTGAACAAATATGCACAGTATTTGTCATTACTGACATCATCTCAGCCTATTAACCGTTCTCTGGCACACCGATACTCACTCTTGACATTCTGTGGAAATTTTCAATTCTTTGGTTCTTCCCAGGAAAATTCTCACTAGCGCGCCAAAGTTCCCCGTTCGGGGATTGTTGTCAACTGTCCAAAAAAAGATAAAGGAGGACCATATTACCACTTGTCTATATTTTTTCAAGTACACTGCGCACATTTATAAAAGGAGCAGGTTATGTTAGGTTATGATATGTTATATAATTGCAAGTGAATGGACATAACTTTGTATAAATTTGAGTGTTTTGATACTTATGAGTATTTCGGCAGCTTTTCTCACAATTAAAATCCACAAAATAACCCAAATCAATCAAGTCTGAAAATGACCCATAACAAAACAACTCGGTATGCCAACAAAACATTTATTAAACAAAAGTTAAACATTAATTCAAATTTAAATTTCAAATTTATTAATTTATATAGCGCCAATTCGCGATGAGATCACCTCAAGACGCTTCACACAGCATAATAAAAACAGAGAAAACTGAATTAAAATTTTAAAAACACAATAAAAACACAAAACCATAAAAGAACACAAGAATAAAAACACATAATTAATTAAATTAATCAATAAGATATATGCACCCATCTACCGTTTATGACACCGATTTGGCATATTTCTAATCATGCCAACAGTACAAAAACAACCTGCTCCTTTAATAAATGTGTAGTGTAGTTAACATGGTCAAAAAACACCATGAAGAAACGTTTTAATTTCTGTCTGAACTCTACAGTAGAGCAGCTGATACTAATTCTGAACACTTGACAAAATGATTTCTCAGTACTAAATGTATTATCAACTGAAATTACATACTGAGGATCTTGGCGAGGGGGATCACGGCTTCTTCCAGCATCTTGGATTCTCCGCTGTGCATTGAGAGAGGCAGCAAAGACAAGCGATGTCAGGAGAAAACGTCAAAAGATTCATAAGACACAATGGTTACATGCTTATTATTTTATTGTCTGGTCTCATATGAAAACAAAAAATATATCAAAGCAGTCATAGTGTTCAAATAAATACAGCCACAGGTGACCCAATTAATGCCTAATCATGCCAATTATTCATAAGCTTTTAAAGTGATTCCATCAATTTCTGGAATGTTCCATGATGTTTCAAGAGGCAGCCATCCTGGTGTACATAAACCCCTGACCCACTGAAAATCACACATGCATAGTGAATAAAAGTTTAAATAAACCATCTTGTAACCGTTTTTAAATAAACGATTTTACAAGGACATAAAGCAGACAGTATAACTAACTGAACACATACATTTTTTTTAAAACTGTTTATTTGTGCTTTTCATTTTAATCAATTCAAAGGAATCAAACAACAACAAACAAAGAAAAACAAAAACCAACAATTGTGTGCAGTACTGATCCATTACAATTCTACAATAAATTATATTATTTTACAGGCCATCTTTCAAGCTTTGCTTTGCTTATATTTATGCCATTTTGAAACCAACGTTTTATAAAGATATGACCTCTAAGTTGAAGACTAAGTTCCTTGTTGATGCTTTCTTTGATGCAATTATGAGGATTTTAAGGATGTACTTGTCTTCTTTAAGAACTGTCTCTGTGGGTATCAGACCCAGTAAGAAGATTTCTGGGACCTTAGGGATAACATAGGCCAAAATACAGTCCGTCATTTCAAACACACTTTCCTAGAATAGTGTTAGCTCTGTACATGTCCAAAAGATATGAGAGCGATTGGCGTTCGAGTGACCACACTGTCTCCAACATTGCTGAGGCCCCTGGAATTTGTTTATTATATGAGGAGTAATAAAGAACCATATCAGACTTTTCCACCCAAATTCTCTCCATCTTTTAGAGCTAGTTGATGTTTGTTGTGTGCTGCACATTGTAAGCCAATCACTCTCTGACAATGCAATCTTGAGCTCCTTTTCCCATTTAAATTTTACATATGATGTATTGTTTCCATTTCGGGCTTGTAACCCTCTATAAAGCTTAGACACAGTTTTTGGTGGGTAGACATTTATAAGCTTCTGAAAAAATTCTGACAAATCAGTAGTGGGATGAGATGCACCTTTACTCATTTCTTTGTCATAAAAATGACACACTTGTAAATATCTAAGCAAGCGCTCATTTTCCAAATTAAATAAAATTTTCAATTTTTCAAATGACTTGAAGGTGCCTCCCTCCACAAACAAACACAAGGCCATTAAACCCTTTTCAATCCAGCCCAAAAAATATGGGTCCAACCTACCAGGTGGGAACCGCTGCGAGAAAGGAGGCCATGTCAAAATTTATTTCCTTTGCCAAATTGTATTTTTGGACAACATCATGCCAAATCAAAAATGTGTTTTTTACAATACAATTTCCTTGATTTCTTTATTTTTTTTCTCCTAGCTGTGATTGGGGTGGGGACTCTCCCATCTCTGACTCAATATGTTTCCACTGAGCATCAACTTCTGGAGAGCACCAACCAACTATGTATCTCAAATTGGCTGCAAAAATAGTACTGCTTCAGGTTGGGGACAGCAAGGCCCCTGTGATTCTTATCGATTTGGAGCGTTTTAAATTTAATCCTTGGCCTAGCTCCTGCCCAAATAAATCATAATATTAATTTATCCCAAAAATTAAACTGTAAATCAGGAATTCTAAGTGGTAGTGACATAAAAAAAGTATAGAAATCTGGGCAGGAGATTCATCTTCACAATTTCTATCCTTGAACTAAAATCAAGAGTCAGTGAGGTCCAGTGAGTTATGTCCTGTTGAACTGAGTGTAAAAGTTTATCAAAATTTAAAAGTGACAAGGCTATTGAAGTCCTGAGAGATGTAGACACCTAAATACTTCATCTTTTTTGCATCCCATTTGTTAATAGTTTTGTTTTATAAAGTTGCTTGGGGTGTAGTTAAGTGTTAGAATTTGTGTTTTTGTTATAGCCAGACAGGTACCTGAATTCTTTCAGTACTTTCAGTTTAGGGAACAATTCTTCTGGGTTCTGAAGATAAGCAATAATATCATCTGCAAAAAGGGCTATTACATGTTCAGTGTTTAATATGGTGATTCCCTTTAGTTCTGCATTTTTCCTTATTGCCTGAGCCAGGGGTTCAATGAACAAAGCAAAAAGGGCGGGGCTAAGTCCACATCCACATCTTGGCCACTGGGTTACTATATAATGATTGTGTACAAGCAATAAATTTTCTATTAAATCCCAAACTTTCTAATACTTTAAATAAAAAGGACCAACTAACACGGTCAAAAGCTTTTCTGCATCAAAGCTTGCGAGTACTGCACAAGTTTCTGATTGTTTGCTTCCTCTATAATATGTAGTGTTCGTTGTATACTGTCATGAGTTTGTGGGCCCTTTATAAATCCAGTCTGGTCTTCATGTATTAATTCTACCAAGTGATTTTCTAATCTTTTGGAGATTACTGAGGTAAATAGTTTGTAGTCTACGTTTAGGATAGAGATCGGCAAAAATTTTTTACCCTCTTTAGGTATGACTGATATGGTCGTCCCTCTCCCCAAGATGGTGGTGTTTCAGCCCTATCAAGAGTCCAATTGAATGATTTAACCAGAGGTGGGGCAAGTTCCTCTTTAAACAGCTTGTACCACTCGTTTGTGAATCCATCACTACCAGGGTACTTATTATTTTTTAACACATACATTTTTTGATACAATGAAATATGTATATTTGGGGGAAATAAAGTTTAAAAGTATTTAAGACAAGGTGCATGTAAACATATGGCCTCCAATGTGTATGTGTGTGTGAAGAAAGAGCAGCTGCTATTTTGGTTATAAATCTTAAAGGTGTGATTTTTTTTTTTTAAAAACATGCCTCCCACTCATTTACTTCTTAACTGCTAAATGACACCCTAATAATTAACATTAGATGTCTAAATAACTGTACTCAGCACCTTTTCAGGGAGCATTTTCAAGTTCCCAATGATCCAGACATGGATCGGGGGGGGGGATTATGTTTGACACAAATGTTTGACACCTAAAATCAGAGTCTTGAGCATGGATCTGGAACATGCTCAAACACGAGGATATAATGAAACATAATTTCTGAACAATGAAAATCCCTTTCAGAAGGGTAAAATGTAACACTGTATCTTGACTGAGAGAAGGAATATCTAATGTGATCTGGAAATGTTTGACACTCAGTATAAAAAGGTTACTAATGACTTTAAATGCAGGAGTACTGCTACCCCCCCAGCATTGCTGACCCCGACTGGAAAGAGGTGCTCCAGTGTTTTAGATGTTTCTCACCCATCGATCAGGAAGAATTCACATGTGGAAAGAAATGTAGTGACTGTTTCTACATGCCATTTACAAAAGAAATTAAAATTTAACTAATCTAGGCTTTCTCAGCCATCCAAGGTAATAACCCAGATGGATCATTACCCAGATGAGCTCTGCAAACATTGTTGACAGCTTAAATTGACTTCTGATCTCCATAAAGTCAGCAAAAAGGTAAGATGGATAACACTGGCTCGTAAAACATATGCAAAAACTAGATTAAATATTTAATAAAAAAAAAATAAATCACAGCTATTGGAAGAGTTGAATGTATACTTACTATTTAAATACAATAGCTGTATGATGCTGAAGAAAAACACTTTTATAAGTGATCATTATCATCAGTGTCCCAGTAGAGGTGTGTGTATGTGTGTGTATTAGTTAAAAAAAACAAAAATTGTCTCACAATCAATTTGATCTCCTATTTCCATTATGTTTCCTTTCCCAGCTGGTTATTTTTATTTCTTATACTGGATGTGGAAGTTCTTACTTGGAAAGCATCCATGTCCATCACAAGTGGTTTCTACTGGCTGCTCTCATTTTTGCATGAGGTCAACACATCTAGATCTGGTATAGATCCACAATCTTAGGCTGACTAAACAGCAAAAACCCTAAAGCACTCAAATTACATGGTGCCCCCCAAAAAACTGTCACAAAAATCATTCGACTCTAATTCTGCAATGGCTAATCCGAATTCTGTTTTTTTTTTTAGACATCAAGAAGTATGTGAGGAATTTCTTTGCCTGTAGTTTGAGACTGAACCAATGAGGATGCCGCTTACAATCAAGCAAAAGGGGAAACTGGTGAAATTCTACTTTGAGACCAAATCGATCGTGCAAACCCAACGACAACATCGTCATTTTGCAGTTAGAAAAGCTCCAGACAGAAAGGCAATATGGAGAACTGTAAAGAAGTTTCAAACTGATAGAACTGTTCACAATGTTAACAAAGGGAGATGTGGCCCAACCAGAGCAGCGGTGCACATGTTGAGAACATCTAGTGAATGCCAAAACTCTTACAAACTGAGGTGAAACTAGAAATGAACACCAGAGATAAAATTCCCTGAGATATGTTTCAAGATGACATATGACAGATATCACTATCTAAAAGTGTATAGATTTTCTATGGCTTTATTTTGAGCGCCTTGGGGCAACTGTTTGTTGTGATTTGGCGCTATATAAGAAAAAAGTTGATTGATTGATTGATTTTTGTGGTACTTTTTTGGGACACCCAGTATAATGACAAATGTGTGAAAAATGTGTTTGCTTTTGAAAAATGGACCATGAAATAATCTCCAGTCAAAGACAAATGTTTTCCATTTCTGACTAAACTACATTAGCCAGTAACTGAAATAATTGGTTAAGTAATCTGTCAAAGTATAAATAAAAAGCTGAGCTACCCTTTGAAACTGTATTCCACCTGAACCTCTGACACCTTTGTTTCTTCTTCTAAAAACCCAAAGACTGACCAAAACTGAAAGGACAAGCTGTAAGCTTTTAGCATATATTATGACAAGCTCTTTACCTGCAAGTGGGACTGGTAACAGTGAAGGAGATGAGCTGGTTCCAAAAAGGATCATTCTCTGATATGGGCTCTGTGCCTATCAGCGTCTTGATACTGGTGTTGTCTGACAGGCCACTGACTTGGCTGGTGTTAGCTCCCATCTCTACTGGCTCCACTCATCCACACTCACCAATCCTCAATGCTTTCCACCAAGAATAATCCAAGTCCTAGGGAAGCTGGATAAAAACAAGAGAAATAATGAAAAGTAAAGCCATAAATGCAAAGTTTCCCTTTTAGAGTTTTTACCAATTGCAGTGGTTAGCTATCAACTACCTAATAAAGTCCCACTAGGAACACTACAACCCCTGGCAAAAATAATGGAATCACCGGCCTCAGAGGATGTTCCTTCAGTTGTTTAATTTTGTAGAAAAAAAGAAGATCACAGACATGACACAAAACTAAAGTCATTTCAAATGGCAACTTTCTGGCTTTAAGAAACACTATAAGAAATCAGGAAAGAAAAAATTGTGGCAGTCAGTAACGGTTACTTTTTTAGACCAAGCAGAGGGGAAAAAAATCTGGAATCACTCAATTCTGAGGAATAAATTATGGAATCATGAAAAACAAAAGAACGCTCCAACACATCACTAGTATTTTGTTTCACCACCTCTGGCTTTTATAACAGCTTGCAGTCTCTGAGGCATGGACTTAATGAGTGACAAACAGTACTCTTCATCAATCTGGCTCCAACTTTCTCTGATTGCTGTTGCCAGATCAGCTTTGCAGGTTGGAGCCTTGTCATGGACCATTTTCTTCAACTTCCACCAAAGATTTTCAGTTGGATTAAGATCCGGACTATTTGCAGGCCATGACATTGACCCTATGTGTCTTTTTGCAAGGAATGTTTTCACAGTTTTTGCTCTATGGCAAGATGCATTATCATCTTAAAAAATGATTTCATCATCCCCAAACATCCTTTCAATTGATAAGAAAAGTGTCCAAAATATCAACGTAAACTTGTGCATTTATTGATGATGTAATGACAGCCATCTCCCCAGTGCCTTTACCTGACATGCAGCCCCATATCATCAATGACTGTGGAAATTTACATGTTCTCTTCAGGCAGTCATCTTTATAAATCTCATTGGAACGGCACCAAACAAAAGTTCCAGCATCATCATCTTGCCCAATGCAGATTCGAGATTCATCACTGAATATGACTTTCATCCAGTCATCCACAGTCCACAATTGCTTTTCCTTAGCCCATTGTAACCTTGTTTTTTTCTGTTTAGGTGTTAATGATGGCTTTCGTTTAGCTTTTCTGTATGTAAATCCCATTTCTTTAGGCGGTTTCTTATAGTGCGGTCACAGACGTTGACTCCAGTTTCCTCCCATTCGTTTCTCATTTGTTTTGTTGTGCATTTTCGATTTTTGAGACATATTGCTTTAAGTTTTCTGTCTTGACGCTTTGATGTCTTCCTTGGTCTACCAGTATGTTTGCCTTTAACAACCTTCCCATGTTGTTTGTATTTGGTCCAGAGTTTAGACACAGCTGACTGAACAACCAACATCTTTTGCAACATTGCGTGATGATTTACCCTCTTTTAAGAGTTTGATAATCCTCTCCTTTGTTTCAACTGACATCTCTCCTGTTGGAGCCATGATTCATGTCAGTCCACTTGGTGCAACAGCTCTCCAAGGTGTGATCACTCCTTTTTAGATGCAGACTAACGAGCAGATTTGATTTGATGCAGGTGTTAGTTTTGGGGATGAAAATTTACAGGGTGATTCCATAATTTATTCCTCAGAATTGAGTGAGTCCATATTTTTTTCCCTCTGCTTGGTCTAAAAAAGTAACCATTACTGACTGCCACAATTTTTTTTCCTGATTTCTTATAGTGTTTCTTAAAGCCAGAAAGTTGCCATTTGAAATGTCTTTACTTTTGTGTCATGTCTGTGATCTGCTTTTTTTCTACAAAATTAAACAACTGAATGACCATCCTCCGAAGCCAGTGATTCCATAATTTTTGCCAGGGGTTGTAGAAGGGTGAAAATGAACCCCTCAGGAGATCTGCAGTTACTGTGATACGTCACTTTGTCTGACACCAACAGTTACGCCAAGTATGATCTGAACAGCAACTTTGAACAAGTCTGTATTAACTTGGAGCCATATTTAGTTGATTTGATATTCAGACAACAAGTAGGAACAAAGGTTTAGCCACTGTAACAAAACAATTAATTAGGTGTGTTGTATCATTTATCAAAAAGCATTTTGACTCTTGCGTACAGTACCGGCTATTGTTTTGACATATTCAGTAGGTCAACTATACATATGCTATTTTGCTACATCACCGGTTACCCACAACTCTGACCTTAACCATACCTATAATCAGAGGTGGAACAAAGTCACTATCAAGTTGCTCTCAAGTCATCAATCTGCAAGTCCCAAGTCAAGGCTCAAGTCAGCTTGCAAACAATTAGTGGTCATTATGACTTGAGACTTGCTGATTCATGACGTGAGAGTGACTTGATGGTGACTTCCTCCCACCTCTGCCTATAATTATAATTAGGCATTTCGCAGATGGTTTCATCCAAGCTAGAGCCAGACAGATATGTCTGTTTGGCCAATGATATCAGCCGACATGAGCCTTTTGACAAATACATTGTCCAGGAGAATGCGTTGCAACAGCATTGCTTACAATGCTGATAAGCAGGGTTGAGACCTCCATCATCCCTTGGTTACATTAGTTACAAGAGACAGAGGCAAAGTGACCAGCTAGCATTCATTTTCAATCAGACAGAGCATTTCACAGAGACAAAGTGAACACTATGCTACCAGCTAGGCGGGTCCAAAATGGTCTATTTTATGGAAATGTTGAGTGATACAACACAGCAACTGTCAGTCCAAGTGAAGGCACCTTGACAGTTGGTTGATGGTTACTTTTGCAGCTATTTACAATAAATTTAATGCTTAAACAGTAAAAAAAAAAAAAAAAAAAAAAAAAAATTCAAGCCGCAATTATCTTTCTTTGTCAAAAGGTTTTGATAACAAAATGTTAGGAATCACTAGCATTTTTTAAACAAGAGTAATGAGGAGATGACATATCTCCCTGGTCCACACAAACCAGTCATACAAAGTGTTGGGGGAATCGCCCAAGTGATCCCTATGCTAAATATGAATGAAATAGGTCAGCTGGTGCTTGAGAAATCGCACCAAGGGTGGCAATGACAATATCTTGAATATCTCACCGTGACCTTGAAATTGATCCCAAGGTCGCAGTAATCGACTGGTGTCGGAGGATCACCCAAGTATACCCTTATACCAAATATGAATGAAATCGGTCAACTGGTTCTTGAGTGATCATGCTAACAAGCGAAAATGGATGGACAGACGGACTGACATACTGATCGCTATATATAAATGTATAAACAATATACACACTACCAGTCAAAGGTTTGGACACCCTCTTCCATTCAACTAAATGGGATTATATATAGTAAATGTTTTATTCCCTAATATAGGTATCAACTCCCCCCAAAAATCTATGCTGGTCAGGTTATAATCCAAAAAACTTAAAATAATGACAAGTGTGGCAAACATAAACTGCAAAATAAAACAAACAAAATAAAAACAGCAAATATATATATATATATATATAAATAATATAGTTTTTGTAATGTTAGCATTTAGTTTGACTTCATTTGACCAGCTGAATGTTTTCACACAGTGCAGAAGCCAGAATATGAGCACTGCGTCTGACACTGCGTTCATGTACTGTCAGAAACTGCAGGGCAAACTGAGCTTGTTTGCTTGTATTTTTTTTAATCTGGGTGGGGGGGTCAGCTTCACTGGGCTCAGGCACCTTATATAGGCCAGAATTAATCTTTTGTGTGGATACAATTAATTATTTTGCCACAAGCAACTGCTGAATTTGGAACAACAAAGAAGTTGTGTAATTTCCAATGGTACTATTAAATTTAACAATACGAGTGTAGGAATGACAATCCAGCCCTTATGTATATGTGGCAACAGGTAGATAATTCAAATGATTATAAAAGAGCTGTTCTGGAAGGCAGAATTCACGTTTCCACAGCTGCAGCTGGTGGAAATAACCGCACGTCAATGCAGTTCACACGGACTGATCAATTTACTGCTCTGATATATTCAATCACCTGTACACTTATATTTATTCCCCCTTTTGACAGTTTTGTGTTATAATCAATATATATGGCTTAGTAGCATAATACAGTGAAAGATCAGCACCACAGCACACCATTTTTTTTTTTTTTTTTTTTTTTTTTTTTAAATTGGAGCAAGATGTAGCGTGCAGCGTGTCGACAGATAGTGAGGATTCTGACACTGGAGATGATCCCTCTTTTGTTCTGGACGAGGAATCAGAGCAGGTGGACCCACCGACGTGTACACAGATCTCAATAGCTTCTGTTTGCAGTTTCTCCAGGACTCAGGCACTATGAGGTCCGTCCCAGCGCAGAGTCCTGGAACTCAGAGATGCAGACACACACTGCTTCAGTTGTGGCTCCAGGCCCATTTCATTTAAAGCGTCAAGATCAATGTTAGCTTCAGTTTTGTTTAGTTCCTCTTTCGTCCCTTTTGCGCTCTTGCTTCGCAGGCTATTCGGTGATGAAGCTCTTTCGTCCACCTTTTCTCAACGAATTGTGACTTTTTTTTTTTTTTTTTTTTTTACTTTTTCCCTTCGTTCAGGAATCATTGTATGCCATGTGACTGGGCCATAAGAAAATAAGCATGGATAGATAGGTGGAGAGGGGTGACTTCACCTGGGGCGAGTTCGCAATGGGGTGACTTCACTCGCTACCAGAAAAAAGAAAACATATCGGGACGGGAATCTTCACAAAGCAAAACATACATACACGCATTATACGATACAGTATCTACATAGTACATTACAACATCTGTGGGACAAGATGCGTTACTCTGTGGTAAAGCCCTATCTAAAGTAGTGTACACTTTCTTTTCAGATGAGAAACCATACAAGAAACTTGCAGCAACAGATTTCACAAAAGTGTATATTTCAAGTCAAATTCCATTACAGTCGGTCATAAGGGAGGCCACTCACTACAGGATAGACAAGTACAGAACCAGGCCTTTTCTTGATCTGACACACCTTTAGCATACAACTGTACCCGGTAAGACAACATTTGCTCATATGAACTGCAGGTTAAAGACACGCACAGAACGCTCATGTTGTCATTAATGAGACAGTGTCCAAGTGAACTGCTGTGCGCCTCTGTAGCTACTTCAGACTTCCGCTTTAACCCCAAAACACCATGTCCCAATCTGGAATAAACCCAACGCTCGGTTAACTGTTGATTGTTGAATGTTATCACTTCGCCGGTGGCTCATTTAGTGTCCAGAAGCAGCAGCTAGCATTCGCTCTGCTTACCTCATAAATGCTTCCTCGCAGCTGTATTAGCGCTCCCTCAACTCAGGCGCAGTAAACGACGCTTAATAACAGCCAGTAGCACTCTGTCACAGCCTGCGCACCAAATATAATGAAAGTCCGAAAATATTTGAAATTTTGACAAATATGTAGCAGCTAACTTTACTCTACCTACTCCTTTCCTCCATGTTTTCCACGTTACCACCCCTTGCGTCATGACGTCAGCAGTGTCGACTAGAGTTGATGGCGTCGTACGTACAAAAATGCGCTTCACTTTCTCCACATTTTGGAATGCTGTTAGAGCCTTATTCTAAAATGGGTGAAATTATTTTTTTCTTCAAAATTCTACTCACAACACCACATAATGACAACATATAAAAAAAAGCTTTGAAATTTTTGAAAATTTATTAAAAATATGAAAGCTTAGCAATCACATGTACATAAGTATTTGCACCCTTTGCTCAAAACTGTTGATGGACCTTTGGCAGCAATTACACCCTCGTCTTCTTGAAAATGATGCCACAAGCTTGGTGCACCTATCTTTGGGCAGTTTTGTCCATTCCTTTTTGCAGCACCTCTCAAGTTCCATCAGGTTGGATGGGGAGCGTCAGTGCTCAGATCCTCAAGGACATTCTTAGAGTTGTCCTGAAGCTACTTTGACATCTTAGCTGTGTGCTTAGGGTCATTGTCCTGCTGAAAGATGAACCGTCGCCCCAGTCTGAGGTCGAGAGCGCTCTGGAGCAGGTTGTCATCCAGGATATCTCTGTACATTGCTGCATTCATTTTTCACTCATTCCTGACTAGTCTCCCAGTTCCTGCTGCTGAAAAACATCCCCACAGCATGATGCTGCCACCACCATGCTTCACTGTAGGGATGGTGCCTGGCTTGCTCTAGATGCCTTCACACCAAGAGTTCAATCTTTGTCTCATCATACCAGAGAATTTTGTTTCTGATTTTCTGAGAGTCCCTCAGGTGCCTTTATACCAGGGGAGCTACAACCACTACCTTTGCACACCCCCCAAGGATAAACCAAACCAACTTTTTAAGGTTCCTTAGATGACCCCAAAACACAATCAGGATGTACCCAAAAATAAAAACTGGCCTCAAGCCAGTTATCCAAGATGGCCACCAAAATAGGTTTTTTTTTTGTTTGTTTGTTTGTTTTTCTTCACTAAAACACCTTTTAATGATAAGGGACTATTGGCAGCCATTTTAATCTTAAACCCATTCTGAATTTAGTTTAGGCACAAATGAGTTTGATGTGACCTGCAATGGTCTTCCCATTGAATCTCTGTGATATTGAAGTTGTTTATAGATGTTTTAGTGGAAAAACCCCCATTTTGGTGGCCATCCAATAATAACAACAATATTTAAAGTATGTAAACTCAACAAAAATATAAATGCAACACTTTTGGTTTTGCTCCCATTTTGTATGAGATGAACTCAAAGATCTAAAACTTTTTCCACATACACAATATCACCATTTCCCTCAAATATTGTTCACAAACCAGTCCAAATCTGTGATAGTGAGCACTTCTCCTTTGCTGAGATAATCCATCCCACTTCACAGGTGTGCCATATCAAGATGCTGATTAGACACCATGATTAGTGCACAGGTGTGCCTTAGACTGTCCACAATAAAAGGCCACTCTGAAAGGTGCAGTTTTGTTTTATTGGTGGGGGGATACCAGTCAGTATCTGGTGTGACCACCATTTGCCTCATGCAGTGCAACACATCTCCTTCGCATAGAGTTGATCAGGTTGTCAATTGTGGCCTGTTGGTCCACTCCTCTTCAATGGCTGTGCGAAGTTGCTGGATATTGGCAGGAACTGGTACACACTGTCGTATACGCCGGTCCAGAGCATCTCAAACATGCTCAATGGGTGACATGTCCGGTGAGTATGCCGGCCATGCAAGAACTGGGACATTTTCAGCTTCCAAGAATTGTGTACAGATCCTTGCAACATGGGGCCGTGCATTATCCTGCTGCAACATGAGGTGATGTTCTTGGATGTATGGCACAACAATGGGCCTCACGATCTCATCACGGTATCTCTGTGCATTCAAAATGCCATCAATAAAATGCACCTTTGTTCTTCGTCCATAACAGACGCCTGCCCATACCATAACCCCACCACCACCATGGGCCACTTGATCCACATTGACATCAGAAAACCGCTCACCCACACGACGCCACACACGCTGTCTGCCATCTGCCCTGAACAGTGTGAACCGGAATTTATCCATGAAGAGAACACCTCTCCAACGTGCCAAACGCCAGTGAATGTGAGCATTTGCCCACTCAAGTCGGTTACGACAAACTGGAGTCAGGGAAGCTCATCTGCATGCTCGTCGTCCTCATCGGGGTCTTGACCTGAGACGGTTTCTGACAGTTTGTGCAGAAATTCTTTGATTATGCAAACCGATTGTTTCAGCAGCTGTCCAAGTGGCTGGTCTCAGACGACCTTGGAGGTGAACATGCTGGATGTGGAGGTCCTGGGCTGGTGTGGTTACACGTAGTCTGTGGTTGTGAGGCTGGTTGGACGTACTGCCAAATTCTCTGAAACGCCTTTGGAGACGGCTTATGGTAGAGAAATGAACATTCAATACATGAGCAACAGCTCTGGTTGACATTCCTGCTGTCAGCATACCAATTAAATGCTCCCTCAAATCTTGCAACATCTGTGGCATTGTGCTGTGTGATAAAACTGCACCTTTCAGGGTGGCCTTTTATTGTGGGCAGTCTAAGGCACACCTGTGCACTAATCATGGTGTCTAATCAGCATCTTGATATGGCACACCTGTGAGGTGGGAATGATTATCTCAGCAAAGGAGAAGTGCTTACTATCACAGATTTAGACTGGTTTGTGAACAATATTTGAGGGAAATGGTGATATTGTGTATGTGGAAAAAGTTTTAGATCTTTGAGTTCATCTCATACAAAATGGGAGCAAAACCAAAAGTGTTGCATTTATATTTTTGTTGAGTGTACATTATGCCAAAATCCTCATTTTACAGTGATTTCATTTACTGCCCCCTAGTGGTTGTGTGAAGGACCCACAATACAGTGTAAATAATTCAGTAGCTAGGCATATCGTGTGCATGTTAATTATAGCAAAACTGTCCACAAGTGTGCACACCATGCTATGAGGTGTTTGTCGTTTGCATAAATACCTAGAATATGAAACCCAATTTCTGGATGACATTAGTACATTAAATACATAAATATGAATCATGAATGAGCAATTTTACACATTCGCACATTCTTTATTCAATCAATGCATCTCTGTTTTATTTAAATAAAAAAAGGACAGTTAGCTTTATCAAGAATAAAAAAATTACAATTTCTGATTGCAATAAGTTCAGTATTTTAAGAGCAACACAATAAAAAAAAGAACTGAAACATGGTAGACAACTTTAGATACTTATGTCATTCCTTTTAAGAATATTAATGAGTTAATTCATAGTTTCTCTGCAATATAGAGTCTATATTATATATTGAAATATTTACAGTGTTTTAGAACATTACAATAATTTAAGGATGTCAGTCAGTCTTCTTATCTGCTGCTGTAGAAGATCCATCTGTGGTGACCAGACCATTGCTTTCAGGCTGCAAAGCAAGAGTTAAAAAAAAAAAAATTAAATAAATTTAAAGCTTAAGCAAGAAACAGTATACCCCAAAACAAGTCTCACACAAACACACACACACGGTTTCATTAACATTTGAATTAGTTTTCAGTGACTTACCTTACATGTTCCATTACACTTTTCAGTAACCTTTTGGCCATCACTGCCCGTCTCTTGGACAGCTTTCTTGGTCCAAAACCGACTGATTATTGGTGAAATGAAAGGATAGATGATAGGCTCCAGGAATCTCTTGTAGACCCACAGCAGGACAGGAATGACAATGCACGGAATGCACACCATGGCTGCAGCTTATACAGGCTGTCCTAAACAAGTGCCTGCAGCAAAAATAGAAAGGAAAAAGGGGATGGTAACGTCGACAAAAGGAGCACAACACTTAATTGCAAAAATCATGAGTAATTTCAGTTTATCAAGGGGGTGGGACTGAGACACTACAAATTGTCTTGTTCCAGAGTAGTGCTTCACAATTGGCACAATAAATAAGGAAAAACACCATTTGCACACAATATGAGGAGAGGTAAGATTTGACCATTAGCTGAAGTGCTGACAGTGTTTTCACAGCGAGCAGAGCGGAAACGCAGAACCAGGAGCTCAACATTTGCATTTTATTTTGTCAAACTTTTTGTTTGTGAAAAAGCCAGAAAAGCGTATAATCATACAGCACATCATTGTTTTCCTCATATCATGCAGACCTATTCCAGACTGTCAAATGTTGCATTTCAGTCTGTAGAGCGATCTAAAGGTCCCACCTTGGGCTAATGGAAGCTGTGGATTAAAAATAAATGAAATTAATCGATCCTAGAAGAAGTCATCATCAGAGAAAATCTTATGTAATAATTCTTCACATAATTAATTGAGACCTACTGCAGCCTACTTGAACTACGCCTGTAAACAAATACCGTCTGTGACGTCTATGTTTAAGAGAATATTACGTAACAGCAAAAGTCAACCTGCTTGTCATGAACTGGTATGACTTTTGCTTTTTAGTGCCAAGACTTGAGTGGTTGGTTTTGTTTCACCAAGACTCAAAAATAAAATTAAGTTTAAAAAGAAAAAAATAGTTAAGGATGACTTGATACTGGCTTTGTTCTTCCCCTATGTAACAGGCGCCAACTGTATATCTTTATTCAGAACGGTCCACATAAATAGACGTGTAGTACAGCATGAACAGACCCTGTATTTTTCAGTGGAGTCCTCACACGACCATTTCCCAATCATACTGTTTATTATACAAGTACTGTACATGTGACGACAATTTTCAGCTGTCAATGTCAAGCACTGGTTGCGTTCCAAACCTACGAGTAATATATATATATATATATATATATATATATATATATAAAATGTGTGCGCGTGTTAGCATTAGCTCCGTTAACTACCTACCTAGCCTGACTACAAACTTTTAGTCTCACCCAGGATTTAAAGAAAATAAAGACTCTCACCTTGGCAAGATATCAGCAAAATGACACTTCGTCCACGTACTTTATAAACACAAACCCAAAACTAAGCCGTCGGTCACTGACTTCAGCACAGTCAGAAAGATCTGGAATACGACGGCGCATGCGCTTTACGTATTTCCGCATTTGGAAGGAAGCGGGAAGCGGCGCTGGCATTTTTTATTTGTAACTCTGTAAGTAACTCAATGTTATTTGTGTAAAGTAGTGCAGCGTAGTTGATAGTGGGGTTAAAGTCCCTAAAATTACGTGCCAAATAGCATAACATAGAAGACTTATTTTTAGGGTTTAGCTTATCAGTATTATATGTTGGCACTCTCCCACAATGCACTGAGTGCCATAGCAACCAGTACGAAGGGTAAACCAAAATGTGCAGTGTTTCTGTTCAAAGCTGTGGTTTGTCATATAATCATACTCAAAATCTGTTACATTGGTGATTGCACTAATTCGCCCTATTCAGATATCTCATAATCCCTTGTGCTATCAAACAACATGGAGAAAACACATGACGACAATTGCAAATGAACATTATATTACCAAAATGTAAATTTTTATGCATTTCATAACATTTATAAGAGACTGCATGCAGGAGAACACTTGCTAAACAAATAATCTGTGTCTACTACCTTCTACCTGCGTGGAACTTCATAAAGGCAAACCGAATTTCAGACATCTTATATATACATCGTGTATATATATATATATATATATATATATATATATATATATATATATATATATATATATATATATATATATATTAGTCTGGAACAAACAGCATTAACAGTGTTGTAAAGGACAATAAGCAGGCCGTTAAGAGGTCATACTTTCCCCCGGAATGAAATTAACAGGAAGTGATTGCAGCTCACAGCAATTCCCATTGTAAATAACAGTGAAATCACTTGTGATTCTCGCATGTTTACATAAAACAAACATAATAACAATGTCTAAAAACCTAGATAATATATTCAGGAGAGTTTTAGGTTGAGGTGGACGATACCGGGAATTTTGGTATTGATCTGATACCAAGTAAATACAGGTCCAGTATCACTGATATCGATACCAATACTTTTTCATATTTAAGCTTCATAGATCCAACGGATCCAAAAGACAGAGGATAGAATTTCGCCAAACATTGTACGTGACAACAAAATACTTTATTATCACAGTCATTTGTTTCAAAAAATATCATTCAGCACAACTTAAAACAAAATCTCCTGAGGTAGAGGGCTGACAAACCACAATACAAGGGTGCGCTGCTCCGTGTTGTGTGACACAGCGCAGCGCTGCTCTTAGAGACAGAGAGTAGACTTTGATGAATCTGCATGCGCAGCAGGCAGTGCGTGCGGGAGAAAAACAAAAAGCTTGAGTATCGACCTTTTTACACGAGGATCGTTCAGTATCAATATCAGTGTTGGTATCGATATTATCAGTATTAGGATTGATCCGCCCACCTCTAGTTTTAGGCACAATTTTACCTCTTTAAGTTCTACCTTGCGATGTTAATGCTATTGTCTGTGCAGCAGTTAAATTGCAGCGTTATCTGAGCGTGTCAATGCAGTTCTCAGTGTTGTTGACATCTCACTGTGAAAGCCACCTCTCTGAGATTTTGCGGGATCCGAAGATTCAATAGGGCGAATAATTATAAAAAGAGAGATCCCTCATTTTACTTGATCCAGAGTGATGCAACTGAACCAGAAAGAAGAAAAGTGGCGCCAGCAGATTGGAAGAGATGCTACTCCAGCTAGCGCCAAAGTACTATGGTTGTCATTACGTTTGTGCTGCACTTTTAGTAGGTGTGCTGTTGATTGGCATTCCACATGTGCCAGTGTAGCACAAATTATATATTTTTTTCTTATTTTAATAATAAGATATTTTATGTCTGTATCAGGGACAAAGTTTTGGATCACACTATGAATTTATTCCAAAGAGCACAATTTTTTCATTCACGTGGATCTCAAGTTTTAGTAATATATTTTCATACATTAAGGTATATGACACGTTTATTCTCATCTTTCATTTCCATGTTGTATGTACTGGGCACTGCAGCAGCTGGTAGATCCCCTAACTGCCACACTGAACTGCCACACTGACCATTTTAAAGATTGTGGCACTGGGTTGCTACATCTCATGTGATTGACAACATGCCATTATACAGAATGTTTGAATGGTCCATGCTAAAATGTGTTAAACCCACATCTAAAATCTTGAGAAACACCTGTAATCTATGCTCGTAAGGTATTTGTGCTACCCTGTGTAAAGACGGTGATGTAGAATTGCTCGATAAGGGCACACCACTGGTAATACGTAATCTTTGTCAATGTTGTCTATGTAAACATGAGCTACTCAAGCTCTTGGCAAAAGTCTGCTATACCTGCATTAATGGTAAATTCCACCAGGTGGAGATATTGCTCCATTTCAAGAACCTTAAGTTCAGGCTGCTGTGGGACAAGATGACTAACCTGTTTCTTATATTAGTAGATTCCTTTCTAACCTGTTTCTTTGTTTCAGTGCTGTGATGCCTCTGTCGACTCATTCTCAGACTGATGATGAGCAGTACATTTTTGTGTCCAGTTTGGATAATGCTCGCAACCTCTCTAACATGCTGAAAGCAATCGCCTTCAAAGACCATGCCATCTTCATGGCCACTCCCAATGGGCTGAAGGTTACTGTGGAAGACTCCAAATGTCTACAAGCCAATGCCTTCATCCAGGTGTGTTAGGAACCGTATGCATATTCCTGCAAGAAAATCAGAGGGACTGCTCATCCCTACAGATAATTAATCAGTGTTTTATCTCCAAATTATCTCAGGAGCTAGGCATGTTTACTTAACTTCCTTAAATTGTCAAAAAATGTAATAATTAGAGATTAATTCAATGTTTTTTTTTTTTAATATTTAAGCATTTAGGAATTGCAGCCATTTTTATAATTCTTCTATTTTCAGAGGCCATAAGTCATTTTACAATTGACTGACAAGCTGTTTCGTGGCCAGGTGTGGTACATTCCCTCATTATTGCTTGGCAAATTAAGCAGGTATAAGGTTTGGAGTTGACAGGCATTCATAGGCACTCTCAGTATGAGGTCTCAGTTCATTTGTAATGGTGGAGGTTGGATTGCCTCAAGGATCAACTCTGAACCCTTTCTTTTTTGCAATGGTGATGGACAGGACTTTGTATGATATAATGCAAGAGTTTCTATGGGCTGTGATGTTTGCAGATGACTACAGTGTGTAGTTGGGAGCAGGTTGTGGCAAGCCTAAAGAGGTGGAAGTATGCTTTGGTTTCAAATAGAGGTGAAAGTGGATGAGTTTGAATATTTGGGGCCAACTGTTAAAAGTAATGGAGAGTGTGGTTGAAGGTAAAGGGGAGAGTGCAGGCAGTGTGGAGAAGAGTGTCGGGAGTGATTTTTGAAAGAAGAGTATCCACAAGAGTAGAAATGAAAGTTGACAGTGGCTTTCTTCAGGATGGACAAGAATGGAAAGGATTAGGAATAAGCATATCAGAGGGACAGTGGAGGCAGCAAAGTGAGCGAGGTGAGATTGAGATTGTGCATGAGCAGAAAGGGGATGGGGGGGTTATATTATCAAGTGAAGGATGCTGAGGATGGAGCCACCATGCAGAATGAGAAGAGAAAGGTAAAAAAGGAGCTTTATGGGTGTGGTGAAGGATGACATGCAGGCAGTTGATGTGGCAAGAAGATGCAGAGGACAGGGTGAGATGGAGACAGATGAACTCCTGTGGTGACCCTTAACAGGAGCAGTCAAAAGACGTTATACATCTGTAAGCTACAATTACAATGGTTCAGTTGTATACATTCACATTGGGGATCAAGTTTGATCTCTGAAAATAATTACAATTTCTTTTTGCAATACTCCAATATTGATATAGAAGACTCCATTAACATTATCTTTGGAAAAATGAGCAAAAATAATGTTAAATAAAGAATTACTCACTGCTGGTATGCAATGGCCTTTAAGATAGATATTATCTGCATTAGTGTTGAAACAATGTGTTGAAGGTATTAAATCCTAAGCTTTACCATTGTGCATCAACAAGGAACTTATACAAAAAGCAGCAATAGTTAGTGAACCAAACAAGTTAAAAAAATTACTTTGTGTGTTGTATTCTCTATAATAGTGACATTTAAAAGAAAATTTGGTTTGTGTTCCTTCTAGGCTGACATCTTTGAGGAATTCACGATTAAAGACGATCTGGTGGGTTTTCAGGTTAATCTTACTGTTCTGTTGGATTGCCTGACTATTTTCGGAGGAAGCACAGCACCAGGTAACAACAAAAGAAATCTTAATGGTCGTAAATAATTATTGAAGGTGAGAAACGCAGGAAAAAAAAGAACAGCACTTAGAGCCCACCTTTCCAAGGAGACTTTTTTCAGTTCTGGAAAAGATATATATACTCAACAAAAATATAAATGCAACACTTTTGGTTTTGCTCCTATTTTGTATGAGATGAACTCAAAGATCTAAAACTTTTTCCACATACACAATATCACCATTTCCCTCAAACATTGTTCACAAACCAGTCTAAATCTGTGATAATGAGCACTTCTCCTTTGCTGAGATAATCCATCCCACCTCACAGGTATGCCATATCAAGATGCTGATTAGACACCATGATTAGTGCACAGGTGTGCCTTAGACTGTCCACAATAAAAGGCCACTCTGAAAGGTGCAGTTTTGTTTTATTGAGGGGGGATACCAGTCAGTATCTGGTGTGACCACCATTTGCCTCATGCAGTGCAACACATCTCCTTGGCATCATCTGTGAAGAGAACACCTCTCCAACGTGCCAAACGCCAGTGAATGTGAGCATTTACCCACTCAAGTCGGTTATGGCGATGAACTGGAGTCAGGTCGAGACCCCGATGAGGACGACGAGCATGCAGATGAGCTTCCCTGAGACAGTTTCTGACAGTTTGTGCAGAAATTCTTTGGTTATGCAAACCGATTGTTTCAGCAGCTGTCCGAGTGGCTGGTCTCAGACGATCTTGGAGGTGAACATGCTGGATGTGGAGGTCCTGGGCTGGTGTGGTTACACGTGGTCTGCGGTTGTGAGGCTGGTTGGATGTACTGCCAAATTCTCTGAAACGCCTTTGGAGACGGCTTATGGTAGAGAAATGAACATTCAATACACGAGCAACAGCTCTGGTTGACATTCCTGCTGTCAGCATGCCAATTGCACGCTCCCTCAAATCTTGTGACATCTATGGCATTGTGCTGTGTGATAAAACTGCACCTTTCAGAGTGGCCTTTTATTGTGGACAGTCTAAGGCACACCTGTGCACTAATCATGGTGTCTAATCAGCATCTTGGTATGGCACACCTGTGAGGTGGGATGGATTATCTCAGCAAAGGAGAAGTGCTCACTATCACAGATTTAGACTGGTTTGTGAACAATATTTGAGGGAAATGGTGATATTGCGTATGTGGAAAAAGTTTTAGATCTTTGAGTTCATCTCATACAAAATGGGAGCAAAAACAAAAGTGTTGCGTTTATATTTTTGTTGAGTGTACATTAAAAAAATTGACTTTTTTTTTTTTAAATTGAAAACACCCTTTCATGCCATGTTAAACATTGACAATTGACTCCACAGCTTAATAGGCTCTTAAAGTGTCTTATAACGTTTATATTCACCTGTTTTAATGAAAATCAGTGGTCATCTTTCCAACAGTTCAAATGGACAGTAAAATGTACTGAAGGTAAAAATACACTTGTTTTCTCTTGACTAATTAGTCATCTTTCAGCATAGATAGGAGGCGCATGATTGTAGTTCACCTCGTCGTCATCATCCTGCTGATATTTTCAGGAGTGTCAACAGCCTTGCGGATGTGCTACAAAGGCTATGGTTACCCTCTGATTCTGTTCCTGGAGGAAGGTGGAGTCGTGACTGTGTGCAAGATCAACACACAAGAACCAGAAGAGCCAATCGACTTTGACTTTAGCAGCAGCAACGTTACAAACAAGGTAAACTGCTCATTTTGCAAACTAATTCAAAGGTAAATTATTAGATTGAATTTTTGCAGGATGCACTCTGTATATCATCAGTGCTTGTATTTAACATCTTTCTGACCCTTTTAAAAGGTGATCCTGCTGTCAGAGAGTCTGAAAGAAGCCTTCTCTGAACTTGATATGACCAGCGAGGTGCTGCAGATCACAATGTCCCCCAGCCAGCCATACTTTAGGTGTGTGGATGGTCAAACTCATATCAATGACTATAATTAGAATGTAGTTTTATATGAAATAAGTAGTTCAAAAATAGACCTGCTTCTACTGCTGTGTATGTTGATAGTGTTGGCTTGTCTCTAATAAAATCGCTTTCATCAAGTACTGTTCTACCTACTGCTGTTACCAAAAATACCTCTCTAGAAGTTAAATTGTTGAAATAACACTGGTCAACACAATTTTTCTTGCATGGAGTTTTTCCAACAAATTTGGGGTAATTTGGGGGCCCTGAGTCCGCATTTGGTGTTAGTTTTTCCCAATCATCACATTTTTTGAGATATGAAAACACACTTCTCATATCAAGCATTGAAGCAAAAGCTGCAGTCTCGTACACCTCTTCGGCACCATAACAGATAATTATGCCTCTTGGTCACTTTTTTGTGAGCCTGGCTTAAAAACTATGCTTTTGAAGCTGCTTTTGTGCATGATTAATGGCATCAAACTTGTAAGTGAATGAGAAACTTGTGTAGTCATCAATACAGAACATGCAGATTGCAAAAAAATGTGATGCGGTAGAAAAATCTGAGGTCAGCTTCGGATTCAGCACCCAAAATTACCCTAAATCAGTTGTCAAAGTCCATGCAAGAAAAAAAAAAAATTTGTTGACCAATAATATAGCAACCTTTTGATTCTGAAATCACTGAAGTTATTTTGAAATATTATTTGAATTTCCAATTTTATTATTTTTCTACCTTTCAGATTGTCCACTTTTGGAAACTCTGGAAATGCACATTATGATTATCCTAAAGATTCAGACATGATGGAACTATTCCAGTGCACAAAAACACAGACCAACAGGTTGGAACATAATGGTAGTTGTGAACATGTTTCAGAGCAATGTTAGCAATATAGCATGGATGGTCAGCCTTGTGTCATAGAACAATTTGTAGGTTTTCCACACAAGTTGACAGCTGATTTGTAGCATTTTGAGGTTTCTCATGCATTTTTCAAGAATAAATTTCATTGTTGATTGTTTGATGGTTGAAGTAGCTCAGTTAATGGAATATGACTTAAGTTTCTTTTAATGTTCTCTGCCTCTTATGTTCTTTCTTGTCTTCTAACAGGTATAAGATGTCTTTGCTGAAGCCATCTACCAAGGCTCTGGCTTTGTCCTGTAAAGTGTCTGTGAGAACAGACAGCAGGGGCTTCCTCTCCCTACAGTATCTGGTCAGGAATGATGACGGACAGATCTGTTTTGTAGAATATTATTGTTGCCCTGATGAGGAGGTGGAAGAGGACTGACAAGTCCACCTGCCACCACAACATTAAATGCAACAGCAACATGTTATCGTGGCATTATGGAAAGCCAAATCTTCCACGACAGACGTTGCAGTCACTTGGACTAAAACTTACTAACAAATGTGGGCCACCATGAATATGATGGCATGATTACATCAACATGTCACATTTGAGTACAGATTTGGTACCAGACCAATGGAAAGATGACCACACCCACCATTTGTGTATTCATACTACTGTTACACACTGGTCACAATAAGTTTTTGAGGCTGCACTATTTTTAAGTTTAACTCAGTCTGCATGTAAACATGATTTGGTTCTGAAATTTTTCTTTCTACACTGGAACAAAGATGTTCTCAGAGCACTTTATCACAGTCTGCCACCTTTAAAGCCTTCAAAACCCCACTGCTTCATGTGATTGATGTACAGCCCATTTATGCACCTAAATCAGGTGTTCATTGGGTTTGTAGTCCAGCTATAGCGGATACATGTGTAGACCAGGTTTCATGCATTCATTAGGTGCATCTGTACAGTCACTTGTTTTAAAGTGAACATCAGATACTAAAAACAAGTTCAATTTAAATAAATCATTTTATACTGAAGGATTTTTTTTCCCCCCTTTTATTAAAGGATCAAAGCTGAGTCCTTATTGGGCAAATACAATCTGAACACTCCTGAGTGGAATTCAGTAAAATGAAAACTTTTTAAATCCACAACATATGAAAAGGGAAACTGAAGACAAACGATTTTTCAATTCCTAGAAAACAGTATATGACATTAACTTTTTAAGTCTGTCCGTACGGTTGTCTGCGTGCCTTCTGCATCCTTTGTCTTTTGAAAGGCTTGTGTTTGTTCTTTTTGACCACCTTTGGTTCTGGTGGTTCTGTCTCGATACGAACAGGCTTCTCCTCTGCTGGTGTTAAAAAGACGTCGGCTGCAACATCTGTGTTCAAATCATCTTTCACTTCAGTCTTCTTCATTTTTTGGAGCTCCTTCACCATCTGCTTCTCACGCATTCTGGCTGATGCAGTCATTCGGATCAGTCGCCGCTGCTGTACGCGTGAAAAAAAGAAACGAAAATGATCAGACAACTTAAATCATACAGCATGCATTTAATTGGGATGTGAAACCCAAATCTTTAATATATTGATATGAACATTAAATTTTTAATATCAAATGTTAATTTCTTTTTTCACTGGCACTGATATGGCATTTAATGGAATTTACCATGTTAGGAGACTGAAAGCTTGAGCTTTCGTAGAGTGTGGGTCCTCCAAAGCTCCCCTGAAAGATCTTGATGAGGTTGAGGACAAAGCGAGGCCCAATCTCCACTAGAGAAGCGTCTTCCTCAATAATCTGAAAGTGGCAAACACACATCTTCAGAGCAAACACTGCACAAGTTGCGTTGGAAGTTGGCCAGGTGTGAGAAGAAGACAGGATGATATAGTGATGGTTGAGTTCCTGTAGCGACACGTAACAGGATCAACCAAAACAAGAAGGGGAAAAAAACAACAACAAAAAAAAAAAACATGACACCTCACAGTTGTTAAACCACATTGAAGCTGCATGGTAACTGAAAGGGGACCATCCAATATGGAATACATTTTATTGAAACCTTGGTAGGTTTAAGGGTTGTAGCAGAATATAAGTTCTTTTAGCTGTTCCCTTTTTGCTGGGGGTTGCCACAGCAGATCAGCATGTTGATTTGACATGTTTTACATCAGATGCCACAACTGATGCAACTCTCTTTTACATGAAGAATAGGCAGGGGTGGTCCTGATCTAGGAACCTTCTGTTTCGGAAGTAGATACACAGCCAACCTGACCAACACACTGCCTACCAGGACGCGTGCAATCAGCACTAAGAATTAAATATGCAATGGGCAACATACAATGTCAGAAAGTGCCACTGCTCATCAAGGAATGAAGCATATGGATTTTGTTCTGGTCTCACTGCATTTTAAAATCAGGTGCTTCTTTTGGACCAGGCAGGTCTCTATTTTTAAGAAATCAACATATGCACTACAGGTTCAGGTAGGAGCTTTATGGACTAAACGTGACTCGGTTCTAAACTCTGATTTACATAATTTAGGCGCCAGTCTTCATGACATGATGACCAGCTGAACTAGTTTTACTTGACTGTTCTTACTGATTGTTGATTATGGATGAGAAGGCCAACTAATAAACATTTTGCCACATATTGTTCCTTAGTCTCACCAATTACAGTAGTGTTCAGAATAGTAGTAGTGCTATGTGACTAAAAAGATTAATCCAGGTTTTGAGTATATTTCTTATTGTTACATGGGAAACAAGGTACCAGTAGATTCTCATAAATCCAACAAGACCAAGCATTCATGATATGCACACTCTTAAGGCTATGAAATTGGGCTATTAGTAAAAAAAAAGTAGAAAAACTGGATGTTTTAGTCACATACCACTACTATTATTCTGAACACTACTGTTATGTGTTCAATGTATTTAAAGAGCAGCAGATTTAGGTTTGTACTTTGCCATTCTGACAGCAAAGAGCTTATGTCTGCTCATCTTATTTACCCAACAACATGCCAACTATGCAAATACATACCACCTTTTCCCACCCAATGACGCCTCACATTCTGCCACCCGCTCAATCACTCACTGATGACAGCATGCTGCTGTACATGTGCTCAAATGTTTACTGGGAGCAATTCTGGGATGAAGAAACTTTCCAAAAGGGCCAAAGTGATTTTCCGGTTTAATGGAAAATTGAACCCTGGATCATCCTAAGGACTCAACTTGACCTCTTTAATCTCTGGACATACATGTGCTACTTTTTCTTAAATTCAAATATTTAAATTCCAAGACAGGATTGTCTCAAGGCACAAACCCGGGAAAGGGTAGAGAAACATTTCTGCTGCTCCGAAGGTCCCAATGAAGCACAGTGGCCTCCATCATCCGTAAACGGAAGGTGTTCAGATCCACCAGGACTCTTCCTGGAGCTGGCCACCCATCTAAATTGTGCGATCGGGGACAAGGGCCTTAGTCAGGGAGGTGAGCACGAACCTGACTGTCAGTCTGTCAGAGCTCCAGCATTTCTCTGTGGAGAGGAGAACCTTCCATATGGACAACCATCTCTGGTTGTCAAGCAGAGGGTCACCCCTTTGAGTCTGGTCTGCTTGAGGCTTCTTTCTCATATTCATCAGAGGGAGTTTTTCCTTACCACTGTTGCCTGTGTGCTTGGGGTTGGTAAGGTTAGACCTTACTTG